>NW_027207288.1:0-600000 GCF_963455315.2 Globicephala melas
CGGGGCAGAATTGCAGGAAACCGATTTCAGGAGGTAGACTGGAATTGCATTGAAAGCATAGGAAAAGAGGCAGAACGTCCACAATGATGCACTTGGCCAAAAAGGGCGTATGCGTTTTTTCCTGAATATTCAGGAAAAAACGCATACGCCCTTTTTGGCCAACCAAGCAAGCTTGCAAAGGAAATCTGCACTACAATGAAGTCTCACTTCCCCCTGGTCAAAAGGGCCATCTGAAAAAAGTGTAAAATCCAGAAAGGCAGGACAGGCCATGGAGAACTGGGAGCCTTGTTATACTGATGGGCGGGATGTACATTGCCAACAGACACTCGGGAGAAGTGTATGGTGTTTCCTGAAACGTCTAAAAAACAAAGCAACAGAGCCTAGGGCACTTCCACTTATGGTCCTATAGCTTAGGGAAATTAAAATCAAAAAGATACAGCCACCCCAATGTTTGGGACGCCTCTGTTTACAAGAACCTCGTTTACCGTACAAGTTCAATATCACAGAAAGTGAAAAATGGATAAAGAACTTGTGGTACTTACGTACAATGCAGTATCACTCAGCAGTGAAATCTATGTCATCAGGCCCGTAGCAGCACAATGAGTGGATTCAGGTACGATGATTCTAACTGAAATAAGTCACACAGAAAAAGAAACATCATAAGATATCAGTAATACACGGAATGTAAACTTGGCTACACAGGAACTGAATTACAGAACAGAACAGGGTCTCAAATTTAGAAAACCAACTTATGCTTGTTTAAGGGTAAAGGTGAGTTGGGGTGCTGCATAAAACCAGAGATTGAAATGAGCACAGATAAAGTTCCTTAAGCCAAATATGGAATAGACAAGAGCTACTCCTTGCTCAACGAAATGGACTCAACACCGCATATTAAACGCCTCAGAATGTACCTGACTCTTAAGTATCTTAAAACCTATGGATTGCTATGTCTCCGAAAGAGAATCAAGCATGTGTACAGGGACATAAACGCAGCAGTGATAGGATTGGAGAGGTTCGGTGAGCAAATGAAGACCCTTTGAAGTCATATTGCATGGTACCCATTCCACGGGTTTCAACTACCCAGGTTTAAGGTATTCTTCCTTCAGCTAAAACATGCATGTGGAACCTAGAGTATGATCAACCATGTGATCGGGAGACGTGTTCAAATATGTCTCAGTTTTCGTACCCTGGTACTCGGGTGCCAACATTCCAGACGCTTTACTAACACTCTCCCGACTTGGAGAGTCAGTCCCTTTAACCTCCTGTTTGGCCCAGTTTGCAATTTCTGCGGAAGATGAACAGGAATAGCGAGAACCAATGAGAGACTAGCTGGAGGTGTCTGGACGGGCAAATTTAACTCTCATTTCCCACCAGGAAGAGGAAAGAACCAAAGGCTCAGCGTGCCGTGCCGGAACCAGATTAGGGCCTGAAGCCATCCTGCGGTGTTGCGGCCAGCTCACAAGAAAACGAGTTGAAGAAAGGAGCTCAGGGGCACTGTAATTCACAAACCTGCAGAGTTATAAATGACAACTATCGTCCAAAAATATACTGAAGTAAGGCTGCCAAGAGGACTTGAAAGCGGGGCAGAATTGCAGGAAACCGATTTTCAGGAGGTAGACTGGAATTGCATTGAAAGCATAGGAAAAGAGGCAGAACGTCCACATGATGCACTTGGCCAAAAAGGGCGTATGCGTTTTTTCCTGAATATATTCAGGAAAAAACGCATACGCCCTTTTTGGCCAACCAAGCAAGCTTGCAAAGGAAATCTGCACTACAATGAAGTCTCACTTCCCCCGGTCAAAAGGGCCATCTGAAAAAAGTGTAAAATCCAGAAAGGCAGGACAGGCCATGGAGAACTGGGAGCCTTGTTATGCTGATGGGCGGGATGTAAATTGCCAACAGACACTCGGGAGAAGTGTATGGTGTTTCCTGAAACATCTAAAAAACAAAGCAACAGAGCCTAGGGCACTTCCCACTTATGGTCCTATAGCTTAGGGAAAATTAAAATCAAAAAGATACAGCCACCCCAATGTTTGGGACGCCTCTGTTTACAAGAACCTCGTTTACCGTACAAGTTCAATATCACAGAAAGTGAAAAATGGATAAAGAACTTGTGGTACTTACGTACAATGCAGTATCACTCAGCAGTGAAATCTATGTCATCAGGCCCGTAGCAGCACAATGAGTGGATTCAGGTACGATGATTCTAACTGAAATAAGTCACACAGAAAAAGAAACATCATAAGATATCAGTAATACACGGAATGTAAACTTGGCTACACAGGAACTGAATTACAGAACAGAACAGGGTCTCAAATTTAGAAAACCAACTTATGCTTGTTTAAGGGGAAAGGTGAGTTGGGGTGCTGCATAAAACCAGAGATTGAAATGAGCACAGATAAAGTTCCTTAAGCCAAATATGGAATAGACAAGAGCTACTCCTTGCTCAACGAAATGGACTCAACACCGCATATTAAACGCCTCAGAATGTACCTGACTCTTAAGTATCTTAAAACCTATGGATTGCTATGTCTCCGAAAGAGAATCAAGCATGTGTACAGGGACATAAACGCAGCAGTGATAGGATTGGAGAGGTTCGGTGAGCAAATGAAGACCCTTTGAAGTCATATTGCATGGTACCCATTCCACGGGTTTCAACTACCCAGGTTTAAGGTATTCTTCCTTCAGCTAAAACATGCATGTGGAACCTAGAGTATGATCAACCATGTGATCGGGAGACGTGTTCAAATATGTCTCAGTTTTCGTACCCTGGTACTCGGGTGCAACATTCCAGACGCTTTACTAACACTCTCCCGACTTGGAGAGTCAGTCCCTTTAACCTCCTGTTTGGCCCAGTTTGCAATTTCTGCGGAAGATGAACAGGAATAGCGAGAACCAATGAGAGACTAGCTGGAGGTGTCTGGACGGGCAAATTTAACTCTCATTTCCCACCAGGAAGAGGAAAGAACCAAAGGCTCAGCGTGCCGTGCCGGAACCAGATTAGGGCCTGAAGCCATCCTGCGGTGTTGCGGCCAGCTCACAAGAAAACGAGTTGAAGAAAGGAGCTCAGGGGCACTGTAATTCACAAACCTGCAGAGTTATAAATGACAACTATCGTCCAAAAATATACTGAAGTAAGGCTGCCAAGAGGACTTGAAAGCGGGGCAGAATTGCAGGAAACCGATTTCAGGAGGTAGACTGGAATTGCATTGAAAGCATAGGAAAAGAGGCAGAACGTCCACAATGATGCACTTGGCCAAAAAGGGCGTATGCGTTTTTTCCTGAATATTCAGGAAAAAACGCATACGCCCTTTTTGGCCAACCAAGCAAGCTTGCAAAGGAAATCTGCACTACAATGAAGTCTCACTTCCCCCTGGTCAAAAGGGCCATCTGAAAAAAGTGTAAAATCCAGAAAGGCAGGACAGGCCATGGAGAACTGGGAGCCTTGTTATACTGATGGGCGGGATGTACATTGCCAACAGACACTCGGGAGAAGTGTATGGTGTTTCCTGAAACGTCTAAAAAACAAAGCAACAGAGCCTAGGGCACTTCCACTTATGGTCCTATAGCTTAGGGAAATTAAAATCAAAAAGATACAGCCACCCCAATGTTTGGGACGCCTCTGTTTACAAGAACCTCGTTTACCGTACAAGTTCAATATCACAGAAAGTGAAAAATGGATAAAGAACTTGTGGTACTTACGTACAATGCAGTATCACTCAGCAGTGAAATCTATGTCATCAGGCCCGTAGCAGCACAATGAGTGGATTCAGGTACGATGATTCTAACTGAAATAAGTCACACAGAAAAAGAAACATCATAAGATATCAGTAATACACGGAATGTAAACTTGGCTACACAGGAACTGAATTACAGAACAGAACAGGGTCTCAAATTTAGAAAACCAACTTATGCTTGTTTAAGGGTAAAGGTGAGTTGGGGTGCTGCATAAAACCAGAGATTGAAATGAGCACAGATAAAGTTCCTTAAGCCAAATATGGAATAGACAAGAGCTACTCCTTGCTCAACGAAATGGACTCAACACCGCATATTAAACGCCTCAGAATGTACCTGACTCTTAAGTATCTTAAAACCTATGGATTGCTATGTCTCCGAAAGAGAATCAAGCATGTGTACAGGGACATAAACGCAGCAGTGATAGGATTGGAGAGGTTCGGTGAGCAAATGAAGACCCTTTGAAGTCATATTGCATGGTACCCATTCCACGGGTTTCAACTACCCAGGTTTAAGGTATTCTTCCTTCAGCTAAAACATGCATGTGGAACCTAGAGTATGATCAACCATGTGATCGGGAGACGTGTTCAAATATGTCTCAGTTTTCGTACCCTGGTACTCGGGTGCAACATTCCAGACGCTTTACTAACACTCTCCCGACTTGGAGAGTCAGTCCCTTTAACCTCCTGTTTGGCCCAGTTTGCAATTTCTGCGGAAGATGAACAGGAATAGCGAGAACCAATGAGAGACTAGCTGGAGGTGTCTGGACGGGCAAATTTAACTCTCATTTCCCACCAGGAAGAGGAAAGAACCAAAGGCTCAGCGTGCCGTGCCGGAACCAGATTAGGGCCTGAAGCCATCCTGCGGTGTTGCGGCCAGCTCACAAGAAAACGAGTTGAAGAAAGGAGCTCAGGGGCACTGTAATTCACAAACCTGCAGAGTTATAAATGACAACTATCGTCCAAAAATATACTGAAGTAAGGCTGCCAAGAGGACTTGAAAGCGGGGCAGAATTGCAGGAAACCGATTTCAGGAGGTAGACTGGAATTGCATTGAAAGCATAGGAAAAGAGGCAGAACGTCCACAATGATGCACTTGGCCAAAAAGGGCGTATGCGTTTTTTCCTGAATATATTCAGGAAAAAACGCATACGCCCTTTTTGGCCAACCAAGCAAGCTTGCAAAGGAAATCTGCACTACAATGAAGTCTCACTTCCCCCCGGTCAAAAGGGCCATCTGAAAAAAGTGTAAAATCCAGAAAGGCAGGACAGGCCATGGAGAACTGGGAGCCTTGTTATGCTGATGGGCGGGATGTAAATTGCCAACAGACACTCGGGAGAAGTGTATGGTGTTTCCTGAAACGTCTAAAAAACAAAGCAACAGAGCCTAGGGCACTTCCACTTATGGTCCTATAGCTTAGGGAAATTAAAATCAAAAAGATACAGCCACCCCAATGTTTGGGACGCCTCTGTTTACAAGAACCTCGTTTACCGTACAAGTTCAATATCACAGAAAGTGAAAAATGGATAAAGAACTTGTGGTACTTACGTACAATGCAGTATCACTCAGCAGTGAAATCTATGTCATCAGGCCCGTAGCAGCACAATGAGTGGATTCAGGTACGATGATTCTAACTGAAATAAGTCACACAGAAAAAGAAACATCATAAGATATCAGTAATACACGGAATGTAAACTTGGCTACACAGGAACTGAATTACAGAACAGAACAGGGTCTCAAATTTAGAAAACCAACTTATGCTTGTTTAAGGGTAAAGGTGAGTTGGGGTGCTGCATAAAACCAGAGATTGAAATGAGCACAGATAAAGTTCCTTAAGCCAAATATGGAATAGACAAGAGCTACTCCTTGCTCAACGAAATGGACTCAACACCGCATATTAAACGCCTAAGAATGTACCTGACTCTTAAGTATCTTAAAACCTATGGATTGCTATGTCTCCGAAAGAGAATCAAGCATGTGTACAGGGACATAAACGCAGCAGTGATAGGATTGGAGAGGTTCGGTGAGCAAATGAAGACCCTTTGAAGTCATATTGCATGGTACCCATTCCACGGGTTTCAACTACCCAGGTTTAAGGTATTCTTCCTTCAGCTAAAACATGCATGTGGAACCTAGAGTATGATCAACCATGTGATCGGGAGACGTGTTCAAATATGTCTCAGTTTTCGTACCCTGGTACTCGGGTGCAACATTCCAGACGCTTTACTAACACTCTCCCGACTTGGAGAGTCAGTCCCTTTAACCTCCTGTTTGGCCCAGTTTGCAATTTCTGCGGAAGATGAACAGGAATAGCGAGAACCAATGAGAGACTAGCTGGAGGTGTCTGGACGGGCAAATTTAACTCTCATTTCCCACCAGGAAGAGGAAAGAACCAAAGGCTCAGCGTGCCGTGCCGGAACCAGATTAGGGCCTGAAGCCATCCTGCGGTGTTGCGGCCAGCTCACAAGAAAAGGAGTTGAAGAAAGGAGCTCAGGGGCACTGTAATTCACAAACCTGCAGAGTTATAAATGACAACTATCGTCCAAAAATATACTGAAGTAAGGCTGCCAAGAGGACTTGAAAGCGGGGCAGAATT
Source organism: Globicephala melas (assembly GCF_963455315.2). Lineage (NCBI taxonomy): Eukaryota > Metazoa > Chordata > Mammalia > Artiodactyla > Delphinidae > Globicephala > Globicephala melas. The sequence continues at coordinate 6,331 of NW_027207288.1, forward strand.
GCAGGAAACCGATTTCAGGAGGTAGACTGGAATTGCATTGAAAGCATAGGAAAAGAGGCAGAACGTCCACAATGATGCACTTGGCCAAAAAGGGCGTATGCGTTTTTTCCTGAATATATTCAGGAAAAAACGCATACGCCCTTTTTGGCCAACCAAGCAAGCTTGCAAAGGAAATCTGCACTACAATGAAGTCTCACTTCCCCCCGGTCAAAAGGGCCATCTGAAAAAAGTGTAAAATCCAGAAAGGCAGGACAGGCCATGGAGAACTGGGAGCCTTGTTATGCTGATGGGCGGGATGTAAATTGCCAACAGACACTCGGGAGAAGTGTATGGTGTTTCCTGAAACGTCTAAAAAACAAAGCAACAGAGCCTAGGGCACTTCCACTTATGGTCCTATAGCTTAGGGAAATTAAAATCAAAAAGATACAGCCACCCCAATGTTTGGGACGCCTCTGTTTACAAGAACCTCGTTTACCGTACAAGTTCAATATCACAGAAAGTGAAAAATGGATAAAGAACTTGTGGTACTTACGTACAATGCAGTATCACTCAGCAGTGAAATCTATGTCATCAGGCCCGTAGCAGCACAATGAGTGGATTCAGGTACGATGATTCTAACTGAAATAAGTCACACAGAAAAAGAAACATCATAAGATATCAGTAATACACGGAATGTAAACTTGGCTACACAGGAACTGAATTACAGAACAGAACAGGGTCTCAAATTTAGAAAACCAACTTATGCTTGTTTAAGGGTAAAGGTGAGTTGGGGTGCTGCATAAAACCAGAGATTGAAATGAGCACAGATAAAGTTCCTTAAGCCAAATATGGAATAGACAAGAGCTACTCCTTGCTCAACGAAATGGACTCAACACCGCATATTAAACGCCTAAGAATGTACCTGACTCTTAAGTATCTTAAAACCTATGGATTGCTATGTCTCCGAAAGAGAATCAAGCATGTGTACAGGGACATAAACGCAGCAGTGATAGGATTGGAGAGGTTCGGTGAGCAAATGAAGACCCTTTGAAGTCATATTGCATGGTACCCATTCCACGGGTTTCAACTACCCAGGTTTAAGGTATTCTTCCTTCAGCTAAAACATGCATGTGGAACCTAGAGTATGATCAACCATGTGATCGGGAGACGTGTTCAAATATGTCTCAGTTTTCGTACCCTGGTACTCGGGTGCAACATTCCAGACGCTTTACTAACACTCTCCCGACTTGGAGAGTCAGTCCCTTTAACCTCCTGTTTGGCCCAGTTTGCAATTTCTGCGGAAGATGAACAGGAATAGCGAGAACCAATGAGAGACTAGCTGGAGGTGTCTGGACGGGCAAATTTAACTCTCATTTCCCACCAGGAAGAGGAAAGAACCAAAGGCTCAGCGTGCCGTGCCGGAACCAGATTAGGGCCTGAAGCCATCCTGCGGTGTTGCGGCCAGCTCACAAGAAAACGAGTTGAAGAAAGGAGCTCAGGGGCACTGTAATTCACAAACCTGCAGAGTTATAAATGACAACTATCGTCCAAAAATATACTGAAGTAAGGCTGCCAAGAGGACTTGAAAGCGGGGCAGAATTGCAGGAAACCGATTTCAGGAGGTAGACTGGAATTGCATTGAAAGCATAGGAAAAGAGGCAGAACGTCCACAATGATGCACTTGGCCAAAAAGGGCGTATGCGTTTTTTCCTGAATATTCAGGAAAAAACGCATACGCCCTTTTTGGCCAACCAAGCAAGCTTGCAAAGGAAATCTGCACTACAATGAAGTCTCACTTCCCCCTGGTCAAAAGGGCCATCTGAAAAAAGTGTAAAATCCAGAAAGGCAGGACAGGCCATGGAGAACTGGGAGCCTTGTTATACTGATGGGCGGGATGTACATTGCCAACAGACACTCGGGAGAAGTGTATGGTGTTTCCTGAAACGTCTAAAAAACAAATCAACAGAGCCTAGGGCACTTCCACTTATGGTCCTATAGCTTAGGGAAATTAAAATCAAAAAGATACAGCCACCCCAATGTTTGGGACGCCTCTGTTTACAAGAACCTCGTTTACCGTACAAGTTCAATATCACAGAAAGTGAAAAATGGATAAAGAACTTGTGGTACTTACGTACAATGCAGTATCACTCAGCAGTGAAATCTATGTCATCAGGCCCGTAGCAGCACAATGAGTGGATTCAGGTACGATGATTCTAACTGAAATAAGTCACACAGAAAAAGAAACATCATAAGATATCAGTAATACACGGAATGTAAACTTGGCTACACAGGAACTGAATTACAGAACAGAACAGGGTCTCAAATTTAGAAAACCAACTTATGCTTGTTTAAGGGTAAAGGTGAGTTGGGGTGCTGCATAAAACCAGAGATTGAAATGAGCACAGATAAAGTTCCTTAAGCCAAATATGGAATAGACAAGAGCTACTCCTTGCTCAACGAAATGGACTCAACACCGCATATTAAACGCCTCAGAATGTACCTGACTCTTAAGTATCTTAAAACCTATGGATTGCTATGTCTCCGAAAGAGAATCAAGCATGTGTACAGGGACATAAACGCAGCAGTGATAGGATTGGAGAGGTTCGGTGAGCAAATGAAGACCCTTTGAAGTCATATTGCATGGTACCCATTCCACGGGTTTCAACTACCCAGGTTTAAGGTATTCTTCCTTCAGCTAAAACATGCATGTGGAACCTAGAGTATGATCAACCATGTGATCGGGAGACGTGTTCAAATATGTCTCAGTTTTCGTACCCTGGTACTCGGGTGCAACATTCCAGACGCTTTACTAACACTCTCCCGACTTGGAGAGTCAGTCCCTTTAACCTCCTGTTTGGCCCAGTTTGCAATTTCTGCGGAAGATGAACAGGAATAGCGAGAACCAATGAGAGACTAGCTGGAGGTGTCTGGACGGGCAAATTTAACTCTCATTTCCCACCAGGAAGAGGAAAGAACCAAAGGCTCAGCGTGCCGTGCCGGAACCAGATTAGGGCCTGAAGCCATCCTGCGGTGTTGCGGCCAGCTCACAAGAAAACGAGTTGAAGAAAGGAGCTCAGGGGCACTGTAATTCACAAACCTGCAGAGTTATAAATGACAACTATCGTCCAAAAATATACTGAAGTAAGGCTGCCAAGAGGACTTGAAAGCGGGGCAGAATTGCAGGAAACCGATTTCAGGAGGTAGACTGGAATTGCATTGAAAGCATAGGAAAAGAGGCAGAACGTCCACAATGATGCACTTGGCCAAAAAGGGCGTATGCGTTTTTTCCTGAATATTCAGGAAAAAACGCATACGCCCTTTTTGGCCAACCAAGCAAGCTTGCAAAGGAAATCTGCACTACAATGAAGTCTCACTTCCCCCTGGTCAAAAGGCCCATCTGAAAAAAGTGTAAAATCCAGAAAGGCAGGACAGGCCATGGAGAACTGGGAGCCTTGTTATACTGATGGGCGGGATGTACATTGCCAACAGACACTCGGGAGAAGTGTATGGTGTTTCCTGAAACGTCTAAAAAACAAAGCAACAGAGCCTAGGGCACTTCCACTTATGGTCCTATAGCTTAGGGAAATTAAAATCAAAAAGATACAGCCACCCCAATGTTTGGGACGCCTCTGTTTACAAGAACCTCGTTTACCGTACAAGTTCAATATCACAGAAAGTGAAAAATGGATAAAGAACTTGTGGTACTTACGTACAATGCAGTATCACTCAGCAGTGAAATCTATGTCATCAGGCCCGTAGCAGCACAATGAGTGGATTCAGGTACGATGATTCTAACTGAAATAAGTCACACAGAAAAAGAAACATCATAAGATATCAGTAATACACAGAATGTAAACTTGGCTACACAGGAACTGAATTACAGAACAGAACAGGGTCTCAAATTTAGAAAACCAACTTATGCTTGTTTAAGGGTAAAGGTGAGTTGGGGTGCTGCATAAAACCAGAGATTGAAATGAGCACAGATAAAGTTCCTTAAGCCAAATATGGAATAGACAAGAGCTACTCCTTGCTCAACGAAATGGACTCAACACCGCATATTAAACGCCTCAGAATGTACCTGACTCTTAAGTATCTTAAAACCTATGGATTGCTATGTCTCCGAAAGAGAATCAAGCATGTGTACAGGGACATAAACGCAGCAGTGATAGGATTGGAGAGGTTCGGTGAGCAAATGAAGACCCTTTGAAGTCATATTGCATGGTACCCATTCCACGGGTTTCAACTACCCAGGTTTAAGGTATTCTTCCTTCAGCTAAAACATGCATGTGGAACCTAGAGTATGATCAACCATGTGATCGGGAGACGTGTTCAAATATGTCTCAGTTTTTGTACCCTGGTACTCGGGTGCAACATTCCAGACGCTTTACTAACACTCTCCCGACTTGGAGAGTCAGTCCCTTTAACCTCCTGTTTGGCCCAGTTTGCAATTTCTGCGGAAGATGAACAGGAATAGCGAGAACCAATGAGAGACTAGCTGGAGGTGTCTGGACGGGCAAATTTAACTCTCATTTCCCACCAGGAAGAGGAAATAACCAAAGGCTCAGCGTGCCGTGCCGGAACCAGATTAGGGCCTGAAGCCATCCTGCGGTGTTGCGGCCAGCTCACAAAAAAGCGAGTTGAAGAAAGGAGCTCAGGGGCACTGTAATTCACAAATCTGCAGAGTTATAAATGACAACTATCGTCCAAAAATATACTGAAGTAAGGCTGCCAAGAGGACTTGAAAGCGGGGCAGAATTGCAGGAAACCGATTTCAGGAGGTAGACTGGAATTGCATTGAAAGCATAGGAAAAGAGGCAGAACGTCCACAATGATGCACTTGGCCAAAAAGGGCGTATGCGTTTTTTCCTGAATATATTCAGGAAAAAACGCATACGCCCTTTTTGGCCAACCAAGCAAGCTTGCAAAGGAAATCTGCACTACAATGAAGTCTCACTTCCCCCCGGTCAAAAGGGCCATCTGAAAAAAGTGTAAAATCCAGAAAGGCAGGACAGGCCATGGAGAACTGGGAGCCTTGTTATGCTGATGGGCGGGATGTACATTGCCAACAGACACTCGGGAGAAGTGTATGGTGTTTCCTGAAACGTCTAAAAAACAAAGCAACAGAGCCTAGGGCACTTCCACTTATGGTCCTATAGCTTAGGGAAATTAAAATCAAAAAGATACAGCCACCCCAATGTTTGGGACGCCTCTGTTTACAAGAACCTCGTTTACCGTACAAGTTCAATATCACAGAAAGTGAAAAATGGATAAAGAACTTGTGGTACTTACGTACAATGCAGTATCACTCAGCAGTGAAATCTATGTCATCAGGCCCGTAGCAGCACAATGAGTGGATTCAGGTACGATGATTCTAACTGAAATAAGTCACACAGAAAAAGAAACATCATAAGATATCAGTAATACACGGAATGTAAACTTGGCTACACAGGAACTGAATTACAGAACAGAACAGGGTCTCAAATTTAGAAAACCAACTTATGCTTGTTTAAGGGTAAAGGTGAGTTGGGGTGCTGCATAAAACCAGAGATTGAAATGAGCACAGATAAAGTTCCTTAAGCCAAATATGGAATAGACAAGAGCTACTCCTTGCTCAACGAAATGGACTCAACACCGCATATTAAACGCCTCAGAATGTACCTGACTCTTAAGTATCTTAAAACCTATGGATTGCTATGTCTCCGAAAGAGAATCAAGCATGTGTACAGGGACATAAACGCAGCAGTGATAGGATTGGAGAGGTTCGGTGAGCAAATGAAGACCCTTTGAAGTCATATTGCATGGTACCCATTCCACGGGTTTCAACTACCCAGGTTTAAGGTATTCTTCCTTCAGCTAAAACATGCATGTGGAACCTAGAGTATGATCAACCATGTGATCGGGAGACGTGTTCAAATATGTCTCAGTTTTCGTACCCTGGTACTCGGGTGCAACATTCCAGACGCTTTACTAACACTCTCCCGACTTGGAGAGTCAGTCCCTTTAACCTCCTGTTTGGCCCAGTTTGCAATTTCTGCGGAAGATGAACAGGAATAGCGAGAACCAATGAGAGACTAGCTGGAGGTGTCTGGACGGGCAAATTTAACTCTCATTTCCCACCAGGAAGAGGAAATAACCAAAGGCTCAGCGTGCCGTGCCGGAACCAGATTAGGGCCTGAAGCCATCCTGCGGTGTTGCGGCCAGCTCACAAAAAAGCGAGTTGAAGAAAGGAGCTCAGGGGCACTGTAATTCACAAATCTGCAGAGTTATAAATGACAACTATCGTCCAAAAATATACTGAAGTAAGGCTGCCAAGAGGACTTGAAAGCGGGGCAGAATTGCAGGAAACCGATTTCAGGAGGTAGACTGGAATTGCATTGAAAGCATAGGAAAAGAGGCAGAACGTCCACAATGATGCACTTGGCCAAAAAGGGCGTATGCGTTTTTTCCTGAATATATTCAGGAAAAAACGCATACGCCCTTTTTGGCCAACCAAGCAAGCTTGCAAAGGAAATCTGCACTACAATGAAGTCTCACTTCCCCCCGGTCAAAAGGGCCATCTGAAAAAAGTGTAAAATCCAGAAAGGCAGGACAGGCCATGGAGAACTGGGAGCCTTGTTATGCTGATGGGCGGGATGTAAATTGCCAACAGACACTCGGGAGAAGTGTATGGTGTTTCCTGAAACGTCTAAAAAACAAAGCAACAGAGCCTAGGGCACTTCCACTTATGGTCCTATAGCTTAGGGAAATTAAAATCAAAAAGATACAGCCACCCCAATGTTTGGGACGCCTCTGTTTACAAGAACCTCGTTTACCGTACAAGTTCAATATCACAGAAAGTGAAAAATGGATAAAGAACTTGTGGTACTTACGTACAATGCAGTATCACTCAGCAGTGAAATCTATGTCATCAGGCCCGTAGCAGCACAATGAGTGGATTCAGGTACGATGATTCTAACTGAAATAAGTCACACAGAAAAAGAAACATCATAAGATATCAGTAATACACGGAATGTAAACTTGGCTACACAGGAACTGAATTACAGAACAGAACAGGGTCTCAAATTTAGAAAACCAACTTATGCTTGTTTAAGGGTAAAGGTGAGTTGGGGTGCTGCATAAAACCACAGATTGAAATGAGCACAGATAAAGTTCCTTAAGCCAAATATGGAATAGACAAGAGCTACTCCTTGCTCAACGAAATGGACTCAACACCGCATATTAAACGCCTAAGAATGTACCTGACTCTTAAGTATCTTAAAACCTATGGATTGCTATGTCTCCGAAAGAGAATCAAGCATGTGTACAGGGACATAAACAAAGCAGTGATAGGATTGGAGAGGTTCGGTGAGCAAATGAAGACCCTTTGAAGTCATATTGCATGGTACCCATTCCACGGGTTTCAACTACCCAGGTTTAAGGTATTCTTCCTTCAGCTAAAACATGCATGTGGAACCTAGAGTATGATCAACCATGTGATCGGGAGACGTGTTCAAATATGTCTCAGTTTTCGTACCCTGGTACTCGGGTGCAACATTCCAGACGCTTTACTAACACTCTCCCGACTTGGAGAGTCAGTCCCTTTAACCTCCTGTTTGGCCCAGTTTGCAATTTCTGCGGAAGATGAACAGGAATAGCGAGAAACAATGAGAGACTAGCTGGAGGTGTCTGGACGGGCAAATTTAACTCTCATTTCCCACCAGGAAGAGGAAATAACCAAAGGCTCAGCGTGCCGTGCCGGAACCAGATTAGGGCCTGAAGCCATCCTGCGGTGTTGCGGCCAGCTCACAAGAAAACGAGTTGAAGAAAGGAGCTCAGGGGCACTGTAATTCACAAACCTGCAGAGTTATAAATGACAACTATCATCCAAAAATATACTGAAGTAAGGCTGCCAAGAGGACTTGAAAGCGGGGCAGAATTGCAGGAAACCGATTTCAGGAGGTAGACTGGAATTGCATTGAAAGCATAGGAAAAGAGGCAGAACGTCCACAATGATGCACTTGGCCAAAAAGGGCGTATGCGTTTTTTCCTGAATATATTCAGGAAAAAACGCATACGCCCTTTTTGGCCAACCAAGCAAGCTTGCAAAGGAAATCTGCACTACAATGAAGTCTCACTTCCCCCCGGTCAAAAGGGCCATCTGAAAAAAGTGTAAAATCCAGAAAGGCAGGACAGGCCATGGAGAACTGGGAGCCTTGTTATGCTGATGGGCGGGATGTAAATTGCCAACAGACACTCGGGAGAAGTGTATGGTGTTTCCTGAAACGTCTAAAAAACAAAGCAACAGAGCCTAGGGCACTTCCACTTATGGTCCTATAGCTTAGGGAAATTAAAATCAAAAAGATACAGCCACCCCAATGTTTGGGACGCCTCTGTTTACAAGAACCTCGTTTACCGTACAAGTTCAATATCACAGAAAGTGAAAAATGGATAAAGAACTTGTGGTACTTACGTACAATGCAGTATCACTCAGCAGTGAAATCTATGTCATCAGGCCCGCAGCAGCACAATGAGTGGATTCAGGTACGATGATTCTAACTGAAATAAGTCACACAGAAAAAGAAACATCATAAGATATCAGTAATACACGTAATGTAAACTTGGCTACACAGGAACTGAATTACAGAACAGAACAGGGTCTCAAATTTAGAAAACCAACTTATGCTTGTATAAGGGTAAAGGTGAGTTGGGGTGCTGCATAAAACCAGAGATTGAAATGAGCACAGATAAAGTTCCTTAAGCCAAATATGGAATAGACAAGAGCTACTCCTTGCTCAACGAAATGGACTCAACACCGCATATTAAACGCCTAAGAATGTACCTGACTCTTAAGTATCTTAAAACCTATGGATTGCTATGTCTCCGAAAGAGAATCAAGCATGTGTACAGGGACATAAACGCAGCAGTGATAGGATTGGAGAGGTTCGGTGAGCAAATGAAGACCCTTTGAAGTCATATTGCATGGTACCCATTCCACGGGTTTCAACTACCCAGGTTTAAGGTATTCTTCCTTCAGCTAAAACATGCATGTGGAACCTAGAGTATGATCAACCATGTGATCGGGAGACGTGTTCAAATATGTCTCAGTTTTCGTACCCTGGTACTCGGGTGCAACATTCCAGACGCTTTACTAACACTCTCCCGACTTGGAGAGTCAGTCCCTTTAACCTCCTGTTTGGCCCAGTTTGCAATTTCTGCGGAAGATGAACAGGAATAGCGAGAACCAATGAGAGACTAGCTGGAGGTGTCTGGACGGGCAAATTTAACTCTCATTTCCCACCAGGAAGAGGAAATAACCAAAGGCTCAGCGTGCCGTGCCGGAACCAGATTAGGGCCTGAAGCCATCCTGCGGTGTTGCGGCCAGCTCACAAGAAAACGAGTTGAAGAAAGGAGCTCAGGGGCACTGTAATTCACAAACCTGCAGAGTTATAAATGACAACTATCGTCCAAAAATATACTGAAGTAAGGCTGCCAAGAGGACTTGAAAGCGGGGCAGAATTGCAGGAAACCGATTTCAGGAGGTAGACTGGAATTGCATTGAAAGCATAGGAAAAGAGGCAGAACGTCCACAATGATGCACTTGGCCAAAAAGGGCGTATGCGTTTTTTCCTGAATATATTCAGGAAAAAACGCATACGCCCTTTTTGGCCAACCAAGCAAACTTGCAAAGGAAATCTGCACTACAATGAAGTCTCACTTCCCCCCGGTCAAAAGGGCCATCTGAAAAAAGTGTAAAATCCAGAAAGGCAGGACAGGCCATGGAGAACTGGGAGCCTTGTTATGCTGATGGGCGGGATGTAAATTGCCAACAGACACTCGGGAGAAGTGTATGGTGTTTCCTGAAACGTCTAAAAAACAAAGCAACAGAGCCTAGGGCACTTCCACTTATGGTCCTATAGCTTAGGGAAATTAAAATCAAAAAGATACAGCCACCCCAATGTTTGGGACGCCTCTGTTTACAAGAACCTCGTTTACCGTACAAGTTCAATATCACAGAAAGTGAAAAATGGATAAAGAACTTGTGGTACTTACGTACAATGCAGTATCACTCAGCAGTGAAATCTATGTCATCAGGCCCGTAGCAGCACAATGAGTGGATTCAGGTACGATGATTCTAACTGAAATAAGTCACACAGAAAAAGAAACATCATAAGATATCAGTAATACATGGAATGTAAACTTGGCTACACAGGAACTGAATTACAGAACAGAACAGGGTCTCAAATTTAGAAAACCAACTTATGCTTGTTTAAGGGTAAAGGTGAGTTGGGGTGCTGCATAAAACCAGAGATTGAAATGAGCACAGATAAAGTTCCTTAAGCCAAATATGGAATAGACAAGAGCTACTCCTTGCTCAACGAAATGGACTCGACACCGCATATTAAACGCCTAAGAATGTACCTGACTCTTAAGTATCTTAAAACCTATGGATTGCTATGTCTCCGAAAGAGAATCAAGCATGTGTACAGGGACATAAACGCAGCAGTGATAGGATTGGAGAGGTTCGGTGAGCAAATGAAGACCCTTTGAAGTCATATTGCATGGTACCCATTCCACGGGTTTCAACTACCCAGGTTTAAGGTATTCTTCCTTCAGCTAAAACATGCATGTGGAACCTAGAGTATGACCAACCATGTGATCGGGAGACGTGTTCAAATATGTCTCAGTTTTCGTACCCTGGTACTCGGGTGCAACATTCCAGACGCTTTACTAACACTCTCCCGACTTGGAGAGTCAGTCCCTTTAACCTCCTGTTTGGCCCAGTTTGCAATTTCTGCGGAAGATGAACAGGAATAGCGAGAACCAATGAGAGACTAGCTGGAGGTGTCTGGACGGGCAAATTTAACTCTCATTTCCCACCAGGAAGAGGAAATAACCAAAGGCTCAGCGTGCCGTGCCGGAACCAGATTAGGGCCTGAAGCCATCCTGCGGTGTTGCGGCCAGCTCACAAGAAAACGAGTTGAAGAAAGGAGCTCAGGGGCACTGTAATTCACAAACCTGCAGAGTTATAAATGACAACTATCGTCCAAAAATATACTGAAGTAAGGCTGCCAAGAGGACTTGAAAGCGGGGCAGAATTGCAGGAAACCGATTTCAGGAGGTAGACTGGAATTGCATTGAAAGCATAGGAAAAGAGGCAGAACGTCCACAATGATGCACTTGGCCAAAAAGGGCGTATGCGTTTTTTCCTGAATATATTCAGGAAAAAACGCATACGCCCTTTTTGGCCAACCAAGCAAGCTTGCAAAGGAAATCTGCACTACAATGAAGTCTCACTTCCCCCCGGTCAAAAGGGCCATCTGAAAAAAGTGTAAAATCCAGAAAGGCAGGACAGGCCATGGAGAACTGGGAGCCTTGTTATGCTGATGGGCGGGATGTAAATTGCCAACAGACACTCGGGAGAAGTGTATGGTGTTTCCTGAAACGTCTAAAAAACAAAGCAACAGAGCCTAGGGCACTTCCACTTATGGTCCTATAGCTTAGGGAAATTAAAATCAAAAAGATACAGCCACCCCAATGTTTGGGACGCCTCTGTTTACAAGAACCTCGTTTACCGTACAAGTTCAATATCACAGAAACTGAAAAATGGATAAAGAACTTGTGGTACTTACGTACAATGCAGTATCACTCAGCAGTGAAATCTATGTCATCAGGCCCGTAGCAGCACAATGAGTGGATTCAGGTACGATGATTCTAACTAAAATAAGTCACACAGAAAAAGAAACATCATAAGATATCAGTAATACACGGAATGTAAACTTGGCTACACAGGAACTGAATTACAGAACAGAACAGGGTCTCAAATTTAGAAAACCAACTTATGCTTGTTTAAGGGTAAAGGTGAGTTGGGGTGCTGCATAAAACCAGAGATTGAAATGAGCACAGATAAAGTTCCTTAAGCCAAATATGGAATAGACAAGAGCTACTCCTTGCTCAACGAAATGGACTCAACACCCCATATTAAACGCCTAAGAATGTACCTGACTCTTAAGTATCTTAAAACCTATGGATTGCTATGTCTCCGAAAGAGAATCAAGCATGTGTACAGGGACATAAACGCAGCAGTGATAGGATTGGAGAGGTTCGGTGAGCAAATGAAGACCCTTTGAAGTCATATTGCATGGTACCCATTCCACGGGTTTCAACTACCCAGGTTTAAGGTATTCTTCCTTCAGCTAAAACATGCATGTGGAACCTAGAGTATGATCAACCATGTGATCGGGAGACGTGTTCAAATATGTCTCAGTTTTCGTACCCTGGTACTCGGGTGCAACATTCCAGACGCTTTACTAACACTCTCCCGACTTGGAGAGTCAGTCCCTTTAACCTCCTGTTTGTCCCAGTTTGCAATTTCTGCGGAAGATGAACAGGAATAGCGAGAACCAATGAGAGACTAGCTGGAGGTGTCTGGACGGGCAAATTTAACTCTCATTTCCCACCAGGAAGAGGAAATAACCAAAGGCTCAGCGTGCCGTGCCGGAACCAGATTAGGGCCTGAAGCCATCCTGCGGTGTTGCGGCCAGCTCACAAGAAAACGAGTTGAAGAAAGGAGCTCAGGGACACTGTAATTCACAAACCTGCAGAGTTATAAATGACAACTATCGTCCAAAAATATACTGAAGTAAGGCTGCCAAGAGGACTTGAAAGCGGGGCAGAATTGCAGGAAACCGATTTCAGGAGGTAGACTGGAATTGCATTGAAAGCATAGGAAAAGAGGCAGAACGTCCACAATGATGCACTTGGCCAAAAAGGGCGTATGCGTTTTTTCCTCAGGAAAAAACGCATACGCCCTTTTTGGCCAACCAAGCAAGCTTGCAAAGGAAATCTGCACTACAATGAAGTCTCACTTCCCCCCGGTCAAAAGGGCCATCTGAAAAAAGTGTAAAATCCAGAAAGGCAGGACAGGCCATGGAGAACTGGGAGCCTTGTTATGCTGATGGGCGGGATGTAAATTGCCAACAGACACTCGGGAGAAGTGTATGGTGTTTCCTGAAACATCTAAAAAACAAAGCAACAGAGCCTAGGGCACTTCCACTTATGGTCCTATAGCTTAGGGAAATTAAAATCAAAAAGATACAGCCACCCCAATGTTTGGGACGCCTCTGTTTACAAGAACCTCGTTTACCGTACAAGTTCAATATCACAGAAAGTGAAAAATGGATAAAGAACTTGTGGTACTTACGTACAATGCAGTATCACTCAGCAGTGAAATCTATGTCATCAGGCCCGTAGCAGCACAATGAGTGGATTCAGGTACGATGATTCTAACTGAAATAAGTCACACAGAAAAAGAAACATCATAAGATATCAGTAATACACGGAATGTAAACTTGGCTACACAGGAACTGAATTACAGAACAGAACAGGGTCTCAAATTTAGAAAACCAACTTATGCTTGTTTAAGGGTAAAGGTGAGTTGGGGTGCTGCATAAAACCAGAGATTGAAATGAGCACAGATAAAGTTCCTTAAGCCAAATATGGAATAGACAAGAGCTACTCCTTGCTCAACGAAATGGACTCAACACCGCATATTAAACGCCTAAGAATGTACCTGACTCTTAAGTATCTTAAAACCTATGGATTGCTATGTCTCCGAAAGAGAATCAAGCATGTGTACAGGGACATAAACGCAGCAGTGATAGGATTGGAGAGGTTCGGTGAGCAAATGAAGACCCTTTGAAGTCATATTGCATGGTACCCATTCCACGGGTTTCAACTACCCAGGTTTAAGGTATTCTTCCTTCAGCTAAAACATGCATGTGGAACCTAGAGTATGACCAACCATGTGATCGGGAGACGTGTTCAAATATGTCTCAGTTTTCGTACCCTGGTACTCGGGTGCAACATTCCAGACGCTTTACTAACACTCTCCCGACTTGGAGAGTCAGTCCCTTTAACCTCCTGTTTGGCCCAGTTTGCAATTTCTGCGGAAGATGAACAGGAATAGCGAGAACCAATGAGAGACTAGCTGGAGGTGTCTGGACGGGCAAATTTAACTCTCATTTCCCACCAGGAAGAGGAAATAACCAAAGGCTCAGCGTGCCGTGCCGGAACCAGATTAGGGCCTGAAGCCATCCTGCGGTGTTGCGGCCAGCTCACAAGAAAACGAGTTGAAGAAAGGAGCTCAGGGGCACTGTAATTCACAAACCTGCAGAGTTATAAATGACAACTATCGTCCAAAAATATACTGAAGTAAGGCTGCCAAGAGGACTTGAAAGCGGGGCAGAATTGCAGGAAACCGATTTCAGGAGGTAGACTGGAATTGCATTGAAAGCATAGGAAAAGAGGCAGAACGTCCACAATGATGCACTTGGCCAAAAAGGGCGTATGCGTTTTTTCCTCAGGAAAAAACGCATACGCCCTTTTTGGCCAACCAAGCAAGCTTGCAAAGGAAATCTGCACTACAATGAAGTCTCACTTCCCCCCGGTCAAAAGGGCCATCTGAAAAAAGTGTAAAATCCAGAAAGGCAGGACAGGCCATGGAGAACTGGGAGCCTTGTTATGCTGATGGGCGGGATGTAAATTGCCAACAGACATTCGGGAGAAGTGTATGGTGTTTCCTGAAACGTCTAAAAAACAAAGCAACAGAGCCTAGGGCACTTCCACTTATGGTCCTATAGCTTAGGGAAATTAAAATCAAAAAGATACAGCCACCCCAATGTTTGGGACGCCTCTGTTTACAAGAACCTCGTTTACCGTACAAGTTCAATATCACAGAAAGTGAAAAATGGATAAAGAACTTGTGGTACTTACGTACAATGCAGTATCACTCAGCAGTGAAATCTATGTCATCAGGCCCGTAGCAGCACAATGAGTGGATTCAGGTACGATGATTCTAACTGAAATAAGTCACACAGAAAAAGAAACATCATAAGATATCAGTAATACACGGAATGTAAACTTGGCTACACAGGAACTGAATTACAGAACAGAACAGGGTCTCAAATTTAGAAAACCAACTTATGCTTGTTTAAGGGTAAAGGTGAGTTGGGGTGCTGCATAAAACCAGAGATTGAAATGAGCACAGATAAAGTTCCTTAAGCCAAATATGGAATAGACAAGAGCTACTCCTTGCTCAACGAAATGGACTCAACACCGCATATTAAACGCCTAAGAATGTACCTGACTCTTAAGTATCTTAAAACCTATGGATTGCTATGTCTCCGAAAGAGAATCAAGCATGTGTACAGGGACATAAACGCAGCAGTGATAGGATTGGAGAGGTTCGGTGAGCAAATGAAGACCCTTTGAAGTCATATTGCATGGTACCCATTCCACGGGTTTCAACTACCCAGGTTTAAGGTATTCTTCCTTCAGCTAAAACATGCATGTGGAACCTAGAGTATGACCAACCATGTGATCGGGAGACGTGTTCAAATATGTCTCAGTTTTCGTACCCTGGTACTCGGGTGCAACATTCCAGACGCTTTACTAACACTCTCCCGACTTGGAGAGTCAGTCCCTTTAACCTCCTGTTTGGCCCAGTTTGCAATTTCTGCGGAAGATGAACAGGAATAGCGAGAACCAATGAGAGACTAGCTGGAGGTGTCTGGACGGGCAAATTTAACTCTCATTTCCCACCAGGAAGAGGAAATAACCAAAGGCTCAGCGTGCCGTGCCGGAACCAGATTAGGGCCTGAAGCCATCCTGCGGTGTTGCGGCCAGCTCACAAGAAAACGAGTTGAAGAAAGGAGCTCAGGGGCACTGTAATTCACAAACCTGCAGAGTTATAAATGACAACTATCGTCCAAAAATATACTGAAGTAAGGCTGCCAAGAGGACTTGAAAGCGGGGCAGAATTGCAGGAAACCGATTTCAGGAAGTAGACTGGAATTGCATTGAAAGCATAGGAAAAGAGGCAGAACGTCCACAATGATGCACTTGGCCAAAAAGGGCGTATGCGTTTTTTCCTGAATATATTCAGGAAAAAACGCATACGCCCTTTTTGGCCAACCAAGCAAGCTTGCAAAGGAAATCTGCACTACAATGAAGTCTCACTTCCCCCCGGTCAAAAGGGCCATCTGAAAAAAGTGTAAAATCCAGAAAGGCAGGACAGGCCATGGAGAACTGGGAGCCTTGTTATGCTGATGGGCGGGATGTAAATTGCCAACAGACACTCGGGAGAAGTGTATGGTGTTTCCTGAAACGTCTAAAAAACAAAGCAACAGAGCCTAGGGCACTTCCACTTATGGTCCTATAGCTTAGGGAAATTAAAATCAAAAAGATACAGCCACCCCAATGTTTGGGACGCCTCTGTTTACAAGAACCTCGTTTACCGTACAAGTTCAATATCACAGAAAGTGAAAAATGGATAAAGAACTTGTGGTACTTACGTACAATGCAGTATCACTCAGCAGTGAAATCTATGTCATCAGGCCCGTAGCAGCACAATGAGTGGATTCAGGTACGATGATTCTAACTGAAATAAGTCACACAGAAAAAGAAACATCATAAGATATCAGTAATACATGGAATGTAAACTTGGCTACACAGGAACTGAATTACAGAACAGAACAGGGTCTCAAATTTAGAAAACCAACTTATGCTTGTTTAAGGGTAAAGGTGAGTTGGGGTGCTGCATAAAACCAGAGATTGAAATGAGCACAGATAAAGTTCCTTAAGCCAAATATGGAATAGACAAGAGCTACTCCTTGCTCAACGAAATGGACTCGACACCGCATATTAAACGCCTAAGAATGTACCTGACTCTTAAGTATCTTAAAACCTATGGATTGCTATGTCTCCGAAAGAGAATCAAGCATGTGTACAGGGACATAAACGCAGCAGTGATAGGATTGGAGAGGTTCGGTGAGCAAATGAAGACCCTTTGAAGTCATATTGCATGGTACCCATTCCACGGGTTTCAACTACCCAGGTTTAAGGTATTCTTCCTTCAGCTAAAACATGCATGTGGAACCTAGAGTATGACCAACCATGTGATCGGGAGACGTGTTCAAATATGTCTCAGTTTTCGTACCCTGGTACTCGGGTGCAACATTCCAGACGCTTTACTAACACTCTCCCGACTTGGAGAGTCAGTCCCTTTAACCTCCTGTTTGGCCCAGTTTGCAATTTCTGCGGAAGATGAACAGGAATAGCGAGAACCAATGAGAGACTAGCTGGAGGTGTCTGGACGGGCAAATTTAACTCTCATTTCCCACCAGGAAGAGGAAATAACCAAAGGCTCAGCGTGCCGTGCCGGAACCAGATTAGGGCCTGAAGCCATCCTGCGGTGTTGCGGCCAGCTCACAAGAAAACGAGTTGAAGAAAGGAGCTCAGGGGCACTGTAATTCACAAACCTGCAGAGTTATAAATGACAACTATCGTCCAAAAATATACTGAAGTAAGGCTGCCAAGAGGACTTGAAAGCGGGGCAGAATTGCAGGAAACCGATTTCAGGAGGTAGACTGGAATTGCATTGAAAGCATAGGAAAAGAGGCAGAACGTCCACAATGATGCACTTGGCCAAAAAGGGCGTATGCGTTTTTTCCTGAATATATTCAGGAAAAAACGCATACGCCCTTTTTGGCCAACCAAGCAAGCTTGCAAAGGAAATCTGCACTACAATGAAGTCTCACTTCCCCCCGGTCAAAAGGGCCATCTGAAAAAAGTGTAAAATCCAGAAAGGCAGGACAGGCCATGGAGAACTGGGAGCCTTGTTATGCTGATGGGCGGGATGTAAATTGCCAACAGACACTCGGGAGAAGTGTATGGTGTTTCCTGAAACGTCTAAAAAACAAAGCAACAGAGCCTAGGGCACTTCCACTTATGGTCCTATAGCTTAGGGAAATTAAAATCAAAAAGATACAGCCACCCCAATGTTTGGGACGCCTCTGTTTACAAGAACCTCGTTTACCGTACAAGTTCAATATCACAGAAACTGAAAAATGGATAAAGAACTTGTGGTACTTACGTACAATGCAGTATCACTCAGCAGTGAAATCTATGTCATCAGGCCCGTAGCAGCACAATGAGTGGATTCAGGTACGATGATTCTAACTAAAATAAGTCACACAGAAAAAGAAACATCATAAGATATCAGTAATACACGGAATGTAAACTTGGCTACACAGGAACTGAATTACAGAACAGAACAGGGTCTCAAATTTAGAAAACCAACTTATGCTTGTTTAAGGGTAAAGGTGAGTTGGGGTGCTGCATAAAACCAGAGATTGAAATGAGCACAGATAAAGTTCCTTAAGCCAAATATGGAATAGACAAGAGCTACTCCTTGCTCAACGAAATGGACTCAACACCCCATATTAAACGCCTAAGAATGTACCTGACTCTTAAGTATCTTAAAACCTATGGATTGCTATGTCTCCGAAAGAGAATCAAGCATGTGTACAGGGACATAAACGCAGCAGTGATAGGATTGGAGAGGTTCGGTGAGCAAATGAAGACCCTTTGAAGTCATATTGCATGGTACCCATTCCACGGGTTTCAACTACCCAGGTTTAAGGTATTCTTCCTTCAGCTAAAACATGCATGTGGAACCTAGAGTATGATCAACCATGTGATCGGGAGACGTGTTCAAATATGTCTCAGTTTTCGTACCCTGGTACTCGGGTGCAACATTCCAGACGCTTTACTAACACTCTCCCGACTTGGAGAGTCAGTCCCTTTAACCTCCTGTTTGTCCCAGTTTGCAATTTCTGCGGAAGATGAACAGGAATAGCGAGAACCAATGAGAGACTAGCTGGAGGTGTCTGGACGGGCAAATTTAACTCTCATTTCCCACCAGGAAGAGGAAATAACCAAAGGCTCAGCGTGCCGTGCCGGAACCAGATTAGGGCCTGAAGCCATCCTGCGGTGTTGCGGCCAGCTCACAAGAAAACGAGTTGAAGAAAGGAGCTCAGGGACACTGTAATTCACAAACCTGCAGAGTTATAAATGACAACTATCGTCCAAAAATATACTGAAGTAAGGCTGCCAAGAGGACTTGAAAGCGGGGCAGAATTGCAGGAAACCGATTTCAGGAGGTAGACTGGAATTGCATTGAAAGCATAGGAAAAGAGGCAGAACGTCCACAATGATGCACTTGGCCAAAAAGGGCGTATGCGTTTTTTCCTCAGGAAAAAACGCATACGCCCTTTTTGGCCAACCAAGCAAGCTTGCAA
The DNA here is from genome assembly GCF_963455315.2 of Globicephala melas. Taxonomy (NCBI): domain Eukaryota; kingdom Metazoa; phylum Chordata; class Mammalia; order Artiodactyla; family Delphinidae; genus Globicephala; species Globicephala melas. The sequence goes on from NW_027207288.1 coordinate 25,428, forward strand.
AGGAAATCTGCACTACAATGAAGTCTCACTTCCCCCCGGTCAAAAGGGCCATCTGAAAAAAGTGTAAAATCCAGAAAGGCAGGACAGGCCATGGAGAACTGGGAGCCTTGTTATGCTGATGGGCGGGATGTAAATTGCCAACAGACACTCGGGAGAAGTGTATGGTGTTTCCTGAAACATCTAAAAAACAAAGCAACAGAGCCTAGGGCACTTCCACTTATGGTCCTATAGCTTAGGGAAATTAAAATCAAAAAGATACAGCCACCCCAATGTTTGGGACGCCTCTGTTTACAAGAACCTCGTTTACCGTACAAGTTCAATATCACAGAAAGTGAAAAATGGATAAAGAACTTGTGGTACTTACGTACAATGCAGTATCACTCAGCAGTGAAATCTATGTCATCAGGCCCGTAGCAGCACAATGAGTGGATTCAGGTACGATGATTCTAACTGAAATAAGTCACACAGAAAAAGAAACATCATAAGATATCAGTAATACACGGAATGTAAACTTGGCTACACAGGAACTGAATTACAGAACAGAACAGGGTCTCAAATTTAGAAAACCAACTTATGCTTGTTTAAGGGTAAAGGTGAGTTGGGGTGCTGCATAAAACCAGAGATTGAAATGAGCACAGATAAAGTTCCTTAAGCCAAATATGGAATAGACAAGAGCTACTCCTTGCTCAACGAAATGGACTCAACACCGCATATTAAACGCCTAAGAATGTACCTGACTCTTAAGTATCTTAAAACCTATGGATTGCTATGTCTCCGAAAGAGAATCAAGCATGTGTACAGGGACATAAACGCAGCAGTGATAGGATTGGAGAGGTTCGGTGAGCAAATGAAGACCCTTTGAAGTCATATTGCATGGTACCCATTCCACGGGTTTCAACTACCCAGGTTTAAGGTATTCTTCCTTCAGCTAAAACATGCATGTGGAACCTAGAGTATGACCAACCATGTGATCGGGAGACGTGTTCAAATATGTCTCAGTTTTCGTACCCTGGTACTCGGGTGCAACATTCCAGACGCTTTACTAACACTCTCCCGACTTGGAGAGTCAGTCCCTTTAACCTCCTGTTTGGCCCAGTTTGCAATTTCTGCGGAAGATGAACAGGAATAGCGAGAACCAATGAGAGACTAGCTGGAGGTGTCTGGACGGGCAAATTTAACTCTCATTTCCCACCAGGAAGAGGAAATAACCAAAGGCTCAGCGTGCCGTGCCGGAACCAGATTAGGGCCTGAAGCCATCCTGCGGTGTTGCGGCCAGCTCACAAGAAAACGAGTTGAAGAAAGGAGCTCAGGGGCACTGTAATTCACAAACCTGCAGAGTTATAAATGACAACTATCGTCCAAAAATATACTGAAGTAAGGCTGCCAAGAGGACTTGAAAGCGGGGCAGAATTGCAGGAAACCGATTTCAGGAGGTAGACTGGAATTGCATTGAAAGCATAGGAAAAGAGGCAGAACGTCCACAATGATGCACTTGGCCAAAAAGGGCGTATGCGTTTTTTCCTCAGGAAAAAACGCATACGCCCTTTTTGGCCAACCAAGCAAGCTTGCAAAGGAAATCTGCACTACAATGAAGTCTCACTTCCCCCCGGTCAAAAGGGCCATCTGAAAAAAGTGTAAAATCCAGAAAGGCAGGACAGGCCATGGAGAACTGGGAGCCTTGTTATGCTGATGGGCGGGATGTAAATTGCCAACAGACATTCGGGAGAAGTGTATGGTGTTTCCTGAAACGTCTAAAAAACAAAGCAACAGAGCCTAGGGCACTTCCACTTATGGTCCTATAGCTTAGGGAAATTAAAATCAAAAAGATACAGCCACCCCAATGTTTGGGACGCCTCTGTTTACAAGAACCTCGTTTACCGTACAAGTTCAATATCACAGAAAGTGAAAAATGGATAAAGAACTTGTGGTACTTACGTACAATGCAGTATCACTCAGCAGTGAAATCTATGTCATCAGGCCCGTAGCAGCACAATGAGTGGATTCAGGTACGATGATTCTAACTGAAATAAGTCACACAGAAAAAGAAACATCATAAGATATCAGTAATACACGGAATGTAAACTTGGCTACACAGGAACTGAATTACAGAACAGAACAGGGTCTCAAATTTAGAAAACCAACTTATGCTTGTTTAAGGGTAAAGGTGAGTTGGGGTGCTGCATAAAACCAGAGATTGAAATGAGCACAGATAAAGTTCCTTAAGCCAAATATGGAATAGACAAGAGCTACTCCTTGCTCAACGAAATGGACTCAACACCGCATATTAAACGCCTAAGAATGTACCTGACTCTTAAGTATCTTAAAACCTATGGATTGCTATGTCTCCGAAAGAGAATCAAGCATGTGTACAGGGACATAAACGCAGCAGTGATAGGATTGGAGAGGTTCGGTGAGCAAATGAAGACCCTTTGAAGTCATATTGCATGGTACCCATTCCACGGGTTTCAACTACCCAGGTTTAAGGTATTCTTCCTTCAGCTAAAACATGCATGTGGAACCTAGAGTATGACCAACCATGTGATCGGGAGACGTGTTCAAATATGTCTCAGTTTTCGTACCCTGGTACTCGGGTGCAACATTCCAGACGCTTTACTAACACTCTCCCGACTTGGAGAGTCAGTCCCTTTAACCTCCTGTTTGGCCCAGTTTGCAATTTCTGCGGAAGATGAACAGGAATAGCGAGAACCAATGAGAGACTAGCTGGAGGTGTCTGGACGGGCAAATTTAACTCTCATTTCCCACCAGGAAGAGGAAATAACCAAAGGCTCAGCGTGCCGTGCCGGAACCAGATTAGGGCCTGAAGCCATCCTGCGGTGTTGCGGCCAGCTCACAAGAAAACGAGTTGAAGAAAGGAGCTCAGGGGCACTGTAATTCACAAACCTGCAGAGTTATAAATGACAACTATCGTCCAAAAATATACTGAAGTAAGGCTGCCAAGAGGACTTGAAAGCGGGGCAGAATTGCAGGAAACCGATTTCAGGAAGTAGACTGGAATTGCATTGAAAGCATAGGAAAAGAGGCAGAACGTCCACAATGATGCACTTGGCCAAAAAGGGCGTATGCGTTTTTTCCTGAATATATTCAGGAAAAAACGCATACGCCCTTTTTGGCCAACCAAGCAAGCTTGCAAAGGAAATCTGCACTACAATGAAGTCTCACTTCCCCCCGGTCAAAAGGGCCATCTGAAAAAAGTGTAAAATCCAGAAAGGCAGGACAGGCCATGGAGAACTGGGAGCCTTGTTATGCTGATGGGCGGGATGTAAATTGCCAACAGACACTCGGGAGAAGTGTATGGTGTTTCCTGAAACGTCTAAAAAACAAAGCAACAGAGCCTAGGGCACTTCCACTTATGGTCCTATAGCTTAGGGAAATTAAAATCAAAAAGATACAGCCACCCCAATGTTTGGGACGCCTCTGTTTACAAGAACCTCGTTTACCGTACAAGTTCAATATCACAGAAAGTGAAAAATGGATAAAGAACTTGTGGTACTTACGTACAATGCAGTATCACTCAGCAGTGAAATCTATGTCATCAGGCCCGTAGCAGCACAATGAGTGGATTCAGGTACGATGATTCTAACTGAAATAAGTCACACAGAAAAAGAAACATCATAAGATATCAGTAATACACGGAATGTAAACTTGGCTACACAGGAACTGAATTACAGAACAGAACAGGGTCTCAAATTTAGAAAACCAACTTATGCTTGTTTAAGGGGAAAGGTGAGTTGGGGTGCTGCATAAAACCAGAGATTGAAATGAGCACAGATAAAGTTCCTTAAGCCAAATATGGAATAGACAAGAGCTACTCCTTGCTCAACGAAATGGACTCAACACCGCATATTAAACGCCTAAGAATGTACCTGACTCTTAAGTATCTTAAAACCTATGGATTGCTATGTCTCCGAAAGAGAATCAAGCATGTGTACAGGGACATAAACGCAGCAGTGATAGGATTGGAGAGGTTCGGTGAGCAAATGAAGACCCTTTGAAGTCATATTGCATGGTACCCATTCCACGGGTTTCAACTACCCAGGTTTAAGGTATTCTTCCTTCAGCTAAAACATGCATGTGGAACCTAGAGTATGACCAACCATGTGATCGGGAGACGTGTTCAAATATGTCTCAGTTTTCGTACCCTGGTACTCGGGTGCAACATTCCAGACGCTTTACTAACACTCTCCCGACTTGGAGAGTCAGTCCCTTTAACCTCCTGTTTGGCCCAGTTTGCAATTTCTGCGGAAGATGAACAGGAATAGCGAGAACCAATGAGAGACTAGCTGGAGGTGTCTGGACGGGCAAATTTAACTCTCATTTCCCACCAGGAAGAGGAAATAACCAAAGGCTCAGCGTGCCGTGCCGGAACCAGATTAGGGCCTGAAGCCATCCTGCGGTGTTGCGGCCAGCTCACAAGAAAACGAGTTGAAGAAAGGAGCTCAGGGGCACTGTAATTCACAAACCTGCAGAGTTATAAATGACAACTATCGTCCAAAAATATACTGAAGTAAGGCTGCCAAGAGGAGTTGAAAGCGGGGCAGAATTGCAGGAAACCGATTTCAGGAGGTAGACTGGAATTGCATTGAAAGCATAGGAAAAGAGGCAGAACGTCCACAATGATGCACTTGGCCAAAAAGGGCGTATGCGTTTTTTCCTGAATATATTCAGGAAAAAACGCATACGCCCTTTTTGGCCAACCAAGCAAGCTTGCAAAGGAAATCTGCACTACAATGAAGTCTCACTTCCCCCCGGTCAAAAGGGCCATCTGAAAAAAGTGTAAAATCCAGAAAGGCAGGACAGGCCATGGAGAACTGGGAGCCTTGTTATGCTGATGGGCGGGATGTAAATTGCCAACAGACACTCGGGAGAAGTGTATGGTGTTTCCTGAAACGTCTAAAAAACAAAGCAACAGAGCCTAGGGCACTTCCACTTATGGTCCTATAGCTTAGGGAAATTAAAATCAAAAAGATACAGCCACCCCAATGTTTGGGACGCCTCTGTTTACAAGAACCTCGTTTACCGTACAAGTTCAATATCACAGAAACTGAAAAATGGATAAAGAACTTGTGGTACTTACGTACAATGCAGTATCACTCAGCAGTGAAATCTATGTCATCAGGCCCGTAGCAGCACAATGAGTGGATTCAGGTACGATGATTCTAACTGAAATAAGTCACACAGAAAAAGAAACATCATAAGATATCAGTAATACACGGAATGTAAACTTGGCTACACAGGAACTGAATTACAGAACAGAACAGGGTCTCAAATTTAGAAAACCAACTTATGCTTGTTTAAGGGTAAAGGTGAGTTGGGGTGCTGCATAAAACCAGAGATTGAAATGAGCACAGATAAAGTTCCTTAAGCCAAATATGGAATAGACAAGAGCTACTCCTTGCTCAACGAAATGGACTCAACACCCCATATTAAACTCCTAAGAATGTACCTGACTCTTAAGTATCTTAAAACCTATGGATTGCTATGTCTCCGAAAGAGAATCAAGCATGTGTACAGGGACATAAACGCAGCAGTGATAGGATTGGAGAGGTTCGGTGAGCAAATGAAGACCCTTTGAAGTCATATTGCATGGTACCCATTCCACGGGTTTCAACTACCCAGGTTTAAGGTATTCTTCCTTCAGCTAAAACATGCATGTGGAACCTAGAGTATGACCAACCATGTGATCGGGAGACGTGTTCAAATATGTCTCAGTTTTCGTACCCTGGTACTCGGGTGCAACATTCCAGACGCTTTACTAACACTCTCCCGACTTGGAGAGTCAGTCCCTTTAACCTCCTGTTTGGCCCAGTTTGCAATTTCTGCGGAAGATGAACAGGAATAGCGAGAACCAATGAGAGACTAGCTGGAGGTGTCTGGACGGGCAAATTTAACTCTCATTTCCCACCAGGAAGAGGAAATAACCAAAGGCTCAGCGTGCCGTGCCGGAACCAGATTAGGGCCTGAAGCCATCCTGCGGTGTTGCGGCCAGCTCACAAGAAAACGAGTTGAAGAAAGGAGCTCAGGGGCACTGTAATTCACAAACCTGCAGAGTTATAAATGACAACTATCGTCCAAAAATATACTGAAGTAAGGCTGCCAAGAGGACTTGAAAGCGGGGCAGAATTGCAGGAAACCGATTTCAGGAGGTAGACTGGAATTGCATTGAAAGCATAGGAAAAGAGGCAGAACGTCCACAATGATGCACTTGGCCAAAAAGGGCGTATGCGTTTTTTCCTGAATATATTCAGGAAAAAACGCATACGCCCTTTTTGGCCAACCAAGCAAGCTTGCAAAGGAAATCTGCACTACAATGAAGTCTCACTTCCCCCTGGTCAAAAAGGCCATCTGAAAAAAGTGTAAAATCCAGAAAGGCAGGACAGGCCATGGAGAACTGGGAGCCTTGTTATGCTGATGGGCGGGATGTAAATTGCCAACAGACACTTGGGAGAAGTGTATGGTGTTTCCTGAAACATCTAAAAAACAAAGCAACAGAGCCTAGGGCACTTCCACTTATGGTCCTATAGCTTAGGGAAATTAAAATCAAAAAGATACAGCCACCCCAATGTTTGGGACGCCTCTGTTTACAAGAACCTCGTTTACCGTACAAGTTCAATATCACAGAAAGTGAAAAATGGATAAAGAACTTGTGGTACTTACGTACAATGCAGTATCACTCAGCAGTGAAATCTATGTCATCAGGCCCGTAGCAGCACAATGAGTGGATTCAGGTACGATGATTCTAACTGAAATAAGTCACACAGAAAAAGAAACATCATAAGATATCAGTAATACACGGAATGTAAACTTGGCTACACAGGAACTGAATTACAGAACAGAACAGGGTCTCAAATTTAGTAAACCAACTTATGCTTGTTTAAGGGGAAAGGTGAGTTGGGGTGCTGCATAAAACCAGAGATTGAAATGAGCACAGATAAAGTTCCTTAAGCCAAATATGGAATAGACAAGAGCTACTCCTTGCTCAACGAAATGGACTCAACACCGCATATTAAACGCCTAAGAATGTACCTGACTCTTAAGTATCTTAAAACCTATGGATTGCTATGTCTCCGAAAGAGAATCAAGCATGTGTACAGGGACATAAATGCAGCAGTGATAGGATTGGAGAGGTTCGGTGAGCAAATGAAGACCCTTTGAAGTCATATTGCATGGTACCCATTCCACAGGTTTCAACTACCCAGGTTTAAGGTATTCCTCCTTCAGCTAAACATGCATGTGGAACCCAGAGTATGATCAACCATGTGATCGGGAGACGTGTTCAAATATGTCTCAGTTTTCGTACCCTGGTACTCGGGTGCAACATTCCAGACGCTTTACTAACACTCTCCCGACTTGGAGAGTCAGTCCCTTTAACCTCCTGTTTGGCCCAGTTTGCAATTTCTGCGGAAGATGAACAGGAATAGCGAGAACCAATGAGAGACTAGCTGGAGGTGTCTGGACGGGCAAATTTAACTCTCATTTCCCACCAGGAAGAGGAAATAACCAAAGGCTCAGCGTGCCGTGCCGGAACCACATTAGGGCCTGAAGCCATCCTGCGGTGTTGCGGCCAGCTCACAAGAAAACGAGTTGAAGAAAGGAGCTCAGGGGCACTGTAATTCACAAACCTGCAGAGTTATAAATGACAACTATCGTCCAAAAATATACTGAAGTAAGGCTGCCAAGACGACTTGAAAGCGGGGCAGAATTGCAGGAAACCGATTTCAGGAGGTAGACTGGAATTGCATTGAAAGCATAGGAAAAGAGGCAGAACGTCCACAATGATGCACTTGGCCAAAAAGGGCGTATGCGTTTTTTCCTGAATATATTCAGGAAAAAACGCATACGCCCTTTTTGGCCAACCAAGCAAGCTTGCAAAGGAAATCTGCACTACAATGAAGTCTCACTTCCCCCCGGTCAAAAGGGCCATCTGAAAAAAGTGTAAAATCCAGAAAGGCAGGACAGGCCATGGAGAACTGGGAGCCTTGTTATGCTGATGGGCGGGATGTAAATTGCCAACAGACACTCGGGAGAAGTGTATGGTGTTTCCTGAAACGTCTAAAAAACAAAGCAACAGAGCCTAGGGCACTTCCACTTATGGTCCTATAGCTTAGGGAAATTAAAATCCAAAAGATACAGCCACTCCAATGTTTGGGACGCCTCTGTTTACAAGAACCTCGTTGACCGTACAAGTTCAATATCACAGAAAGTGAAAAATGGATAAAGAACTTGTGGTACTTACGTACAATACAGTATCACTCAGCAGTGAAATCTATGTCATCAGGCCCGTAGCAGCACAATGAGTGGATTCAGGTACGATGATTCTAACTGAAATAAGTCACACAGAAAAAGAAACATCATAAGATATCAGTAATACACGGAATGTAAACTTGGCTACACAGGAACTGAATTACAGAACAGAACAGGGTCTCAAATTTAGTAAACCAACTTATGCTTGTTTAAGGGTAAAGGTGAGTTGGGGTGCTGCATAAAACCAGAGATTGAAATGAGCACAGATAAAGTTCCTTAAGCCAAATATGGAATAGACAAGAGCTACTCCTTGCTCAACGAAATGGACTCAACACCGCATATTAAACGCCTAAGAATGTACCTGACTCTTAAGTATCTTAAAACCTATGGATTGCTATGTCTCCGAAAGAGAATCAAGCATGTGTACAGGGACATAAATGCAGCAGTGATAGGATTGGAGAGGTTCGGTGAGCAAATGAAGACCCTTTGAAGTCATATTGCATGGTACCCATTCCACGGGTTTCAACTACCCAGGTTTAAGGTATTCCTCCTTCAGCTAAAACATGCATGTGGAACGCAGAGTATGATCAACCATGTGATCGGGAGACGTGTTCAAATATGTCTCAGTTTTCGTACCCTGGTACTCGGGTGCAACATTCCAGACGCTTTACTAACACTCTCCCCACTTGGAGAGTCAGTCCCTTTAACCTCCTGTTTGGCCCAGTTTGCAATTTCTGCGGAAGATGAACAGGAATAGCGAGAACCAATGAGAGACTAGCTGGAGGTGTCTGGACGGGCAAATTTAACTCTCATTTCCCACCAGGAAGAGGAAATAACCAAAGGCTCAGCGTGCCGTGCCGGAACCAGATTAGGGCCTGAAGCCATCCTGCGGTGTTGCGGCCAGCTCACAAGAAAACGAGTTGAAGAAAGGAGCTCAGGGGCACTGTAATTCACAAACCTGCAGAGTTATAAATGACAACTATCGTCCAAAAATATACTGAAGTAAGGCTGCCAAGAGGACTTGAAAGCGGGGCAGAATTGCAGGAAACCGATTTCAGGAGGTAGACTGGAATTGCATTGAAAGCATAGGAAAAGAGGCAGAACGTCCACAATGATGCACTTGGCCAAAAAGGGCGTATGTGTTTTTTCCTGAATATATTCAGGAAAAAACGCATACGCCCTTTTTGGCCAACCAAGCAAGCTTGCAAAGGAAATCTGCACTACAATGAAGTCTCACTTCCCCCCGGTCAAAAGGGCCATCTGAAAAAAGTGTAAAATCCAGAAAGGCAGGACAGGCCACGGAGAACTGGGAGCCTTGTTATGCTGATGGGCGGGATGTCAATTGCCAACAGACACTCGGGAGAAGTGTATGGTGTTTCCTGAAACATCTAAAAAACAAAGCAACAGAGCCTAGGGCACTTCCACTTATGGTCCTATAGCTTAGGGAAATTAAAATCAAAAAGATACAGCCACCCCAATGTTTGGGACGCCTCTGTTTACAAGAACCTCGTTTACCGTACAAGTTCAATATCACAGAAAGTGAAAAATGGATAAAGAACTTGTGGTACTTACGTACAATGCAGTATCACTCAGCAGTGAAATCTATGTCATCAGGCCCGTAGCAGCACAATGAGTGGATTCAGGTACGATGATTCTAACTGAAATAAGTCACACAGAAAAAGAAACATCATAAGATATCAGTAATACACGGAATGTAAACTTGGCTACACAGGAACTGAATTACAGAACAGAACAGGGTCTCAAATTTAGAAAACCAACTTATGCTTGTTTAAGGGTAAAGGTGAGTTGGGGTGCTGCATAAAACCAGAGATTGAAATGAGCACAGATAAAGTTCCTTAAGCCAAATATGGAATAGACAAGAGCTACTCCTTGCTCAACGAAATGGCTCAACACCGCATATTAAACGCCTAAGAATGTACCTGACTCGTAAGTATCTTAAAACCTATGGATTGCTATGTCTCCGAAAGAGAATCAAGCATGTGTACAGGGACATAAACGCAGCAGTGATAGGATTGGAGAGGTTCAGTGAGCAAATGAAGACCCTTTGAAGTCATATTGCATGGTACCCATTCCACGGGTTTCAACTACCCAGGTTTAAGGTATTCCTCCTTCAGCTAAAACATGCATGTGGAACCTAGAGTATGATCAACCATGTGATCGGGAGACGTGTTCAAATATGTCTCAGTTTTCGTACCCTGGTACTCGGGTGCAACATTCCAGACGCTTTACTAACACTCTCCCGACTTGGAGAGTCAGTCCCTTTAACCTCCTGTTTGGCCCAGTTTGCAATTTCTGCGGAAGATGAACAGGAATAGCGAGAACCAATGAGAGACTAGCTGGAGGTGTCTGGACGGGCAAATTTAACTCTCATTTCCCACCAGGAAGAGGAAATAACCAAAGGCTCAGCGTGCCGTGCCGGAACCAGATTAGGGCCTGAAGCCATCCTACGGTGTTGCGGCCAGCTCACAAGAAAACGAGTTGAAGAAAGGAGCTCAGGGGCACTGTAATTCAGAAACCTGCAGAGTTATAAATGACAACTATCGTCCAAAAATATACTGAAGTAAGGCTGCCAAGAGGACTTGAAAGCGGGGCAGAATTGCAGGAAACCGATTTCAGGAGGTACACTGGAATTGCATTGAAAGCATAGGAAAAGAGGCAGAACGTCCACAATGATGCACTTGGCCAAAAAGGGCGTATGCATTTTTTCCTGAATATATTCAGGAAAAAACGCATACGCCCTTTTTGGCCAACCAAGCAAGCTTGCAAAGGAAATCTGCACTACAATGAAGTCTCACTTCCCCCCGGTCAAAAGGGCCATCTGAAAAAAGTGTAAAATCCAGAAACGCAGAACAGGCCATGGAGAACTGGGAGCCTTGTTATGCTGATGGGCGGGATGTAAATTGCCAACAGACACTCGGGAGAAGTGTATGGTGTTTCCTGAAACATCTAAAAAACAAAGCAACAGAGCCTAGGGCACTTCCACTTATGGCCCTATAGCTTAGGGAAATTAAAATCAAAACGACACAGCCACCCCAAAGTTTGGGACGCCTCTGTTTACAAGAACCTCGTTTACCGTACAAGTTCAATATCACAGAAAGTGAAAAATGGATAAAGAACTTGTGGTACTTACGTACAATGCAGTATCACTCAGCAGTGAAATCTATGTCATCAGGCCCGTAGCAGCACAATGAGTGGATTCAGGTACGATGATTCTAACTGAAATAAGTCACACAGAAAAAGAAACATCATAAGATATCAGTAATACACGGAATGTAAACTTGGCTACACAGGAACTGAATTACAGAACAGAACAGGGACTCAAATTTAGAAAACCAACTTATGCTTGCTTAAGGGTAAAGGTGAGTTGGGATGCTGCATAAAAGCAGAGATTGAAATGAGCACAGATAAAGTTTCTTAAGCCAAATATGGAATAGACAAGAGCTACTCCTTGCTCAACGAAATGGATTCAACACCGCATATTAAACGCCTAAGAATGTACCTGACTCGTAAGTATCTTAAAACCTATGGATTGCTATGTCTCCGAAAGAGAATCAAGCATGTGTACAGGGACATAAACGCAGCAGTGATAGGATTGGAGAGGTTCGGTGAGCAAATGAAGACCCTTTGAAGTCATACTGCATGGTACCCATTCCACGGGTCCCAACTACCCAGGTTTAAGGTATTCTTCCTTCAGCTATAACATGCATGTGGAACCCAGAGTATGATCAACCATGTGATCGGGAGACGTGTTCAAATATGTCTCAGTTTTCGTACCCTGGTACTCGGGTGCAACATTCCAGACGCTTTACTAACACTCTCCCGACTTGGAGAGTCAGTCCCTTTAACCTCCTGTTTGGCCCAGTTTGCAATTTCTGCGGAAGATGAACAGGAATAGCGAGAACCAATGAGAGACTAGCTGGAGGTGTCTGGACGGGCAAATTTAACTCTCATTTCCCACCAGGAAGAGGAAATAACCAAAGGCTCAGCGTGCCGTGCCGGAACCAGATTAGGGCCTGAAGCCATCCTGCGGTGTTGCGGCCAGCTCACAAGAAAACGAGTTGAAGAAAGGAGCTCAGGGGCACTGTAATTCACAAACCTGCAGAGTTATAAATGACAACTATCGTCCAAAAATATACTGAAGTAAGGCTACCAAGAGGACTTGAAAGCGGAGCAGAATTGCAGGAAACCGAATTCAGGAGGTAGACTGGACTTGCATTGAAAGCATAGGAAAAGAGGCAGAACGTCCACAATGATGCACTTGGCCAAAAAGGGCGTATGCGTTTTTTCCTGAATATATTCAGGAAAAAACGCATACGCCCTTTTTGGCCAACCAAGCAAGCTTGCAAAGGAAATCTGCACTACAATGAAGTCTCACTTCCCCCCGGTCAAAATGGTCATCTGAAAAAAGTGTAAAATCCAGAAAGGCAGGACAGGCCATGGAGAACTGGGAGCCTTGTTATGCTGATGGGCGGGATGTAAATTGCCAACAGACACTCGGGAGAAGTGTATGGTGTTTCCTGAAACATCTAAAAAACAAAGCAACAGAGCCTAGGGCACTTCCACTTATGGTCCTATAGCTTAGGGAAATTAAAATCAAAAAGATACAGCCACCCCAATGTTTGGGACGCCTCTGTTTACAAGAACCTCATTTACCGTACAAGTTCAATATCACAGAAAGTGAAAAATGGATAAAGAACTTGTGGTACTTACGTACAATGCAGTATCACTCAGCAGTGAAATCTAAGTCATCAGGCCCGTAGCAGCACGATTAGTGGATTCAGGTACGATGATTCTAACTGAAATAAGTCACACAGAAAAAGAAACATCATAAGATATCAGTAATACACGGAATGTAAACTTGGCTACACAGGAACTGAATTACAGAACAGAACAGGGTCTTAAATTTAGAAAACCAACTTATGCTTGTTTAAGGGTAAAGGTGAGTTGGGGTGCTGCATAAAACCAGAGATTGAAATGAGCACAGATAAAGTTCCTTAAGCCAAATATGGAATAGACAAGAGCTACTCCTTGCTCAACGAAATTTACTCAACACCGCATATTAAACGCCTAAGAATGTACCTGACTCTTTAGTATCTTAAAACCTATGGATTGCTATGTCTCCGAAAGAGAATCAAGCATGTGTACAGGGACATAAACGCAGCAGTGATAGGATTGGAGAGGTTCGGTGAGCAAATGAAGACCCTTTGAAGTCATATTGCATGGTACCCATTCCACGGGTTTCAACTACCCAGGTTTAAGGTATTCTTCCTTCAGCTAAAATATGCATGTGGAACCTAGAGTATGATCAACCATGTGATCGGGAGACGTGTTCAAATATGTCTCAGTTTTCGTACCCTGGTACTCGGGTGCAACATTCCAGATGCTTTACTAACACTCTCCCGACTTGGAGAGTCAGTCCCTTTAACCTCCTGTTTGGCCCAGTTTGCAATTTCTGCGGAAGATGAACAGGAATAGCGAGAACCAATGAGAGACTAGCTGGAGGTGTCTGGACGGGCAAATTTAACTCTCATTTCCCACCAGGAAGAGGAAATAACCAAAGGCTCAGCGTGCCATGCCGGAACCAGATTAGGGCCTGAAGCCATCCTGCGGTGTTGCAGCCAGGTCACAAGAAAGCGAGTTGAAGAAAGGAGCTCAGGGGCACTGTAATTCACAAACCTGCACAGTTATAAATGACAACTATCGTCCAAAAATATACTGAAGTAAGGCTACCAAGAGGACTTGAAAGCGGAGCAGAATTGCAGGAAACCGAATTCAGGAGGTAGACTGGACTTGCATTGAAAGCATAGGAAAAGAGGCAGAACGTCCACAATGATGCACTTGGCCAAAAAGGGCGTATGCGTTTTTTCCTGAATATATTCAGGAAAAAACGCATACGCCCTTTTTGGCCAACCAAGCAAGCTTGCAAAGGAAATCTGCACTACAATGAAGTCTCACTTCCCCCCGGTCAAAAGGGTCATCTGAAAAAAGTGTAAAATCCAGAAAGGCAGGACAGGCCATGGAGAACTGGGAGCCTTGTTATGCTGATGGGCGGGATGTAAATTGCCAACAGACACTCGGGAGAAGTGTATGGTGTTTCCTGAAACATCTAAAAAACAAAGCAACAGAGCCTAGGGCACTTCCACTTATGGTCCTATAGCTTAGGGAAATTAAAATCAAAAAGATACAGCCACCCCAATGTTTGGGACGCCTCTGTTTACAAGAACCTCATTTACCGTACAAGTTCAATATCACAGAAAGTGAAAAATGGATAAAGAACTTGTGGTACTTACGTACAATGCAGTATCACTCAGCAGTGAAATCTAAGTCATCAGGCCTGTAGCAGCACGATGAGTGGATTCAGGTACGATGATTCTAACTGAAATAAGTCACACAGAAAAAGAAACATCATAAGATATCAGTAATACACGGAATGTAAACTTGGCTACACAGGAACTGAATTACAGAACAGAACAGGGTCTTAAATTTAGAAAACCAACTTATGCTTGTTTAAGGGTAAAGGTGAGTTGGGGTGCTGCATAAAACCAGAGATTGAAATGAGCACAGATAAAGTTCCTTAAGCCAAATATGGAATAGACAAGAGCTACTCCTTGCTCAACGAAATTTACTCAACACCGCATATTAAACGCCTAAGAATGTACCTGACTCTTTAGTATCTTAAAACCTATGGATTGCTATGTCTCCGAAAGAGAATCAAGCATGTGTACAGGGACATAAACGCAGCAGTGATAGGATTGGAGAGGTTCGGTGAGCAAATGAAGACCCTTTGAAGTCATATTGCATGGTACCCATTCCACGGGTTTCAACTACCCAGGTTTAAGGTATTCTTCCTTCAGCTAAAACATGCATGTGGAACCTAGAGTATGATCAACCATGTGATCAGGAGACGTGTTCAAATATGTCTCAGTTTTCGTACCCTGGTACTCGGGTGCAACATTCCAGATGCTTTACTAACACTCTCCCGACTTGGAGAGTCAGTCCCTTTAACCTCCTGTTTGGCCCAGTTTGCAATTTCTGCGGAAGATGAACAGGAATAGCGAGAACCAATGAGAGACTAGCTGGAGGTGTCTGGACGGGCAAATTTAACTCTCATTTCCCACCAGGAAGAGGAAATAACCAAAGGCTCAGCGTGCCATGCCGGAACCAGATTAGGGCCTGAAGCCATCCTGCGGTGTTGCAGCCAGGTCACAAGAAAGCGAGTTGAAGAAAGGAGCTCAGGGGCACTGTAATTCACAAACCTGCAGAGTTATAAATGACAGCTATCGTCCAAAAATATACTGAAGTAAGGCTGCCAAGAGGACTTGAAAGCGGGGCAGAATTGCAGGAAACCGATTTCAAGAGGTAGACTGGAATTGCATTGAAAGCATAGGAAAAGAGGCAGAACGTCCACAATGATGCACTTGGCCAAAAAGGGCGTATGCGTTTTTTCCTGAATATATTCAGGAAAAAACGCATACGCCCTTTTTGGCCAACCAAGCAAGCTTGCAAAGGAAATCTGCACTACAATGAAGTCTCACTTCCCCCCGGTCAAAAGGGCCATCTGAAAAAAGTGTAAAATCCAGAAAGGCAGGACAGGCCATGGAGAACTGGGAGCCTTGTTATGCTGATGGGCGGGATGTCAATTGCCAACAGACACTCGGGAGAAGTGTATGGTGTTTCCTGAAACATCTAAAAAACAAAGCAACAGAGCCTAGGGCACTTCCACTTATGGTCCTATAGCTTAGGGAAATTAAAATCAAAAAGATACAGCCACCCCAATGTTTGGGACGCCTCTGTTTACAAGAACCTCGTTTACCGTACAAGTTCAATATCACAGAAAGTGAAAAATGGATAAAGAACTTGTGGTACTTACGTACAATGCAGTATCACTCAGCAGTGAAATCTATGTCATCAGGCCCGTAGCAGCACAATGAGTGGATTCAGGTACGATGATTCTAACTGAAATAAGTCACACAGAAAAAGAAACATCATAAGATATCAGTAATACACGGAATGTAAACTTGGCTACACAGGAACTGAATTACAGAACAGAACAGGGTCTCAAATTTAGAAAACCAACTTATGCTTGTTTAAGGGTAAAGGTGAGTTGGGGTGCTGCATAAAACCAGAGATTGAAATGAGCACAGATAAAGTTCCTTAAGCCAAATATGGAATAGACAAGAGCTACTCCTTGCTCAACGAAATGGACTCAACACCGCATATTAAACGCCTAAGAATGTACCTGACTCTTAAGTATCTTAAAACCTATGGATTGCTATGTCTCCGAAAGAGAATCAAGCATGTGTACAGGGACATAAACAAAGCAGTGATAGGATTGGAGAGGTTCGGTGAGCAAATGAAGACCCTTTGAAGTCATATTGCATGGTACCCATTCCACGGGTTTCAACTACCCAGGTTTAAGGTATTCCTCCTTCAGCTAAAACATGCATGTGGAACCTAGAGTATGATCAACCATGTGATCGGGAGACGTGTTCAAATATGTCTCAGTTTTCGTACCCTGGTACTCGGGTGCAACATTCCAGACGCTTTACTAACACTCTCCCGACTTGGAGAGTCAGTCCCTTTAACCTCCTGTTTGGCCCAGTTTGCAATTTCTGCGGAAGATGAACAGGAATAGCGAGAACCAATGAGAGACTAGCTGGAGGTGTCTGGACGGGCAAATTTAACTCTCATTTCCCACCAGGAAGAGGAAATAACCAAAGGCTCAGCGTGCCATGCCGGAACCAGATTAGGGCCTGAAGCCATCCTGCGGTGTTGCGGCCAGCTCACAAGAAAACGAGTTGAAGAAAGGAGCTCAGGGGCACTGTAATTCACAAACCTGCAGAGTTATAAATGACAACTATCGTCCAAAAATATACTGAAGTAAGGCTGCCAAGAGGACTTGAAAGCGGGGCAGAATTGCAGGAAACCGATTTCAGGAGGTAGACTGGAATTGCATTGAAAGCATAGGAAAAGAGGCAGAACGTCCACAATGATGCAGTTGGCCAAAAAGGGCGTATGCGTTTTTTTCTGAATATATTCAGGAAAAAACGCATACGCCCTTTTTGGCCAACCAAGCAAGCTTGCAAAGGAAATCTGCACTACAATGAAGTCTCACTTCCCCCCGGTCAAAAGGGCCATCTGAAAAAAGTGTAAAATCCAGAAAGGCAGGACAGGCCATGGAGAACTGGGAGCCTTGTTATGCTGATGGGCGGGATGTAAATTGCCAACAGACACTCGGGAGAAGTGTATGGTGTTTCCTGAAACATCTAAAAAACAAAGCAACAGAGCCTAGGGCACTTCCACTTATGGCCCTATAGCTTAGGGAAATTAAAATCAAAACGACACAGCCACCCCAAAGTTTGGGACGCCTCTGTTTACAAGAACCTCGTTTACCGTACAAGTTCAATATCACAGAAAGTGAAAAATGGATAAAGAACTTGTGGTACTTACGTACAATGCAGTATCACTCAGCAGTGAAATCTATGTCATCAGGCCCGTAGCAGCACAATGAGTGGATTCAGGTACGATGATTCTAACTGAAATAAGTCACACAGAAAAAGAAACATCATAAGATATCAGTAATACACGGAATGTAAACTTGGCTACACAGGAACTGAATTACAGAACAGAACAGGGACTCAAATTTAGAAAACCAACTTTTGCTTGCTTAAGGGTAAAGGTGAGTTGGGATGCTGCATAAAAGCAGAGATTGAAATGAGCACAGATAAAGTTCCTTAAGCCAAATATGGAATAGACAAGAGCTACTCCTTGCTCAACGAAATGGATTCAACACCGCATATTAAACGCCTAAGAATGTACCTGACTCTTAAGTATCTTAAAACCTATGGATTGCTATGTCTCCGAAAGAGAATCAAGCATGTGTACAGGGACATAAACGCAGCAGTGATAGGATTGGAGAGGTTCGGTGAGCAAATGAAGACCCTTTGAAGTCATACTGCTTGGTACCCATTCCACGGGTCCCAACTACCCAGGTTTAAGGTATTCTTCCTTCAGCTATAACATGCATGTGGAACCCAGAGTATGATCAACCATGTGATCGGGAGACGTGTTCAAATATGTCTCAGTTTTCGTACCCTGGTACTCGGGTGCAACATTCCAGACGCTTTACTAACACTCTCCCGACTTGGAGAGTCAGTCCCTTTAACCTCCTGTTTGGCCCAGTTTGCAATTTCTGCGGAAGATGAACAGGAATAGCGAGAACCAATGAGAGACTAGCTGGAGGTGTCTGGACGGGCAAATTTAACTCTCATTTCCCACCAGGAAGAGGAAATAACCAAAGGCTCAGCGTGCCGTGCCGGAACCAGATTAGGGCCTGAAGCCATCCTGCGGTGTTGCGGCCAGCTCACAAGAAAACGAGTTGAAGAAAGGAGCTCAGGGGCACTGTAATTCACAAACCTGCAGAGTTATAAATGACAACTATCGTCCAAAAATATACTGAAGTAAGGCTACCAAGAGGACTTGAAAGCGGAGCAGAATTGCAGGAAACCGAATTCAGGAGGTAGACTGGACTTGCATTGAAAGCATAGGAAAAGAGGCAGAACGTCCACAATGATGCACTTGGCCAAAAAGGGCGTATGCGTTTTTTCCTGAATATATTCAGGAAAAAACGCATACGCCCTTTTTGGCCAACCAAGCAAGCTTGCAAAGGAAATCTGCACTACAATGAAGTCTCACTTCCCCCCGGTCAAAAGGGTCATCTGAAAAAAGTGTAAAATCCAGAAAGGCAGGACAGGCCATGGAGAACTGGGAGCCTTGTTATGCTGATGGGCGGGATGTAAATTGCCAACAGACACTCGGGAGAAGTGTATGGTGTTTCCTGAAACATCTAAAAAACAAAGCAACAGAGCCTAGGGCACTTCCACTTATGGTCCTATAGCTTAGGGAAATTAAAATCAAAAAGATACAGCCACCCCAATGTTTGGGACGCCTCTGTTTACAAGAACCTCGTTTACTGTACAAGTTCAATATCACAGAAAGTGAAAAATGGATAAAGAACTTGTGGTACTTACGTACAATGCAGTATCACTCAGCAGTGAAATCTAAGTCATCAGGCCCGTAGCAGCACAATGAGTGGATTCAGGTACGATGATTCTAACTGAAATAAGTCACACAGAAAAAGAAACATCATAAGATATCAGTAATACACGGAATGTAAACTTGGCTACACAGGAACTGAATTACAGAACAGAACAGGGTCTCAAATTTAGAAAACCAACTTATGCTTGTTTAAGGGTAAAGGTGAGTTGGGGTGCTGCATAAAACCAGAGATTGAAATGAGCACAGATAAAGTTCCTTAAGCCAAATATGGAATAGACAAGAGCTACTCCTTGCTCAACGAAATGGACTCAACACCACATATTAAACGCCTAAGAATGTACCTGACTCTTAAGTATCTTAAAACCTATGGATTGCTATGTCTCCGAAAGAGAATCAAGCATGTGTACAGGGACATAAACGCAGCAGTGATAGGATTGGAGAGGTTCGGTGAGCAAATGAAGACCCTTTGAAGTCATATTGCATGGTACCCATTCCACGGGTCTCAACTCTCCAGGTTTAAGGTATTCTTCCTTCAGCTAAAACATGCATGTGGAACCCAGAGTATGATCAATCGTGTGAACGGGAGACGTGTTCAAATATGTCTCAGTTTTCCTCCCCTGGTACTCGGGTGCAACATTCCAGACGCTTTACTAACACTCTCCCCACTTGGAGAGTCAGCGCCTTTAACCTCCTGTTTGGCCCAGTTTGCAATTTCTGCGGAAGATGAACAGGAATAGCGAGAACCAATGAGAGACTAGCTGGAGGTGTCTGGACGGGCAAATTTAACTCTCATTTCCCACCAGGAAGAGGAAATAACCAAAGGCTCAGCGTGCCGTGCCGGAACCAGAATAGGGCCTGAAGCCATCCTACGGTGTTGCGGCCAGCTCACAAGAAAGCAAGTTGAAGAAAGGAGCTCAGGGGCACTGTAATTCACAAACCTGCAGAGTTATAAATGACAGCTATCGTCCAAAAATATACTGAAGTAAGGCTGCCAAGAGGACTTGAAAGCGGGGCAGAATTGCAGGAAACAGATTTCAGGAGGTAGACTGGAATTGCATTGAAAGCATAGGAAAAGAGGCAGAACGTCCACAATGATGCACTTGGCCAAAAAGGGCGTATGTGTTTTTTCCTGAATATATTCAGGAAAAAACGCATACGCCCTTTTTGGCCAACCAAGCAAGCTTGCAAAGGAAATCTGCACTACAATGAAGTCTCACTTCTCCCCGGTCAAAAGGGCCATCTGAAAAAAGTGTAAAATCAAGAAACGCAGAACAGGCCATGGAGAACTGGGAGCTTTGTTATGCTGATGGGCGGGATGTCAATTGCCAACAGACACTCGGGAGAAGTGTATGGTGTTTCCTGAAACATCTAAAAAACAAAGCAACAGAGCCTAGGGCACTTCCACTTATGGTCCTATAGCTTAGGGAAATTAAAATCAAAAAGATACAGCCACCCCAATGTTTGGGACGCCTCTGTTTACAAGAACCTCGTTTACCGTACAAGTTCAATATCACAGAAAGTGAAAAATGGATAAAGAACATGTGGTACTTACGTACAATGCAGTATCACTCAGCAATGAAATCTATGTCATCAGGCCCGTAGCAGCACAATGAGTGGATTCAGGTATGATGATTCTAACTGAAATAAGTCACACAGAAAAAGAAACATCATAAGATATCAGTAATACACGGAATGTAAACTTGGCTACACAGGAACTGAATTCCAAAACACAACAGGGTCTCAAATTTAGAAAACCAACTTATGCTTGCTTAAGGGGAAAGGTGAGTTGGGGTGCTGCATAAAACCAGAGATTGAAATGAGCACAGATAAAGTTCCTTAAGCCAAATATGGAATAGACAACAGCTACTCCTTGCTCAACGAAATGGACTCAACACCCCATATTAAACGCCTAAAAATGTACCTTACTAGTAAGTATCTTAAAACCTATGGATTGCTATGTCTCCAAAAGAGAATCAAGCGTGTGTACAGGGGCATAAACGCAGCAGTGATAGGATTGGAGAGGTTCGGTGAGCAAATGAAGACCCTTTGAAGTCATATTGCATGGTACCCATTCCACGGGTTTCAACTACCTACGTTTAAGGTATTCTTCCTTCAGCTAAAACATGCATGTGGAACCCAGAGTATGATCAACCGTGTGATCGGGAGACCTGTTCAAATATGTCTCAGTTTTCGTACCCTGGTACACGGGTGCAACATTCCAGACGCTTTACTAACACTCTCCCGACTTGGAGAGTCAGTCCCTTTAACCTCCTGTTTGGCCCAGTTTGCAATTTCTGCGGAAGATGAACAGGAATAGCGAGAACCAATGAGAGACTAGCTGGAGGTCTCTGGACGGGCAAATTTAACTCTCATTTCCCACCAGGAAGAGGAATTAACCAAAGGCTGGGCGTGCCGTGCCGGAACCAGATTAGGGCCTGAAGCCATCCTGCGGTGTTGCGGCCAGCTCACAAGAAAGCGAGTTGAAGAAAGGAGCTCAGGGGCACTGTAATTCACAAACCTGCAGAGTTATAAATGACAATTATCGTCCAAAAATATACTGAAGTAAGGCTGCCAAGAGGACGTGAAAGCGGGGCAGAATTGCAGGAAACCGATTTCAGGAGGTACACTGGAATTGCATTGAAAGCATAGGAAAAGAGGCAGAACGTTCACAATGATGCACTTGGCCAAAAAGGACGTATGCGTTTTTTCCTGAATATATTCAGGAAAAAACGCATACGCCCTTTTTGGCCAACCAAGCAAACTTGCAAAGGAAATCTGCACTACAATGAAGTCTCACTTCCCCCCAGTCAAAAGGGCCATCTGAAAAAAGTGTAAAATCCAGAAAGGCAGGACAGGCCATGGAGAACTGGGAGCCTTGTTATGCTGATGGGCGGGATGTAAATTGCCAACAGCCACTCGGGAGAAGTGTATGGTGTTTCCTGAAACATCTGAAAAACAAAGCAACAGAGCCTAGGGCACTTCCACTTATGGCCCTATAGCTTAGGGAAATTAAAATCAAAACGACACAGCCACCCCAAAGTTTGGGACGCCTCTGTTTACAAGAACCTCGTTTACCGTACAAGTTCAATATCAGAGAAAGTGAAAAATGGATAAAGAACTTGTGGTACTTACGTACAATGCAGTATCACTCAGCAGTGAAATCTATGTCATCAGGCCCGTAGCAGCACAATGAGTGGATTCAGGTACGATGATTCTAACTGAAATAAGTCACACAGAAAAAGAAACATCATAAGATATCAGTAATACACGGAATGTAAACTTGGCTACACAGGAACTGAATTACAGAACAGAACAGGGTCTCAAATTTAGAAAACCAACTTATGCTTGTTTAAGGGTAAAGGTGAGTTGGGGTGCTGCATAAAACCAGAGATTGAAATGAGCACAGATAAACTTCCTTAAGCCAAATATGGAATAGACAAGAGCTACTCCTTGCTCAACGAAATGGACTCAACACCGCATATTAAACGCCTAAGAATGTACCTGACTCTTAAGTATCTTAAAACCTATGGATTGCTATGTCTCCGAAAGAGAATCAAGCATGTGTACAGGGACATAAACGCAGCAGTGATAGGATTGGAGAGGTTCGGTGAGCAAATGAAGACCCTTTGAAGTCATATTGCATGGTACCCATTCCACGGGTTTCAACTACCCAGGTTTAAGGTATTCTTCCTTCAGCTAAAACATGCATGTGGAACCTAGAGTATGATCAACCATGTGATCGGGAGACGTGTTCAAATATGTCTCAGTTTTCGTACCCTGGTACTCGGGTGCAACATTCCAGACGCTTTACTAACACTCTCCCGACTTGGAGAGTCAGTCCCTTTAAACTCCTGTTTGGCCCAGTTTGCAATTTCTGCGGAAGATGAACAGGAATAGCGAGAACCAATGAGAGACTAGCTGGAGGTGTCTGGACGGGCAAATTTAACTCTCATTTCCCACCAGGAAGAGGAAATAACCAAAGGCTCAGCGTGCCATGCCGGAACAAGATTAGGGCCTGAAGCCATCCTGCGGTGTTGAGGCCAGGTCACAAGAAAGCAAGTTGAAGAAAGGGGCTCAGGGGCACTGTAATTCACAAACCTGCAGAGTTATAAATGACAGCTATCGTCCAAAAATATACTGAAGTAAGGCTGCCAAGAGGACTTGAAAGCGGGGCAGAATTGCAGGAAACCGATTTCAGGAGGTAGACTGGAATTGCATTGAAAGCATAGGAAAAGAGGCAGAACGTCCACAATGATGCACTTGGCCAAAAAGGGCGTATGCGTTTTTTCCTGAATATATCCAGGAAGAAACGCATACGCCCTTTTTGGCCAACCAAGCAAACTTGCAAAGGAAATCTGCACTACAATGAAGTCTCACTTCCCCCCGGTCAAAAGGGCCATCTGAAAAAAGTGTAAAATGCAGAAAGGCAGGACAGGCCATGGAGAACTGGGAGCCTTGTTATGATGATGGGCGGGATGTAAATTGCCAACAGACACTCGGGAGAAGTGTATGGTGTTTCCTGAAACATCTAAAAAACAAAGCAACAGAGCCTAGGGCACTTCCACTTATGGTCCTATAGCTTAGGGAAATTAAAATCAAAAAGATACAGCCACCCCAATGTTTGGGACGCCTCTGTTTACAAGAACCTCGTTTACCGTACAAGTTCAATATCACAGAAAGTGAAAAATGGATAAAGAACTTGTGGTACTTACGTACAATGCAGTATCACTCAGCAGTGAAATCTATGTCATCAGGCCCGTAGCAGCACAATGAGTGGATTCAGGTACGATGATTCTAACTGAAATAAGTCACACAGAAAAAGAAACATCATAAGATATCAGTAATACACGGAATGTAAACTTGGCTACACAGGAACTGAATTACAGAACAGAACAGGGTCTCAAATTTAGAAAACCAACTTATGCTTGTTTAAGGGTAAAGGTGAGTTGGGGTGCTGCATAAAAGCAGAGATTGAAATGAGCACAGATAAAGTTCCTTAAGCCAAATATAGAATAGACAAGAGCTACTCCTTGCTCAACGAAATGGACTCAACACCGCATATTGAACGCCTAAGAATGTACCTGACTCTTAAGTATCTTAAAACCTATGGATTGCTATGTCTCCGAAAGAGAATCAAGCATGTGTACAGGGACATAAACAAAGCAGTGATAGGATTGGAGAGGTTCGGTGAGCAAATGAAGACCCTTTGAAGTCATATTGCATGGTACCCATTCCACGGGTTTCAACTACCCAGGTTTAAGGTATTCCTCCTTCAGCTAAAACATGCATGTGGAACCTAGAGTATGATCAACCATGTGATCGGGAGACGTGTTCAAATATGTCTCAGTTTTCGTACCCTGGTACTTGGGTGCAACATTCCAGACGCTTTACTAACACTCTCCCGACTTGGAGAGTCAGTCCCTTTAACCTCCTGTTTGGCCCAGTTTGCAATTTCTGCGGAAGATGAACAGGAATAGCGAGAACCAATGAGAGACTAGCTGGAGGTGTCTGGACGGGCAAATTTAACTCTCATTTCCCACCAGGAAGAGGAAATAACCAAAGGCTCAGCGTGCCGTGCCGGAACCAGATTAGGGCCTGAAGCCATCCTGTGGTGTTGCGGCCAGCTCACAAGAAAACGAGTTGAAGAAAGGAGCTCAGGGGCACTGTAATTCACAAACCTGCAGAGTTATAAATGACAACTATCGTCCAAAAATATACTGAAGTAAGGCTGCCAAGAGGACTTGAAAGCGGGGCAGAATTGCAGGAAACCGATTTCAGGAGGTAGACTGGAATTGCATTGAAAGCATAGGAAAAGAGGCAGAACGTCCACAATGATGCACTTGGCCGAAAAGGGCGTATGCGTTTTTTCCTGAATATATCCAGGAAAAAACGCATACGCCCTTTTTGGCCAACCAAGCAAACTTGCAAAGGAAATCTGCACTACAATGAAGTCTCACTTCCCCCCGGTCAAAAGGGCCATCTGAAAAAAGTGTAAAATGCAGAAAGGCAGGACAGGCCATGGAGAACTGGGAGCCTTGTTATGATGATGGGCGGGATGTAAATTGCCAACAGACACTCGGGAGAAGTGTATGGTGTTTCCTGAAACATCTAAAAAACAAAGCAACAGAGCCTAGGGCACTTCCACTTATGGTCCTATAGCTTAGGGAAATTAAAATCAAAAAGATACAGCCACCCCAATGTTTGGGACGCCTCTGTTTACAAGAACCTCGTTTACCGTACAAGTTCAATATCACAGAAAGTGAAAAATGGATAAAGAACTTGTGGTACTTACGTACAATGCAGTATCACTCAGCAGTGAAATCTATGTCATCAGGCCCGTAGCAGCACAATGAGTGGATTCAGGTACGATGATTCTAACTGAAATAAGTCACACAGAAAAAGAAACATCATAAGATATCAGTAATACACGGAATGTAAACTTGGCTACACAGGAACTGAATTACAGAACAGAACAGGGTCTCAAATTTAGAAAACCAACTTATGCTTGTTTAAGGGTAAAGGTGAGTTGGGGTGCTGCATAAAACCAGAGATTGAAATGAGCACAGATAAAGTTCCTTAAGCCAAATATGGAATAGACAAGAGCTACTCCTTGCTCAACGAAATGGACTCAACACCGCATATTGAACGCCTAAGAATGTACCTGACTCTTAAGTATCTTAAAACCTATGGATTGCTATGTCTCCGAAAGAGAATCAAGCATGTGTACAGGGACATAAACAAAGCAGTGATAGGATTGGAGAGGTTCGGTGAGCAAATGAAGACCCTTTGAAGTCATATTGCATGGTACCCATTCCACGGGTTTCAACTACCCAGGTTTAAGGTATTCCTCCTTCAGCTAAAACATGCATGTGGAACCTAGAGTATGATCAACCATGTGATCGGGAGACGTGTTCAAATATGTCTCAGTTTTCGTACCCTGGTACTTGGGTGCAACATTCCAGACGCTTTACTAACACTCTCCCGACTTGGAGAGTCAGTCCCTTTAACCTCCTGTTTGGCCCAGTTTGCAATTTCTGCGGAAGATGAACAGGAATAGCGAGAACCAATGAGAGACTAGCTGGAGGTGTCTGGACGGGCAAATTTAACTCTCATTTCCCACCAGGAAGAGGAAATAACCAAAGGCTCAGCGTGCCGTGCCGGAACCAGATTAGGGCCTGAAGCCATCCTGCGGTGTTGCGGCCAGCTCACAAGAAAACGAGTTGAAGAAAGGAGCTCAGGGGCACTGTAATTCACAAACCTGCAGAGTTATAAATGACAACTATCGTCCAAAAATATACTGAAGTAAGGCTGCCAAGAGGACTTGAAAGCGGGGCAGAATTGCAGGAAACCGATTTCAGGAGGTAGACTGGAATTGCATTGAAAGCATAGGAAAAGAGGCAGAACGTCCACAATGATGCACTTGGCCAAAAAGGGCGTATGCGTTTTTTCCTGAATATATTCAGGAAAAAACGCATACGCCCTTTTTGGCCAACCAAGCAAGCTTGCAAAGGAAATCTGCACTACAATGAAGTCTCACTTCCCCCCGGTCAAAAGGGCCATCTGAAAAAAGTGTAAAATCAAGAAACGCAGAACAGGCCATGGAGAACTGGGAGCTTTGTTATGCTGATGGGCGGGATGTCAATTGCCAACAGACACTCGGGAGAAGTGTATGGTGTTTCCTGAAACATCTAAAAAACAAAGCAACAGAGCCTAGGGCACTTCCACTTATGGTCCTATAGCTTAGGGAAATTAAAATCAAAAAGATACAGCCACCCCAATGTTTGGGACGCCTCTGTTTACAAGAACCTCGTTTACCGTACAAGTTCAATATCACAGAAAGTGAAAAATGGATAAAGAACTTGTGGTACTTACGTACAATGCAGTATCACTCAGCAGTGAAATCTAAGTCATCAGGCCCGTAGCAGCACAATGAGTGGATTCAGGTACGATGATTCTAACTGAAATAAGTCACACAGAAAAAGAAACATCATAAGATATCAGTAATACACGGAATGTAAACTTGGCTACACAGGAACTGAATTACAGAACAGAACAGGGTCTCAAATTTAGAAAACCAACTTATGCTTGCTTAAGGGTAAAGGTGAGTTGGGGTGCTGCATAAAACCAGAGATTGAAATGAGCACAGATAAAGTTCCTTAAGCCAAATATGGAATAGACAAGAGCTACTCCTTGCTCAACGAAATGGACTCAACACCACATATTAAACGCCTAAGAATGTACCTGACTCTTAAGTATCTTAAAACCTATGGATTGCTATGTCTCCGAAAGAGAATCAAGCATGTGTACAGGGACATAAACGCAGCAGTGATAGGATTGGAGAGGTTCGGTGAGCAAATGAAGACCCTTTGAAGTCATATTGCATGGTACCCATTCCACGGGTCTCAACTCTCCAGGTTTAAGGTATTCTTCCTTCAGCTAAAACATGCATGTGGAACCCAGAGTATGATCAATCGTGTGAACGGGAGACGTGTTCAAATATGTCTCAGTTTTCCTCCCCTGGTACTCGGGTGCAACATTCCAGACGCTTTACTAACACTCTCCCCACTTGGAGAGTCAGTCCCTTTAACCTCCTGTTTGGCCCAGTTTGCAATTTCTGCGGAAGATGAACAGGAATAGCGAGAACCAATGAGAGACTAGCTGGAGGTGTCTGGACGGGCAAATTTAACTCTCATTTCCCACCAGGAAGAGGAAATAACCAAAGGCTCAGCGTGCCGTGCCGGAACCAGAATAGGGCCTGAAGCCATCCTGCGGTGTTGCGGCCAGCTCACAAGAAAGCAAGTTGAAGAAAGGAGCTCAGGGGCACTGTAATTCACAAACCTACAGAGTTATAAATGACAGCTATCGTCCAAAAATATACTGAAGTAAGGCTGCCAAGAGGACTTGAAAGCGGGGCAGAATTGCAGGAAACCGATTTCAGGAGGTAGACTGGAATTGCATTGAAAGCATAGGAAAAGAGGCAGAACGTCCACAATGATGCACTTGGCCAAAAAGGGCGTATGCGTTTTTTCCTGAATATATTCAGGAAAAAACGCATACGCCCTTTTTGGCCAACCAAGCAAACTTGCAAAGGAAATCTGCACTACAATGAAGTCTCACTTCCCCCCGGTCAAAAGGGCCATCTGAAAAAGGTGTAAAATCCAGAAAGGCAGGACAGGCCATGGAGAACTGGGAGCCTTGTTATGCTGATGGGCGGGATGTAAATTGCCAACAGACACTTGGGAGAAGTGTATGGTGTTTCCTGAAACATCTAAGAAACAAAGCAACAGAGCCTAGGGCACTTTCACTTATGGTCCTATAGCTTAGGGAAATTAAAATCAAAAAGACACAGCTACCCCAAAGTTTGGGACGCCTCTGTTTACAAGAACCTCGTTTACCGTACAAGTTCAATATCACAGAAAGTGAAAAATGGATAAAGAACTTGTGGTACTTACGTACAATGCAGTATCACTCAGCAATGAAATCTATGTCATCAGGCCCGTAGCAGCATAATGAGTGGATTCAGGTATGATGATTCTAACTGAAATAAGTCACACAGAAAAAGAAACATCATAAGATATCACTAATACACGGAATGTAAACTTGGCTACACAGGAACTGAATTCCAAAACACAACAGGGTCTCAAATTTAGAAAACCAACTTATGCTTGTTTAAGGGTAAAGGTGAGTTGGGGTGCTGCATAAAACCAGAGATTGAAATGAGCACAGATAAACTTCCTTAAGCCAAATATGGAATAGACAAGAGCTACTCCTTGCTCAACGAAATGGACTCAACACCGCATATTAAACGCCTAAGAATGTACCTGACTCTTAAGTATCTTAAAACCTATGGATTGCTATGTCTCCGAAAGAGAATCAAGCATGTGTACAGGGACATAAACGCAGCAGTGATAGGATTGGAGAGGTTCGGTGAGCAAATGAAGACCCTTTGAAGTCATATTGCATGGTACCCATTCCACGGGTTTCAACTACCCAGGTTTAAGGTATTCTTCCTTCAGCTAAAACATGCATGTGGAACCTAGAGTATGATCAACCATGTGATCGGGAGACGTGTTCAAATATGTCTCAGTTTTCGTACCCTGGTACTCGGGTGCAACATTCCAGACGCTTTACTAACACTCTCCCGACTTGGAGAGTCAGTCCCTTTAAACTCCTGTTTGGCCCAGTTTGCAATTTCTGCGGAAGATGAACAGGAATAGCGAGAACCAATGAGAGACTAGCTGGAGGTGTCTGGACGGGCAAATTTAACTCTCATTTCCCACCAGGAAGAGGAAATAACCAAAGGCTCAGCGTGCCATGCCGGAACAAGATTAGGGCCTGAAGCCATCCTGCGGTGTTGAGGCCAGGTCACAAGAAAGCAAGTTGAAGAAAGGGGCTCAGGGGCACTGTAATTCACAAACCTGCAGAGTTATAAATGACAGCTATCGTCCAAAAATATACTGAAGTAAGGCTGCCAAGAGGACTTGAAAGCGGGGCAGAATTGCAGGAAACCGATTTCAGGAGGTAGACTGGAATTGCATTGAAAGCATAGGAAAAGAGGCAGAACGTCCACAATGATGCACTTGGCCGAAAAGGGCGTATGCGTTTTTTCCTGAATATATCCAGGAAGAAACGCATACGCCCTTTTTGGCCAACCAAGCAAACTTGCAAAGGAAATCTGCACTACAATGAAGTCTCACTTCCCCCCGGTCAAAAGGGCCATCTGAAAAAAGTGTAAAATGCAGAAAGGCAGGACAGGCCATGGAGAACTGGGAGCCTTGTTATGATGATGGGCGGGATGTAAATTGCCAACAGACACTCGGGAGAAGTGTATGGTGTTTCCTGAAACATCTAAAAAACAAAGCAACAGAGCCTAGGGCACTTCCACTTATGGTCCTATAGCTTAGGGAAATTAAAATCAAAAAGATACAGCCACCCCAATGTTTGGGACGCCTCTGTTTACAAGAACCTCGTTTACCGTACAAGTTCAATATCACAGAAAGTGAAAAATGGATAAAGAACTTGTGGTACTTACGTACAATGCAGTATCACTCAGCAGTGAAATCTATGTCATCAGGCCCGTAGCAGCACAATGAGTGGATTCAGGTACGATGATTCTAACTGAAATAAGTCACACAGAAAAAGAAACATCATAAGATATCAGTAATACACGGAATGTAAACTTGGCTACACAGGAACTGAATTACAGAACAGAACAGGGTCTCAAATTTAGAAAACCAACTTATGCTTGTTTAAGGGTAAAGGTGAGTTGGGGTGCTGCATAAAAGCAGAGATTGAAATGAGCACAGATAAAGTTCCTTAAGCCAAATATAGAATAGACAAGAGCTACTCCTTGCTCAACGAAATGGACTCAACACCGCATATTGAACGCCTAAGAATGTACCTGACTCTTAAGTATCTTAAAACCTATGGATTGCTATGTCTCCGAAAGAGAATCAAGCATGTGTACAGGGACATAAACAAAGCAGTGATAGGATTGGAGAGGTTCGGTGAGCAAATGAAGACCCTTTGAAGTCATATTGCATGGTACCCATTCCACGGGTTTCAACTACCCAGGTTTAAGGTATTCCTCCTTCAGCTAAAACATGCATGTGGAACCTAGAGTATGATCAACCATGTGATCGGGAGACGTGTTCAAATATGTCTCAGTTTTCGTACCCTGGTACTTGGGTGCAACATTCCAGACGCTTTACTAACACTCTCCCGACTTGGAGAGTCAGTCCCTTTAACCTCCTGTTTGGCCCAGTTTGCAATTTCTGCGGAAGATGAACAGGAATAGCGAGAACCAATGAGAGACTAGCTGGAGGTGTCTGGACGGGCAAATTTAACTCTCATTTCCCACCAGGAAGAGGAAATAACCAAAGGCTCAGCGTGCCGTGCCGGAACCAGATTAGGGCCTGAAGCCATCCTGCGGTGTTGCGGCCAGCTCACAAGAAAACGAGTTGAAGAAAGGAGCTCAGGGGCACTGTAATTCACAAACCTGCAGAGTTATAAATGACAACTATCGTCCAAAAATATACTGAAGTAAGGCTGCCAAGAGGACTTGAAAGCGGGGCAGAATTGCAGGAAACCGATTTCAGGAGGTAGACTGGAATTGCATTGAAAGCATAGGAAAAGAGGCAGAACGTCCACAATGATGCACTTGGCCGAAAAGGGCGTATGCGTTTTTTGCTGAATATATCCAGGAAGAAACGCATACGCCCTTTTTGGCCAACCAAGCAAACTTGCAAAGGAAATCTGCACTACAATGAAGTCTCACTTCCCCCCGGTCAAAAGGGCCATCTGAAAAAAGTGTAAAATGCAGAAAGGCAGGACAGGCCATGGAGAACTGGGAGCCTTGTTATGATGATGGGCGGGATGTAAATTGCCAACAGACACTCGGGAGAAGTGTATGGTGTTTCCTGAAACATCTAAAAAACAAAGCAACAGAGCCTAGGGCACTTCCACTTATGGTCCTATAGCTTAGGGAAATTAAAATCAAAAAGATACAGCCACCCCAATGTTTGGGACGCCTCTGTTTACAAGAACCTCGTTTACCGTACAAGTTCAATATCACAGAAAGTGAAAAATGGATAAAGAACTTGTGGTACTTACGTACAATGCAGTATCACTCAGCAGTGAAATCTATGTCATCAGGCCCGTAGCAGCACAATGAGTGGATTCAGGTACGATGATTCTAACTGAAATAAGTCACACAGAAAAAGAAACATCATAAGATATCAGTAATACACGGAATGTAAACTTGGCTACACAGGAACTGAATTACAGAACAGAACAGGGTCTCAAATTTAGAAAACCAACTTATGCTTGTTTAAGGGTAAAGGTGAGTTGGGGTGCTGCATAAAACCAGAGATTGAAATGAGCACAGATAAAGTTCCTTAAGCCAAATATGGAATAGACAAGAGCTACTCCTTGCTCAACGAAATGGACTCAACACCGCATATTGAACGCCTAAGAATGTACCTGACTCTTAAGTATCTTAAAACCTATGGATTGCTATGTCTCCGAAAGAGAATCAAGCATGTGTACAGGGACATAAACAAAGCAGTGATAGGATTGGAGAGGTTCGGTGAGCAAATGAAGACCCTTTGAAGTCATATTGCATGGTACCCATTCCACGGGTTTCAACTACCCAGGTTTAAGGTATTCCTCCTTCAGCTAAAACATGCATGTGGAACCTAGAGTATGATCAACCATGTGATCGGGAGACGTGTTCAAATATGTCTCAGTTTTCGTACCCTGGTACTTGGGTGCAACATTCCAGACGCTTTACTAACACTCTCCCGACTTGGAGAGTCAGTCCCTTTAACCTCCTGTTTGGCCCAGTTTGCAATTTCTGCGGAAGATGAACAGGAATAGCGAGAACCAATGAGAGACTAGCTGGAGGTGTCTGGACGGGCAAATTTAACTCTCATTTCCCACCAGGAAGAGGAAATAACCAAAGGCTCAGCGTGCCGTGCCGGAACCAGATTAGGGCCTGAAGCCATCCTGCGGTGTTGCGGCCAGCTCACAAGAAAACGAGTTGAAGAAAGGAGCTCAGGGGCACTGTAATTCACAAACCTGCAGAGTTATAAATGACAACTATCGTCCAAAAATATACTGAAGTAAGGCTGCCAAGAGGACTTGAAAGCGGGGCAGAATTGCAGGAAACCGATTTCAGGAGGTAGACTGGAATTGCATTGAAAGCATAGGAAAAGAGGCAGAACGTCCACAATGATGCACTTGGCCAAAAAGGGCGTATGCGTTTTTTCCTGAATATATTCAGGAAAAAACGCATACGCCCTTTTTGGCCAACCAAGCAAGCTTGCAAAGGAAATCTGCACTACAATGAAGTCTCACTTCCCCCCGGTCAAAAGGGCCATCTGAAAAAAGTGTAAAATCAAGAAACGCAGAACAGGCCATGGAGAACTGGGAGCTTTGTTATGCTGATGGGCGGGATGTCAATTGCCAACAGACACTCGGGAGAAGTGTATGGTGTTTCCTGAAACATCTAAAAAACAAAGCAACAGAGCCTAGGGCACTTCCACTTATGGTCCTATAGCTTAGGGAAATTAAAATCAAAAAGATACAGCCACCCCAATGTTTGGGACGCCTCTGTTTACAAGAACCTCGTTTACCGTACAAGTTCAATATCACAGAAAGTGAAAAATGGATAAAGAACTTGTGGTACTTACGTACAATGCAGTATCACTCAGCAGTGAAATCTAAGTCATCAGGCCCGTAGCAGCACAATGAGTGGATTCAGGTACGATGATTCTAACTGAAATAAGTCACACAGAAAAAGAAACATCATAAGATATCAGTAATACACGGAATGTAAACTTGGCTACACAGGAACTGAATTACAGAACAGAACAGGGTCTCAAATTTAGAAAACCAACTTATGCTTGCTTAAGGGTAAAGGTGAGTTGGGGTGCTGCATAAAACCAGAGATTGAAATGAGCACAGATAAAGTTCCTTAAGCCAAATATGGAATAGACAAGAGCTACTCCTTGCTCAACGAAATGGACTCAACACCACATATTAAACGCCTAAGAATGTACCTGACTCTTAAGTATCTTAAAACCTATGGATTGCTATGTCTCCGAAAGAGAATCAAGCATGTGTACAGGGACATAAACGCAGCAGTGATAGGATTGGAGAGGTTCGGTGAGCAAATGAAGACCCTTTGAAGTCATATTGCATGGTACCCATTCCACGGGTCTCAACTCTCCAGGTTTAAGGTATTCTTCCTTCAGCTAAAACATGCATGTGGAACCCAGAGTATGATCAATCGTGTGAACGGGAGACGTGTTCAAATATGTCTCAGTTTTCCTCCCCTGGTACTCGGGTGCAACATTCCAGACGCTTTACTAACACTCTCCCCACTTGGAGAGTCAGTCCCTTTAACCTCCTGTTTGGCCCAGTTTGCAATTTCTGCGGAAGATGAACAGGAATAGCGAGAACCAATGAGAGACTAGCTGGAGGTGTCTGGACGGGCAAATTTAACTCTCATTTCCCACCAGGAAGAGGAAATAACCAAAGGCTCAGCGTGCCGTGCCGGAACCAGAATAGGGCCTGAAGCCATCCTGCGGTGTTGCGGCCAGCTCACAAGAAAGCAAGTTGAAGAAAGGAGCTCAGGGGCACTGTAATTCACAAACCTACAGAGTTATAAATGACAGCTATCGTCCAAAAATATACTGAAGTAAGGCTGCCAAGAGGACTTGAAAGCGGGGCAGAATTGCAGGAAACCGATTTCAGGAGGTAGACTGGAATTGCATTGAAAGCATAGGAAAAGAGGCAGAACGTCCACAATGATGCACTTGGCCAAAAAGGGCGTATGCGTTTTTTCCTGAATATATTCAGGAAAAAACGCATACGCCCTTTTTGGCCAACCAAGCAAACTTGCAAAGGAAATCTGCACTACAATGAAGTCTCACTTCCCCCCGGTCAAAAGGGCCATCTGAAAAAGGTGTAAAATCCAGAAAGGCAGGACAGGCCATGGAGAACTGGGAGCCTTGTTATGCTGATGGGCGGGATGTAAATTGCCAACAGACACTTGGGAGAAGTGTATGGTGTTTCCTGAAACATCTAAGAAACAAAGCAACAGAGCCTAGGGCACTTTCACTTATGGTCCTATAGCTTAGGGAAATTAAAATCAAAAAGACACAGCTACCCCAAAGTTTGGGACGCCTCTGTTTACAAGAACCTCGTTTACCGTACAAGTTCAATATCACAGAAAGTGAGAAATGGATAAAGAACTTGTGGTACTTACGTACAATGCAGTATCACTCAGCAATGAAATCTATGTCATCAGGCCCGTAGCAGCATAATGAGTGGATTCAGGTATGATGATTCTAACTGAAATAAGTCACACAGAAAAAGAAACATCATAAGATATCACTAATACACGGAATGTAAACTTGGCTACACAGGAACTGAATTCCAAAACACAACAGGGTCTCAAATTTAGAAAACCAACTTATGCTTGCTTAAGGGGAAAGGTGAGTTGGGGTGCTGCATAAAACCAGAGATTGAAATGAGCACAGATAAAGTTCCTTAAGCCAAATATGGAATAGAAAAGAGCTACTCCTTGCTCAACGAAATGGACTCAACACCCCATATTAAACGCCTAAGAATGTACCTTACTAGTAAGTATCTTAAAACCTATGGATTGCTATGTCTCCAAAAGAGAATCAAGCGTGTGTACAGGGGCATAAACGCAGCAGTGATAGGATTGGAGAGGTTCGGTGAGCAAATGAAGACCCTTTGAAGTCATATTGCATGGTACCCATTCCACGGGTCTCAACTCTCCAGGTTTAAGGTATTCTTCCTTCAGCTAAAACATGCATGTGGAACCCAGAGTATGATCAATCGTGTGAACGGGAGACGTGTTCAAATATGTCTCAGTTTTCCTCCCCTGGTACTCGGGTGCAACATTCCAGACGCTTTACTAACACTCTCCCCACTTGGAGAGTCAGCGCCTTTAACCTCCTGTTTGGCCCAGTTTGCAATTTCTGCGGAAGATGAACAGGAATAGCGAGAACCAATGAGAGACTAGCTGGAGGTGTCTGGACGGGCAAATTTAACTCTCATTTCCCACCAGGAAGAGGAAATAACCAAAGGCTCAGCGTGCCGTGCCGGAACCAGAATAGGGCCTGAAGCCATCCTGCGGTGTTGCGGCCAGGTCACAAGAAAGCGAGTTGAAGAAAGGAGCTCAGGGGCACTGTAATTCACAAACCTGCAGAGTTATAAATGACAGCTATCGTCCAAAAATATACTGAAGTAAGGCTGCCAAGAGGACTTGAAAGCGGGGCAGAATTGCAGGAAACCAATTTCAGGAGGTAGACTGGAATTGCATTGAAAGCATAGGAAAAGAGGCAGAACGTCCACAATGATGCACTTGGCCAAAAAGGGCGTATGCGTTTTTTCCTGAATATATTCAGGAAAAAACGCATACGCCCTTTTTGGCCAACCAAGCAAACTTGCAAAGGAAATCTGCACTACAATGAAGTCTCACTTCCCCCCGGTCAAAAGGGCCATCTGAAAAAGGTGTAAAATCCAGAAAGGCAGGACAGGCCATGGAGAACTGGGAGCCTTGTTATGCTGATGGGCGGGATGTAAATTGCCAACAGACACTTGGGAGAAGTGTATGGTGTTTCCTGAAACATCTAAGAAACAAAGCAACAGAGCCTAGGGCACTTTCACTTATGGTCCTATAGCTTAGGGAAATTAAAATCAAAAAGACACAGCTACCCCAAAGTTTGGGACGCCTCTGTTTACAAGAACCTCGTTTACCGTACAAGTTCAATATCACAGAAAGTGAAAAATGGATAAAGAACTTGTGGTACTTACGTACAATGCAGTATCACTCAGCAATGAAATCTATGTCATCAGGCCCGTAGCAGCATAATGAGTGGATTCAGGTATGATGATTCTAACTGAAATAAGTCACACAGAAAAAGAAACATCATAAGATATCACTAATACACGGAATGTAAACTTGGCTACACAGGAACTGAATTCCAAAACACAACAGGGTCTCAAATTTAGAAAACCAACTTATGCTTGCTTAAGGGGAAAGGTGAGTTGGGGTGCTGCATAAAACCAGAGATTGAAATGAGCACAGATAAAGTTCCTTAAGCCAAATATGGAATAGAAAAGAGCTACTCCTTGCTCAACGAAATGGACTCAACACCCCATATTAAACGCCTAAGAATGTACCTTACTAGTAAGTATCTTAAAACCTATGGATTGCTATGTCTCCAAAAGAGAATCAAGCGTGTGTACAGGGGCATAAACGCAGCAGTGATAGGATTGGAGAGGTTCGGTGAGCAAATGAAGACCCTTTGAAGTCATATTGCATGGTACCCATTCCACGGGTTTCAACTACCCACGTTTAAGGTATTCTTCCTTCAGCTAAAACATGCATGTGGAACCCAGAGTATGATCAACCGTGTGATCGGGAGACCTGTTCAAATATGTCTCAGTTTTCGTACCCTGGTACACGGGTGCAACATTCCAGACGCTTTACTAACACTCTCCCGACTTGGAGAGTCAGTCCCTTTAACCTCCTGTTTGGCCCAGTTTGCAATTTCTGCGGAAGATGAACAGGAATAGCGAGAACCAATGAGAGACTAGCTGGAGGTCTCTGGACGGGCAAATTTAACTCTCATTTCCCACCAGGAAGAGGAATTAACCAAAGGCTCGGCGTGCCGTGCCGGAACCAGATTAGGGCCTGAAGCCATCCTGCGGTGTTGCGGCCAGCTCACAAGAAAGCGAGTTGAAGAAAGGAGCTCAGGGGCACTGTAATTCACAAACCTGCAGAGTTATAAATGACAATTATCGTCCAAAAATATACTGAAGTAAGGCTGCCAAGAGGACTTGAAAGCGGGGCAGAATTGCAGGAAACCGATTTCAGGAGGTACACTGGAATTGCATTGAAAGCATAGGAAAAGAGGCAGAACGTTCACAATGATGCACTTGGCCAAAAAGGACGTATGCGTTTTTTCCTGAATATATACAGGAAAAAACGCATACGCCCTTTTTGGCCAACCAAGCAAACTTGCAAAGGAAATCTGCACTACAATGAAGTCTCACTTCCCCCCAGTCAAAAGGGCCATCTGAAAAAAGTGTAAAATCCAGAAAGGCAGGACAGGCCATGGAGAACTGGGGGCCTTGTTATGCTGATGGGCGGGATGTAAATTGCCAACAGACACTCAGGAGAAGTGTATGGTGTTTCCTGAAACATCTGAAAAACAAAGCAACAGAGCCTAGGGCACTTCCACTTATGACCCTATAGCTTAGGGAAATTAAAAACAAAATGATACAGCCACCCCAAAGTTTGGGACGCATCTGTTTACAAGAACCTCGTTTACCGTACAAGTTCAATATCAGAGAAAGTGAAAAATGGATAAAGAACTTGTGGTACTTACGTACAATGCAGTATCACTCAGCAGTGAAATCTATGTCATCAGGCCCGTAGCAGCACAATGAGTGGATTCAGGTACGATGATTCTAACTGAAATAAGTCACACAGAAAAAGAAACATCATAAGATATCAGTAATACACGGAATGTGAACTTGGATACACAGGAACTGAATTACAGAACAGAACAGTGTCTCAAATTTAGAAAACCAACTTATGCTTGTTTAAGGGTAAAGGTGAGTTGGGGTGCTGCATAAAACCAGAGATTGAAATGAGCACAGATAAAGTTCCTTAAGCCAAATATGGAATAGACAAGAGCTACTCCTTGCTCAACGAAATGGACTCAACACCGCATATTAAACGCCTAAGAATGTACCTGACTCTTAAGTATCTTAAAACTTATGGATTGCTATGTCTCCGAAAGAGAATCAAGCATGTGTACAGGGACATAAACGCAGCAGTGATAGGATTGGAGAGGTTCGGTGAGCAAATGAAGACCCTTTGAAGTCATATTGCATGGTACCCATTCCACGGGTTTCAACTACCCAGGTTTAAGGTATTCTTCCTTCAGCTAAAACATGCATGTGGAACCTAGAGTATGATCAACCATGTGATCGGGAGACGTGTTCAAATATGTCTCGGTTTTCGTACCCTGGTACTCGGGTGCAACATTCCAGACGCTTTACTAACACTCTCCCGACTTGGAGAGTCAGTCCCTTTAACCTCCTGTTTGGCCCAGTTTGCAATTTCTGCGGAAGATGAACAGGAATAGCGAGAACCAATGAGAGACTAGCTGGAGGTGTCTGGACGGGCAAATTTAACTCTCATTTCCCACCAGGAAGAGGAAATAACCAAAGGCTCAGCGTGCCATGCTGGAACAAGATTAGGGCCTGAAGCCATCCTGCGGTGTTGAGGCCAGGTCACAAGAAAGCGAGTTGAAGAAAGGGGCTCAGGGGCACTGTAATTCACAAACCTGCAGAGTTATAAATGACAGCTATCGTCCAAAAATATACTGAAGTAAGGCTGCCAAGAGGACTTGAAAGCGGGGCAGAATTGCAGGAAACCGATTTCAGGAGGTAGACTGGAATTGCATTGAAAGCATAGGAAAAGAGGCAGAACGTCCACAATGATGCACTTGGCCAAAAAGGGCGTATGCGTTTTTTCCTGAATATATTCAGGAAGAAACGCATACGCCCTTTTTGGCCAACCAAGCAAACTTGCAAAGGAAATCTGCACTACAATGAAGTCTCACTTCCCCCCGGTCAAAAGGGCCATCTGAAAAAAGTGTAAAATGCAGAAAGGCAGGACAGGCCATGGAGAACTGGGAGCCTTGTTATGATGATGGGCGGGATGTAAATTGCCAACAGACACTCGGGAGAAGTGTATGGTGTTTCCTGAAACATCTAAAAAACAAAGCAACAGAGCCTAGGGCACTTCCACTTATGGTCCTATAGCTTAGGGAAATTAAAATCAAAAAGATACAGCCACCCCAATGTTTGGGACGCCTCTGTTTACAAGAACCTCGTTTACCGTACAAGTTCAATATCACAGAAAGTGAAAAATGGATAAAGAACTTGTGGTACTTACGTACAATGCAGTATCACTCAGCAGTGAAATCTATGTCATCAGGCCCGTAGCAGCACAATGAGTGGATTCAGGTACGATGATTCTAACTGAAATAAGTCACACAGAAAAAGAAACATCATAAGATATCAGTAATACACGGAATGTAAACTTGGCTACACAGGAACTGAATTACAGAACAGAACAGGGTCTCAAATTTAGAAAACCAACTTATGCTTGTTTAAGGGGAAAGGTGAGTTGGGGTGCTGCATAAAACCAGAGATTGAAATGAGCACAGATAAAGTTCCTTAAGCCAAATA
Source organism: Globicephala melas (assembly GCF_963455315.2). Taxonomy (NCBI): domain Eukaryota; kingdom Metazoa; phylum Chordata; class Mammalia; order Artiodactyla; family Delphinidae; genus Globicephala; species Globicephala melas. Next base: position 65,577 of record NW_027207288.1, read on the forward strand.
TGGAATAGACAAGAGCTACTCCTTGCTCAACGAAATGGACTCAACACCGCATATTAAACGCCTAAGAATGTACCTGACTCTTAAGTATCTTAAAACCTATGGATTGCTATGTCTCCGAAAGAGAATCAAGCATGTGTACAGGGACATAAACAAAGCAGTGATAGGATTGGAGAGGTTCGGTGAGCAAATGAAGACCCTTTGAAGTCATATTGCATGGTACCCATTCCACGGGTTTCAACTACCCAGGTTTAAGGTATTCCTCCTTCAGCTAAAACATGCATGTGGAACCTAGAGTATGATCAACCATGTGATCGGGAGACGTGTTCAAATATGTCTCAGTTTTCGTACCCTGGTACTCGGGTGCAACATTCCAGACGCTTTACTAACACTCTCCCGACTTGGAGAGTCAGTCCCTTTAACCTCCTGTTTGGCCCAGTTTGCAATTTCTGCGGAAGATGAACAGGAATAGCGAGAACCAATGAGAGACTAGCTGGAGGTGTCTGGACGGGCAAATTTAACTCTCATTTCCCACCAGGAAGAGGAAATAACCAAAGGCTCAGCGTGCCGTGCCGGAACCAGATTAGGGCCTGAAGCCATCCTGCGGTGTTGCGGCCAGCTCACAAGAAAACGAGTTGAAGAAAGGAGCTCAGGGGCACTGTAATTCACAAACCTGCAGAGTTATAAATGACAACTATCGTCCAAAAATATACTGAAGTAAGGCTGCCAAGAGGACTTGAAAGCGGGGCAGAATTGCAGGAAACCGATTTCAGGAGGTAGACTGGAATTGCATTGAAAGCATAGGAAAAGAGGCAGAACGTCCACAATGATGCACTTGGCCAAAAAGGGCGTATGTGTTTTTTCCTGAATATATTCAGGAAAAAACGCATACGCCCTTTTTGGCCAACCAAGCAAGCTTGCAAAGGAAATCTGCACTACAATGAAGTCTCACTTCCCCCCGGTCAAAAGGGCCATCTGAAAAAAGTGTAAAATCAAGAAACGCAGAAGAGGCCATGGAGAACTGGGAGCTTTGTTATGCTGAGGGGCGGGATGTCAATTGCCAACAGACACTCGGGAGAAGTGTATGGTGTTTCCTGAAACATCTAAAAAACAAAGCAACAGAGCCTAGGGCACTTCCACTTATGGTCCTATAGCTTAGGGAAATTAAAATCAAAAAGATACAGCCACCCCAATGTTTGGGACGCCTCTGTTTACAAGAACCTCGTTTACCGTACAAGTTCAATATCACAGAAAGTGAAAAATGGATAAAGAACTTGTGGTACTTACGTACAATGCAGTATCACTCAGCAGTGAAATCTAAGTCATCAGGCCCGTAGCAGCACAATGAGTGGATTCAGGTACGATGATTCTAACTGAAATAAGTCACACAGAAAAAGAAACATCATAAGATATCAGTAATACACGGAATGTAAACTTGGCTACACAGGAACTGAATTACAGAACAGAACAGGGTCTCAAATTTAGAAAACCAACTTATGCTTGCTTAAGGGTAAAGGTGAGTTGGGGTGCTGCATAAAACCAGAGATTGAAATGAGCACAGATAAAGTTCCTTAAGCCAAATATGGAATAGACAAGAGCTACTCCTTGCTCAACGAAATGGACTCAACACCACATATTAAACGCCTAAGAATGTACCTGACTCTTAAGTATCTTAAAACCTATGGATTGCTATGTCTCCGAAAGAGAATCAAGCATGTGTACAGGGACATAAACGCAGCAGTGATAGGATTGGAGAGGTTCGGTGAGCAAATGAAGACCCTTTGAAGTCATATTGCATGGTACCCATTCCACGGGTCTCAACTCTCCAGGTTTAAGGTATTCTTCCTTCAGCTAAAACATGCATGTGGAACCCAGAGTATGATCAATCGTGTGAACGGGAGACGTGTTCAAATATGTCTCAGTTTTCCACCCCTGGAACTCGGGTGCAACATTCCAGACGCTTTACTAACACTCTCCCCACTTGGAGAGTCAGCGCCTTTAACCTCCTGTTTGGCCCAGTTTGCAATTTCTGCGGAAGATGAACAGGAATAGCGAGAACCAATGAGAGACTAGCTGGAGGTGTCTGGACGGGCAAATTTAACTCTCATTTCCCACCAGGAAGAGGAAATAACCAAAGGCTCAGCGTGCCGTGCCGGAACCAGAATAGGGCCTGAAGCCATCCTGCGGTGTTGCGGCCAGCTCACAAGAAAGCAAGTTGAAGAAAGGAGCTCAGGGGCACTGTAATTCACAAACCTGCAGAGTTATAAATGACAGCTATCGTCCAAAAATATACTGAAGTAAGGCTGCCAAGAGGACTTGAAAGCGGGGCAGAATTGCAGGAAACCGATTTCAGGAGGTAGACTGGAATTGCATTGAAAGCATAGGAAAAGAGGCAGAACGTCCACAATGATGCACTTGGCCAAAAAGGGCGTATGCGTTTTTTCCTGAATATATTCAGGAAAAAACGCATACGCCCTTTTTGGCCAACCAAGCAAACTTGCAAAGGAAATCTGCACTACAATGAAGTCTCACTTCCCCCCGGTCAAAAGGGCCATCTGAAAAAGGTGTAAAATCCAGAAAGGCAGGACAGGCCATGGAGAACTGGAAGCCTTGTTATGCTGATGGGCGGGATGTAAATTGCCAACAGACACTTGGGAGAAGTGTATGGTGTTTCCTGAAACATCTAAGAAACAAAGCAACAGAGCCTAGGGCACTTTCACTTATGGTCCTATAGCTTAGGGAAATTAAAATCAAAAAGACACAGCTACCCCAAAGTTTGGGACGCCTCTGTTTACAAGAACCTCGTTTACCGTACAAGTTCAATATCACAGAAAGTGAAAAATGGATAAAGAACTTGTGGTACTTACGTACAATGCAGTATCACTCAGCAATGAAATCTATGTCATCAGGCCCGTAGCAGCATAATGAGTGGATTCAGGTATGATGATTCTAACTGAAATAAGTCACACAGAAAAAGAAACATCATAAGATATCACTAATACACGGAATGTAAACTTGGCTACACAGGAACTGAATTCCAAAACACAACAGGGTCTCAAATTTAGAAAACCAACTTATGCTTGCTTAAGGGGAAAGGTGAGTTGGGGTGCTGCATAAAACCAGAGATTGAAATGAGCACAGATAAAGTTCCTTAAGCCAAATATGGAATAGAAAAGAGCTACTCCTTGCTCAACGAAATGGACTCAACACCCCATATTAAACGCCTAAGAATGTACCTTACTAGTAAGTATCTTAAAACCTATGGATTGCTATGTCTCCAAAAGAGAATCAAGCGTGTGTACAGGGGCATAAACGCAGCAGTGATAGGATTGGAGAGGTTCGGTGAGCAAATGAAGACCCTTTGAAGTCATATTGCATGGTACCCATTCCACGGGTTTCAACTACCCACGTTTAAGGTATTCTTCCTTCAGCTATAACATGCATGTGGAACCCAGAGTATGATCAACCATGTGATCGGGAGACGTGTTCAAATATGTCTCAGTTTTCGTACCCTGGTACTCGGGTGCAACATTCCAGACGCTTTACTAACACTCTCCCGACTTGGAGAGTCAGTCCCTTTAACCTCCTGTTTGGCCCAGTTTGCAATTTCTGCGGAAGATGAACAGGAATAGCGAGAACCAATGAGAGACTAGCTGGAGGTGTCTGGACGGGCAAATTTAACTCTCATTTCCCACCAGGAAGAGGAAATAACCAAAGGCTCAGCGTGCCGTGCCGGAACAGGATTAGGGCCTGAAGCCATCCTGCGGTGTTGCGGCCAGCTCACAAGAAAACGAGTTGAAGAAAGGAGCTCAGGGGCACTGTAATTCACAAACCTGCAGAGTTATAAATGACAACTATCGTCCAAAAATATACTGAAGTAAGGCTACCAAGAGGACTTGAAAGCGGAGCAGAATTGCAGGAAACCGAATTCAGGAGGTAGACTGGAATTGCATTGAAAGCATAGGAAAAGAGGCAGAACGTCCACAATGATGCACTTGGCCAAAAAGGGCGTATGCGTTTTTTCCTGAATATATTCAGGAAGAAACGCATACGCCCTTTTTGGCCAACCAAGCAAACTTGCAAAGGAAATCTGCACTACAATGAAGTCTCACTTCCCCCCGGTCAAAAGGGCCATCTGAAAAAAGTGTAAAATCCAGAAAGGCAGGACAGGCCATGGAGAACTGGGAGCCTTGTTATGCTGATGGGCGGGATGTAAATTGCCAACAGACACTCGGGAGAAGTGTATGGTGTTTCCTGAAACATCTAAAAAACAAAGCAACAGAGCCTAGGGCACTTCCACTTATGGTCCTATAGCTTAGGGAAATTAAAATCAAAAAGATACAGCCACCCCAATGTTTGGGACGCCTCTGTTTACAAGAACCTCGTTTACCGTACAAGTTCAATATCACAGAAAGTGAAAAATGGATAAAGAACTTGTGGTACTTACGTACAATGCAGTATCACTCAGCAGTGAAATCTATGTCATCAGGCCCGTAGCAGCACAATGAGTGGATTCAGGTACGATGATTCTAACTGAAATAAGTCACACAGAAAAAGAAACATCATAAGATATCAGTAATACACGGAATGTAAACTTGGCTACACAGGAACTGAATTACAGAACAGAACAGGGTCTCAAATTTAGAAAACCAACTTATGCTTGTTTAAGGGTAAAGGTGAGTTGGGGTGCTGCATAAAACCAGAGATTGAAATGAGCACAGATAAAGTTCCTTAAGCCAAATATGGAATAGACAAGAGCTACTCCTTGCTCAACGAAATGGACTCAACACCGCATATTAAACGCCTAAGAATGTACCTGACTCTTAAGTATCTTAAAACCTATGGATTGCTATGTCTCCGAAAGAGAATCAAGCATGTGTACAGGGACATAAACAAAGCAGTGATAGGATTGGAGAGGTTCGGTGAGCAAATGAAGACCCTTTGAAGTCATATTGCATGGTACCCATTCCACGGGTTTCAACTACCCAGGTTTAAGGTATTCCTCCTTCAGCTAAAACATGCATGTGGAACCTAGAGTATGATCAACCATGTGATCGGGAGACGTGTTCAAATATGTCTCAGTTTTCGTACCCTGGTACTCGGGTGCAACATTCCAGACGGTTTACTAACACTCTCCCGACTTGGAGAGTCAGTCCCTTTAACCTCCTGTTTGGCCCAGTTTGCAATTTCTGCGGAAGATGAACAGGAATAGCGAGAACCAATGAGAGACTAGCTGGAGGTGTCTGGACGGGCAAATTTAACTCTCATTTCCCACCAGGAAGAGGAAATAACCAAAGGCTCAGCGTGCCGTGCCGGAACCAGATTAGGGCCTGAAGCCATCCTGCGGTGTTGCGGCCAGCTCACAAGAAAACGAGTTGAAGAAAGGAGCTCAGGGGCACTGTAATTCACAAACCTGCAGAGTTATAAATGACAACTATCGTCCAAAAATATACTGAAGTAAGGCTGCCAAGAGGACTTGAAAGCGGGGCAGAATTGCAGGAAACCGATTTCAGGAGGTAGACTGGAATTGCATTGAAAGCATAGGAAAAGAGGCAGAACGTCCACAATGATGCACTTGGCCAAAAAGGGCGTATGTGTTTTTTCCTGAATATATTCAGGAAAAAACGCATACGCCCTTTTTGGCCAACCAAGCAAGCTTGCAAAGGAAATCTGCACTACAATGAAGTCTCACTTCCCCCCGGTCAAAAGGGCCATCTGAAAAAAGTGTAAAATCAAGAAACGCAGAACAGGCCATGGAGAACTGGGAGCTTTGTTATGCTGATGGGCGGGATGTCAATTGCCAACAGACACTCGGGAGAAGTGTATGGTGTTTCCTGAAACATCTAAAAAACAAAGCAACAGAGCCTAGGGCACTTCCACTTATGGTCCTATAGCTTAGGGAAATTAAAATCAAAAAGATACAGCCACCCCAATGTTTGGGACGCCTCTGTTTACAAGAACCTCGTTTACCGTACAAGTTCAATATCACAGAAAGTGAAAAATGGATAAAGAACTTGTGGTACTTACGTACAATGCAGTATCACTCAGCAGTGAAATCTAAGTCATCAGGCCCGTAGCAGCACAATGAGTGGATTCAGGTACGATGATTCTAACTGAAATAAGTCACACAGAAAAAGAAACATCATAAGATATCAGTAATACACGGAATGTAAACTTGGCTACACAGGAACTGAATTACAGAACAGAACAGGGTCTCAAATTTAGAAAACCAACTTATGCTTGCTTAAGGGTAAAGGTGAGTTGGGGTGCTGCATAAAACCAGAGATTGAAATGAGCACAGATAAAGTTCCTTAAGCCAAATATGGAATAGACAAGAGCTACTCCTTGCTCAACGAAATGGACTCAACACCACATATTAAACGCCTAAGAATGTACCTGACTCTTAAGTATCTTAAAACCTATGGATTGCTATGTCTCCGAAAGAGAATCAAGCATGTGTACAGGGACATAAACGCAGCAGTGATAGGATTGGAGAGGTTCGGTGAGCAAATGAAGACCCTTTGAAGTCATATTGCATGGTACCCATTCCACGGGTCTCAACTCTCCAGGTTTAAGGTATTCTTCCTTCAGCTAAAACATGCATGTGGAACCCAGAGTATGATCAATCGTGTGAACGGGAGACGTGTTCAAATATGTCTCAGTTTTCCTCCCCTGGTACTCGGGTGCAACATTCCAGACGCTTTACTAACACTCTCCCCACTTGGAGAGTCAGCGCCTTTAACCTCCTGTTTGGCCCAGTTTGCAATTTCTGCGGAAGATGAACAGGAATAGCGAGAACCAATGAGAGACTAGCTGGAGGTGTCTGGACGGGCAAATTTAACTCTCATTTCCCACCAGGAAGAGGAAATAACCAAAGGCTCAGCGTGCCGTGCCGGAACCAGAATAGGGCCTGAAGCCATCCTGCGGTGTTGCGGCCAGCTCACAAGAAAGCAAGTTGAAGAAAGGAGCTCAGGGGCACTGTAATTCACAAACCTGCAGAGTTATAAATGACAGCTATCGTCCAAAAATATACTGAAGTAAGGCTGCCAAGAGGACTTGAAAGCGGGGCAGAATTGCAGGAAACCGATTTCAGGAGGTAGACTGGAATTGCATTGAAAGCATAGGAAAAGAGGCAGAACGTCCACAATGCTGCACTTGGCCAAAAAGGGCGTATGCGTTTTTTCCTGAATATATTCAGGAAAAAACGCATACGCCCTTTTTGGCCAACCAAGCAAACTTGCAAAGGAAACCTGCACTACAATGAAGTCTCACTTCCCCCCGGTCAAAAGGGCCATCTGAAAAAGGTGTAAAATCCAGAAAGGCAGGACAGGCCATGGAGAACTGGGAGCCTTGTTATGCTGATGGGCGGGATGTAAATTGCCAACAGACACTTGGGAGAAGTGTATGGTGTTTCCTGAAACATCTAAGAAACAAAGCAACAGAGCCTAGGGCACTTTCACTTATGGTCCTATAGCTTAGGGAAATTAAAATCAAAAAGACACAGCTACCCCAAAGTTTGGGACGCCTCTGTTTACAAGAACCTCGTTTACCGTACAAGTTCAATATCACAGAAAGTGAAAAATGGATAAAGAACTTGTGGTACTTACGTACAATGCAGTATCACTCAGCAATGAAATCTATGTCATCAGGCCCGTAGCAGCATAATGAGTGGATTCAGGTATGATGATTCTAACTGAAATAAGTCACACAGAAAAAGAAACATCATAAGATATCACTAATACACGGAATGTAAACTTGGCTACACAGGAACTGAATTCCAAAACACAACAGGGTCTCAAATTTAGAAAACCAACTTATGCTTGCTTAAGGGGAAAGGTGAGTTGGGGTGCTGCATAAAACCAGAGATTGAAATGAGCACAGATAAAGTTCCTTAAGCCAAATATGGAATAGAAAAGAGCTACTCCTTGCTCAACGAAATGGACTCAACACCCCATATTAAACGCCTAAGAATGTACCTTACTAGTAAGTATCTTAAAACCTATGGATTGCTATGTCTCCAAAAGAGAATCAAGCGTGTGTACAGGGGCATAAACGCAGCAGTGATAGGATTGGAGAGGTTCGGTGAGCAAATGAAGACCCTTTGAAGTCATATTGCATGGTACCCATTCCACGGGTTTCAACTACCCACGTTTAAGGTATTCTTCCTTCAGCTAAAACATGCATGTGGAACCCAGAGTATGATCAACCGTGTGATCGGGAGACCTGTTCAAATATGTCTCAGTTTTCGTACCCTGGTACACGGGTGCAACATTCCAGACGCTTTACTAACACTCTCCCGACTTGGAGAGTCAGTCCCTTTAACCTCCTGTTTGGCCCAGTTTGCAATTTCTGCGGAAGATGAACAGGAATAGCGAGAACCAATGAGAGACTAGCTGGAGGTCTCTGGACGGGCAAATTTAACTCTCATTTCCCACCAGGAAGAGGAATTAACCAAAGGCTCGGCGTGCCGTGCCGGAACCAGATTAGGGCCTGAAGCCATCCTGCGGTGTTGCGGCCAGCTCACAAGAAAGCGAGTTGAAGAAAGGAGCTCAGGGGCACTGTAATTCACAAACCTGCAGAGTTATAAATGACAATTATCGTCCAAAAATATACTGAAGTAAGGCTGCCAAGAGGACTTGAAAGCGGGGCAGAATTGCAGGAAACCGATTTCAGGAGGTACACTGGAATTGCATTGAAAGCATAGGAAAAGAGGCAGAACGTTCACAATGATGCACTTGGCCAAAAAGGACGTATGCGTTTTTTCCTGAATATATTCAGGAAAAAACGCATACGCCCTTTTTGGCCAACCAAGCAAACTTGCAAAGGAAATCTGCACTACAATGAAGTCTCACTTCCCCCCAGTCAAAAGGGCCATCTGAAAAAAGTGTAAAATCCAGAAAGGCAGGACAGGCCATGGAGAACTGGGAGCCTTGTTATGCTGATGGGCGGGATGTAAATTGCCAACAGACACTCGGGAGAAGTGTATGGTGTTTCCTGAAACATCTGAAAAACAAAGCAACAGAGCCTAGGGCACTTCCACTTATGACCCTATAGCTTAGGGAAATTAAAATCAAAACGACACAGCCACCCCAAAGGTTGGGACGCCTCTGTTTACAAGAACCTCGTTTACCGTACAAGTTCAATATCAGAGAAAGTGAAAAATGGATAAAGAACTTGTGGTACTTACGTACAATGCAGTATCACTCAGCAGTGAAATCTATGTCATCAGGCCCGTAGCAGCACAATGAGTGGATTCAGGTACGATGATTCTAACTGAAATAAGTCACACAGAAAAAGAAACATCATAAGATATCAGTAATACACGGAATGTAAACTTGGCTACACAGGAACTGAATTACAGAACAGAACAGGGTCTGGAATTTAGAAAACCAACTTATGCTTGTTTAAGGGTAAAGGTGAGTTGGGGTGCTGCATAAAACCAGAGATTGAAATGAGCACAGATAAAGTTCCTTAAGCCAAATATGGAATAGACAAGAGCTACTCCTTGCTCAACGAAATGGACTCAACACCGCATATTGAACGCCTAAGAATGTACCTGACTCTTAAGTATCTTAAAACCTATGGATTGCTATGTCTCCGAAAGAGAATCAAGCATGTGTACAGGGACATCAACAAAGCAGTGATAGGATTGGAGAGGTTCGGTGAGCAAATGAAGACCCTTTGAAGTCATATTGCATGGTACCCATTCCACGGGTTTCAACTACCCAGGTTTAAGGTATTCCTCCTTCAGCTAAAACATGCATGTGGAACCTAGAGTATGATCAACCATGTGATCGGGAGACGTGTTCAAATATGTCTCAGTTTTCGTACCCTGGTACTCGGGTGCAACATTCCAGACGCTTTACTAACACTCTCCCGACTTGGAGAGTCAGTCCCTTTAACCTCCTGTTTGGCCCAGTTTGCAATTTCTGCGGAAGATGAACAGGAATAGCGAGAACCAATGAGAGACTAGCTGGAGGTGTCTGGACGGGCAAATTTAACTCTCATTTCCCACCAGGAAGAGGAAATAACCAAAGGCTCAGCGTGCCGTGCCGGAACCAGATTAGGGCCTGAAGCCATCCTGCGGTGTTGCGGCCAGCTCACAAGAAAACGAGTTGAAGAAAGGAGCTCAGGGGCACTGTAATTCACAAACCTGCAGAGTTATAAATGACAACTATCGTCCAAAAATATACTGAAGTAAGGCTGCCAAGAGGACTTGAAAGCGGGGCAGAATTGCAGGAAACCGATTTCAGGAGGTAGACTGGAATTGCATTGAAAGCATAGGAAAAGAGGCAGAACGTCCACAATGATGCACTTGGCCAAAAAGGGCGTATGTGTTTTTTCCTGAATATATTCAGGAAAAAACGCATACGCCCTTTTTGGCCAACCAAGCAAGCTTGCAAAGGAAATCTGCACTACAATGAAGTCTCACTTCCCCCCGGTCAAAAGGGCCATCTGAAAAAAGTGTAAAATCAAGAAACGCAGAAGAGGCCATGGAGAACTGGGAGCTTTGTTATGCTGAGGGGCGGGATGTCAATTGCCAACAGACACTCGGGAGAAGTGTATGGTGTTTCCTGAAACATCTAAAAAACAAAGCAACAGAGCCTAGGGCACTTCCACTTATGGTCCTATAGCTTAGGGAAATTAAAATCAAAAAGATACAGCCACCCCAATGTTTGGGACGCCTCTGTTTACAAGAACCTCGTTTACCGTACAAGTTCAATATCACAGAAAGTGAAAAATGGATAAAGAACTTGTGGTACTTACGTACAATGCAGTATCACTCAGCAGTGAAATCTAAGTCATCAGGCCCGTAGCAGCACAATGAGTGGATTCAGGTACGATGATTCTAACTGAAATAAGTCACACAGAAAAAGAAACATCATAAGATATCAGTAATACACGGAATGTAAACTTGGCTACACAGGAACTGAATTACAGAACAGAACAGGGTCTCAAATTTTGAAAACCAACTTATGCTTGCTTAAGGGTAAAGGTGAGTTGGGGTGCTGCATAAAACCAGAGATTGAAATGAGCACAGATAAAGTTCCTTAAGCCAAATATGGAATAGACAAGAGCTACTCCTTGCTCAACGAAATGGACTCAACACCACATATTAAACGCCTAAGAATGTACCTGACTCTTAAGTATCTTAAAACCTATGGATTGCTATGTCTCCGAAAGAGAATCAAGCATGTGTACAGGGACATAAACGCAGCAGTGATAGGATTGGAGAGGTTCGGTGAGCAAATGAAGACCCTTTGAAGTCATATTGCATGGTACCCATTCCACGGGTCTCAACTCTCCAGGTTTAAGGTATTCTTCCTTCAGCTAAAACATGCATGTGGAACCCAGAGTATGATCAATCGTGTGAACGGGAGACGTGTTCAAATATGTCTCAGTTTTCCTCCCCTGGTACTCGGGTGCAACATTCCAGACGCTTTACTAACACTCTCCCCACTTGGAGAGTCAGCGCCTTTAACCTCCTGTTTGGCCCAGTTTGCAATTTCTGCGGAAGATGAACAGGAATAGCGAGAACCAATGAGAGACTAGCTGGAGGTGTCTGGACGGGCAAATTTAACTCTCATTTCCCACCAGGAAGAGGAAATAACCAAAGGCTCAGCGTGCCGTGCCGGAACCAGAATAGGGCCTGAAGCCATCCTGCGGTGTTGCGGCCAGCTCACAAGAAAGCAAGTTGAAGAAAGGAGCTCAGGGGCACTTTAATTCACAAACCTGCAGAGTTATAAATGACAGCTATCGTCCAAAAATATACTGAAGTAAGGCTGCCAAGAGGACTTGAAAGCGGGGCAGAATTGCAGGAAACCGATTTCAGGAGGTAGACTGGAATTGCATTGAAAGCATAGGAAAAGAGGCAGAACGTCCACAATGATGCACTTGGCCAAAAAGGGCGTATGCGTTTTTTCCTGAATATATTCAGGAAAAAACGCATACGCCCTTTTTGGCCAACCAAGCAAACTTGCAAAGGAAATCTGCACTACAATGAAGTCTCACTTCCCCCCGGTCAAAAGGGCCATCTGAAAAAGGTGTAAAATCCAGAAAGGCAGGACAGGCCATGGAGAACTGGGAGCCTTGTTATGCTGATGGGTGGGATGTAAATTGCCAACAGACACTTGGGAGAAGTGTATGGTGTTTCCTGAAACATCTAAGAAACAAAGCAACAGAGCCTAGGGCACTTTCACTTATGGTCCTATAGCTTAGGGAAATTAAAATCAAAAAGACACAGCTACCCCAAAGTTTGGGACGCCTCTGTTTACAAGAACCTCGTTTACCGTACAAGTTCAATATCACAGAAAGTGAAAAATGGATAAAGAACTTGTGGTACTTACGTACAATGCAGTATCACTCAGCAATGAAATCTATGTCATCAGGCCCGTAGCAGCATAATGAGTGGATTCAGGTATGATGATTCTAACTGAAATAAGTCACACAGAAAAAGAAACATCATAAGATATCACTAATACACGGAATGTAAACTTGGCTACACAGGAACTGAATTCCAAAACACAACAGGGTCTCAAATTTAGAAAACCAACTTATGCTTGCTTAAGGGGAAAGGTGAGTTGGGGTGCTGCATAAAACCAGAGATTGAAATGAGCACAGATAAAGTTCCTTAAGCCAAATATGGAATAGACAAGAGCTACTCCTTGCTCAACGAAATGGACTCAATACCGCATATTAAACGCCTAAGAATGTACCTGACTCTTAAGTATCTTAAAACTTATGGATTGCTATGTCTCCGAAAGAGAATCAAGCGTGTGTACAGGGACATAAACGCAGCAGTGATAGGATTGGAGAGGTTCGGTGAGCAAATGAAGACCCTTTGAAGTCATATTGCATGGTACCCATTCCACGGGTTTCAACTACCCAGGTTTAAGGTATTCTTCCTTCAGCTAAAACATGCATGTGGAACCTAGAGTATGATCAACCATGTGATCGGGAGACGTGTTCAAATATGTCTCAGTTTTCGTACCCTGGTACTCGGGTGCAACATTCCAGACGCTTTACTAACACTCTCCCGACTTGGAGAGTCAGTCCCTTTAACCTCCTGTTTGGCCCAGTTTGCAATTTCTGCGGAAGATGAACAGGAATAGCGAGAACCAATGAGAGACTAGCTGGAGGTGTCTGGACGGGCAAATTTAACTCTCATTTCCCACCAGGAAGAGGAAATAACCAAAGGCTCAGCGTGCCATGCCGGAACAAGATTAGGGCCTGAAGCCATCCTGCGGTGTTGAGGCCAGGTCACAAGAAAGCGAGTTGAAGAAAGGGGCTCAGGGGCACTGTAATTCACAAACCTGCAGAGTTATAAATGACAGCTATCGTCCAAAAATATACTGAAGTAAGGCTGCCAAGAGGACTTGAAAGCGGGGCAGAATTGCAGGAAACCGATTTCAGGAGGTAGACTGGAATTGCATTGAAAGCATAGGAAAAGAGGCAGAACGTCCACAATGATGCACTTGGCCGAAAAGGGCGTATGCGTTTTTTCCTGAATATATTCAGGAAGAAACGCATACGCCCTTTTTGGCCAACCAAGCAAACTTGCAAAGGAAATCTGCACTACAATGAAGTCTCACTTCCCCCCGGTCAAAAGGGCCATCTGAAAAAAGTGTAAAATGCAGAAAGGCAGGACAGGCCATGGAGAACTGGGAGCCTTGTTATGCTGATGGGCGGGATGTCAATTGCCAACAGACACTCGGGAGAAGTGTATGGTGTTTCCTGAAACATCTAAAAAACAAAGCAACAGAGCCTAGGGCACTTCCACTTATGGTCCTATAGCTTAGGGAAATTAAAATCAAAAAGATACAGCCACCCCAATGTTTGGGACGCCTCTGTTTACAAGAACCTCCTTTACCGTACAAGTTCAATATCACAGAAAGTGAAAAATGGATAAAGAACTTGTGGTACTTACGTACAATGCAGTATCACTCAGCAGTGAAATCTATGTCATCAGGCCCGTAGCAGCACAATGAGTGGATTCAGGTACGATGATTCTAACTGAAATAAGTCACACAGAAAAAGAAACATCATAAGATATCAGTAATACACGGAATGTAAACTTGGCTACACAGGAACTGAATTACAGAACAGAACAGGGTCTCAAATTTAGAAAACCAACTTATGCTTGTTTAAGGGTAAAGGTGAGTTGGGATGCTGCATAAAACCAGAGATTGAAATGAGCACAGATAAAGTTCCTTAAGCCAAATATGGAATAGACAAGAGCTACTCCTTGCTCAACGAAATGGACTCAACACCGCATATTAAACGCCTAAGAATGTACCTGACACTTAAGTATCTTAAAACCTATGGATTGCTATGTCTCCGAAAGAGAATCAAGCATGTGTACAGGGACATAAACAAAGCAGTGATAGGATTGGAGAGGTTCGGTGAGCAAATGAAGACCCTTTGAAGTCATATTGCATGGTACCCATTCCACGGGTTTCAACTACCCAGGTTTAAGGTATTCCTCCTTCAGCTAAAACATGCATGTGGAACCTAGAGTATGATCAACCATGTGATCGGGAGACGTGTTCAAATATGTCTCAGTTTTCGTACCCTGGTACTCGGGTGCAACATTCCAGACGCTTTACTAACACTCTCCCGACTTGGAGAGTCAGTCCCTTTAACCTCCTGTTTGGCCCAGTTTGCAATTTCTGCGGAAGATGAACAGGAATAGCGAGAACCAATGAGAGACTAGCTGGAGGTGTCTGGACGGGCAAATTTAACTCTCATTTCCCACCAGGAAGAGGAAATAACCAAAGGCTCAGCGTGCCGTGCCGGAACCAGATTAGGGCCTGAAGCCATCCTGCGGTGTTGCGGCCAGCTCACAAGAAAACGAGTTGAAGAAAGGAGCTCAGGGGCACTGTAATTCACAAACCTGCAGAGTTATAAATGACAACTATTGTCCAAAAATATACTGAAGTAAGGCTGCCAAGAGGACTTGAAAGCGGGGCAGAATTGCAGGAAACCGATTTCAGGAGGTAGACTGGAATTGCATTGAAAGCATAGGAAAAGAGGCAGAACGTCCACAATGATGCACTTGGCCAAAAAGGGCGTATGTGTTTTTTCCTGAATATATTCAGGAAAAAACGCATACGCCCTTTTTGGCCAACCAAGCAAGCTTGCAAAGGAAATCTGCACTACAATGAAGTCTCACTTCCCCCCGGTCAAAAGGGCCATCTGAAAAAAGTGTAAAATCCAGAAAGGCAGAACAGGCCATGGAGAACTGGGAGCTTTGTTATGCTGATGGGCGGGATGTCAATTGCCAACAGACACTCGGGAGAAGTGTATGGTGTTTCCTGAAACATCTAAAAAACAAAGCAACAGAGCCTAGGGCACTTCCACTTATGGTCCTATAGCTTAGGGAAATTAAAATCAAAAAGATACAGCCACCCCAATGTTTGGGACGCCTCTGTTTACAAGAACCTCGTTTACCGTACAAGTTCAATATCACAGAAAGTGAAAAATGGATAAAGAACTTGTGGTACTTACGTACAATGCAGTATCACTCAGCAGTGAAATCTAAGTCATCAGGCCCGTAGCAGCACAATGAGTGGATTCAGGTACGATGATTCTAACTGAAATAAGTCACACAGAAAAAGAAACATCATAAGATATCAGTAATACACGGAATGTAAACTTGGCTACACAGGAACTGAATTACAGAACAGAACAGGGTCTCAAATTTAGAAAACCAACTTATGCTTGCTTAAGGGTAAAGGTGAGTTGGGGTGCTGCATAAAACCAGAGATTGAAATGAGCACAGATAAAGTTCCTTAAGCCAAATATGGAATAGACAAGAGCTACTCCTTGCTCAACGAAATGGACTCAACACCACATATTAAACGCCTAAGAATGTACCTGACTCTTAAGTATCTTAAAACCTATGGATTGCTATGTCTCCGAAAGAGAATCAAGCATGTGTACAGGGACATAAACGCAGCAGTGATAGAATTGGAGAGGTTCGGTGAGCAAATGAAGACCCTTTGAAGTCATATTGCATGGTACCCATTCCACGGGTCTCAACTCTCCAGGTTTAAGGTATTCTTCCTTCAGCTAAAACATGCATGTGGAACCCAGAGTATGATCAATCGTGTGAACGGGAGACGTGTTCAAATATGTCTCAGTTTTCCTCCCCTGGTACTCGGGTGCAACATTCCAGACGCTTTACTAACACTCTCCCCACTTGGAGAGTCAGCGCCTTTAACCTCCTGTTTGGCCCAGTTTGCAATTTCTGCGGAAGATGAACAGGAATAGCGAGAACCAATGAGAGACTAGCTGGAGGTGTCTGGACGGGCAAATTTAACTCTCATTTCCCACCAGGAAGAGGAAATAACCAAAGGCTCAGCGTGCCGTGCCGGAACCAGAATAGGGCCTGAAGCCATCCTGCGGTGTTGCGGCCAGCTCACAAGAAAGCAAGTTGAAGAAAGGAGCTCAGGGGCACTGTAATTCACAAACCTGCAGAGTTATAAATGACAGCTATCGTCCAAAAATATACTGAAGTAAGGCTGCCAAGAGGACTTGAAAGCGGGGCAGAATTGCAGGAAACCGATTTCAGGAGGTAGACTGGAATTGCATTGAAAGCATAGGAAAAGAGGCAGAACGTCCACAATGATGCACTTGGCCAAAAAGGGCGTATGCGTTTTTTCCTGAATATATTCAGGAAAAAACGCATACGCCCTTTTTGGCCAACCAAGCAAACTTGCAAAGGAAATCTGCACTACAATGAAGTCTCACTTCCCCCCGGTCAAAAGGGCCATCTGAAAAAGGTGTAAAATCCAGAAAGGCAGGACAGGCCATGGAGAACTGGGAGCCTTGTTATGCTGATGGGCGGGATGTAAATTGCCAACAGACACTTGGGAGAAGTGTATGGTGTTTCCTGAAACATCTAAGAAACAAAGCAACAGAGCCTAGGGCACTTTCACTTATGGTCCTATAGCTTAGGGAAATTAAAATCAAAAAGACACAGCTACCCCAAAGTTTGGGACGCCTCTGTTTACAAGAACCTCGTTTACCGTACAAGTTCAATATCACAGAAAGTGAAAAATGGATAAAGAACTTGTGGTACTTACGTACAATGCAGTATCACTCAGCAATGAAATCTATGTCATCAGGCCCGTAGCAGCATAATGAGTGGATTCAGGTATGATGATTCTAACTGAAATAAGTCACACAGAAAAAGAAACATCATAAGATATCACTAATACACGGAATATAAACTTGGCTACACAGGAACAGAATTCCAAAACACAACAGGGTCTCAAATTTAGAAAACCAACTTATGCTTGCTTAAGGGGAAAGGTGAGTTGGGGTGCTGCATAAAACCAGAGATTGAAATGAGCACAGATAAAGTTCCTTAAGCCAAATATGGAATAGAAAAGAGCTACTCCTTGCTCAACGAAATGGACTCAACACCCCATATTAAACGCCTAAGAATGTACCTTACTAGTAAGTATCTTAAAACCTATGGATTGCTATGTCTCCAAAAGAGAATCAAGCATGTGTACAGGGATATAAACAAAGCAGTGATAGGATTGGAGAGGTTCGGTGAGCAAATGAAGACCCTTTGAAGTCATATTGCATGGTACCCATTCCACGGGTTTCAACTACCCAGGTTTAAGGTATTCCTCCTTCAGCTAAAACATGCATGTGGAACCTAGAGTATGATCAACCATGTGATCGGGAGACGTGTTCAAATATGTCTCAGTTTTCGTACCCTGGTACTCGGGTGCAACATTCCAGACGCTTTACTAACACTCTCCCGACTTGGAGAGTCAGTCCCTTTAACCTCCTGTTTGGCCCAGTTTGCAATTTCTGCGGAAGATGAACAGGAATAGCGAGAACCAATGAGAGACTAGCTGGAGGTGTCTGGACTGGCAAATTTAACTCTCATTTCCCACCAGGAAGAGGAAATAACCAAAGGCTCAGCGTGCCGTGCCGGAACCAGATTAGGGCCTGAAGCCATCCTGCGGTGTTGCGGCCAGCTCACAAGAAAACGAGTTGAAGAAAGGAGCTCAGGGGCACTGTAATTCACAAACCTGCAGAGTTATAAATGACAACTATTGTCCAAAAATATACTGAAGTAAGGCTGCCAAGAGGACTTGAAAGCGGGGCAGAATTGCAGGAAACCGATTTCAGGAGGTAGACTGGAATTGCATTGAAAGCATAGGAAAAGAGGCAGAACGTCCACAATGATGCACTTGGCCAAAAAGGGCGTATGTGTTTTTTCCTGAATATATTCAGGAAAAAACGCATACGCCCTTTTTGGCCAACCAAGCAAGCTTGCAAAGGAAATCTGCACTACAATGAAGTCTCACTTCCCCCCGGTCAAAAGGGCCATCTGAAAAAAGTGTAAAATCAAGAAACGCAGAACAGGCCATGGAGAACTGGGAGCTTTGTTATGCTGATGGGCGGGATGTCAATTGCCAACAGACACTCGGGAGAAGTGTATGGTGTTTCCTGAAACATCTAAAAAACAAAGCAACAGAGCCTAGGGCACTTCCACTTATGGTCCTATAGCTTAGGGAAATTAAAATCAAAAAGATACAGCCACCCCAATGTTTGGGACGCCTCTGTTTACAAGAACCTCGTTTACCGTACAAGTTCAATATCACAGAAAGTGAAAAATGGATAAAGAACTTGTGGTACTTACGTACAATGCAGTATCACTCAGCAGTGAAATCTAAGTCATCAGGCCCGTAGCAGCACAATGAGTGGATTCAGGTACGATGATTCTAACTGAAATAAGTCACACAGAAAAAGAAACATCATAAGATATCAGTAATACACGGAATGTAAACTTGGCTACACAGGAACTGAATTACAGAACAGAACAGGGTCTCAAATTTAGAAAACCAACTTATGCTTGCTTAAGGGTAAAGGTGAGTTGGGGTGCTGCATAAAACCAGAGATTGAAATGAGCACAGATAAAGTTCCTTAAGCCAAATATGGAATAGACAAGAGCTACTCCTTGCTCAACGAAATGGACTCAACACCACATATTAAACGCCTAAGAATGTACCTGACTCTTAAGTATCTTAAAACCTATGGATTGCTATGTCTCCGAAAGAGAATCAAGCATGTGTACAGGGACATAAACGCAGCAGTGATAGGATTGGAGAGGTTCGGTGAGCAAATGAAGACCCTTTGAAGTCATATTGCATGGTACCCATTCCACGGGTCTCAACTCTCCAGGTTTAAGGTATTCTTCCTTCAGCTAAAACATGCATGTGGAACCCAGAGTATGATCAATCGTGTGAACGGGAGACGTGTTCAAATATGTCTCAGTTTTCCTCCCCTGGTACTCGGGTGCAACATTCCAGACGCTTTACTAACACTCTCCCCACTTGGAGAGTCAGCGCCTTTAACCTCCTGTTTGGCCCAGTTTGCAATTTCTGCGGAAGATGAACAGGAATAGCGAGAACCAATGAGAGACTAGCTGGAGGTGTCTGGACGGGCAAATTTAACTCTCATTTCCCACCAGGAAGAGGAAATAACCAAAGGCTCAGCGTGCCGTGCCGGAACCAGAATAGGGCCTGAAGCCATCCTGCGGTGTTGCGGCCAGCTCACAAGAAAGCGAGTTGAAGAAAGGAGCTCAGGGGCACTGTAATTCACAAACCTGCAGAGTTATAAATGACAGCTATCGTCCAAAAATATACTGAAGTAAGGCTGCCAAGAGGACTTGAAAGCGGGGCAGAATTGCAGGAAACCGATTTCAGGAGGTAGACTGGAATTGCATTGAAAGCATAGGAAAAGAGGCAGAACGTCCACAATGATGCACTTGGCCAAAAAGGGCGTATGCGTTTTTTCCTGAATATATTCAGGAAAAAACGCATACGCCCTTTTTGGCCAACCAAGCAAACTTGCAAAGGAAATCTGCACTACAATGAAGTCTCACTTCCCCCCGGTCAAAAGGGCCATCTGAAAAAGGTGTAAAATCCAGAAAGGCAGGACAGGCCATGGAGAACTGGGAGCCTTGTTATGCTGATGGGCGGGATGTAAATTGCCAACAGACACTTGGGAGAAGTGTATGGTGTTTCCTGAAACATCTAAGAAACAAAGCAACAGAGCCTAGGGCACTTTCACTTATGGTCCTATAGCTTAGGGAAATTAAAATCAAAAAGACACAGCTACCCCAAAGTTTGGGACGCCTCTGTTTACAAGAACCTCGTTTACCGTACAAGTTCAATATCACAGAAAGTGAAAAATGGATAAAGAACTTGTGGTACTTACGTACAATGCAGTATCACTCAGCAATGAAATCTATGTCATCAGGCCCGTAGCAGCATAATGAGTGGATTCAGGTATGATGATTCTAACTGAAATAAGTCACACAGAAAAAGAAACATCAGAAGATATCACTAATACACGGAATATAAACTTGGCTACACAGGAACAGAATTCCAAAACACAACAGGGTCTCAAATTTAGAAAACCAACTTATGCTTGCTTAAGGGGAAAGGTGAGTTGGGGTGCTGCATAAAACCAGAGATTGAAATGAGCACAGATAAAGTTCCTTAAGCCAAATATGGAATAGAAAAGAGCTACTCCTTGCTCAACGAAATGGACTCAACACCCCATATTAAACGCCTAAGAATGTACCTTACTAGTAAGTATCTTAAAACCTATGGATTGCTATGTCTCCAAAAGAGAATCAAGCGTGTGTACAGGGGCATAAACGCAGCAGTGATAGGATTGGAGAGGTTCGGTGAGCAAATGAAGACCCTTTGAAGTCATATTGCATGGTACCCATTCCACGGGTCTCAACTCTCCAGGTTTAAGGTATTCTTCCTTCAGCTAAAACATGCATGTGGAACCCAGAGTATGATCAACCGTGTGATCGGGAGACCTGTTCAAATATGTCTCAGTTTTCGTACCCTGGTACACGGGTGCAACATTCCAGACGCTTTACTAACACTCTCCCGACTTGGAGAGTCAGTCCCTTTAACCTCCTGTTTGGCCCAGTTTGCAATTTCTGCGGAAGATGAACAGGAATAGCGAGAACCAATGAGAGACTAGCTGGAGGTCTCTGGACGGGCAAATTTAACTCTCATTTCCCACCAGGAAGAGGAATTAACCAAAGGCTCGGCGTGCCGTGCCGGAACCAGATTAGGGCCTGAAGCCATCCTGCGGTGTTGCGGCCAGCTCACAAGAAAGCGAGTTGAAGAAAGGAGGTCAGGGGCACTGTAATTCACAAACCTGCAGAGTTATAAATGACAACTATCGTCCTAAAATATACTGAAGTAAGGCTGCCAAGAGGACTTGAAAGCGGAGCAGAATTGCAGGAAACCGATTTCAGGAGGTAGACTGGAATTGCATTGAAAGCATAGGAAAAGAGGCAGAACGTCCACAATGATGCACGTGGCCAAAAAGGACGTATGCGTTTTTTCCTGAATATATTCAGGAAAAATCGCATACGCACTTTTTGGCCAACCAAGCAAACTTGCAAAGGAAATCTGCACTACAATGAAGTCTCACTTCCCCCCGGTCAAAAGGGCCATCTGAAAAAAGTGTAAAATCCAGAAAGGCAGGACAGGCCATGGAGAACTGGGAGCCTTGTTATGCTGATGGGCGGGATGTAAATTGCCAACAGACACTGGGGAGAAGTGTATGGTGTTTCCTGAAACATCTAAAAAACAAAGCAACAGAGCCTAGGGCACTTCCACTTATGGCCCTATAGCTTAGGGAAATTAAAATCAAAACGACACAGCCACCCCAAAGTTTGGGACGCCTCTGTTTACAAGAACCTCGTTTACCGTACAAGTTCAATATCACAGAAAGTGAAAAATGGATAAAGAACTTGTGGTACTTACGTACAATGCAGTATCACTCAGCAGTGAAATCTATGTCATCAGGCCCGTAGCAGCACAATGAGTGGATTCAGGTACGATGATTCTAACTGAAATAAGTCACACAGAAAAAGAAACATCATAAGATATCAGTAATACACGGAATATAAACTTGGCTACACAGGAACTGAATTACAGAACAGAACAGGGACTCAAATTTAGAAAACCAACTTATGCTTGCTTAAGGGTAAAGGTGAGTTGGGATGCTGCATAAAAGCAGAGATTGAAATGAGCACAGATAAAGTTCCTTAAGCCAAATATGGAATAGACAAGAGCTACTCCTTGCTCAACGAAATGGATTCAACACCGCATATTAAACGCCTAAGAATGTACCTGACTCTTAAGTATCTTAAAACCTATGGATTGCTATGTCTCCGAAAGAGAATCAAGCATGTGTACAGGGACATAAACGCAGCAGTGATAGGATTGGAGAGGTTCGGTGAGCAAATGAAGACCCTTTGAAGTCATACTGCATGGTACCCATTCCACGGGTTTCAACTACCCAGGTTTAAGGTATTCTTCCTTCAGCTAAAACATGCATGTGGAACGTAGAGTATGATCAACCATGTGATCGGGAGACGTGTTCAAATATGTCTCAGTTTTCGTACCCTGGTACTCGGGTGCAACATTCCAGACGCTTTACTAACACTCTCCCGACTTGGAGAGTCAGTCCCTTTAACCTCCTGTTTGGCCCAGTTTGCAATTTCTGCGGAAGATGAACAGGAATAGCGAGAACCAATGAGAGACTAGCTGGAGGTGTCTGGACGGGCAAATTTAACTCTCATTTCCCACCAGGAAGAGGAAATAACCAAAGGCTCAGCGTGCCGTGCCGGAACCAGATTAGGGCCTGAAGCCATCCTGCGGTGTTGCGGCCAGCTCACAAGAAAACGAGTTGAAGAAAGGAGCTCAGGGGCACTGTAATTCACAAACCTGCAGAGTTATAAATGACAACTATCGTCCAAAAATATACTGAAGTAAGGCTACCAAGAGGACTTGAAAGCGGAGCAGAATTGCAGGAAACCGATTTCAGGAGGTAGACTGGAATTGCATTGAAAGCATAGGAAAAGAGGCAGAACGTCCACAATGATGCACTTGGCCAAAAAGGGCGTATGCGTTTTTTCCTGAATATATTCAGGAAAAAACGCATACGCCCTTTTTGGCCAACCAAGCAAGCTTGCAAAGGAAATCTGCACTACAATGAAGTCTCACTTCCCCCCGTTCAAAAGGGTCATCTGAAAAAAGTGTAAAATCCAGAAAGGCAGGACAGGCCATGGAGAACTGGGAGCCTTGTTATGCTGATGGGCGGGATGTAAATTGCCAACAGCCACTCGGGAGAAGTGTATGGTGTTTCCTGAAACATCTAAGAAACAAAGCAACAGAGCCTAGGGCACTTTCACTTATGGTCCTATAGCTTAGGGAAATTAAAATCAAAAAGACACAGCCACCCCAAAATTTGGGACGCCTCTGTTTACAAGAACCTCGTTTACCGTACAAGTTCTCTATCACAGAAAGTGAAAAATGGATAAAGAACTTGTGGTACTTACGTACAATGCAGTATCACTCAGCAATGAAATCTATGTCATCAGGCCCGTAGCAGCATAATGAGTGGATTCAGGTACGATGATTCTAACTGAAATAAGTCACACAGAAAAAGAAACATCATAAGATATCACTAATACACGGAATGTAAACTTGGCTACACAGGAACTGAATTCCAAAACAGAACAGGGTCTCAAATTTAGAAAACCAACTTATGCTTGCTTAAGGGGAAAGGTGAGTTGGGGTGCTGCATAAAACCAGAGATTGAAATGAGCACAGATAAAGTTCCTTAAGCCAAATATGGAATAGACAAGAGCTACTCCTTGCTCAACGAAATGGACTCAACACCCCATATTAAACGCTTAAGAATGTACCTGACTAGTAAGTATCTTAAAACCTATGGATTGCTATGTCTCCATAAGAGAATCAAGCATGTGTACAGGGGCATAAACGTAGCAGTGATAGGATTGGAGAGGTTCGGTGAGCAAATGAAGACCCTTTGAAGTCATATTGCATGGTACCCATTACACGGGTCTCAACTCTCCAGGTTTAAGGTATTCTTCCTTCAGCTAAAATATGCATGTGGAACCCAGAGTATGATCAACAGTGTGAACGGGAGACGTGTTCAAATATGTCTCAGTTTTCGTACCCTGGTACTCGGGTGCAACATTCCAGACGCTTTACTAACACTCTCCCCACTTGGAGAGTCAGCGCCTTTAACCTCCTGTTTGGCCCAGTTTGCAATTTCTGCGGAAGATGAACAGGAATAGGGAGAACCAATGAGAAACTAGCTGGAGGTGTCTGGACGGGCAAATTTAACTCTCATTTCCCACCAGGAAGAGGAAATAACCAAAGGCTCAGCGTGCCATGCCGGAACCAGATTAGGGCCTGAAGCCATCCTGCGGTGTTGCGGCCAGCTCACAAGAAAGCGAGTTGAAGAAAGGAGCTCAGGGGCACTGTAATTCACAAACCTGCAGAGTTATAAATGACAGCTATCGTCCAAAAATATACTGAAGTAAGGCTGCCAAGAGGACTTGAAAGCGGGGCAGAATTGCAGGAAACCGATTTCAGGAGGTAGACTGGAATTGCATTGAAAGCATAGGAAAAGAGGCAGAACGTCCACAATGATGCACTTGGCCAAAAAGGGCGTATGCGTTTTTTCCTGAATATATTCAGGAAAAAACGCATACGCCCTTTTTGGCCAACCAAGCAAACTTGCAAAGGAAATCTGCACTACAATGAAGTCTCACTTCCCCCCGGTCAAAAGGGCCATCTGAAAAAAGTGTAAAATCCAAAAGGCAGGACAGGCCATGGAGAACTGGGAGCCTTGTTATGCTGATGGGCGGGATGTAAATTGCCAACAGACACTCGGGAGAAGTGTATGGTGTTTCCTGAAACATCTAAAAAACAAAGCAACAGAGCCTAGGGCACTTCCACTTATGGCCCTATAGCTTAGGGAAATTAAAATCAAAACGACACAGCCACCCCAAAGTTTGGGACGCCTCTGTTTACAAGAACCTCGTTTACCGTACAAGTTCAATATCACAGAAAGTGAAAAATGGATAAAGAACTTGTGGTACTTACGTACAATGCAGTATCACTCAGCAGTGAAATCTATGTCATCAGGCCCGTAGCAGCACAATGAGTGGATTCAGGTACGATGATTCTAACTGAAATAAGTCACACAGAAAAAGAAACATCATAAGATATCAGTAATACACGGAATGTAAACTTGGCTACACAGGAACTGAATTACAGAACAGAACAGGGACTCAAATTTAGAAAACCAACTTATGCTTCCTTAAGGGTAAAGGTGAGTTGGGATGCTGCATAAAAGCAGAGATTGAAATGAGCACAGATAAAGTTCCTTAAGCCAAATATGGAATAGACAAGAGCTACTCCTTGCTCAACGAAATGGACTCAACACCGCATATTAAACGCCTAAGAATGTACCTGACTCTTAAGTATCTTAAAACCTATGGATTGCTATGTCTCCGAAAGAGAATCAAGCATGTGTACAGGGACATAAACGCAGCAGTGATAGGATTGGAGAGGTTCGGTGAGCAAATGAAGACCCTTTGAAGTCATACTGCATGGTACCCATTCCACGGGTTTCAACTACCCAGGTTTAAGGTATTCTTCCTTCAGCTAAAACATGCATGTGGAACCTAGAGTATGATCAACCATGTGATCGGGAGACGTGTTCAAATATGTCTCAGTTTTCGTACCCTGGTACTCGGGTGCAACATTCCAGACGCTTTACTAACACTCTCCCGACTTGGAGAGTCAGTCCCTTTAACCTCCTGTTTGGCCCAGTTTGCAATTTCTGCGGAAGATGAACAGGAATAGCGAGAACCAATGAGAGACTAGCTGGAGGTGTCTGGACGGGCAAATTTAACTCTCATTTCCCACCAGGAAGAGGAAATAACCAAAGGCTCAGCGTGCCGTGCCGGAACCAGATTAGGGCCTGAAGCCATCCTGCGGTGTTGCGGCCAGCTCACAAGAAAACGAGTTGAAGAAAGGAGCTCAGGGGCACTGTAATTCACAAACCTGCAGAGTTATAAATGACAACTATCGTCCAAAAATATACTGAAGTAAGGCTACCAAGAGGACTTGAAAGCAGAGCAGAATTGCAGGAAACCGATTTCAGGAAGTAGACTGGAATTGCATTGAAAGCATAGGAAAAGAGGCAGAACGTCCACAATGATGCACTTGGCCAAAAAGGGCGTATACGTTTTTTCCTGAATATATTCAGGAAAAAACGCATACGCCCTTTTTGGCCAACCAAGCAAACTTGCAAAGGAAATCTGCACTACAATGAAGTCTCAATTCCCCCCGGTCAAAAGGGCCATCTGAAAAAAGTGTAAAATCCAGAAAGGCAGGACAGGCCATGGAGAACTGGGAGCCTTGTTATGCTGATGGGCGGGATGTAAATTGCCAACAGACACTCGGGAGAAGTGTATGGTGTTTCCTGAAACATCTAAAAAACAAAGCAACAGAGCCTAGGGCACTTCCACTTATGGTCCTATAGCTTAGGGAAATTAAAATCAAAAAGATACAGCCACCCCAATGTTTGGGACGCCTCTGTTTACAAGAACCTCGTTTACCGTACAAGTTCAATATCACAGAAAGTGAAAAATGGATAAAGAACTTGTGGTACTTACGTACAATGCAGTATCACTCAGCAGTGAAATCTATGTCATCAGGCCCGTAGCAGCACAATGAGTGGATTCAGGTACGATGATTCTAACTGAAATAAGTCACACAGAAAAAGAAACATCATAAGATATCAGTAATACACGGAATGTAAACTTGGCTACACAGGAACTGAATTACAGAACAGAACAGGGTCTCAAATTTAGAAAACCAACTTATGCTTGTTTAAGGGTAAAGGTGAGTTGGGGTGCTGCATAAAACCAGAGATTGAAATGAGCACAGATAAAGTTCCTTAAGCCAAATATGGAATAGACAAGAGCTACTCCTTGCTCAACGAAATGGACTCAACACCGCATATTAAACGCCTAAGAATGTACCTGACTCTTAAGTATCTTAAAACCTATGGATTGCTATGTCTCCGAAAGAGAATCAAGCATGTGTACAGGGACATAAACGCAGCAGTGATAGGATTGGAGAGGTTCGGTGAGCAAATGAAGACCCTTTGAAGTCATATTGCATGGTACCCATTACACGGGTCTCAACTCTCCAGGTTTAAGGTATTCTTCCTTCAGCTAAAATGTGCATGTGGAACCCAGAGTATGATCAACAGTGTGAACGGGAGACGTGTTCAAATATGTCTCAGTTTTCCTCCCCTGGTACTCGGGTGCAACATTCCAGACGCTTTACTAACACTCTCCCCACTTGGAGAGTCAGCGCCTTTAACCTCCTGTTTGGCCCAGTTTGCAATTTCTGCGGAAGATGAACAGGAATAGCGAGAACCAATGAGAGACTAGCTGGAGGTGTCTGGACGGGCAAATTTAACTCTCATTTCCCACCAGGAAGAGGAAATAACCAAAGGCTCAGCGTGCCATGCCGGAACAAGATTAGGGCCTGAAGCCATCCTGCGGTGTTGCGGCCAGCTCACAAGAAAGCGAGTTGAAGAAAGGAGCTCAGGGGCACTGTAATTCACAAACCTGCAGAGTTATAAATGACAGCTATCGTCCAAAAATATACTGAAGTAAGGCTGCCAAGAGGACTTGAAAGCGGGGCAGAATTGCAGGAAACCGATTTCAGGAGGTAGACTGGAATTGCATTGAAAGCATAGGAAAAGAGGCAGAACGTCCACAATGATGCACTTGGCCAAAAAGGGCGTATGCGTTTTTTCCTGAATATATTCAGGAAAAAACGCATACGCCCTTTTTGGCCAACCAAGCAAACTTGCAAAGGAAATCTGCACTACAATGAAGTCTCACTTCCCCCCGGTCAAAAGGGCCATCTGAAAAAAGTGTAAAATCCAGAAAGGCAGGACAGGCCATGGAGAACTGGGAGCCTTGTTATGCTGATGGGCGGGATGTAAATTGCCAACAGCCACTCGGGAGAAGTGTATGGTGTTTCCTGAAACATCTAAGAAACAAAGCAACAGAGCCTAGGGCACTTTCACTTATGGTCCTATAGCTTAGGGAAATTAAAATCAAAAAGACACAGCCACCCCAAAATTTGGGACGCCTCTGTTTACATGAACCTCGTTTACCGTACAAGTTCTCTATCACAGAAAGTGAAAAATGGATAAAGAACTTGTGGTACTTACGTACAATGCAGTATCACTCAGCAATGAAATCTATGTCATCAGGCCCGTAGCAGCATAATGAGTGGATTCAGGTACGATGATTCTAACTGAAATAAGTCACACAGAAAAAGAAACATCATAAGATATCACTAATACACGGAATGTAAACTTGGCTACACAGGAACTGAATTCCAAAACACAACAGGGTCTCAAATTTAGAAAACCAACTTATGCTTGCTTAAGGGGAAAGGTGAGTTGGGGTGCTGTATAAAACCAGAGATTGAAATGAGCACAGATAAAGTTCCTTAAGCCAAATATGGAATAGACAAGAGCTACTCCTTGCTCAACGAAATAGACTCAACACCCCATATTAAACGCCTAAGAATGTACCTGACTAGTAAGTATCTTAAAACCTATGGATTGCTATGTCTCCATAAGAGAATCAAGCGTGTGTACAGGGGCATAAACGCAGCAGTGATAGGATTGGAGAGGTTCGGTGAGCAAATGAAGACCCTTTGAAGTCATATTGCATGGTACCCATTACACGGGTCTCAACTCTCCAGGTTTAAGGTATTCTTCCTTCAGCTAAAATATGCATGTGGAACCCAGAGTATGATCAACAGTGTGAACGGGAGACGTGTTCAAATATGTCTCAGTTTTCGTACCCTGGTACTCGGGTGCAACATTCCAGACGCTTTACTAACACTCTCCCCACTTGGAGAGTCAGCGCCTTTAACCTCCTGTTTGGCCCAGTTTGCAATTTCTGCGGAAGATGAACAGGAATAGGGAGAACCAATGAGAAACTAGCTGGAGGTGTCTGGACGGGCAAATTTAACTCTCATTTCCCACCAGGAAGAGGAAATAACCAAAGGCTCAGCGTGCCATGCCGGAACCAGATTAGGGCCTGAAGCCATCCTGCGGTGTTGCGGCCAGCTCACAAGAAAGCGAGTTGAAGAAAGGAGCTCAGGGGCACTGTAATTCACAAACCTGCAGAGTTATAAATGACAACTATCGTCCAAAAATATACTGAAGTAAGGCTACCAAGAGGACTTGAAAGCAGAGCAGAATTGCAGGAAACCGATTTCAGGAAGTAGACTGGAATTGCATTGAAAGCATAGGAAAAGAGGCAGAACGTCCACAATGATGCACTTGGCCAAAAAGGGCGTATACGTTTTTTCCTGAATATATTCAGGAAAAAACGCATACGCCCTTTTTGGCCAACCAAGCAAACTTGCAAAGGAAATCTGCACTATAATGAAGTCTCAATTCCCCCCGGTCAAAAGGGCCATCTGAAAAAAGTGTAAAATCCAGAAAGGCAGGACAGGCCATGGAGAACTGGGAGCCTTGTTATGCTGATGGGCGGGATGTAAATTGCCAACAGACACTCGGGAGAAGTGTATGGTGTTTCCTGAAACATCTAAAAAACAAAGCAACAGAGCCTAGGGCACTTCCACTTATGGTCCTATAGCTTAGGGAAATTAAAATCAAAAAGATACAGCCACCCCAATGTTTGGGACGCCTCTGTTTACAAGAACCTCGTTTACCGTACAAGTTCAATATCACAGAAAGTGAAAAATGGATAAAGAACTTGTGGTACTTACGTACAATGCAGTATCACTCAGCAGTGAAATCTATGTCATCAGGCCCGTAGCAGCACAATGAGTGGATTCAGGTACGATGATTCTAACTGAAATAAGTCACACAGAAAAAGAAACATCATAAGATATCAGTAATACACGGAATGTAAACTTGGCTACACAGGAACTGAATTACAGAACAGAACAGGGTCTCAAATTTAGAAAACCAACTTATGCTTGTTTAAGGGTAAAGGTGAGTTGGGGTGCTGCATAAAACCAGAGATTGAAATGAGCACAGATAAAGTTCCTTAAGCCAAATATGGAATAGACAAGAGCTACTCCTTGCTCAACGAAATGGACTCAACACCGCATATTAAACGCCTAAGAATGTACCTGACTCTTAAGTATCTTAAAACCTATGGATTGCTATGTCTCCGAAAGAGAATCAAGCATGTGTACAGGGACATAAACGCAGCAGTGATAGGATTGGAGAGGTTCGGTGAGCAAATGAAGACCCTTTGAAGTCATATTGCATGGTACCCATTACACGGGTCTCAACTCTCCAGGTTTAAGGTATTCTTCCTTCAGCTAAAATGTGCATGTGGAACCCAGAGTATGATCAACAGTGTGAACGGGAGACGTGTTCAAATATGTCTCAGTTTTCCTCCCCTGGTACTCGGGTGCAACATTCCAGACGCTTTACTAACACTCTCCCCACTTGGAGAGTCAGCGCCTTTAACCTCCTGTTTGGCCCAGTTTGCAATTTCTGCGGAAGATGAACAGGAATAGCGAGAACCAATGAGAGACTAGCTGGAGGTGTCTGGACGGGCAAATTTAACTCTCATTTCCCACCAGGAAGAGGAAATAACCAAAGGCTCAGCGTGCCATGCCGGAACAAGATTAGGGCCTGAAGCCATCCTGCGGTGTTGCGGCCAGCTCACAAGAAAGCGAGTTGAAGAAAGGAGCTCAGGGGCACTGTAATTCACAAACCTGCAGAGTTATAAATGACAGCTATCGTCCAAAAATATACTGAAGTAAGGCTGCCAAGAGGACTTGAAAGCGGGGCAGAATTGCAGGAAACCGATTTCAGGAGGTAGACTGGAATTGCATTGAAAGCATAGGAAAAGAGGCAGAACGTCCACAATGATGCACTTGGCCAAAAAGGGCGTATGCGTTTTTTCCTGAATATATTCAGGAAAAAACGCATACGCCCTTTTTGGCCAACCAAGCAAACTTGCAAAGGAAATCTGCACTACAATGAAGTCTCACTTCCCCCCGGTCAAAAGGGCCATCTGAAAAAAGTGTAAAATCCAGAAAGGCAGGACAGGCCATGGAGAACTGGGAGCCTTGTTATGCTGATGGGCGGGATGTAAATTGCCAACAGCCACTCGGGAGAAGTGTATGGTGTTTCCTGAAACATCTAAGAAACAAAGCAACAGAGCCTAGGGCACTTTCACTTATGGTCCTATAGCTTAGGGAAATTAAAATCAAAAAGACACAGCCACCCCAAAATTTGGGACGCCTCTGTTTACATGAACCTCGTTTACCGTACAAGTTCTCTATCACAGAAAGTGAAAAATGGATAAAGAACTTGTGGTACTTACGTACAATGCAGTATCACTCAGCAATGAAATCTATGTCATCAGGCCCGTAGCAGCATAATGAGTGGATTCAGGTACGATGATTCTAACTGAAATAAGTCACACAGAAAAAGAAACATCATAAGATATCACTAATACACGGAATGTAAACTTGGCTACACAGGAACTGAATTCCAAAACACAACAGGGTCTCAAATTTAGAAAACCAACTTATGCTTGCTTAAGGGGAAAGGTGAGTTGGGGTGCTGTATAAAACCAGAGATTGAAATGAGCACAGATAAAGTTCCTTAAGCCAAATATGGAATAGACAAGAGCTACTCCTTGCTCAACGAAATAGACTCAACACCCCATATTAAACGCCTAAGAATGTACCTGACTAGTAAGTATCTTAAAACCTATGGATTGCTATGTCTCCATAAGAGAATCAAGCGTGTGTACAGGGGCATAAACGCAGCAGTGATAGGATTGGAGACGTTCGGTGAGCAAATGAAGACCCTTTGAAGTCATATTGCATGGTACCCATTACACGGGTCTCAACTCTCCAGGTTTAAGGTATTCTTCCTTCAGCTAAAATATGCATGTGGAACCCAGAGTATGATCAACAGTGTGAACGGGAGACGTGTTCAAATATGTCTCAGTTTTCGTACCCTGGTACTCGGGTGCAACATTCCAGACGCTTTACTAACACTCTCCCCACTTGGAGAGTCAGCGCCTTTAACCTCCTGTTTGGCCCAGTTTGCAATTTCTGCGGAAGATGAACAGGAATAGGGAGAACCAATGAGAAACTAGCTGGAGGTGTCTGGACGGGCAAATTTAACTCTCATTTCCCACCAGGAAGAGGAAATAACCAAAGGCTCAGCGTGCCATGCCGGAACCAGATTAGGGCCTGAAGCCATCCTGCGGTGTTGCGGCCAGCTCACAAGAAAGCGAGTTGAAGAAAGGAGCTCAGGGGCACTGTAATTCACAAACCTGCAGAGTTATAAATGACAGCTATCGTCCAAAAATATACTGAAGTAAGGCTGCCAAGAGGACTTGAAAGCGGGGCAGAATTGCAGGAAACCGATTTCAGGAGGTAGACTGGAATTGCATTGAAAGCATAGGAAAAGAGGCAGAACGTCCACAATGATGCACTTGGCCAAAAAGGGCGTATGCGTTTTTTCCTGAATATATTCAGGAAAAAACGCATACGCCCTTTTTGGCCAACCAAGCAAACTTGCAAAGGAAATCTGCACTACAATGAAGTCTCACTTCCCCCCGGTCAAAAGGGCCATCTGAAAAAAGTGTAAAATCCAGAAAGGCAGGACAGGCCATGGAGAACTGGGAGCCTTGTTATGCTGATGGGCGGGATGTAAATTGCCAACAGACACTCGGGAGAAGTGTATGGTGTTTCCTGAAACATCTAAAAAACAAAGCAACAGAGCCTAGGGCACTTCCACTTATGGCCCTATAGCTTAGGGAAATTAAAATCAAAACGACACAGCCACCCCAAAGTTTGGGACGCCTCTGTTTACAAGAACCTCGTTTACCGTACAAGTTCAATATCACAGAAAGTGAAAAATGGATAAAGAACTTGTGGTACTTACGTACAATGCAGTATCACTCAGCAGTGAAATCTATGTCATCAGGCCCGTAGCAGCACAATGAGTGGATTCAGGTACGATGATTCTAACTGAAATAAGTCACACAGAAAAAGAAACATCATAAGATATCAGTAATACACGGAATGTAAACTTGGCTACACAGGAACTGAATTACAGAACAGAACAGGGACTCAAATTTAGAAAACCAACTTATGCTTGCTTAAGGGTAAAGGTGAGTTGGGATGCTGCATAAAAGCAGAGATTGAAATGAGCACAGATAAAGTTCCTTAAGCCAAATATGGAATAGACAAGAGCTACTCCTTGCTCAACGAAATGGATTCAACACCGCATATTAAACGCCTAAGAATGTACCTGACTCTTAAGTATCTTAAAACCTATGGATTTCTATGTCTCCGAAAGAGAATCAAGCATGTGTACAGGGACATAAACGCAGCAGTGATAGGATTGGAGAGGTTCAGTGAGCAAATGAAGACCCTTTGAAGTCATACTGCATGGTACCCATTCCACGGGTTTCAACTACCCAGGTTTAAGGTATTCTTCCTTCAGCTAAAACATGCATGTGGAACCTAGAGTATTATCAACCATGTGATCGGGAGACGTGTTCAAATATGTCTCAGTTTTCGTACCCTGGTACTCGGGTGCAACATTCCAGACGCTTTACTAACACTCTCCCGACTTGGAGAGTCAGTCCCTTTAACCTCCTGTTTGGCCCAGTTTGCAATTTCTGCGGAAGATGAACAGGAATAGCGAGAACCAATGAGAGACTAGCTGGAGGTGTCTGGACGGGCAAATTTAACTCTCATTTCCCACCAGGAAGAGGAAATAACCAAAGGCTCAGCGTGCCGTGCCGGAACCAGATTAGGGCCTGAAGCCATCCTGCGGTGTTGCGGCCAGCTCACAAGAAAACGAGTTGAAGAAAGGAGCTCAGGGGCACTGTAATTCACAAACCTGCAGAGTTATAAATGACAACTATCGTCCAAAAATATACTGAAGTAAGGCTACCAAGAGGACTTGAAAGCGGAGCAGAATTGCAGGAAACCGATTTCAGGAAGTAGACTGGAATTGCATTGAAAGCATAGGAAAAGAGGCAGAACGTCCACAATGATGCACTTGGCCAAAAAGGGCGTATACGTTTTTTCCTGAATATATTCAGGAAAAAACGCATACGCCCTTTTTGGCCAACCAAGCAAACTTGCAAAGGAAATCTGCACTACAATGAAGTCTCACTTCCCCCCGGTCAAAAGGGCCATCTGAAAAAAGTGTAAAATCCAGAAAGGCAGGACAGGCCATGGAGAACTGGGAGCCTTGTTATGCTGATGGGCGGGATGTAAATTGCCAACAGACACTCGGGAGAAGTGTATGGTGTTTCCTGAAACATCTAAAAAACAAAGCAACAGAGCCTAGGGCACTTCCACTTATGGTCCTATAGCTTAGGGAAATTAAAATCAAAAAGATACAGCCACCCCAATGTTTGGGACGCCTCTGTTTACAAGAACCTCGTTTACCGTACAAGTTCAATATCACAGAAAGTGAAAAATGGATAAAGAACTTGTGGTACTTACGTACAATGCAGTATCACTCAGCAGTGAAATCTATGTCATCAGGCCCGTAGCAGCACAATGAGTGGATTCAGGTACGATGATTCTAACTGAAATAAGTCACACAGAAAAAGAAACATCATAAGATATCAGTAATACACGGAATGTAAACTTGGCTACACAGGAACTGAATTACAGAACAGAACAGGGTCTCAAATTTAGAAAACCAACTTATGCTTGTTTAAGGGTAAAGGTGAGTTGGGGTGCTGCATAAAACCAGAGATTGAAATGAGCACAGATAAAGTTCCTTAAGCCAAATATGGAATAGACAAGAGCTACTCCTTGCTCAACGAAATGGACTCAACACCGCATATTAAACGCCTAAGAATGTACCTGACTCTTAAGTATCTTAAAACCTATGGATTGCTATGTCTCCGAAAGAGAATCAAGCATGTGTACAGGGACATAAACGCAGCAGTGATAGGATTGGAGAGGTTCGGTGAGCAAATGAAGACCCTTTGAAGTCATATTGCATGGTACCCATTACACGGGTCTCAACTCTCCAGGTTTAAGGTATTCTTCCTTCAGCTAAAATGTGCATGTGGAACCCAGAGTATGATCAACAGTGTGAACGGGAGACGTGTTCAAATATGTCTCAGTTTTCCTCCCCTGGTACTCGGGTGCAACATTCCAGACGCTTTACTAACACTCTCCCCACTTGGAGAGTCAGCGCCTTTAACCTCCTGTTTGGCCCAGTTTGCAATTTCTGCGGAAGATGAACAGGAATAGCGAGAACCAATGAGAGACTAGCTGGAGGTGTCTGGACGGGCAAATTTAACTCTCATTTCCCACCAGGAAGAGGAAATAACCAAAGGCTCAGCGTGCCATGCCGGAACAAGATTAGGGCCTGAAGCCATCCTGCGGTGTTGCGGCCAGCTCACAAGAAAGCGAGTTGAAGAAAGGAGCTCAGGGGCACTGTAATTCACAAACCTGCAGAGTTATAAATGACAGCTATCGTCCAAAAATATACTGAAGTAAGGCTGCCAAGAGGACTTGAAAGCGGGGCAGAATTGCAGGAAACCGATTTCAGGAGGTAGACTGGAATTGCATTGAAAGCATAGGAAAAGAGGCAGAACGTCCACAATGATGCACTTGGCCAAAAAGGGCGTATGCGTTTTTTCCTGAATATATTCAGGAAAAAACGCATACGCCCTTTTTGGCCAACCAAGCAAACTTGCAAAGGAAATCTGCACTACAATGAAGTCTCACTTCCCCCTGGTCAAAAGGGCCATCTGAAAAAAGTGTAAAATCCAGAAAGGCAGGACAGGCCATGGAGAACTGGGAGCCTTGTTATGCTGATGGGCAGGATGTAAATTGCCAACAGCCACTCGGGAGAAGTGTATGGTGTTTCCTGAAACATCTAAGAAACAAAGCAACAGAGCCTAGGGCACTTTCACTTATGGTCCTATAGCTTAGGGAAATTAAAATCAAAAAGACACAGCCACCCCAAAATTTGGGACGCCTCTGTTTACATGAACCTCGTTTACCGTACAAGTTCTCTATCACAGAAAGTGAAAAATGGATAAAGAACTTGTGGTACTTACGTACAATGCAGTATCACTCAGCAATGAAATCTATGTCATCAGGCCCGTAGCAGCATAATGAGTGGATTCAGGTACGATGATTCTAACTGAAATAAGTCACACAGAAAAAGAAACATCATAAGATATCACTAATACACGGAATGTAAACTTGGCTACACAGGAACTGAATTCCAAAACACAACAGGGTCTCAAATTTAGAAAACCAACTTATGCTTGCTTAAGGGGAAAGGTGAGTTGGGGTGCTGTATAAAACCAGAGATTGAAATGAGCACAGATAAAGTTCCTTAAGCCAAATATGGAATAGACAAGAGCTACTCCTTGCTCAACGAAATAGACTCAACACCCCATATTAAACGCCTAAGAATGTACCTGACTAGTAAGTATCTTAAAACCTATGGATTGCTATGTCTCCATAAGAGAATCAAGCGTGTGTACAGGGGCATAAACGCAGCAGTGATAGGATTGGAGACGTTCGGTGAGCAAATGAAGACCCTTTGAAGTCATATTGCATGGTACCCATTACACGGGTCTCAACTCTCCAGGTTTAAGGTATTCTTCCTTCAGCTAAAATATGCATGTGGAACCCAGAGTATGATCAACAGTGTGAACGGGAGACGTGTTCAAATATGTCTCAGTTTTCGTACCCTGGTACTCGGGTGCAACATTCCAGACGCTTTACTAACACTCTCCCCACTTGGAGAGTCAGCGCCTTTAACCTCCTGTTTGGCCCAGTTTGCAATTTCTGCGGAAGATGAACAGGAATAGGGAGAACCAATGAGAAACTAGCTGGAGGTGTCTGGACGGGCAAATTTAACTCTCATTTCCCACCAGGAAGAGGAAATAACCAAAGGCTCAGCGTGCCATGCCGGAACCAGATTAGGGCCTGAAGCCATCCTGCGGTGTTGCGGCCAGCTCACAAGAAAGCGAGTTGAAGAAAGGAGCTCAGGGGCACTGTAATTCACAAACCTGCAGAGTTATAAATGACAGCTATCGTCCAAAAATATACTGAAGTAAGGCTGCCAAGAGGACTTGAAAGCGGGGCAGAATTGCAGGAAACCGATTTCAGGAGGTAGACTGGAATTGCATTGAAAGCATAGGAAAAGAGGCAGAACGTCCACAATGATGCACTTGGCCAAAAAGGGCGTATGCGTTTTTTCCTGAATATATTCAGGTAAAAACGCATACGCACTTTTTGGCCAACCAAGCAAGCTTGCAAAGGAAATCTGCACTACAATGAAGTCTCACTTCCCCCCGGTCAAAAGGGCCATCTGAAAAAAGTGTAAAATCCAGAAAGGCAGGACAGGCCATGGAGAACTGGGAGCCTTGTTATGCTGATGGGCGGGATGTAAATTGCCAACAGACACTCGGGAGAAGTGTATGGTGTTTCCTGAAACATCTAAAAAACAAAGCAACAGAGCCTAGGGCACTTCCACTTATGGTCCTATAGCTGAGGGAAATTAAAATCAAATAGATACAGCCACCCCAATGTTTGGGACGCCTCTGTTTACAAGAACCTCATTTACCGTACAAGTTCAATATCACAGAAAGTGAAAAATGGATAAAGAACTTGTGGTACTTACGTACAATGCAGTATCACTCAGCAGTGAAATCTATGTCATCAGGCCCGTAGCAGCACAATGAGTGGATTCAGGTACGATGATTCTAACTGAAATAAGTCACACAGAAAAAGAAACATTATAAGATATCAGTAATACACGGAATGTAAACTTGGCTACACAGGAACTGAATTACAGAACAGAACAGGGTCTCAAATTTAGAAAACCAACTTATGCTTGTTTAAGGGTAAAGGTGAGTTGGGGTGCTGCATAAAACCACAGATTGAAATGAGCACAGATAAAGTTCCTTAAGCCAAATATGGAATAGACAAGAGCTACTCCTTGCTCAACGAAATGGACTCAACACCGCATATTAAACGCCTAAGAATGTACCTGACTCTTAAGTATCTTAAAACCTATGGATTGCTATGTCTCCGAAAGAGAATCAAGCATATGTACAGGGACATAAACGCAGCAGTGATGGGATTGGAGAGGTTCGGTGAGCAAATGAAGACCCTTTGAAGTCATATTGCATGGTACCCATTACACGGGTCTCAACTCTCCAGGTTTAAGGTATTCTTCCTTCAGCTAAAATATGCATGTGGAACCCAGAGTATGATCAACAGTGTGAACGGGAGACGTGTTCAAATATGTCTCAGTTTTCCTCCCCTGGTACTCGGGTGCAACATTCCAGACGCTTTACTAACACTCTCCCCACTTGGAGAGTCAGCGCCTTTAACCTCCTGTTTGGCCCAGTTTGCAATTTCTGCGGAAGATGAACAGGAATAGCGAGAACCAATGAGAGACTAGCTGGAGGTGTCTGGACGGGCAAATTTAACTCTCATTTCCCACCAGGAAGAGGAAATAACCAAAGGCTCAGTGTGCCATGCCGGATCAAGATTAGGGCCTGAAGCCATCCTGCGGTGTTGCGGCCAGCTCACAAGAAAGCGAGTTGAAGAAAGGAGCTCAGGGGCACTGTAATTCACAAACCTGCAGAGTTATAAATGACAGCTATCGTACAAAAATATACTGAAGTAAGGCTGCCAAGAGGACTTGAAAGCGGGGCAGAATTGCAGGAAACCGATTTCAGGAGGTAGACTGGAATTGCATTGAAAGCATAGGAAAAGAGGCAGAACGTCCACAATGATGCACTTGGCCAAAAAGGGCGTATGCGTTTTTTCCTGAATATATTCAGGAAAAAACGCATACGCCCTTTTTGGCCAACCAAGCAAACTTGCAAAGGAAATCTGCACTACAATGAAGTCTCACTTCCCCCCGGTCAAAAGGGCCATCTGAAAAAAGTGTAAAATCCAGAAACGCAGGACAGGCCATGGAGAACTGGGAGCCTTGTTATGCTGATGGGCGGGATGTAAATTGCCAACAGCCACTCGGGAGAAGTGTATGGTGTTTCCTGAAACATCTAAGAAACAAAGCAACAGAGCCTAGGGCACTTCCACTTATGGCCCTATAGCTTAGGGAAATTAAAATCAAAACGACACAGCCACCCCAAAGTTTGGGACGCCTCTGTTTACAAGAACCTCGTTTACCGTACAAGTTCAATATCACAGAAAGTGAAAAATGGATAAAGAACTTGTGGTACTTACGTACAATGCAGTATCACTCAGCAGTGAAATCTATGTCATCAGGCCCGTAGCAGCACAATGAGTGGATTCGGTACGATGATTCTAACTGAAATAAGTCACACAGAAAAAGAAACATCATAAGATATCACTAATACACGGAATGTAAACTTGGCTACACAGGAACTGAATTCCAAAACAGAACAGGGTCTCAAATTTAGAAAACCAACTTATGCTTGCTTAAGGGGAAAGGTGAGTTGGGGTGCTGCATAAAACCAGAGATTGAAATGAGCACAGATAAAGTTCCTTAAGCCAAATATGGAATAGACAAGAGCTACTCCTTGCTCAACGAAATGGACTCAACACCCCATATTAAACGCTTAAGAATGTACCTGACTAGTAAGTATCTTAAAACCTATGGATTGCTATGTCTCCATAAGAGAATCAAGCGTGTGTACAGGGGCATAAACGCAGCAGTGATAGGATTGGAGAGGTTCGGTGAGCAAATGAAGACCCTTTGAAGTCATATTGCATGGTACCCATTACACGGGTCTCAACTCTCCAGGTTTAAGGTATTCTTCCTTCAGCTAAAATATGCATGTGGAACCCAGAGTATGATCAACAGTGTGAACGGGAGACGTGTTCAAATATGTCTCAGTTTTCCTCCCCTGGTACTCGGGTGCAACATTCCAGACGCTTTACTAACACTCTCCCGACTTGGAGAGTCAGTCCCTTTAACCTCCTGTTTGGCCCAGTTTGCAATTTCTGCAGAAGATGAACAGGAATAGCGAGAACCAATGAGAGACTAGCTGGAGGTGTCTTGACGGGCAAATTTAACTCTCATTTCCCACCAGGAAGAGGAATTAACCAAAGGCTCAGCGTGCCGTGCCGGAACCAGATTAGGGCCTGAAGCCATCCTGCGGTGTTGCGGCCAGCTCACAAGAAAGCGAGTTGAAGAAAGGAGCTCAGGGACACTGTAATTCACAAACCTGCAGAGTTATAAATGACAACTATCGTCCAAAAATATACTGAAGTAAGGCTACCAAGAGGACTTGAAAGCGGAGCAGAATTGCAGGAAACCGATTTCAGGAGGTAGACTGGAATTGCATTGAAAGCATAGGAAAAGAGGCAGAACGTCCACAATGATGCACTTGGCCAAAAAGGGCGTATGCGTTTTTTCCTGAATATATTCAGGAAAAAACGCATACGCCCTTTTTGGCCAACCAAGCAAACTTGCAAAGGAAATCTGCACTACAATGAAGTCTCACTTCCCCCCGGTCAAAAGGGCCATCTGAAAAAAGTGTAAAATCCAGAAAGGCAGGACAGGCCATGGAGAACTGGGAGCCTTGTTATGCTGATGGGCGGGATGTAAATTGCCAACAGACACTCGGGAGAAGTGTATGGTGTTTCCTGAAACATCTAAGAAACAAAGCAACAGAGCCTAGGGCACTTTCACTTATGGTCCTATAGCTTAGGGAAATTAAAATCAAAAAGACACAGCCACCCCAAAGTTTGGGACGCCTCTGTTTACAAGAACCTCGTTTACCGTACAAGTTCTCTATCACAGAAAGTGAAAAATGGATAAAGAACTTGTGGTACTTACGTACAATGCAGTATCACTCAACAATGAAATCTATGTCATCAGGCCCGTAGCAGCATAATGAGTGGATTCAGGTATGATGATTCTAACTGAAATAAGTCACACAGAAAAAGAAACATCATAAGATATCACTAATACACGGAATGTAAACTTGGCTACACAGGAACTGAATTCCAAAACAGAACAGGGTCTCAAATTTAGAAAACCAACTTATGCTTGCTTAAGGGGAAAGGTGAGTTGGGGTGCTGCATAAAACCAGAGATTGAAATGAGCACAGATAAAGTTCCTTAAGCCAAATATGGAATAGACAAGAGCTACTCCTTGCTCAACGAAATGGACTCAACACCCCATATTAAACGCTTAAGAATGTACCTGACTAGTAAGTATCTTAAAACCTATGGATTGCTATGTCTCCATAAGAGAATCAAGCGTGTGTACAGGGGCATAAACGCAGCAGTGATAGGATTGGAGAGGTTCGGTGAGCAAATGAAGACCCTTTGAAGTCATATTGCATGGTACCCATTACACGGGTCTCAACTCTCCAGGTTTAAGGTATTCTTCCTTCAGCTAAAATATGCATGTGGAACCCAGAGTATGATCAACAGTGTGAACGGGAGACGTGTTCA
This sequence comes from Globicephala melas, assembly GCF_963455315.2. Classification (NCBI taxonomy): domain Eukaryota; kingdom Metazoa; phylum Chordata; class Mammalia; order Artiodactyla; family Delphinidae; genus Globicephala; species Globicephala melas. Next base: position 106,982 of record NW_027207288.1, read on the forward strand.
AATATGTCTCAGTTTTCCTCCCCTGGTACTCGGGTGCAACATTCCAGACGCTTTACTAACACTCTCCCCACTTGGAGAGTCAGCGCCTTTAACCTCCTGTTTGGCCCAGTTTGCAATTTCTGCGGAAGATGAACAGGAATAGGGAGAACCAATGAGAGACTAGCTGGAGGTGTCTGGACGGGCAAATTTAACTCTCATTTCCCACCAGGAAGAGGAAATAACCAAAGGTTCAGCGTGCCATGCCGGAACAAGATTAGGGCCTGAAGCCATCCTGCGGTGTTGCGGCCAGCTCACAAGAAAGCGAGTTGAAGAAAGGAGCTCAGGGGCACTGTAATTCACAAACCTGCAGAGTTATAAATGACAGCTATCGTCCAAAAATATACTGAAGTAAGGCTGCCAAGAGGACTTGAAAGCGGGGCAGAATTGCAGGAAACCGATTTCAGGAGGTAGACTGGAATTGCATTGAAAGCATAGGAAAAGAGGCAGAACGTCCACAATGATGCACTTGGCCAAAAAGGGCGTATGCGTTTTTTCCTGAATATATTCAGGAAAAAACGCATACGCCCTTTTTGGCCAACCAAGCAAACTTGCAAAGGAAATCTGCACTACAATGAAGTCTCACTTCCCCCCGGTCAAAAGGGCCATCTGAAAAAAGTGTAAAATCCAGAAAGGCAGGACAGGCCATGGAGAACTGGGAGCCTTGTTATGCTGATGGGTGGGATGTAAATTGCCAACAGCCACTCAGGAGAAGTGTATGGTGTTTCCTGAAACATCTAAGAAACAAAGCAACAGAGCCTAGGGCACTTTCACTTATGGTCCTATAGCTTAGGGAAATTAAAATCAAAAAGACACAGCCACCCCAAAATTTGGGACGCCTCTGTTTACAAGAACCTCGTTTACCGTACAAGTTCTCTATCACAGAAAGTGAAAAATGGATAAAGAACTTGTGGTACTTACGTACAATGCAGTATCACTCAGCAATGAAATCTATGTCATCAGGCCCGTAGCAGCATAATGAGTGGATTCAGGTATGATGATTCTAACTGAAATAAGTCACACAGAAAAAGAAACATCATAAGATATCACTAATACACGGAATGTAAACTTGGCTACACAGGAACTGAATTCCAAAACACAACAGGGTCTCAAATTTAGAAAACCAACTTATGCTTGCTTAAGGGGAAGGTGAGTTGGGGTGCTGCATAAAACCAGAGATTGAAATGAGCACAGATAAAGTTCCTTAAGCCAAATATGGAATAGACAAGAGCTACTCCTTGCTCAACGAAATGGACTCAACACCCCATATTAAACGCTTAAGAATGTACCTGACTAGTAAGTATCTTAAAACCTATGGATTGCTATTTCTCCATAAGAGAATCAAGCGTGTGTACAGGGGCATAAACGCAGCAGTGATAGGATTGGAGAGGTTCGGTGAGCAAATGAAGACCCTTTGAAGTCATATTGCATGGTACCCATTACACGGGTCTCAACTTTCCAGGTTTAAGGTATTCTTCCTTCAGCTAAAATATGCATGTGGAACCCAGAGTATGATCAACAGTGTGAACGGGAGACGTGTTCAAATATGTCTCAGTTTTCCTCCCCTGGTACTCGGGTGCAACATTCCAGACGCTTTACTAACACTCTCCCCACTTGGAGAGTCAGCGCCTTTAACCTCCTGTTTGGCCCAGTTTGCAATTTCTGCGGAAGATGAACAGGAATAGCGAGAACCAATGAGAGACTAGCTGGAGGTGTCTGGACGGGCAAATTTAACTCTCATTTCCCACCAGGAAGAGGAAATAACCAAAGGTTCAGCGTGCCATGCCGGAACAAGATTAGGGCCTGAAGCCATCCTGCGGTGTTGCGGCCAGCTCACAAGAAAGCGAGTTGAAGAAAGGAGCTCAGGGGCACTGTAATTCACAAACCTGCAGAGTTATAAATGACAGCTATCGTCCAAAAATATACTGAAGTAAGGCTGCCAAGAGGACTTGAAAGCGGGGCAGAATTGCAGGAAACCGATTTCAGGAGGTAGACTGGAATTGCATTGAAAGCATAGGAAAAGAGGCAGAACGTCCACAATGATGCACTTGGCCAAAAAGGGCGTATGCGTTTTTTCCTGAATATATTCAGGAAAAAACGCATACGCCCTTTTTGGCCAACCAAGCAAACTTGCAAAGGAAATCTGCACTACAATGAAGTCTCACTTCCCCCCGGTCAAAAGGGCCATCTGAAAAAAGTGTAAAATCCAGAAAGGCAGGACAGGCCATGGAGAACTGGGAGCCTTGTTATGCTGATGGGCGGGATGTAAATTGCCAACAGCCACTCGGGAGAAGTGTATGGTGTTTCCTGAAACATCTAAGAAACAAAGCAACAGAGCCTAGGGCACTTTCACTTATGGTCCTATAGCTTAGGGAAATTAAAATCAAAAAGACACAGCCACCCCAAAATTTGGGACGCCTCTGTTTACAAGAACCTCGTTTACCGTACAAGTTCTCTATCACAGAAAGTGAAAAATGGATAAAGAACTTGTGGTACTTACGTACAATGCAGTATCACTCAGCAATGAAATCTATGTCATCAGGCCCGTAGCAGCATAATGAGTGGATTCAGGTACGATGATTCTAACTGAAATAAGTCACACAGAAAAAGAAACATCATAAGATATCACTAATACACGGAATGTAAACTTGGCTACACAGGAACTGAATTCCAAAACAGAACAGGGTCTCAAATTTAGAAAACAAACTTATGCTTGCTTAAGGGGAAAGGTGAGTTGGGGTGCTGCATAAAACCAGAGATTGAAATGAGCACAGATAAAGTTCCTTAAGCCAAATATGGAATAGACAAGAGCTACTCCTTGCTCAACGAAATGGACTCAACACCCCATATTAAACGCTTAAGAATGTACCTGATTAGTAAGTATCTTAAAACCTATGGATTGCTATGTCTCCATAAGAGAATCAAGCATGTGTCCAGGGGCATAAACGCAGCAGTGATAGGATTGGAGAGGTTCGGTGAGCAAATGAAGACCCTTTGAAGTCATATTGCATGGTACCCATTCCACGGGTCTCAACTCTCCAGGTTTAAGGTATTCTTCCTTCAGCTGAAACTTGCATGTGGAACCCAGAGTATGATCAACCATGTGAACGGGAGAAGTGTTCAAATATGTCTCAGTTTTCCTTCCATGGTACTCGGGTGCAACATTCCAGATTCTTTACTAACACTCTCCCCACTTGGAGAGTCAGCGCCTTTAACCTCCTGTTTGGCCCAATTTGCAATTTCTGCGGAAGATGAACAGGAATAGGGAGAACCAATGAGAGACTAGCTGGAGGTGTCTGGACGGGCAAATTTAACTCTCATTTCCCACCAGGAAGAGGAATTAACCAAAGGTTCAGCGTGCCGTGCCGGAACCAGATTAGGGCCTGAAGCCATCCTGCGGTGTTGCGGCCAGGTCACAAGAAAGCGAGTTGAAGAAAGGAGCTCAGGGGCACTGTAATTCACAAACCTTCAGAGTTATAAATTACAGCTATCGTCCAAAAATATACTGAAGTAAGGCTGCCAAGAGGACTTGAAAGCGGGGCAGAATTGCAGGAAACCGATTTCAGGAGGTAGACTGGCATTGCATTGAAAGCATAGGAAAAGAGGCAGAACGTCCACAATGATGCACTTGGCCAAAAAGGGCGTATGCGTTTTTTCCTGAATATATTCAGGAAAAAACGCATACGCCCTTTTTGGCCAACCAAGCAAGCTTGCAAAGGAAATCTGCACTACAATGAAGTCTCACTTCCCCCCGGTCAAAAGGGCCATCTGCAAAAAGTGTAAAATCCAGAAAGGCAGGACAGGCCATGGAGAACTGGGAGCCTTGTTATGCTGATGGGCGGGATGTAAATTGCCAACAGACACTCGGGAGAAGTGTATGGTGTTTCCTGAAACATCTAAAAAACAAAGCAACAGAGCCTAGGGCACTTCCACTTATGGTCCTATAGCTTAGGGAAATTAATATGAAAAAGACACAGCCACCCCAAAGTTTGGGACGCCTCTGTTTACAAGAACCTCGTTTACCGTACAAGTTCAATATCACAGAAAGTGAAAAATGGATAAAGAACTTGTGGTACTTACGTTCAATGAAGTATCACTCAGCAATGAAATCTATGTCATCAGGCCCGTAGCAGCATAATGAGTGGATTCAGGTACGATGATTCTAACTGAAATAAGTCACACAGAAAAGGAAACATCATAAGATATCACTAATACACGGAATGTAAACTGGGCTACACAGGAACTGAATTCCAAAACAGAACAGGGTCTCAAACTTAGAAAACCAACTTATGCTTGCTTAAGGGTAAAGGTGAGTTGGGGTGCTGCATAAAACCAGAGATTGAAATGAGCACAGATAAAGTTCCTTAAGCCAAATACGGAATAGAAAAGAGCTACTCCTTGCTCAACGAAATGGACTCAACACCGCATATTAAACGCCTAAGAATGTACCTGACTCTTAAGTATCTTAAAACCTATGGATTGCTATGTCTCCGAAAGAGAATCAAGCATGTGTACAGGGGCATAAACGCAGCAGTGATAGGATTGGAGAGGTTCGGTGAGCAAATGAAGACCCTTTGAAGTCATATTGCATGGTACCCATTCCACGGGTCCCAACTACCCAGGTTTAAGGTATTCTTCCTTCAGCTATAACATGCATGTGGAACCCAGAGTATGATCAACAGTGTGAACGGAAGACGTGTTCAAATATGTCTCAGTTTTCCTCCCCTGGTACTCGGGTGCAACATTCCAGACGCTTTACTAACACTCTCCCCACTTGGAGAGTCAGCGCCTTTAACCTCCTGTTTGGCCCAGTTTGCAATTTCTGCGGAAGATGAACAGGAATAGGGAGAACCAATGAGAGACTAGCTGGAGGTGTCTGGACGGGCAAATTTAACTCTCGTTTCCCACCAGGAAGAGGAATTAACCAAAGGCTCAGCGTGCCGTGCCGGAACCAGATTAGGGCCTGAAGCCATCCTGCGGTGTTGCGGCCAGGTCACAAGAAAGCGAGTTGAAGAAAGGAGCTCAGGGGCACTGTAATTCACAAACCTGCAGAGTTATAAATGACAGCTATCGTACAAAAATATACTGAAGTAAGGCTGCCAAGAGGACTTGAAAGCGGGGCAGAATTGCAGGAAACCGATTTCAGGAGGTAGACTGGAATTGCATTGAAAGCATAGGAAAAGAGGCAGAACGTCCACAATGATGCACTTGGCCAAAAAGGGCGTATGCGTTTTTTCCTGAATATATTCAGGAAAAAACGCATACGCCCTTTTTGGCCAACCAAGCAAACTTGCAAAGGAAATCTGCACTACAATGAAGTCTCACTTCCCCCCAGTCAAAAGGGCCATCTGAAAAAAGTGTAAAATCCAGAAAGGCAGGACAGGCCATGGAGAACTGGGAGCCTTGTTATGCTGATGGGCGGGATGTAAATTGCCAACAGACACTGGGGAGAAGTGTATGGTGTTTCCTGAAACATCTAAAAAACAAAGCAACAGAGCCTAGGGCACTTCCATTTATGGTCCTATAGCTTAGGGAAATTAAAATGAAAAAGACACAGCCACCCCAAAGTTTGGGACGCCTCTGTTTACAAGAACCTCGTTTACCGTACAAGTTCAATATCACAGAAAGTGAAAAATGGATAAAGAACTTGTGGTACTTACGTACAATGCAGTATCACTCAGCAGTGAAATCTATGTCATCAGGCCCGTAGCAGCACAATGAGTGGATTCAGGTACGATGATTCTAACTGAAATAAGTCACACAGAAAAAGAAACATCATAAGATATCAGTAATACACGGAATGTAAACTTGGCTACACAGGAACTGAATTACAGAACAGAACAGGGTCTCAAATTTAGAAAACCAACTTATGCTTGTTTAAGGGTAAAGGTGAGTTGGGGTGCTGCATAAAACCAGAGATTGAAATGAGCACAGATAAAGTTCCTTAAGCCAAATATGGAATAGACAAGAGCTACTCCTTGCTCAACGAAATGGACTCAACACCCCATATTAAACGCTTAAGAATGTACCTGACTCTTAAGTATCTTAAAACCTATGGATTGCTATGTCTCCATAAGAGAATCAAGCGTGTGTACAGGGGCATAAACGCAGCAGTGATAGGATTGGAGAGGTTCGGTGAGCAAATGAAGACCCTTTGAAGTCATATTGCATGGTACCCATTACACGGGTCTCAACTCTCCAGGTTTAAGGTATTCTTCCTTCAGCTAAAATATGCATGTGGAACCCAGAGTATGATCAACAGTGTGAACGGGAGACGTGTTCAAATATGTCTCAGTTTTCCTCCCCTGGTACTCGGGTGCAACATTCCAGACGCTTTACTAACACTCTCCCCACTTGGAGAGTCAGCGCCTTTAACCTCCTGTTTGGCCCAGTTTGCAATTTCTGCGGAAGATGAACAGGAATAGCGAGAACCAATGAGAGACTAGCTGGAGGTGTCTGGACGGGCAAATTTAACTCTCATTTCCCACCAGGAAGAGGAAATAACCAAAGGCTCAGCGTGCCATGCCGGAACCAGATTAGGGCCTGAAGGCATCCTGCGGTGTTGCGGCCAGCTCACAAGAAAGCGAGTTGAAGAAAGGAGCTCAGGGGCACTGTAATTCACAAACCTGCAGAGTTATAAATGACAGCTATCGTCCAAAAATATACTGAAGTAAGGCTGCCAAGAGGACTTGAAAGCGGGGCAGAATTGCAGGAAACCGATTTCAGGAGGTAGACTGGAATTGCATTGAAAGCATAGGAAAGGAGGCAGAACGTCCACAATGATGCACTTGGCCAAAAAGAGCGTATGCGTTTTTTCCTGAATATATTCAGGAAAAACCACATACGCCCTTTTTGGCCAACCAAGCAAACTTGCAAAGGAAATCTGCACTACAATGAAGTCTCACTTCCCCCCGGTCAAAAGGGCCATCTGAAAAAAGTGTAAAATCCAGAAAGGCAGGACAGGCCATGGAGAACTGGGAGCCTTGTTATGCTGATGGGCGGGATGTAAATTGCCAACAGACACTCCGGAGAAGTGTATGGTGTTTCCTGAAACATCTAAAAAACAAAGCAACAGAGCCTAGGGCACTTCCACTTATGGCCCTATAGCTTAGGGAAATTAAAATCAAAATGACACAGCCACCCCAAAGTTTGGGACGCCTCTGTTTACAAGAACCTCGTTTACCGTACAAGTTCAATATCACAGAAAGTGAAAAATGGATAAAGAACTTGTGGTACTTACGTACAATGCAGTATCACTCAGCAGTGAAATCTATGTCATCAGGCCCGTAGCAGCACAATGAGTGGATTCAGGTACGATGATTCTAACTGAAATAAGTCACACAGAAAAAGAAACATCATAAGATATCAGTAATACACGGAATGTAAACTTGGCTACACAGGAACTGAATTCCAAAACAGAACAGGGTCTCAAATTTAGAAAACAAACTTATGCTTGCTTAAGGGGAAAGGTGAGTTGGGGTGCTGCATAAAACCAGAGATTGAAATGAGCACAGATAAAGTTCCTTAAGCCAAATATGGAATAGACAAGAGCTACTCCTTGCTCAACGAAATGGACTCAACACCCTATATTAAACGCTTAAGAATGTACCTGATTAGTAAGTATCTTAAAACCTATGGATTGCTATGTCTCCATAAGAGAATCAAGCGTGTGTCCAGGGGCATAAACGCAGCAGTGATAGGATTGGAGAGGTTCGGTGAGCAAATGAAGACCCTTTGAAGTCATATTGCATGGTACCCATTCCACGGGTCTCAACTCTCCAGGTTTAAGGTATTCTTCCTTCAGCTGAAACTTGCATGTGGAACCCAGAGTATGATCAACCATGTGAACGGGAGAAGTGTTCAAATATGTCTCAGTTTTCCTCCCATGGTACTCGGGTGCAACATTCCAGATGCTTTACTAACACTCTCCCCACTTGGAGAGTCAGCGCCTTTAACCTCCTGTTTGGCCCAATTTGCAATTTCTGCGGAAGATGAACAGGAATAGGGAGAACCAATGAGAGACTAGCTGGAGGTGTCTGGACGGGCAAATTTAACTCTCATTTCCCGCCAGGAAGAGGAAATAACCAAAGGCTCAGTGTGCCGTGCCGGAACCAGATTAGGGCCTGAAGCCATCCTGTGATGTTGCGGCCAGCTCACAAGAAAAGGAGTTGAAGAAAGGAGCTCATGGGCACTGTAATTCAAAAACCTGCAGAGTTATAAATGACAACTATCGTCCAAAAATATACTGAAGTAAGGCTGCCAAGAGGACTTGAAAGCGGGGCAGAATTGCAGGAAACCGATTTCAGGAGGTAGACTGGAATTGCATTGAAAGCATAGGAAAAGAGGCAGAACGTCCACAATGATGCACTTGGCCAAAAAGGGCGTATGCGTTTTTTCCTGAATATATTCAGGAAAAAACGTATACGCCCTTTTTGGCCAACCAAGCAAGCTTGCAAAGGAAATCTGCACTACAATGAAGTATGACTTCCCACCCCCACCGGTCAAAAGGGCCATCTGAAAAAAGTGTAAAATCCAGAAAGGCAGGACAGGCCATGGAGAACTGGGAGCCTTGTTATGCTGATGGGCGGGATGTCAATTGCCAACAGACACTCGGGAGAAGTGTATGGTGTTTCCTGAAACATCTAAAAAACAAAGCAACAGAGCCTAGGGCACTTCCACTTATGGTCCTATAGCTTAGGGAAATTAAAATCAAAAAGATACAGCCACCCCAATGTTTGGGACGCCTCTGTTTACAAGAACCTCGTTTACCGTACAAGTTCAATATCACAGAAAGTGAAAAATGGATAAAGAACTTGTGGTACTTACGTACAATGCAGTATCACTCAGCAGTGAAATCTATGTCATCAGGCCCGTAGCAGCACAATGAGTGGATTCAGGTACGATGATTCTAACTGAAATAAGTCACACAGAAAAAGAAACATCATAAGATATCAGTAATACACGGAATGTAAACTTGGCTACACAGGAACTGAATTACAGAACAGAACAGGGTCTCAAATTTAGAAAACCAACTTATGCTTGTTTAAGGGTAAAGGTGAGTTGGGGTGCTGCATAAAACCAGAGATTGAAATGAGCACAGATAAAGTTCCTTAAGCCAAATATGGAATAGACAAGAGCTACTCCTTGCTCAACGAAATGGACTCAACACCCCATATTAAACGCCTAAGAATGTACCTGACTAGTAAGTATCTTAAAACCTATGGATTGCTATGTCTCCGAAAGAGAATCAAGCATGTGTACAGGGACATAAACGCAGCAGTGATAGGATTGGAGAGGTTCGGTGAGCAAATGAAGACCCTTTGAAGTCATATTGCATGGTACCCATTCCACGGGTTTCAACTACCCAGGTTTAAGGTATTCTTCCTTCAGCTAAAACATGCATGTGGAACCTAGAGTATGATCAACCATGTGATCGGGAGACGTGTTCAAATATGTCTCAGTTTTCGTATCCTGGTACTCCGGTGCAACATTCCAGACGCTTTACTAACACTCTCCCGACTTGGAGAGTCAGTCCCTTTAACCTCCTGTTTGGCCCAGTTTGCAATTTCTGTGGAAGATGAACAGGAATAGCGAGAACCAATGAGAGACTAGCTGGAGGTGTCTGGACGGGCAAATTTAACTCTCATTTCCCACCAGGAAGAGGAATTAACCAAAGGTTCAGCATGCCGTGCCGGAACCAGATTAGGGCCTGAAGCCATCCTGCGGTGTTGCGGCCAGGTCACAAGAAAGCGAGTTGAAGAAAGGAGCTCAGGGGCACTGTAATTCACAAACCTTCAGAGTTATAAATGACAGCTATCATCCAAAAATATACTGAAGTAAGGCTGCCAAGAGGACTTGAAAGCGGGGCAGAATTGCAGGAAACCGATTTCAGGAGGTAGACTGGAATTGCATTGAAAGCATAGGAAAAGAGGCAGAACGTCCACAATGATGCACTTGGCCAAAAAGGGCGTATGCGTTTTTTCCTGAATATATTCAGGAAAAAACGCATACGCCCTTTCTGGCCAACCAAGCAAGCTTGCAAAGGAAATCTGCACTACAATGAAGTCTCACTTTCCCCCGGTCAAAAGGGCCATCTGCAAAAAGTGTAAAATCCAGAAAGGCAGGACAGGCCATGGAGAACTGGGAGCCTTGTTATGCTGATGGGCGGGATGTAAATTGCCAACAGACACTCGGGAGAAGTGTATGGTGTTTCCTGAAACATCTAAAAAACAAAGCAACAGAGCCTAGGGCACTTCCACTTATGGTCCTATAGCTTAGGGAAATTAAAATGAAAAAGACACAGCCACCCCAAAGTTTGGGACGCCTCTGTTTACAAGAACCTCGTTTACCGTACAAGTTCAATATCACAGAAAGTGAAAAATGGATAAAGAACTTGTGGTACTTACGTACAATGCAGTATCACTCAGCAATGAAATCTATGTCATCAGGCCCGTAGCAGCATAATGAGTGGATTCAGGTACGATGATTCTAACTGAAATAAGTCACACAGAAAAGGAAACATCATAAGATATCACTAATACACGGAATGTAAACTGGGCTACACAGGAACTGAATTACAGAACAGAACAGGGTCTCAAATTTAGAAAACCAACTTATGCTTGTTTAAGGGTAAAGGTGAGTTGGGGTGCTGCATAAAACCAGAGATTGAAATGAGCACAGATAAAGTTCCTTAAGCCAAATATGGAATAGACAAGAGCTACTCCTTGCTCAACGAAATGGACTCAACACCCCATATTAAACGCTTAAGAATGTACCTGACTAGTAAGTATCTTAAAACCTATGGATTGCTATGTCTCCATAAGAGAATCAAGCGTGTGTACAGGGGCATAAACGCAGCAGTGATAGGATTGGAGAGGTTCGGTGAGCAAATGAAGACCCTTTGAAGTCATATTGCATGGTACCCATTACACGGGTCTCAACTCTCCAGGTTTAAGGTATTCTTCCTTCAGCTAAAATATGCATGTGGAACGCAGAGTATGATCAACAGTGTGAACGGGAGACGTGTTCAAATATGTCTCAGTTTTCCTCCCCTGGTACTCGGGTGCAACATTCCAGACGCTTTACTAACACTCTCCCCACTTGGAGAGTCAGCGCCTTTAACCTCCTGTTTGGCCCAGTTTGCAATTTCTGCGGAAGATGAACAGGAATAGGGAGAACCAATGAGAAACTAGCTGGAGGTGTCTGGACGGGCAAATTTAACTCTCATTTCCCACCAGGAAGAGGAAATAACCAAAGGCTCAGCGTGCCATGCCGGAACCAGATTAGGGCCTGAAGCCATCCTGCGGTGTTGCGGCCAGCTCACAAGAAAGCGAGTTGAAGAAAGGAGCTCAGGGGCACTGTAATTCAGAAACCTGCAGAGTTATAAATGACAGCTATCGTCCAAAAATATACTGAAGTAAGGCTGCCAAGAGGACTTGAAAGCGGGGCAGAATTGCAGGAAACCGATTTCAGGAGGTAGACTGGAATTGCATTGAAAGCATAGGAAAAGAGGCAGAACGTCCACAATGATGCACTTGGCCAAAAAGGGCGTATGCGTTTTTTCCTGAATATATTCAGGAAAAAACGCATACGCCCTTTTTGGCCAACCAAGCAAACTTGCAAAGGAAATCTGCACTACAATGAAGTCTCACTTCCCCCCGGTCAAAAGGGCCATCTGAAAAAAGTGTAAAATCCAGAAAGGCAGGACAGGCCATGGAGAACTGGGAGCCTTGTTATGCTGATGGGCGGGATGTAAATTGCCAACAGACACTCGGGAGAAGTGTATGGTGTTTCCTGAAACATCTAAAAAACAAAGCAACAGAGCCTAGGGCACTTCCACTTATGGCCCTATAGCTTAGGGAAATTAAAATCAAAATGACACAGCCAACCCAAAGTTTGGGACGCCTCTGTTTACAAGAACCTCGTTTACCGTACAAGTTCAATATCACAGAAAGTGAAAAATGGATAAAGAACTTGTGGTACTTACGTACAATGCAGTATCACTCAGCAGTGAAATCTATGTCATCAGGCCCGTAGCAGCACAATGAGTGGATTCAGGTACGATGATTCTAACTGAAATAAGTCACACAGAAAAAGAAACATCATAAGATATCAGTAATACACGGAATGTAAACTTGGCTACACAGGAACTGAATTACAGAACAGAACAGGGTCTCAAATTTAGAAAACCAACTTATGCTTGCTTAAGGGTAAAGGTGAGTTGGGGTGCTGCATAAAACCAGAGATTGAAATGAGCACAGATAAAGTTCCTTAAGCCAAATATGGAATAGACAAGAGCTACTCCTTGCTCAACGAAATGGACTCAATACCCCATATTAAACGCTTAAGAATGTACCTGACTAGTAAGTATCTTAAAACCTATGGATTGCTATGTCTCCATAAGAGAATCAAGCGTGTGTCCAGGGGCATAAACGCAGCAGTGATAGGATTGGAGAGGTTCGGTGAGCAAATGAAGACCCTTTGAAGTCATATTGCATGGTACCCATTACACGGGTCTCAACTCTCCAGGTTTAAGGTATTCTTCCTTCAGCTAAAACATGCATGTGGAACCCAGAGTATGATCAATCGTGTGAACGGGAGACGTGTTCAAATATGTCTCAGTTTTCCTCCCCTGGTACTCGGGTGCAACATTCCAGATGCTTTACTAACACTCTCCCCACTTGGAGAGTCAGCGCCTTTAACCTCCTGTTTGGCCCAGTTTGCAATTTCTGCGGAAGATGAACAGGAATAGGGAGAACCAATGAGAGACTAGCTGGAGGTGTCTGGACGGGCAAATTTAACTCTCATTTCCCACCAGGAAGAGGAAATAACCAAAGGCTCAGCGTGCCATGCCGGAACAAGATTAGGGCCTGAAGCCATCCTGCGGTATTGAGGCCAGGTCACAAGAAAGCGAGTTGAAGAAAGGGGCTCAGGGGCACTGTAATTCACAAACCTGCAGAGTTATAAATGACAGCTATCGTCCAAAAATATACTGAAGTAAGGCTGCCAAGAGGACTTGAAAGCGGGGCAGAATTGCAGGAAACCGATTTCAGGAGGTAGACTGGAATTGCATTGAAAGCATAGGAAAAGAGGCAGAACGTCCACAATGATGCACTTGGCCAAAAAGGGCGTATGCGTTTTTTCCTGAATATATTCAGGAAGAAACGCATACGCCCTTTTTGGCCAACCAAGCAAACTTGCAAAGGAAATCTGCACTACAATGAAGTCTCACTTCCCCCCGGTCAAAAGGGCCATCTGAAAAAAGTGTAAAATGCAGAAAGGCAGGACAGGACATGGAGAACTGGGAGGCTTGTTATGCTGATGGGCGGGATGTAAATTGCCAACAGACACTCGGGAGAAGTGTATGGTGTTTCCTGAAACATCTAAGAAACAAAGCAACAGAGCCTAGGGCACTTTCACTTATGGTCCTATAGCTTAGGGAAATTAAAATCAAAACGACACACCCACCCCAAAGTTTGGGACGCCTCTGTTTACAAGAACCTCGTTTACCGTACAAGTTCTCTATCACAGAAAGTGAAAAATGGATAAAGAACTTGTGGTACTTACGTACAATGCAGTATCACTCAGCAATGAAATCTATGTCATCAGGCCCGTAGCAGCGTAATGAGTGGATTCAGGTACGATGATTCTAACTGAAATAAGTCACACAGAAAAAGAAACATCATAAGATATCACTAATACACGGAATGTAAACTTGGCTACACAGGAACTGAATTCCAAAACAGAACAGGGTCTCAAATTTAGAAAGCCAACTTATGCTTGCTTAAGGGGAAAGGTGAGTTGGGGTGCTGCATAAAACCAGAGATTGAAATGAGCACAGATAAAGTTCCTTAAGCCAAATATGGAATAGACAAGAGTTACTCCTTGCTCAACGAAATGGACTCAACACCCCATATTAAACGCCTAAGAATGTACCTGACTAGTAAATATCTTAAAACCTATGGATTGCTATGTCTCCATAAGAGAATCAAGCGTGTGTACAGGGGCATAAACGCAGCAGTGATAGGATTGGAGAGGTTCGGTGAGCAAATGAAGACCCTTTGAAGTCATATTGCATGGTACCCATTACACGGGTCTCAACTCTCCAGGTTTAAGGTATTCTTCCTTCAGTTAAAACATGCATATGGAACCCAGAGGATGATCAACCATGTGAACGGGAGACGTGTTCAAATATGTCTCAGTTTTCCTCCCCTGGTACTCGGGTGCAACATTCCAGACGCTTTACTAACACTCTCCCCACTTGGAGAGTCAGCGCCTTTAAACTCCTGTTTGGCCCAGTTTGCAATTTCTGTGGAAGATGAACAGGAATAGGGAGAACCAATGAGAGACTAGCTGGAGGTGTCTGGATGGGCAAATTTAACTCTCATTTCCCACCAGGAAGAGGAAATAACCAAAGGCTCAGCGTGCCGTGCCGGAACCAGATTAGGGCCTGAAGCCATCCTGCGGTGTTGCGGCCAGCTCACAAGAAAGCGAGTTGAAGAAAGGAGCTCAGGGGCACTGTAATTCACAAACCTGCAGAGTTATAAATGACAGCTATCGTCCAAAAATATACTGAAGTAAGGCTGCCAAGAGGACTTGAAAGCGGGGCAGAATTGCAGGAAACCGATTTCAGGAGGTAGACTGGAATTGCATTGAAAGCATAGGAAAAGAGGCAGAACGTCCACAATGATGCACTTGGCCAAAAAGGACGTATGCGTTTTTTCCTGAATATATTCAGGAAAAAACGCATACGTCCTTTTTGGCCAACCAAGCAAGCTTGCAAAGGAAATCTGCACTACAATGAAGTCTCACTTCCCCCGGTCAAAAGGGCCATCTGAAAAAAGTGTAAAATCCAGAAAGGCAGGACAGGCCATGGAGAACTGGGAGCCTTGTTATGCTGATGGGCGGGATGTAAATTGCCAACAGACACTCGGGAGAAGTGTATGGTGTTTCCTGAAACGTCTAAAAAACAAAGCAACAGAGCCTAGGGCACTTCCACTTATGGTCCTATAGCTTAGGGAAATTAAAATCAAAAAGACACAGCCACCCCAAAGTTTGGGACGCCTCTGTTTACAAGAACCTCGTTTACCGTACAAGTTCAACATCGCAGAAAGTGAAAAATGGATAAAGAAATTGTGGTATTTACTTACAAAGCAATATCACTCAGCAATGAAATCTATGTCATCAGGCCCTTAGCAGCACAATGAGTGGATTCAGGTATGATGATTCAAACTGAAATAAGTCACACAGAAAAAGAAACATCATAAGATATCACTAATACACGGAATGTAAACTTGGCTACACAGGAACTGAATTCCAAAACAGAACAGCGTTTCAAATTTAGAAAACCAACTTATGCTTGCTTAAGGGGAAAGGTGAGTTGGGGTGCTGCATAAAACCAGAGATTGAAATGAGCACAGATAAAGTTCCTTAAGCCAAATATGGAATAGACAAGAGCTACTCCTTGCTCAACGAAATGGACTCAACACCCCATATTAAACACCTAAGAATGTACCTGACTAGTAAGTATCTTAAAACCTATTGATTGCTATGTCTCCAAAAGAGAATCAAGCGTGTGTACAGGGGCATAAACGCAGCAGTGATAGGATTGGAGAGGTTTGGTGAGCAAATGAAGACCCTTTGAAGTCATATTGCATGGTACCCATTACACGGGTCTCAACTACCCAGGTTTAAGGTATTCTTCCTTCAGCTAAAACATGCATGTGGAACCCAGAGTATGATCAACCGTGTGAACGGGAGACGTGTTCAAATATGTCTCAGTTTTCCTCCCCTGGTACTCGGGTGCAACATTCCAGACGCTTTACTAACACTCTCCCCACTTGGAGAGTCAGCGCCTTTAACCTCCTGTTTGGCCCAGTTTGCAATTTCTGCGGAAGATGAACAGGAATAGGGAGAACAAATGCGAGACTAGCTGGAGGTGTCTGGACGGGCAAATTTAACTCTCATTTCCCACCAGGAAGAGGAAATAACCAAAGGCTCAGCGTGCCGTGCCGGAACCAGATTAGGGTCTGAAGCCATCCTGTGGTGCTGCGGCCAGCTCAAAAGAAAGCGAGTTGAAGAAAGGAGCTCAGGGTCACTGTAATTCACAAACCTGCAGAGTTATAAATGACAGCTATCGTCCAAAAATAGACTGAAGTAAGGCTGCCAAGAGGACTTGAAAGCGGGGCAGAATTGCAGGAAACCGATTTCAGGAGGTAGACTGGAATTGCATTGAAAGCATAGGAAAAGAGGCAGAACGTCCACAATGATGCACTTGGCCAAAAAGAGCGTATGCGTTTTTTCCTGAATATATTCAGGAAAAAACGCATACGCCCTTTTTGGCCAACCAAGCAAGCTTGCAAAGGAAATCTGCACTACAATGAAGTCTCACTTCCCCCCGGTCAAAAGGGCCATCTGAAAAAAGTGTAAAATCCAGAAAGGCAGGACAGGCCATGGAGAACTGGGAGCCTTGTTATGCTGATGGGCGGGATGTAAATTGCCAACAGACACTCGGGAGAAGTGTATGTGTTTCCTGAAACATCTAAAAAACAAAGCAACAGAGCCTAGGGCACTTCCACTTATGGTCCTATAGCTTAGGGAAATTAAAATCAAAAAGACACAGCCACCCCAAAGTTTGGAACGGCTCTGTTTACAAGAACCTCGTTTACAGTACAAGTTCAACATCGCAGAAAGTGAAAAATGGATAAAGAAGTTGTGGTATTTACTTACAAAGCAATATCACTCAGCAATGAAATCTATGTCATCAGGCCCTTAGCAGCACAATGAGTGGATTCAGGTATGATGATTCTAACTGAAATAAGTCACACAGAAAAACAAACATCATAAGATATCAGTAATACACGGAATGTAAACTTGGCTACACAGGAACTGAATTACAGAACAAAACAGGGTCTCAAATTTAGAAAACCAACTTATGCTTGCTTAAGGGGAAAGGTGAGTTGGGGTGCTGCATAAAACCAGAGATTGAAATGAGCACAGATAAAGTTCCTCAAGCCAAATATGGAATAGACAAGAGCTACTCCTTGCTCAACGAAATGGACTCAACACCCCATATTAAACGCCTAAGAATGTACCTGACTAGTAAGTATCTTAAAACCTACGGATTGCTATGTCTCCAAAAGAGAATCAAGCATGTGTACAGGGGCATACACGCAACAGTGATAGGATTGGAGAGGTTCGGTGAGCAAATGAAGACCCTTTGAAGTCATATTGCATGGTACCCATTCCACGGGTTTCAACTACCCAGGTTTAAGGTATTCTTCCTTCAGCTAAAACATGCATGTGGAACCTAGAGTATGATCAACCATGTGATCGGGAGACGTGTTCAAATATGTCTCAGTTTTCGTACCCTGGTACTCGGGTGCAACATTCCAGATGCTTTACTAACACTCTCCCGACTTGGAGAGTCAGTCCCTTTAACCTACTGTTTGGCCCAGTTTGCAATTTCTGCGGAAGATGAACAGGAATAGCGAGAACCAATGAGAGACTAGCTGGAGGTGTCTGGACGGGCAAATTTAACTCTCATTTCCTACCAGGAAGAGGAATTAACCAAAGGCTCAGCGTGCCGTGCCGGAACCAGATTAGGGCCTGAAGCCATCCTGCGGTGTTGTGGCCAGGTCACAAGAAAGCGAGTTGAAGAAAGGAGCTCAGGGGCACTGTAATTCACAAACCTGCAGAGTTATAAATGACAGCTATCGTCCAAAAATATACTGAAGTAAGGCTGCCAAGAGGACTTGAAAGCGGGGCAGAATAGCAGGAAACCGATTTCAGGAGGTAGACTGGAATTGCATTGAAAGAATAGCAAAAGAGGCAGAACGTCCACAATGATGCACTTGGCCAAAAAGGGCGTATGCGTTTTTTCCTGATTCAGGAAAAAACGCATACGCCCTTTTTGGCCAACCAAGCAAGCTTGCAAAGGAAATCTGCACTACCATGAAGTCTCACTTCCCCCCGGTCAAACGGGTCATCTGAAAAAAGTGTAAAATCCAGAAAGGCAGGACAGGCCATGGAGAACTGGGAGCCTTGTTATGCTGATGGGCGGGATGTAAATTGCCAACAGACACTCGGGAGAAGTGTATGGTGTTTCCTGAAACATCTAAAAAACAAAGCAACAGAGCCTAGGGCACTTCCACTTATGGTCCTATAGCTTAGGGAAATTAAAATCAAAAAGACACAGCCACCCCTAAATTTGGGACGCCTCTGTTTACAAGAACCTTGTTTACCGTACAAGTTCAATATCACAGAAAGTGAAAAATGGATAAGGAACTTTTGGTACTTACGTACAATGCAGTATCACTCAGCAATGAAATCTATGTCATCAGGCCCTTAGCAGCACAATGAGTGGATTCAGGTATGATGATTCTAACTGAAATAAGTCACACAGAAAAAGAAAAAGCATAAGGTATCACTAATACACGGAATGTAAACTTGGCTACACAGGAACCGAATTCCAAAACAGAACAGGGTCTCAAATTTAGAAAACCAACTTATGCTTGCTTAAGGGGAAAGGTGAGTTGGGGTGCTGCATAAAACCAGAGATTGAAATGAGCACAGATAAAGTTCCTTAAGCCAAATATGGAATAGACAAGAGCTACTCCTTGCTCAACGAAATGGACTCAACACCGCATATTAAACGCCTAAGAATGTACCTGACTAGTAAGTATCTTAAAACCTATGGATTGCTATGTCTCCATAAGAGAATCAAGCGTGTGTACAGTGGCATAAACGCAGCAGTGATAGGATTGGAGAGGTTCGGTGAGCAAATGCAGACCCTTTGAAGTCATATTGCATGGTACCCATTACACGGGTCTCAACTCTCCAGGTTTAAGGTATTCTTCCTTCAGCTAAAATATGTATGTGGAACCCAGAGTATGATCAACAGTGTGAACGGGAGACGTGTTCAAATATGTCTCAGTTTTCCTCCCCTGGTACTCGGGTGCAACATTCCAGACGCTTTACTAACACTCTCCCCACTTGGAGAGTCAGCGCCTTTAACCTCCTGTTTGGCCCAGTTTGCAATTTCTGCGGAAGATGAACAGGAATAGCGAGAACCAATGAGAGACTAGCTGGAGGTGTCTGGACGGGCAAATTTAACTCTCATTTCCCACCAGGAAGAGGAAATAACCAAAGGCTCAGCGTGCCATGCCGGAACCAGATTAGGGCCTGAAGCCATCCTGCGGTGTTGCGGCCAGCTCACAAGAAAGCGAGTTGAAGAAAGGAGCTCAGGGGCACTGTAATTCACAAACCTGCAGAGTTATAAATGACAGCTATCGTCCAAAAATATACTGAAGTAAGGCTGCCAAGAGGACTTGAAAGCGGGGCAGAATTGCAGGAAACCGATTTCAGGAGGTAGACTGGAATTGCATTGAAAGCATAGGAAAAGAGGCAGAACGTCTACAATGATGCACTTGGCCAAAAAGGGCGTATGCGTTTTTTCCTGAATATATTCAGGAAAAAACGCATACGCCCTTTTTGGCCAACCAAGCAAACTTGCAAAGGAAATCTGCACTACAATGAAGTCTCACTTCCCCCCGGTCAAAAGGTCCATCTGAAAAAAGTGTAAAATCCAGAAAGGCAGGACAGGCCATGGAGAACTGGGAGCCTTGTTATGCTGATGGGCGGGATGTAAATTGCCAACAGACACTCGGGAGAAGTGTATGGTGTTTCCTAAAACATCTAAAAAACAAAGCAACAGAGCCTAGGGCACTTCCACTTATGGCCCTATAGCTTAGGGAAATTAAAATCAAAACGACACAGCCACCCCAAAGTTTGGGACGCCTCTGTTTACAAGAACCTCGTTTACCGTACAAGTTCAATATCACAGAAAGTGAAAAATGGATAAAGAACTTGTGGTACTTACGTACAATGCAGTATCACTCAGCAGTGAAATCTATGTCATCAGGCCCGTAGCAGCACAATGAGTGGATTCAGGTACGATGATTCTAACTGAAATAAGTCACACAGAAAAAGAAACATCATAAGATATCAGTAATACACGGAATGTAAACTTGGCTACACAGGAACTGAATTACAGAACAGAACAGGGACTCAAATTTAGAAAACCAACTTATGCTTGCTTAAGGGTAAAGGTGAGTTGGGATGCTGCATAAAAGCAGAGATTGAAATGAGCACAGATAAAGTTCCTTAAGCCAAATATGGAATAGACAAGAGCTACTCCTTGCTCAACGAAATGGATTCAACACCGCATATTAAACGCCTAAGAATGTACCTGACTCTTAAGTATCTTAAAACCTATGGATTGCTATGTCTCCGAAAGAGAATCAAGCATGTGTACAGGGACATAAACGCAGCAGTGATAGGATTGGAGAGGTTCGGTGAGCAAATGAAGACCCTTTGAAGTCATACTGCATGGTACCCATTCCACGGGTTTCAACTACCCAGGTTTAAGGTATTCTTCCTTCAGCTAAAACATGCATGTGGAACCTAGAGTATGATCAACCATGTGATCGGGAGACGTGTTCAAATATGTCTCAGTTTTCGTACCCTGGTACTCGGGTGCAACATTCCAGACGCTTTACTAACACTCTCCCGACTTGGAGAGTCAGTCCCTTTAACCTCCTGTTTGGCCCAGTTTGCAATTTCTGCGGAAGATGAACAGGAATAGCGAGAACCAATGAGAGACTAGCTGGAGGTGTCTGGACGGGCAAATTTAACTCTCATTTCCCACCAGGAAGACGAAATAACCAAAGGCTCAGCGTGCCGTGCCGGAACCAGATTAGGGCCTGAAGCCATCCTGCGGTGTTGCGGCCAGCTCACAAGAAAACGAGTTGAAGAAAGGAGCTCAGGGGCACTGTAATTCACAAACCTGCAGAGTTATAAATGACAACTATCGTCCAAAAATATACTGAAGTAAGGCTACCAAGAGGACTTGAAAGCGGAGCAGAATTGCAGGAAACCGATTTCAGGAGGTAGACTGGAATTGCATTGAAAGCATAGGAAAAGAGGCAGAACGTCCACAATGATGCACTTGGCCAAAAAGGGCGTATGCGTTTTTTCCTGAATATATTCAGGAAAAAACGCATACGCCCTTTTTGGCCAACCAAGCAAGCTTGCAAAGGAAATCTGCACTACAATGAAGTCTCACTTCCCCCCGGTCAAAAGGGTCATCTGAAAAAAGTGTAAAATCCAGAAAGGCAGGACAGGCCATGGAGAACTGGGAGCCTTGTTATGCTGATGGGCGGGATGTAAATTGCCAACAGACACTCGGGAGAAGTGTATGGTGTTTCCTGAAACATCTAAAAAACAAAGCAACAGAGCCTAGGGCACTTCCACTTATGGTCCTATAGCTTAGGGAAATTAAAATCAAAAAGATACAGCCACCCCAATGTTTGGGACGCCTCTGTTTACAAGAACCTCATTTACCGTACAAGTTCAATATCACAGAAAGTGAAAAATGGATAAAGAACTTGTGGTACTTACGTACAATGCAGTATCACTCAGCAGTGAAATCTATGTCATCAGGCCCGTAGCAGCACAATGAGTGGATTCAGGTACGATGATTCTAACTGAAATAAGTCACACAGAAAAAGAAACATCATAAGATATCAGTAATACACGGAATGTAAACTTGGCTACACAGGAACTGAATTACAGAACAGAACAGGGTCTCAAATTTAGAAAACCAACTTATGCTTGTATAAGGGTAAAGGTGAGTTGGGGTGCTGCATAAAACCAGAGATTGAAATGAGCACAGATAAAGTTCCTTAAGCCAAATATGGAATAGACAAGAGCTACTCCTTGCTCAACGAAATGGACTCAACACCGCATATTAAACGCCTAAGAATGTACCTGACTCTTAAGTATCTTAAAACCTATGGATTGCTATGTCTCCGAAAGAGAATCAAGCATGTGTACAGGGACATAAACGCAGCAGTGATAGGATTGGAGAGGTTCGGTGAGCAAATGAAGACCCTTTGAAGTCATATGGCATGGTACCCATTACACGGGTCTCAACTCTCCAGGTTTAAGGTATTCTTCCTTCAGCTAAAATATGCATGTGGAACCCAGAGTATGATCAACAGTGTGAACGGGAGACGTGTTCAAATATGTCTCAGTTTTCCTCCCCTGGTACTCGGGTGCAACATTCCAGACGCTTTACTAACACTCTCCCCACTTGGAGAGTCAGCGCCTTTAACCTCCTGTTTGGCCCAGTTTGTAATTTCTGCGGAAGATGAACAGGAATAGGGAGAACCAATGAGAGACTAGCTGGAGGTGTCTGGACGGGCAAATTTAACTCTCATTTCCCACCAGGAAGAGGAAATAACCAAAGGCTCAGCGTGCCATGCCGGAACCAGATTAGGGCCTGAAGCCATCCTGCGGTGTTGCGGCCAGCTCACAAGAAAGCGAGTTGAAGAAAGGAGCTCAGGGGCACTGTAATTCACAAACCTGCAGAGTTATAAATGACAGCTATCGTCCAAAAATATACTGAAGTAAGGCTGCCAAGAGGACTTGAAAGTGGGGCAGAATTGCAGGAAACCGATTTCAGGAGGTAGACTGGAATTGCATTGAAAGCATAGGAAAAGAGGCAGAACGTCCACAATGATGCACTTGGCCAAAAAGGGCGTATGCGTTTTTTCCTGAATATATTCAGGAAAAAACGCATACGCCCTTTTTGGCCAACCAAGCAAACTTGCAAAGGAAATCTGCACTACAATGAAGTCTCACTTCCCCCCATTCAAAAGGGCCATCTGAAAAAAGTGTAAAATCCAGAAAGGCAGGACAGGCCATGGAGAACTGGGAGCCTTGTTATGCTGATGGGCGGGATGTAAATTGCCAACAGACACTCGGGAGAAGTGTATGGTGTTTCCTGAAACATCTAAAAAACAAAGCAACAGAGCCTAGGGCACTTCCACTTATGGCCCTATAGCTTAGGGAAATTAAAATCAAAACGACACAGCCACCCCAAAGTTTGGGACGCCTCTGTTTACAAGAACCTCGTTTACCGTACAAGTTCAATATCACAGAAAGTGAAAAATGGATAAAGAACTTGTGGTACTTACGTACAATGCAGTATCACTCAGCAGTGAAATCTATGTCATCAGGCCCGTAGCAGCACAATGAGTGGATTCAGGTACGATGATTCTAACTGAAATAAGTCACACAGAAAAAGAAACATCATAAGATATCAGTAATACACGGAATGTAAACTTGGCTACACAGGAACTGAATTACAGAACAGAACAGGGACTCAAATTTAGAAAACCAAGTTATGCTTGCTTAAGGGTAAAGGTGAGTTGGGATGCTGCATAAAAGCAGAGATTGAAATGAGCACAGATAAAGTTCCTTAAGCCAAATATGGAATAGACAAGAGCTACTCCTTGCTCAACGAAATGGACTCAACACCGCATATTAAACGCCTAAGAATGTACCTGACTCTTAAGTATCTTAAAACCTATGGATTGCTATGTCTCCGAAAGAGAATCAAGCATGTGTACAGGGACATAAACGCAGCAGTGATAGGATTGGAGAGGTTCGGTGAGCAAATGAAGACCCTTTGAAGTCATATTGCATGGTACCCATTACACGGGTCTCAACTCTCCAGGTTTAAGGTATTCTTCCTTCAGCTAAAATATGCATGTGGAACCCAGAGTATGATCAACAGTGTGAACGGGAGACGTGTTCAAATATGTCTCAGTTTTCCTCCCCTGGTACTCGGGTGCAACATTCCAGACGCTTTACTAACACTCTCCCCACTTTGAGAGTCAGTCCCTTTAACCTCCTGTTTGGCTCAGTTTGCAATTTCTGCGGAAGATGAACAGGAATAGCGAGAACCAATGAGAGACTAGCTGGAGGTGTCTGGACGGGCAAATTTAACTCTCATTTCCCACCAGGAAGAGGAAATAACCAAAGGCTCAGCGTGCCATGCCGGAACAAGATTAGGGCCTGAAGCCATCCTGCGGTGTTGCGGCCAGCTCACAAGAAAGCGAGTTGAAGAAAGGAGCTCAGGGGCACTGTAATTCACAAACCTGCAGAGTTATAAATGACAGCTATCGTCCAAAAATATACTGAAGTAAGGCTGCCAAGAGGACTTGAAAGCGGGGCAGAATTGCAGGAAACCGATTTCAGGAGGTAGACTGGAATTGCATTGAAAGCATAGGAAAAGAGGCAGAACGTCCACAATGATGCACTTGGCCAAAAAGGGCGTATGCGTTTTTTCCTGAATATATTCAGGAAAAAACGCATACGCCCTTTTTGGCCAACCAAGCAAACTTGCAAAGGAAATCTGCACTACAATGAAGTCTCACTTCCCCCCGTTCAAAAGGGCCATCTGAAAAAAGTGTAAAATCCAGAAAGGCAGGACAGGCCATGGAGAACTGGGAGCCTTGTTATGCTGATGGGCGGGATGTAAATTGCCAACAGCCACTCGGGAGAAGTGTATGGTGTTTCCTGAAACATCTAAAAAACAAAGCAACAGAGCCTAGGGCACTTCCACTTATGGCCCTATAGCTTAGGGAAATTAAAATCAAAACGACACAGCCACCCCAAAGTTTGGGACGCCTCTGTTTACAAGAACCTCGTTTACCGTACAAGTTCTCTATCACAGAACGTGAAAAATGGATAAAGAACTTGTGGTACTTACGTACAATGCAGTATCACTCAGCAATGAAATCTATGTCATCAGGCCCATAGCAGCATAATGAGTGGATTCAGGTACGATGATTCTAACTGAAATAAGTCACACAGAAAAAGAAACATCATAAGATATCACTAATACACGGAATGTAAACTTGGCTACACAGGAACTGAATTCCAAAACAGAACAGGGTCTCAAATTTATAAAACCAACTTATGCTTGCTTAAGGGGAAAGGTGAGTTGGGGTGCTGCATAAAACCAGAGATTGAAATGAGCACAGATAAAGTTCCTTAAGCCAAATATGGAATAGACAAGAGCTACTCCTTGCTCAACGAAATGGACTCAACACCCCATATTAAACGCTTAAGAATGTACCTGACTAGTAAGTATCTTAAAACC
The DNA here is from genome assembly GCF_963455315.2 of Globicephala melas. NCBI lineage: Eukaryota > Metazoa > Chordata > Mammalia > Artiodactyla > Delphinidae > Globicephala > Globicephala melas. The sequence continues at coordinate 132,030 of NW_027207288.1, forward strand.
TATGGATTGCTATGTCTCCATAAGAGAATCAAGCGTGTGTACAGGGGCATAAACGCAGCAGTGATAGGATTGGAGAGGTTCGGTGAGCAAATGAAGACCCTTTGAAGTCATATTGCATGGTACCCATTACACGGGTCTCAACTCTCCAGGTTTAAGGTATTCTTCCTTCAGCTAAAATATGCATGTGGAACCCAGAGTATGATCAACAGTGTGAACGGGAGACGTGTTCAAATATGTCTCAGTTTTCCTCCCCTGGTACTCGGGTGCAACATTCCAGACGCTTTACTAACACTCTCCCCACTTGGAGAGTCAGCGCCTTTAACCTCCTGTTTGGCCCAGTTTGTAATTTCTGCGGAAGATGAACAGGAATAGGGAGAACCAATGAGAGACTAGCTGGAGGTGTCTGGACGGGCAAATTTAACTCTCATTTCCCACCAGGAAGAGGAAATAACCAAAGGCTCAGCGTGCCATGCCGGAACCAGATTAGGGCCTGAAGCCATCCTGCGGTGTTGCGGCCAGCTCACAAGAAAGCGAGTTGAAGAAAGGAGCTCAGGGGCACTGTAATTCACAAACCTGCAGAGTTATAAATGACAGCTATCGTCCAAAAATATACTGAAGTAAGGCTGCCAAGAGGACTTGAAAGTGGGGCAGAATTGCAGGAAACCGATTTCAGGAGGTAGACTGGAATTGCATTGAAAGCATAGGAAAAGAGGCAGAACGTCCACAATGATGCACTTGGCCAAAAAGGGCGTATGCGTTTTTTCCTGAATATATTCAGGAAAAAACGCATACGCCCTTTTTGGCCAACCAAGCAAACTTGCAAAGGAAATCTGCACTACAATGAAGTCTCACTTCCCCCCATTCAAAAGGGCCATCTGAAAAAAGTGTAAAATCCAGAAAGGCAGGACAGGCCATGGAGAACTGGGAGCCTTGTTATGCTGATGGGCGGGATGTAAATTGCCAACAGACACTCGGGAGAAGTGTATGGTGTTTCCTGAAACATCTAAAAAACAAAGCAACAGAGCCTAGGGCACTTCCACTTATGGCCCTATAGCTTAGGGAAATTAAAATCAAAACGACACAGCCACCCCAAAGTTTGGGACGCCTCTGTTTACAAGAACCTCGTTTACCGTACAAGTTCAATATCACAGAAAGTGAAAAATGGATAAAGAACTTGTGGTACTTACGTACAATGCAGTATCACTCAGCAGTGAAATCTATGTCATCAGGCCCGTAGCAGCACAATGAGTGGATTCAGGTACGATGATTCTAACTGAAATAAGTCACACAGAAAAAGAAACATCATAAGATATCAGTAATACACGGAATGTAAACTTGGCTACACAGGAACTGAATTACAGAACAGAACAGGGACTCAAATTTAGAAAACCAAGTTATGCTTGCTTAAGGGTAAAGGTGAGTTGGGATGCTGCATAAAAGCAGAGATTGAAATGAGCACAGATAAAGTTCCTTAAGCCAAATATGGAATAGACAAGAGCTACTCCTTGCTCAACGAAATGGACTCAACACCGCATATTAAACGCCTAAGAATGTACCTGACTCTTAAGTATCTTAAAACCTATGGATTGCTATGTCTCCGAAAGAGAATCAAGCATGTGTACAGGGACATAAACGCAGCAGTGATAGGATTGGAGAGGTTCGGTGAGCAAATGAAGACCCTTTGAAGTCATATTGCATGGTACCCATTACACGGGTCTCAACTCTCCAGGTTTAAGGTATTCTTCCTTCAGCTAAAATATGCATGTGGAACCCAGAGTATGATCAACAGTGTGAACGGGAGACGTGTTCAAATATGTCTCAGTTTTCCTCCCCTGGTACTCGGGTGCAACATTCCAGACGCTTTACTAACACTCTCCCCACTTTGAGAGTCAGTCCCTTTAACCTCCTGTTTGGCCCAGTTTGCAATTTCTGCGGAAGATGAACAGGAATAGCGAGAACCAATGAGAGACTAGCTGGAGGTGTCTGGACGGGCAAATTTAACTCTCATTTCCCACCAGGAAGAGGAAATAACCAAAGGCTCAGCGTGCCATGCCGGAACAAGATTAGGGCCTGAAGCCATCCTGCGGTGTTGCGGCCAGCTCACAAGAAAGCGAGTTGAAGAAAGGAGCTCAGGGGCACTGTAATTCACAAACCTGCAGAGTTATAAATGACAGCTATCGTCCAAAAATATACTGAAGTAAGGCTGCCAAGAGGACTTGAAAGCGGGGCAGAATTGCAGGAAACCGATTTCAGGAGGTAGACTGGAATTGCATTGAAAGCATAGGAAAAGAGGCAGAACGTCCACAATGATGCACTTGGCCAAAAAGGGCGTATGCGTTTTTTCCTGAATATATTCAGGAAAAAACGCATACGCCCTTTTTGGCCAACCAAGCAAACTTGCAAAGGAAATCTGCACTACAATGAAGTCTCACTTCCCCCCGTTCAAAAGGGCCATCTGAAAAAAGTGTAAAATCCAGAAAGGCAGGACAGGCCATGGAGAACTGGGAGCCTTGTTATGCTGATGGGCGGGATGTAAATTGCCAACAGCCACTCGGGAGAAGTGTATGGTGTTTCCTGAAACATCTAAAAAACAAAGCAACAGAGCCTAGGGCACTTCCACTTATGGCCCTATAGCTTAGGGAAATTAAAATCAAAACGACACAGCCACCCCAAAGTTTGGGACGCCTCTGTTTACAAGAACCTCGTTTACCGTACAAGTTCTCTATCACAGAACGTGAAAAATGGATAAAGAACTTGTGGTACTTACGTACAATGCAGTATCACTCAGCAATGAAATCTATGTCATCAGGCCCATAGCAGCATAATGAGTGGATTCAGGTACGATGATTCTAACTGAAATAAGTCACACAGAAAAAGAAACATCATAAGATATCACTAATACACGGAATGTAAACTTGGCTACACAGGAACTGAATTCCAAAACAGAACAGGGTCTCAAATTTAGAAAACCAACTTATGCTTGCTTAAGGGGAAAGGTGAGTTGGGGTGCTGCATAAAACCAGAGATTGAAATGAGCACAGATAAAGTTCCTTAAGCCAAATATGGAATAGACAAGAGCTACTCCTTGCTCAACGAAATGGACTCAACACCCCATATTAAACGCTTAAGAATGTACCTGACTAGTAAGTATCTTAAAACCTATGGATTGCTATGTCTCCATAAGAGAATCAAGCGTGTGTACAGGGGCATAAACGCAGCAGTGATAGGATTGGAGAGGTTCGGTGAGCAAATGAAGACCCTTTGAAGTCATATTGCATGGTACCCATTACACGGGTCTCAACTCTCCAGGTTTAAGGTATTCTTCCTTCAGCTAAAATATGCATGTGGAACCCAGAGTATGATCAACAGTGTGAACGGGAGACGTGTTCAAATATGTCTCAGTTTTCCTCCCCTGGTACTCGGGTGCAACATTCCAGACGACGCTTTACTAACACTCTCCCCACTTGGAGAGTCAGCGCCTTTAACCTCCTGTTTGGCCCAGTTTGCAATTTCTGCGGAAGATGAACAGGAATAGGGAGAACCAATGAGAAACTAGCTGGAGGTGTCTGGACGGGCAAATTTAACTCTCATTTCCCACCAGGAAGAGGAAATAACCAAAGGCTCAGCGTGCCATGCCGGAACCAGATTAGGGCCTGAAGCCATCCTGCGGTGTTGCGGCCAGCTCACAAGAAAGCGAGTTGAAGAAAGGAGCTCAGGGGCACTGTAATTCACAAACCTGCAGAGTTATAAATGACAGCTATCGTCCAAAAATATACTGAAGTAAGGCTGCCAAGAGGACTTGAAAGCGGGGCAGAATTGCAGGAAACCGATTTCAGGAGGTAGAGTGGAATTGCATTGAAAGCATAGGAAAAGAGGCAGAACGTCCACAATGATGCACTTGGCCAAAAAGGGCGTATGCGTTTTTTCCTGAATATATTCAGGAAAAAACGCATACGCCCTTTTTGGCCAACCAAGCAAACTTGCAAAGGAAATCTGCACTACAATGAAGTCTCACTTCCCCCCGTTCAAAAGGGCCATCTGAAAAAAGTGTAAAATCCAGAAAGGCAGGACAGGCCATGGAGAACTGGGAGCCTTGTTATGCTGATGGGCGGGATGTAAATTGCCAACAGACACTCGGGAGAAGTGTATGGTGTTTCCTGAAACATCTAAAAAACAAAGCAACAGAGCCTAGGGCACTTCCACTTATGGCCCTATAGCTTAGGGAAATTAAAATCAAAACGACACAGCCACCCCAAAGTTTGGGACGCCTCTGTTTACAAGAACCTCGTTTACCGTACAAGTTCAATATCACAGAAAGTGAAAAATGGATAAAGAACTTGTGGTACTTACGTACAATGCAGTATCACTCAGCAGTGAAATCTATGTCATCAGGCCCGTAGCAGCACAATGAGTGGATTCAGGTACGATGATTCTAACTGAAATAAGTCACACAGAAAAAGAAACATCATAAGATATCAGTAATACACGGAATGTAAACTTGGCTACACAGGAACTGAATTACAGAACAGAACAGGGACTCAAATTTAGAAAACCAAGTTATGCTTGCTTAAGGGTAAAGGTGAGTTGGGATGCTGCATAAAAGCAGAGATTGAAATGAGCACAGATAAAGTTCCTTAAGCCAAATATGGAATAGACAAGAGCTACTCCTTGCTCAACGAAATGGACTCAACACCGCATATTAAACGCCTAAGAATGTACCTGACTCTTAAGTATCTTAAAACCTATGGATTGCTATGTCTCCGAAAGAGAATCAAGCATGTGTACAGGGACATAAACGCAGCAGTGATAGGATTGGAGAGGTTCGGTGAGCAAATGAAGACCCTTTGAAGTCATATTGCATGGTACCCATTACACGGGTCTCAACTCTCCAGGTTTAAGGTATTCTTCCTTCAGCTAAAATATGCATGTGGAACCCAGAGTATGATCAACAGTGTGAACGGGAGATGTGTTCAAATATGTCTCAGTTTTCCTCCCCTGGTACTCGGGTGCAACATTCCAGACGCTTTACTAACACTCTCCCCACTTGGAGAGTCAGCGCCTTTAACCTCCTGTTTGGCCCAGTTTGCAATTTCTGTGGAAGATGAACAGGAATAGCGAGAACCAATGAGAGACTAGCTGGAGGTGTCTGGACGGGCAAATTTAACTCTCATTTCCCACCAGGAAGAGGAAATAACCAAAGGCTCAGCGTGCCATGCCGGAACCAGATTAGGGCCTGAAGCCATCCTGCGGTGTTGCGGCCAGGTCACAAGAAAGCGAGTTGAAGAAAGGAGCTCAGGGGCACTGTAATTCACAAACCTGCAGAGTTATAAATGACAGCTATCGTCCAAAAATATACTGAAGTAAGGCTGCCAAGAGGACTTGAAAGTGGGGCAGAATTGCAGGAAACCAATTTCAGGAGGTAGACTGGAATTGCATTGAAAGCATAGGAAAAGAGGCAGAACGTCCACAATGATGCACTTGGCCAAAAAGGGCGTATGCGTTTTTTCCTGAATATATTCAGGAAAAAACGCATACGCCCTTTTTGGCCAACCAAGCAAACTTGCAAAGGAAATCTGCACTACAATGAAGTCTCACTTCCCCCCGGTCAAAAGGGCCATCTGAAAAAAGTGTAAAATCCAGAAAGGCAGGACAGGCCACGGAGAACTGGGAGCCTTGTTATGCTGATGGGCGGGATGTAAATTGCCAACAGCCACTCGGGAGAAGTGTATGGTGTTTCCTGAAACATCTAAGAAACAATGCAACAGAGCCTAGGGCACTTTCACTTATGGTCCTATAGCTTAGGGAAATTAAAATCAAAAAGACACAGCCACCCCAAAGTTTGGGACGCCTCTGTTTACAAGAACCTCGTTTACCGTACAAGTTCTCTATCACAGAACGTGAAAAATGGATAAAGAACTTGTGGTACTTACGTACAATGCAGTATCACTCAGCAATGAAATCTATGTCATCAGGCCCATAGCAGCATAATGAGTGGATTCAGGTACGATGATTCTAACTGAAATAAGTCACACAGAAAAAGAAACATCATAAGATATCACTAATACACGGAATGTAAACTTGGCTACACAGGAACTGAATTCCAAAACAGAACAGGGTCTCAAATTTAGAAAACCAACTTATGCTTGCTTAAGGGGAAAGGTGAGTTGGGGTGCTGCATAAAACCAGAGATTGAAATGAGCACAGATAAAGTTCCTTAAGCCAAATATGGAATAGACAAGAGCTACTCCTTGCTCAACGAAATGGACTCAACACCCCATATTAAACGCTTAAGAATGTACCTGACTAGTAAGTATCTTAAAACCTATGGATTGCTATGTCTCCATAAGAGAATCAAGCGTGTGTACAGGGGCATAAACGCAGCAGTGATAGGATTGGAGAGGTTCGGTGAGCAAATGAAGACCCTTTGAAGTCATATTGCATGGTACCCATTACACGGGTCTCAACTCTCCAGGTTTAAGGTATTCTTCCTTCAGCTAAAATATGCATGTGGAACCCAGAGTATGATCAACAGTGTGAACGGGAGACGTGTTCAAATATGTCTCAGTTTTCCTCCCCTGGTACTCGGGTGCAACATTCCAGACGCTTTACTAACACTCTCCCCACTTGGAGAGTCAGCGCCTTTAACCTCCTGTTTGGCCCAGTTTGTAATTTCTGCGGAAGATGAACAGGAATAGGGAGAACCAATGAGAGACTAGCTGGAGGTGTCTGGACGGGCAAATTTAACTCTCATTTCCCACCAGGAAGAGGAAATAACCAAAGGCTCAGCGTGCCATGCCGGAACCAGATTAGGGCCTGAAGCCATCCTGCGGTGTTGCGGCCAGCTCACAAGAAAGCGAGTTGAAGAAAGGAGCTCAGGGGCACTGTAATTCACAAACCTGCAGAGTTATAAATGACAGCTATCGTCCAAAAATATACTGAAGTAAGGCTGCCAAGAGGACTTGAAAGTGGGGCAGAATTGCAGGAAACCGATTTCAGGAGGTAGACTGGAATTGCATTGAAAGCATAGGAAAAGAGGCAGAACGTCCACAATGATGCACTTGGCCAAAAAGGGCGTATGCGTTTTTTCCTGAATATATTCAGGAAAAAACGCATACGCCCTTTTTGGCCAACCAAGCAAACTTGCAAAGGAAATCTGCACTACAATGAAGTCTCACTTCCCCCCATTCAAAAGGGCCATCTGAAAAAAGTGTAAAATCCAGAAAGGCAGGACAGGCCATGGAGAACTGGGAGCCTTGTTATGCTGATGGGCGGGATGTAAATTGCCAACAGACACTCGGGAGAAGTGTATGGTGTTTCCTGAAACATCTAAAAAACAAAGCAACAGAGCCTAGGGCACTTCCACTTATGGCCCTATAGCTTAGGGAAATTAAAATCAAAACGACACAGCCACCCCAAAGTTTGGGACGCCTCTGTTTACAAGAACCTCGTTTACCGTACAAGTTCAATATCACAGAAAGTGAAAAATGGATAAAGAACTTGTGGTACTTACGTACAATGCAGTATCACTCAGCAGTGAAATCTATGTCATCAGGCCCGTAGCAGCACAATGAGTGGATTCAGGTACGATGATTCTAACTGAAATAAGTCACACAGAAAAAGAAACATCATAAGATATCAGTAATACACGGAATGTAAACTTGGCTACACAGGAACTGAATTACAGAACAGAACAGGGACTCAAATTTAGAAAACCAAGTTATGCTTGCTTAAGGGTAAAGGTGAGTTGGGATGCTGCATAAAAGCAGAGATTGAAATGAGCACAGATAAAGTTCCTTAAGCCAAATATGGAATAGACAAGAGCTACTCCTTGCTCAACGAAATGGACTCAACACCGCATATTAAACGCCTAAGAATGTACCTGACTCTTAAGTATCTTAAAACCTATGGATTGCTATGTCTCCGAAAGAGAATCAAGCATGTGTACAGGGACATAAACGCAGCAGTGATAGGATTGGAGAGGTTCGGTGAGCAAATGAAGACCCTTTGAAGTCATATTGCATGGTACCCATTACACGGGTCTCAACTCTCCAGGTTTAAGGTATTCTTCCTTCAGCTAAAATATGCATGTGGAACCCAGAGTATGATCAACAGTGTGAACGGGAGACGTGTTCAAATATGTCTCAGTTTTCCTCCCCTGGTACTCGGGTGCAACATTCCAGACGCTTTACTAACACTCTCCCCACTTTGAGAGTCAGTCCCTTTAACCTCCTGTTTGGCCCAGTTTGCAATTTCTGCGGAAGATGAACAGGAATAGCGAGAACCAATGAGAGACTAGCTGGAGGTGTCTGGACGGGCAAATTTAACTCTCATTTCCCACCAGGAAGAGGAAATAACCAAAGGCTCAGCGTGCCATGCCGGAACAAGATTAGGGCCTGAAGCCATCCTGCGGTGTTGCGGCCAGCTCACAAGAAAGCGAGTTGAAGAAAGGAGCTCAGGGGCACTGTAATTCACAAACCTGCAGAGTTATAAATGACAGCTATCGTCCAAAAATATACTGAAGTAAGGCTGCCAAGAGGACTTGAAAGCGGGGCAGAATTGCAGGAAACCGATTTCAGGAGGTAGACTGGAATTGCATTGAAAGCATAGGAAAAGAGGCAGAACGTCCACAATGATGCACTTGGCCAAAAAGGGCGTATGCGTTTTTTCCTGAATATATTCAGGAAAAAACGCATACGCCCTTTTTGGCCAACCAAGCAAACTTGCAAAGGAAATCTGCACTACAATGAAGTCTCACTTCCCCCCGTTCAAAAGGGCCATCTGAAAAAAGTGTAAAATCCAGAAAGGCAGGACAGGCCATGGAGAACTGGGAGCCTTGTTATGCTGATGGGCGGGATGTAAATTGCCAACAGCCACTCGGGAGAAGTGTATGGTGTTTCCTGAAACATCTAAAAAACAAAGCAACAGAGCCTAGGGCACTTCCACTTATGGCCCTATAGCTTAGGGAAATTAAAATCAAAACGACACAGCCACCCCAAAGTTTGGGACGCCTCTGTTTACAAGAACCTCGTTTACCGTACAAGTTCTCTATCACAGAACGTGAAAAATGGATAAAGAACTTGTGGTACTTACGTACAATGCAGTATCACTCAGCAATGAAATCTATGTCATCAGGCCCATAGCAGCATAATGAGTGGATTCAGGTACGATGATTCTAACTGAAATAAGTCACACAGAAAAAGAAACATCATAAGATATCACTAATACACGGAATGTAAACTTGGCTACACAGGAACTGAATTCCAAAACAGAACAGGGTCTCAAATTTAGAAAACCAACTTATGCTTGCTTAAGGGGAAAGGTGAGTTGGGGTGCTGCATAAAACCAGAGATTGAAATGAGCACAGATAAAGTTCCTTAAGCCAAATATGGAATAGACAAGAGCTACTCCTTGCTCAACGAAATGGACTCAACACCCCATATTAAACGCTTAAGAATGTACCTGACTAGTAAGTATCTTAAAACCTATGGATTGCTATGTCTCCATAAGAGAATCAAGCGTGTGTACAGGGGCATAAACGCAGCAGTGATAGGATTGGAGAGGTTCGGTGAGCAAATGAAGACCCTTTGAAGTCATATTGCATGGTACCCATTACACGGGTCTCAACTCTCCAGGTTTAAGGTATTCTTCCTTCAGCTAAAATATGCATGTGGAACCCAGAGTATGATCAACAGTGTGAACGGGAGACGTGTTCAAATATGTCTCAGTTTTCCTCCCCTGGTACTCGGGTGCAACATTCCAGACGACGCTTTACTAACACTCTCCCCACTTGGAGAGTCAGCGCCTTTAACCTCCTGTTTGGCCCAGTTTGCAATTTCTGCAGAAGATGAACAGGAATAGGGAGAACCAATGAGAAACTAGCTGGAGGTGTCTGGACGGGCAAATTTAACTCTCATTTCCCACCAGGAAGAGGAAATAACCAAAGGCTCAGCGTGCCATGCCGGAACCAGATTAGGGCCTGAAGCCATCCTGCGGTGTTGCGGCCAGCTCACAAGAAAGCGAGTTGAAGAAAGGAGCTCAGGGGCACTGTAATTCACAAACCTGCAGAGTTATAAATGACAGCTATCGTCCAAAAATATACTGAAGTAAGGCTGCCAAGAGGACTTGAAAGCGGGGCAGAATTGCAGGAAACCGATTTCAGGAGGTAGACTGGAATTGCATTGAAAGCATAGGAAAAGAGGCAGAACGTCCACAATGATGCACTTGGCCAAAAAGGGCGTATGCGTTTTTTCCTGAATATATTCAGGAAAAAACGCATACGCCCTTTTTGGCCAACCAAGCAAACTTGCAAAGGAAATCTGCACTACAATGAAGTCTCACTTCCCCCCGTTCAAAAGGGCCATCTGAAAAAAGTGTAAAATCCAGAAAGGCAGGACAGGCCATGGAGAACTGGGAGCCTTGTTATGCTGATGGGCGGGATGTAAATTGCCAACAGACACTCGGGAGAAGTGTATGGTGTTTCCTGAAACATCTAAAAAACAAAGCAACAGAGCCTAGGGCACTTCCACTTATGGCCCTATAGCTTAGGGAAATTAAAATCAAAACGACACAGCCACCCCAAAGTTTGGGACGCCTCTGTTTACAAGAACCTCGTTTACCGTACAAGTTCAATATCACAGAAAGTGAAAAATGGATAAAGAACTTGTGGTACTTACGTACAATGCAGTATCACTCAGCAGTGAAATCTATGTCATCAGGCCCGTAGCAGCACAATGAGTGGATTCAGGTACGATGATTCTAACTGAAATAAGTCACACAGAAAAAGAAACATCATAAGATATCAGTAATACACGGAATGTAAACTTGGCTACACAGGAACTGAATTACAGAACAGAACAGGGACTCAAATTTAGAAAACCAAGTTATGCTTGCTTAAGGGTAAAGGTGAGTTGGGATGCTGCATAAAAGCAGAGATTGAAATGAGCACAGATAAAGTTCCTTAAGCCAAATATGGAATAGACAAGAGCTACTCCTTGCTCAACGAAATGGACTCAACACCGCATATTAAACGCCTAAGAATGTACCTGACTCTTAAGTATCTTAAAACCTATGGATTGCTATGTCTCCGAAAGAGAATCAAGCATGTGTACAGGGACATAAACGCAGCAGTGATAGGATTGGAGAGGTTCGGTGAGCAAATGAAGACCCTTTGAAGTCATATTGCATGGTACCCATTACACGGGTCTCAACTCTCCAGGTTTAAGGTATTCTTCCTTCAGCTAAAATATGCATGTGGAACCCAGAGTATGATCAACAGTGTGAACGGGAGACGTGTTCAAATATGTCTCAGTTTTCCTCCCCTGGTACTCGGGTGCAACATTCCAGACGCTTTACTAACACTCTCCCCACTTGGAGAGTCAGCGCCTTTAACCTCCTGTTTGGCCCAGTTTGCAATTTCTGTGGAAGATGAACAGGAATAGCGAGAACCAATGAGAGACTAGCTGGAGGTGTCTGGACGGGCAAATTTAACTCTCATTTCCCACCAGGAAGAGGAAATAACCAAAGGCTCAGCGTGCCATGCCGGAACCAGATTAGGGCCTGAAGCCATCCTGCGGTGTTGCGGCCAGCTCACAAGAAAGCGAGTTGAAGAAAGGAGCTCAGGGGCACTGTAATTCACAAACCTGCAGAGTTATAAATGACAGCTATCGTCCAAAAATATACTGAAGTAAGGCTGCCAAGAGGACTTGAAAGTGGGGCAGAATTGCAGGAAACCAATTTCAGGAGGTAGACTGGAATTGCATTGAAAGCATAGGAAAAGAGGCAGAACGTCCACAATGATGCACTTGGCCAAAAAGGGCGTATGCGTTTTTTCCTGAATATATTCAGGAAAAAACGCATACGCCCTTTTTGGCCAACCAAGCAAACTTGCAAAGGAAATCTGCACTACAATGAAGTCTCACTTCCCCCCGGTCAAAAGGGCCATCTGAAAAAAGTGTAAAATCCAGAAAGGCAGGACAGGCCACGGAGAACTGGGAGCCTTGTTATGCTGATGGGCGGGATGTAAATTGCCAACAGCCACTCGGGAGAAGTGTATGGTGTTTCCTGAAACATCTAAGAAACAAAGCAACAGAGCCTAGGGCACTTTCACTTATGGTCCTATAGCTTAGGGAAATTAAAATCAAAAAGACACAGCCACCCCAAAGTTTGGGACGCCTCTGTTTACAAGAACCTCGTTTACCGTACAAGTTCTCTATCACAGAACGTGAAAAATGGATAAAGAACTTGTGGTACTTACGTACAATGCAGTATCACTCAGCAATGAAATCTATGTCATCAGGCCCATAGCAGCATAATGAGTGGATTCAGGTACGATGATTCTAACTGAAATAAGTCACACAGAAAAAGAAACATCATAAGATATCACTAATACACGGAATGTAAACTTGGCTACACAGGAACTGAATTCCAAAACAGAACAGGGTCTCAAATTTAGAAAACCAACTTATGCTTGCTTAAGGGGAAAGGTGAGTTGGGGTGCTGCATAAAACCAGAGATTGAAATGAGCACAGATAAAGTTCCTTAAGCCAAATATGGAATAGACAAGAGCTACTCCTTGCTCAACGAAATGGACTCAACACCCCATATTAAACGCTTAAGAATGTACCTGACTAGTAAGTATCTTAAAACCTATGGATTGCTATGTCTCCATAAGAGAATCAAGCGTGTGTACAGGGGCATAAACGCAGCAGTGATAGGATTGGAGAGGTTCGGTGAGCAAATGAAGACCCTTTGAAGTCATATTGCATGGTACCCATTACACGGGTCTCAACTCTCCAGGTTTAAGGTATTCTTCCTTCAGCTAAAATATGCATGTGGAACCCAGAGTATGATCAACAGTGTGAACGGGAGACGTGTTCAAATATGTCTCAGTTTTCCTCCCCTGGTACTCGGGTGCAACATTCCAGACGCTTTACTAACACTCTCCCCACTTGGAGAGTCAGCGCCTTTAACCTCCTGTTTGGCCCAGTTTGTAATTTCTGCGGAAGATGAACAGGAATAGGGAGAACCAATGAGAGACTAGCTGGAGGTGTCTGGACGGGCAAATTTAACTCTCATTTCCCACCAGGAAGAGGAAATAACCAAAGGCTCAGCGTGCCATGCCGGAACCAGATTAGGGCCTGAAGCCATCCTGCGGTGTTGCGGCCAGCTCACAAGAAAGCGAGTTGAAGAAAGGAGCTCAGCGGCACTGTAATTCACAAACCTGCAGAGTTATAAATGACAGCTATCGTCCAAAAATATACTGAAGTAAGGCTGCCAAGAGGACTTGAAAGTGGGGCAGAATTGCAGGAAACCGATTTCAGGAGGTAGACTGGAATTGCATTGAAAGCATAGGAAAAGAGGCAGAACGTCCACAATGATGCACTTGGCCAAAAAGGGCGTATGCGTTTTTTCCTGAATATATTCAGGAAAAAACGCATACGCCCTTTTTGGCCAACCAAGCAAACTTGCAAAGGAAATCTGCACTACAATGAAGTCTCACTTCCCCCCATTCAAAAGGGCCATCTGAAAAAAGTGTAAAATCCAGAAAGGCAGGACAGGCCATGGAGAACTGGGAGCCTTGTTATGCTGATGGGCGGGATGTAAATTGCCAACAGACACTCGGGAGAAGTGTATGGTGTTTCCTGAAACATCTAAAAAACAAAGCAACAGAGCCTAGGGCACTTCCACTTATGGCCCTATAGCTTAGGGAAATTAAAATCAAAACGACACAGCCACCCCAAAGTTTGGGACGCCTCTGTTTACAAGAACCTCGTTTACCGTACAAGTTCAATATCACAGAAAGTGAAAAATGGATAAAGAACTTGTGGTACTTACGTACAATGCAGTATCACTCAGCAGTGAAATCTATGTCATCAGGCCCGTAGCAGCACAATGAGTGGATTCAGGTACGATGATTCTAACTGAAATAAGTCACACAGAAAAAGAAACATCATAAGATATCAGTAATACACGGAATGTAAACTTGGCTACACAGGAACTGAATTACAGAACAGAACAGGGACTCAAATTTAGAAAACCAAGTTATGCTTGCTTAAGGGTAAAGGTGAGTTGGGATGCTGCATAAAAGCAGAGATTGAAATGAGCACAGATAAAGTTCCTTAAGCCAAATATGGAATAGACAAGAGCTACTCCTTGCTCAACGAAATGGACTCAACACCGCATATTAAACGCCTAAGAATGTACCTGACTCTTAAGTATCTTAAAACCTATGGATTGCTATGTCTCCGAAAGAGAATCAAGCATGTGTACAGGGACATAAACGCAGCAGTGATAGGATTGGAGAGGTTCGGTGAGCAAATGAAGACCCTTTGAAGTCATATTGCATGGTACCCATTACACGGGTCTCAACTCTCCAGGTTTAAGGTATTCTTCCTTCAGCTAAAATATGCATGTGGAACCCAGAGTATGATCAACAGTGTGAACGGGAGACGTGTTCAAATATGTCTCAGTTTTCCTCCCCTGGTACTCGGGTGCAACATTCCAGACGCTTTACTAACACTCTCCCCACTTTGAGAGTCAGTCCCTTTAACCTCCTGTTTGGCCCAGTTTGCAATTTCTGCGGAAGATGAACAGGAATAGCGAGAACCAATGAGAGACTAGCTGGAGGTGTCTGGACGGGCAAATTTAACTCTCATTTCCCACCAGGAAGAGGAAATAACCAAAGGCTCAGCGTGCCATGCCGGAACAAGATTAGGGCCTGAAGCCATCCTGCGGTGTTGCGGCCAGCTCACAAGAAAGCGAGTTGAAGAAAGGAGCTCAGGGGCACTGTAATTCACAAACCTGCAGAGTTATAAATGACAGCTATCGTCCAAAAATATACTGAAGTAAGGCTGCCAAGAGGACTTGAAAGCGGGGCAGAATTGCAGGAAACCGATTTCAGGAGGTAGACTGGAATTGCATTGAAAGCATAGGAAAAGAGGCAGAACGTCCACAATGATGCACTTGGCCAAAAAGGGCGTATGCGTTTTTTCCTGAATATATTCAGGAAAAAACGCATACGCCCTTTTTGGCCAACCAAGCAAACTTGCAAAGGAAATCTGCACTACAATGAAGTCTCACTTCCCCCCGTTCAAAAGGGCCATCTGAAAAAAGTGTAAAATCCAGAAAGGCAGGACAGGCCATGGAGAACTGGGAGCCTTGTTATGCTGATGGGCGGGATGTAAATTGCCAACAGCCACTCGGGAGAAGTGTATGGTGTTTCCTGAAACATCTAAAAAACAAAGCAACAGAGCCTAGGGCACTTCCACTTATGGCCCTATAGCTTAGGGAAATTAAAATCAAAAAGACACAGCCACCCCAAAGTTTGGGACGCCTCTGTTTACAAGAACCTCGTTTACCGTACAAGTTCTCTATCACAGAACGTGAAAAATGGATAAAGAACTTGTGGTACTTACGTACAATGCAGTATCACTCAGCAATGAAATCTATGTCATCAGGCCCATAGCAGCATAATGAGTGGATTCAGGTACGATGATTCTAACTGAAATAAGTCACACAGAAAAAGAAACATCATAAGATATCACTAATACACGGAATGTAAACTTGGCTACACAGGAACTGAATTCCAAAACAGAACAGGGTCTCAAATTTAGAAAACCAACTTATGCTTGCTTAAGGGGAAAGGTGAGTTGGGGTGCTGCATAAAACCAGAGATTGAAATGAGCACAGATAAAGTTCCTTAAGCCAAATATGGAATAGACAAGAGCTACTCCTTGCTCAACGAAATGGACTCAACACCCCATATTAAACGCTTAAGAATGTACCTGACTAGTAAGTATCTTAAAACCTATGGATTGCTATGTCTCCATAAGAGAATCAAGCGTGTGTACAGGGGCATAAACGCAGCAGTGATAGGATTGGAGAGGTTCGGTGAGCAAATGAAGACCCTTTGAAGTCATATTGCATGGTACCCATTACACGGGTCTCAACTCTCCAGGTTTAAGGTATTCTTCCTTCAGCTAAAATATGCATGTGGAACCCAGAGTATGATCAACAGTGTGAACGGGAGACGTGTTCAAATATGTCTCAGTTTTCCTCCCCTGGTACTCGGGTGCAACATTCCAGACGACGCTTTACTAACACTCTCCCCACTTGGAGAGTCAGCGCCTTTAACCTCCTGTTTGGCCCAGTTTGCAATTTCTGCGGAAGATGAACAGGAATAGGGAGAACCAATGAGAAACTAGCTGGAGGTGTCTGGACGGGCAAATTTAACTCTCATTTCCCACCAGGAAGAGGAAATAACCAAAGGCTCAGCGTGCCATGCCGGAACCAGATTAGGGCCTGAAGCCATCCTGCGGTGTTGCGGCCAGCTCACAAGAAAGCGAGTTGAAGAAAGGAGCTCAGGGGCACTGTAATTCACAAACCTGCAGAGTTATAAATGACAGCTATCGTCCAAAAATATACTGAAGTAAGGCTGCCAAGAGGACTTGAAAGCGGGGCAGAATTGCAGGAAACCGATTTCAGGAGGTAGACTGGAATTGCATTGAAAGCATAGGAAAAGAGGCAGAACGTCCACAATGATGCACTTGGCCAAAAAGGGCGTATGCGTTTTTTCCTGAATATATTCAGGAAAAAACGCATACGCCCTTTTTGGCCAACCAAGCAAACTTGCAAAGGAAATCTGCACTACAATGAAGTCTCACTTCCCCCCGTTCAAAAGGGCCATCTGAAAAAAGTGTAAAATCCAGAAAGGCAGGACAGGCCATGGAGAACTGGGAGCCTTGTTATGCTGATGGGCGGGATGTAAATTGCCAACAGCCACTCGGGAGAAGTGTATGGTGTTTCCTGAAACATCTAAAAAACAAAGCAACAGAGCCTAGGGCACTTCCACTTATGGCCCTATAGCTTAGGGAAATTAAAATCAAAACGACACAGCCACCCCAAAGTTTGGGACGCCTCTGTTTACAAGAACCTCGTTTACCGTACAAGTTCAATATCACAGAAAGTGAAAAATGGATAAAGAACTTGTGGTACTTACGTACAATGCAGTATCACTCAGCAGTGAAATCTATGTCATCAGGCCCGTAGCAGCACAATGAGTGGATTCAGGTACGATGATTCTAACTGAAATAAGTCACACAGAAAAAGAAACATCATAAGATATCAGTAATACACGGAATGTAAACTTGGCTACACAGGAACTGAATTACAGAACAGAACAGGGACTCAAATTTAGAAAACCAAGTTATGCTTGCTTAAGGGTAAAGGTGAGTTGGGATGCTGCATAAAAGCAGAGATTGAAATGAGCACAGATAAAGTTCCTTAAGCCAAATATGGAATAGACAAGAGCTACTCCTTGCTCAACGAAATGGACTCAACACCGCATATTAAACGCCTAAGAATGTACCTGACTCTTAAGTATCTTAAAACCTATGGATTGCTATGTCTCCGAAAGAGAATCAAGCATGTGTACAGGGACATAAACGCAGCAGTGATAGGATTGGAGAGGTTCGGTGAGCAAATGAAGACCCTTTGAAGTCATATTGCATGGTACCCATTACACGGGTCTCAACTCTCCAGGTTTAAGGTATTCTTCCTTCAGCTAAAATATGCATGTGGAACCCAGAGTATGATCAACAGTGTGAACGGGAGACGTGTTCAAATATGTCTCAGTTTTCCTCCCCTGGTACTCGGGTGCAACATTCCAGACGCTTTACTAACACTCTCCCCACTTGGAGAGTCAGCGCCTTTAACCTCCTGTTTGGCCCAGTTTGCAATTTCTGTGGAAGATGAACAGGAATAGCGAGAACCAATGAGAGACTAGCTGGAGGTGTCTGGACGGGCAAATTTAACTCTCATTTCCCACCAGGAAGAGGAAATAACCAAAGGCTCAGCGTGCCATGCCAGAACCAGATTAGGGCCTGAAGCCATCCTGCGGTGTTGCGGCCAGGTCACAAGAAAGCGAGTTGAAGAAAGGAGCTCAGGGGCACTGTAATTCACAAACCTGCAGAGTTATAAATGACAGCTATCGTCCAAAAATATACTGAAGTAAGGCTGCCAAGAGGACTTGAAAGTGGGGCAGAATTGCAGGAAACCGATTTCAGGAGGTAGACTGGAATTGCATTGAAAGCATAGGAAAAGAGGCAGAACGTCCACAATGATGCACTTGGCCAAAAAGGGCGTATGCGTTTTTTCCTGAATATATTCAGGAAAAAACGCATACGCCCTTTTTGGCCAACCAAGCAAACTTGCAAAGGAAATCTGCACTACAATGAAGTCTCACTTCCCCCCGGTCAAAAGGGCCATCTGAAAAAAGTGTAAAATCCAGAAAGGCAGGACAGGCCACGGAGAACTGGGAGCCTTGTTATGCTGATGGGCGGGATGTAAATTGCCAACAGCCACTCGGGAGAAGTGTATGGTGTTTCCTGAAACATCTAAGAAACAAAGCAACAGAGCCTAGGGCACTTTCACTTATGGTCCTATAGCTTAGGGAAATTAAAATCAAAAAGACACAGCCACCCCAAAGTTTGGGACGCCTCTGTTTACAAGAACCTCGTTTACCGTACAAGTTCTCTATCACAGAACGTGAAAAATGGATAAAGAACTTGTGGTACTTACGTACAATGCAGTATCACTCAGCAATGAAATCTATGTCATCAGGCCCATAGCAGCATAATGAGTGGATTCAGGTACGATGATTCTAACTGAAATAAGTCACACAGAAAAAGAAACATCATAAGATATCACTAATACACGGAATGTAAACTTGGCTACACAGGAACTGAATTCCAAAACAGAACAGGGTCTCAAATTTAGAAAACCAACTTATGCTTGCTTAAGGGGAAAGGTGAGTTGGGGTGCTGCATAAAACCAGAGATTGAAATGAGCACAGATAAAGTTCCTTAAGCCAAATATGGAATAGACAAGAGCTACTCCTTGCTCAACGAAATGGACTCAACACCCCATATTAAACGCTTAAGAATGTACCTGACTAGTAAGTATCTTAAAACCTATGGATTGCTATGTCTCCATAAGAGAATCAAGCGTGTGTACAGGGGCATAAACGCAGCAGTGATAGGATTGGAGAGGTTCGGTGAGCAAATGAAGACGCTTTGAAGTCATATTGCATGGTACCCATTACACGGGTCTCAACTCTCCAGGTTTAAGGTATTCTTCCTTCAGCTAAAATATGCATGTGGAACCCAGAGTATGATCAACAGTGTGAACGGGAGACGTGTTCAAATATGTCTCAGTTTTCCTCCCCTGGTACTCGGGTGCAACATTCCAGACGACGCTTTACTAACACTCTCCCCACTTGGAGAGTCAGCGCCTTTAACCTCCTGTTTGGCCCAGTTTGCAATTTCTGCGGAAGATGAACAGGAATAGGGAGAACCAATGAGAAACTAGCTGGAGGTGTCTGGACGGGCAAATTTAACTCTCATTTCCCACCAGGAAGAGGAAATAACCAAAGGCTCAGCGTGCCATGCCGGAACCAGATTAGGGCCTGAAGCCATCCTGCGGTGTTGCGGCCAGCTCACAAGAAAGCGAGTTGAAGAAAGGAGCTCAGGGGCACTGTAATTCACAAACCTGCAGAGTTATAAATGACAGCTATCGTCCAAAAATATACTGAAGTAAGGCTGCCAAGAGGACTTGAAAGCGGGGCAGAATTGCAGGAAACCGATTTCAGGAGGTAGACTGGAATTGCATTGAAAGCATAGGAAAAGAGGCAGAACGTCCACAATGATGCACTTGGCCAAAAAGGGCGTATGCGTTTTTTCCTGAATATATTCAGGAAAAAACGCATTCGCCCTTTTTGGCCAACCAAGCAAACTTGCAAAGGAAATCTGCACTACAATGAAGTCTCACTTCCCCCCGTTCAAAAGGGCCATCTGAAAAAAGTGTAAAATCCAGAAAGGCAGGACAGGCCATGGAGAACTGGGAGCCTTGTTATGCTGATGGGCGGGATGTTAATTGCCAACAGACACTCGGGAGAAGTGTATGGTGTTTCCTGAAACATCTAAAAAACAAAGCAACAGAGCCTAGGGCACTTCCACTTATGGCCCTATAGCTTAGGGAAATTAAAATCAAAACGACACAGCCACCCCAAAGTTTGGGACGCCTCTGTTTACAAGAACCTCGTTTACCGTACAAGTTCAATATCACAGAAAGTGAAAAATGGATAAAGAACTTGTGGTACTTACGTACAATGCAGTATCACTCAGCAGTGAAATCTATGTCATCAGGCCCGTAGCAGCACAATGAGTGGATTCAGGTACGATGATTCTAACTGAAATAAGTCACACAGAAAAAGAAACATCATAAGATATCAGTAATACACGGAATGTAAACTTGGCTACACAGGAACTGAATTACAGAACAGAACAGGGACTCAAATTTAGAAAACCAAGTTATGCTTGCTTAAGGGTAAAGGTGAGTTGGGATGCTGCATAAAAGCAGAGATTGAAATGAGCACAGATAAAGTTCCTTAAGCCAAATATGGAATAGACAAGAGCTACTCCTTGCTCAACGAAATGGACTCAACACCGCATATTAAACGCCTAAGAATGTACCTGACTCTTAAGTATCTTAAAACCTATGGATTGCTATGTCTCCGAAAGAGAATCAAGCATGTGTACAGGGACATAAACGCAGCAGTGATAGGATTGGAGAGGTTCGGTGAGCAAATGAAGACCCTTTGAAGTCATATTGCATGGTACCCATTACACGGGTCTCAACTCTCCAGGTTTAAGGTATTCTTCCTTCAGCTAAAATATGCATGTGGAACCCAGAGTATGATCAACAGTGTGAACGGGAGACGTGTTCAAATATGTCTCAGTTTTCCTCCCCTGGTACTCGGGTGCAACATTCCAGACGCTTTACTAACACTCTCCCCACTTGGAGAGTCAGCGCCTTTAACCTCCTGTTTGGCCCAGTTTGCAATTTCTGCGGAAGATGAACAGGAATAGCGAGAACCAATGAGAGACTAGCTGGAGGTGTCTGGACGGGCAAATTTAACTCTCATTTCCCACCAGGAAGAGGAAATAACCAAAGGCTCAGCGTGCCATGCCGGAACCAGATTAGGGCCTGAAGCCATCTTGCGGTGTTGCGGCCAGGTCACAAGAAAGCGAGTTGAAGAAAGGAGCTCAGGGGCACTGTAATTCACAAACCTGCAGAGTTATAAATGACAGCTATCGTCCAAAAATATACTGAAGTAAGGCTGCCAAGAGGACTTGAAAGTGGGGCAGAATTGCAGGAAACCGATTTCAGGAGGTAGACTGGAATTGCATTGAAAGCATAGGAAAAGAGGCAGAACGTCCACAATGATGCACTTGGCCAAAAAGGGCGTATGCGTTTTTTCCTGAATATATTCAGGAAAAAACGCATACGCCCTTTTTGGCCAACCAAGCAAACTTGCAAAGGAAATCTGCACTACAATGAAGTCTCACTTCCCCCCGGTCAAAAGGGCCATCTGAAAAAAGTGTAAAATCCAGAAAGGCAGGACAGGCCACGGAGAACTGGGAGCCTTGTTATGCTGATGGGCGGGATGTAAATTGCCAACAGCCACTCGGGAGAAGTGTATGGTGTTTCCTGAAACATCTAAGAAACAAAGCAACAGAGCCTAGGGCACTTCCACTTATGGTCCTATAGCTTAGGGAAATTAAAATCAAAAAGACACAGCCACCCCAAAATTTGGGACGCCTCTGTTTACAAGAACCTCGTTTACCGTACAAGTTCTCTATCACAGAAAGTGAAAAATGGATAAAGAACTTGTGGTACTTACGTACAATGCAGTATCACTCAGCAGTGAAATCTATGTCATCAGGCCCGTAGCAGCATAATGAGTGGATTCAGGTACGATGATTCTAACTGAAATAAGTCACACAGAAAAAGAAACATCATAAGATATCACTAATACACGGAATGTAAACTTGGCTACACAGGAACTGAATTCCAAAACAGAACAGGGTCTCAAATTTGGAAAACCAACTTATGCTTGCTTAAGGGGAAAGGTGAGTTGGGGTGCTGCATAAAACCAGAGATTGAAATGAGCACAGATAAAGTTCCTTAAGCCAAATATGGAATAGACAAGAGGTACTCCTTGCTCAACGAAATGGACTCAACACCCCATATTAAACGCTTAAGAATGTACCTGACTAGTAAGTATCTTAAAACCTATGGATTGCTATGTCTCCATAAGAGAATCAAGCGTGTGTACAGGGGCATAAACGCAGCAGTGATAGGATTGGAGAGGTTCGGTGAGCAAATGAAGACCCTTTGAAGTCATATTGCATGGTACCCATTACACGGGTCTCAACTCTCCAGGTTTAAGGTATTCTTCCTTCAGCTAAAATATGCATGTGGAACCCAGAGTATGATCAACAGTGTGAACGGGAGACGTGTTCAAATATGTCTCAGTTTTCCTCCCCTGGTACTCCGGTGCAACATTCCAGACGCTTTACTAACACTCTCCCCACTTGGAGAGTCAGCGCCTTTAACCTCCTGTTTGGCCCAGTTTGCAATTTCTGCGGAAGATGAACAGGAATAGGGAGAACCAATGAGAAACTAGCTGGAGGTGTCTGGACGGGCAAATTTAACTCTCATTTCCCACCAGGAAGAGGAAATAACCAAAGGCTCAGCGTGCCATGCCGGAACCAGATTAGGGCCTGAAGCCATCCTGCGGTGTTGCGGCCAGCTCACAAGAAAGCGAGTTGAAGAAAGGAGCTCAGGGGCACTGTAATTCACAAACCTGCAGAGTTATAAATGACAGCTATCGTCCAAAAATATACTGAAGTAAGGCTGCCAAGAGGACTTGAAAGCGGGGCAGAATTGCAGGAAACCGATTTCAGGAGGTAGACTGGAATTGCATTGAAAGCATAGGAAAAGAGGCAGAACGTCCACAATGATGCACTTGGCCAAAAAGGGCGTATGCGTTTTTTCCTGAATATATTCAGGAAAAAACGCATACGCCCTTTTTGGCCAACCAAGCAAACTTGCAAAGGAAATCTGCACTACAATGAAGTCTCACTTCCCCCCGTTCAAAAGGGCCATCTGAAAAAAGTGTAAAATCCAGAAAGGCAGGACAGGCCATGGAGAACTGGGAGCCTTGTTATGCTGATGGGCGGGATGTAAATTGCCAACAGACACTCGGGAGAAGTGTATGGTGTTTCCTGAAACATCTAAAAAACAAAGCAACAGAGCCTAGGGCACTTCCACTTATGGCCCTATAGCTTAGGGAAATTAAAATCAAAACGACACAGCCACCCCAAAGTTTGGGACGCCTCTGTTTACAAGAACCTCATTTACCGTACAAGTTCAATATCACAGAAAGTGAAAAATGGATAAAGAACTTGTGGTACTTACGTACAATGCAGTATCACTCAGCAGTGAAATCTATGTCATCAGGCCCGTAGCAGCACAATGAGTGGATTCAGGTACGATGATTCTAACTGAAATAAGTCACACAGAAAAAGAAACATCATAAGATATCAGTAATACACGGAATGTAAACTTGGCTACACAGGAATTGAATTACAGAACAGAACAGGGACTCAAATTTAGAAAACCAACTTATGCTTGCTTAAGGGTAAAGGTGAGTTGGGATGCTGCATAAAAGCAGAGATTGAAATGAGCACAGATAAAGTTCCTTAAGCCAAATATGGAATAGACAAGAGCTACTCCTTGCTCAACGAAATGGATTCAACACCGCATATTAAACGCCTAAGAATGTACCTGACTCTTAAGTATCTTAAAACCTATGGATTGCTATGTCTCCGAAAGAGAATCAAGCATGTGTACAGGGACATAAACGCAGCAGTGATAGGATTGGAGAGGTTCGGTGAGCAAATGAAGACCCTTTGAAATCATACTGCATGGTACCCATTCCACGGGTTTCAACTACCCAGGTTTAAGGTATTCTTCCTTCAGCTAAACCATGCATGTGGAACCTAGAGTATGATCAACCATGTGATCGGGAGACGTGTTCAAATATGTCTCAGTTTTCGTACCCTGGTACTCGGGTGCAACATTCCAGACGCTTTACTAAGACTCTCCTGACTTGGAGAGTCAGTCCCTTTAACCTCCTGTTTGGCCCAGTTTGCAATTTCTGCGGAAGATGAACAGGAATAGCGAGAACCAATGAGAGACTAGCTGGAGGTGTCTGGACGGGCAAATTTAACTCTCATTTCCCACCAGGAAGAGGAAATAACCAAAGGCTCAGCGTGCCGTGCCGGAACCAGATTAGGGCCTGAAGCCATCCTGCGGTGTTGCGGCCAGCTCACAAGAAAACGAGTTGAAGAAAGGAGCTCAGGGGCACTGTAATTCACAAACCTGCAGAGTTATAAATGACAACTATCGTCCAAAAATATACTGAAGTAAGGCTACCAAGAAGACTTGAAAGCGGAGCAGAATTGCAGGAAACCGATTTCAGGAGGTAGACTGGAATTGCATTGAAAGCATAGGAAAAGAGGCAGAACGTCCACAATGATGCACTTGGCCAAAAAGGGCGTATGCGTTTTTTCCTGAATATATTCAGGAAAAAACGCATACGCCCTTTTTGGCCAACCAAGCAAACTTGCAAAGGAAATCTGCACTACAATGAAGTCTCACTTCCCCCCGGTCAAAAGGGCCATCTGAAAAATGTGTAAAATCCAGAAAGGCAGGACAGGCCATGGAGAACTGGGAGCCTTGTTATGCTGATAGGCGGGATGTAAATTGCCAACAGACACTCGGGAGAAGTGTATGGTGTTTCCTGAAACATCTAAAAAACAAAGCAACAGAGCCTAGGGCACTTCCACTTATGGCCCTATAGCTTAGGGAAATTAAAATCAAAACGACACAGCCACCCCAAAGTTTGGGACGCCTCTGTTTACAAGAACCTCGTTTACCGTACAAGTTCAATATCACAGAAAGTGAAAAATGGATAAAGAACTTGTGGTACTTACGTACAATGCAGTATCACTCAGCAGTGAAATCTATGTCATCAGGCCCGTAGCAGCACAATGAGTGGATTCAGGTACGATGATTCTAACTGAAATAAGTCACACAGAAAAAGAAACATCATAAGATATCACTAATACACGGAATGTAAACTTGGCTACACAGGAACTGAATTCCAAAACAGAACAGGGTCTCAAATTTAGAAAACCAACTTATGCTTGCTTAAGGGGAAAGGTGAGTTGGGGTGCTGCATAAAACCAGAGATTGAAATGAGCACAGATAAAGTTCCTTAAGCCAAATATGGAATAGACAAGAGGTACTCCTTGCTCAACGAAATGGACTCAACACCCCATATTAAACGCTTAAGAATGTACCTGACTAGTAAGTATCTTAAAACCTATGGATTGCTATGTCTCCATAAGAGAATCAAGCGTGTGTACAGGGGCATAAACGCAGCAGTGATAGGATTGGAGAGGTTCGGTGAGCAAATGAAGACCCTTTGAAGTCATATTGCATGGTACCCATTACACGGGTCTCAACTCTCCAGGTTTAAGGTATTCTTCCTTCAGCTAAAATATGCATGTGGAACCCAGAGTATGATCAACAGTGTGAACGGGAGACGTGTTCAAATATGTCTCAGTTTTCCTCCCCTGGTACTCCGGTGCAACATTCCAGACGCTTTACTAACACTCTCCCCACTTGGAGAGTCAGCGCCTTTAACCTCCTGTTTGGCCCAGTTTGCAATTTCTGCGGAAGATGAACAGGAATAGGGAGAACCAATGAGAAACTAGCTGGAGGTGTCTGGACGGGCAAATTTAACTCTCATTTCCCACCAGGAAGAGGAAATAACCAAAGGCTCAGCGTGCCATGCCGGAACCAGATTAGGGCCTGAAGCCATCCTGCGGTGTTGCGGCCAGCTCACAAGAAAGCGAGTTGAAGAAAGGAGCTCAGGGGCACTGTAATTCACAAACCTGCAGAGTTATAAATGACAGCTATCGTCCAAAAATATACTGAAGTAAGGCTGCCAAGAGGACTTGAAAGCGGGGCAGAATTGCAGGAAACCGATTTCAGGAGGTAGACTGGAATTGCATTGAAAGCATAGGAAAAGAGGCAGAACGTCCACAATGATGCACTTGGCCAAAAAGGGCGTATGCGTTTTTTCCTGAATATATTCAGGAAAAAACGCATACGCCCTTTTTGGCCAACCAAGCAAACTTGCAAAGGAAATCTGCACTACAATGAAGTCTCACTTCCCCCCGTTCAAAAGGGCCATCTGAAAAAAGTGTAAAATCCAGAAAGGCAGGACAGGCCATGGAGAACTGGGAGCCTTGTTATGCTGATGGGCGGGATGTAAATTGCCAACAGACACTCGGGAGAAGTGTATGGTGTTTCCTGAAACATCTAAAAAACAAAGCAACAGAGCCTAGGGCACTTCCACTTATGGCCCTATAGCTTAGGGAAATTAAAATCAAAACGACACAGCCACCCCAAAGTTTGGGACGCCTCTGTTTACAAGAACCTCATTTACCGTACAAGTTCAATATCACAGAAAGTGAAAAATGGATAAAGAACTTGTGGTACTTACGTACAATGCAGTATCACTCAGCAGTGAAATCTATGTCATCAGGCCCGTAGCAGCACAATGAGTGGATTCAGGTACGATGATTCTAACTGAAATAAGTCACACAGAAAAAGAAACATCATAAGATATCAGTAATACACGGAATGTAAACTTGGCTACACAGGAATTGAATTACAGAACAGAACAGGGACTCAAATTTAGAAAACCAACTTATGCTTGCTTAAGGGTAAAGGTGAGTTGGGATGCTGCATAAAAGCAGAGATTGAAATGAGCACAGATAAAGTTCCTTAAGCCAAATATGGAATAGACAAGAGCTACTCCTTGCTCAACGAAATGGATTCAACACCGCATATTAAACGCCTAAGAATGTACCTGACTCTTAAGTATCTTAAAACCTATGGATTGCTATGTCTCCGAAAGAGAATCAAGCATGTGTACAGGGACATAAACGCAGCAGTGATAGGATTGGAGAGGTTCGGTGAGCAAATGAAGACCCTTTGAAATCATACTGCATGGTACCCATTCCACGGGTTTCAACTACCCAGGTTTAAGGTATTCTTCCTTCAGCTAAACCATGCATGTGGAACCTAGAGTATGATCAACCATGTGATCGGGAGACGTGTTCAAATATGTCTCAGTTTTCGTACCCTGGTACTCGGGTGCAACATTCCAGACGCTTTACTAAGACTCTCCTGACTTGGAGAGTCAGTCCCTTTAACCTCCTGTTTGGCCCAGTTTGCAATTTCTGCGGAAGATGAACAGGAATAGCGAGAACCAATGAGAGACTAGCTGGAGGTGTCTGGACGGGCAAATTTAACTCTCATTTCCCACCAGGAAGAGGAAATAACCAAAGGCTCAGCGTGCCGTGCCGGAACCAGATTAGGGCCTGAAGCCATCCTGCGGTGTTGCGGCCAGCTCACAAGAAAACGAGTTGAAGAAAGGAGCTCAGGGGCACTGTAATTCACAAACCTGCAGAGTTATAAATGACAACTATCGTCCAAAAATATACTGAAGTAAGGCTACCAAGAAGACTTGAAAGCGGAGCAGAATTGCAGGAAACCGATTTCAGGAGGTAGACTGGAATTGCATTGAAAGCATAGGAAAAGAGGCAGAACGTCCACAATGATGCACTTGGCCAAAAAGGGCGTATGCGTTTTTTCCTGAATATATTCAGGAAAAAACGCATACGCCCTTTTTGGCCAACCAAGCAAACTTGCAAAGGAAATCTGCACTACAATGAAGTCTCACTTCCCCCCGGTCAAAAGGGCCATCTGAAAAATGTGTAAAATCCAGAAAGGCAGGACAGGCCATGGAGAACTGGGAGCCTTGTTATGCTGATAGGCGGGATGTAAATTGCCAACAGACACTCGGGAGAAGTGTATGGTGTTTCCTGAAACATCTAAAAAACAAAGCAACAGAGCCTAGGGCACTTCCACTTATGGCCCTATAGCTTAGGGAAATTAAAATCAAAACGACACAGCCACCCCAAAGTTTGGGACGCCTCTGTTTACAAGAACCTCGTTTACCGTACAAGTTCAATATCACAGAAAGTGAAAAATGGATAAAGAACTTGTGGTACTTACGTACAATGCAGTATCACTCAGCAGTGAAATCTATGTCATCAGGCCCGTAGCAGCACAATGAGTGGATTCAGGTACGATGATTCTAACTGAAATAAGTCACACAGAAAAAGAAACATCATAAGATATCAGTAATACACGGAATGTAAACTTGGCTACACAGGAACTGAATTACAGAACAGAACAGGGACTCAAATTTAGAAAACCAACTTATGCTTGCTTAAGGGTAAAGGTGAGTTGGGATGCTGCATAAAAGCAGAGATTGAAATGAGCACAGATAAAGTTCCTTAAGCCAAATATGGAATAGACAAGAGCTACTTCTTGCTCAACGAAATGGACTCAACACCGCATATTAAACGCCTAAGAATGTACCTGACTCTTAAGTATCTTAAAACCTATGGATTGCTATGTCTCCGAAAGAGAATCAAGCATTTGTACAGGGACATAAACGCAGCAGTGATAGGATTGGAGAGGTTCGGTGAGCAAATGAAGACCCTTTGAAGTCATATTGCATGGTACCCATTACACGGGTCTCAACTCTCCAGGTTTAAGGTATTCTTCCTTCAGCTAAAATATGCATGTGGAACCCAGAGTATGATCAACAGTGTGAACGGGAGACGTGTTCAAATATGTCTCAGTTTTCCTCCCCTGGTACTCGGGTGCAACATTCCAGACGCTTTACTAACACTCTCCCCACTTGGAGAGTCAGCGCCTTTAACCTCCTGTTTGGCCCAGTTTGTAATTTCTGCGGAAGATGAACAGGAATAGGGAGAACCAATGAGAGACTAGCTGGAGGTGTCTGGACGGGCAAATTTAACTCTCATTTCCCACCAGGAAGAGGAAATAACCAAAGGCTCAGCGTGCCATGCCGGAACCAGATTAGGGCCTGAAGCCATCCTGCGGTGTTGCGGCCAGCTCACAAGAAAGCGAGTTGAAGAAAGGAGCTCAGGGGCACTGTAATTCACAAACCTGCAGAGTTATAAATGACAGCTATCGTCCAAAAATATACTGAAGTAAGGCTGCCAAGAGGACTTGAAAGCGGGGCAGAATTGCAGGAAACCGATTTCAGGAGGTAGACTGGAATTGCATTGAAAGCATAGGAAAAGAGGCAGAACGTCCACAATGATGCACTTGGCCAAAAAGGGCGTATGCGTTTTTTCCTGAATATATTCAGGAAAAAACGCATACGCCCTTTTTGGCCAACCAAGCAAACTTGCAAAGGAAATCTGCACTACAATGAAGTCTCACTTCCCCCCGTTCAAAAGGGCCATCTGAAAAAAGTGTAAAATCCAGAAAGGCAGGACAGGCCATGGAGAACTGGGAGCCTTGTTATGCTGATGGGCGGGATGTAAATTGCCAACAGACACTCGGGAGAAGTGTATGGTGTTTCCTGAAACATCTAAAAAACAAAGCAACAGAGCCTAGGGCACTTCCACTTATGGCCCTATAGCTTAGGGAAATTAAAATCAAAACGACACAGCCACCCCAAAGTTTGGGACGCCTCTGTTTACAAGAACCTCATTTACCGTACAAGTTCAATATCACAGAAAGTGAAAAATGGATAAAGAACTTGTGGTACTTACGTACAATGCAGTATCACTCAGCAGTGAAATCTATGTCATCAGGCCCGTAGCAGCACAATGAGTGGATTCAGGTACGATGATTCTAACTGAAATAAGTCACACAGAAAAAGAAACATCATAAGATATCAGTAATACACGGAATGTAAACTTGGCTACACAGGAATTGAATTACAGAACAGAACAGGGACTCAAATTTAGAAAACCAACTTATGCTTGCTTAAGGGTAAAGGTGAGTTGGGATGCTGCATAAAAGCAGAGATTGAAATGAGCACAGATAAAGTTCCTTAAGCCAAATATGGAATAGACAAGAGCTACTCCTTGCTCAACGAAATGGATTCAACACCGCATATTAAACGCCTAAGAATGTACCTGACTCTTAAGTATCTTAAAACCTATGGATTGCTATGTCTCCGAAAGAGAATCAAGCATGTGTACAGGGACATAAACGCAGCAGTGATAGGATTGGAGAGGTTCGGTGAGCAAATGAAGACCCTTTGAAATCATACTGCATGGTACCCATTCCACGGGTTTCAACTACCCAGGTTTAAGGTATTCTTCCTTCAGCTAAACCATGCATGTGGAACCTAGAGTATGATCAACCATGTGATCGGGAGACGTGTTCAAATATGTCTCAGTTTTCGTACCCTGGTACTCGGGTGCAACATTCCAGACGCTTTACTAAGACTCTCCTGACTTGGAGAGTCAGTCCCTTTAACCTCCTGTTTGGCCCAGTTTGCAATTTCTGCGGAAGATGAACAGGAATAGCGAGAACCAATGAGAGACTAGCTGGAGGTGTCTGGACGGGCAAATTTAACTCTCATTTCCCACCAGGAAGAGGAAATAACCAAAGGCTCAGCGTGCCGTGCCGGAACCAGATTAGGGCCTGAAGCCATCCTGCGGTGTTGCGGCCAGCTCACAAGAAAACGAGTTGAAGAAAGGAGCTCAGGGGCACTGTAATTCACAAACCTGCAGAGTTATAAATGACAACTATCGTCCAAAAATATACTGAAGTAAGGCTACCAAGAAGACTTGAAAGCGGAGCAGAATTGCAGGAAACCGATTTCAGGAGGTAGACTGGAATTGCATTGAAAGCATAGGAAAAGAGGCAGAACGTCCACAATGATGCACTTGGCCAAAAAGGGCGTATGCGTTTTTTCCTGAATATATTCAGGAAAAAACGCATACGCCCTTTTTGGCCAACCAAGCAAGCTTGCAAAGGAAATCTGCACTACAATGAAGTCTCACTTCCCCCCGGTCAAAAGGGCCATCTGAAAAATGTGTAAAATCCAGAAAGGCAGGACAGGCCATGGAGAACTGGGAGCCTTGTTATGCTGATAGGCGGGATGTAAATTGCCAACAGACACTCGGGAGAAGTGTATGGTGTTTCCTGAAACATCTAAAAAACAAAGCAACAGAGCCTAGGGCACTTCCACTTATGGCCCTATAGCTTAGGGAAATTAAAATCAAAACGACACAGCCACCCCAAAGTTTGGGACGCCTCTGTTTACAAGAACCTCGTTTACCGTACAAGTTCAATATCACAGAAAGTGAAAAATGGATAAAGAACTTGTGGTACTTACGTACAATGCAGTATCACTCAGCAGTGAAATCTATGTCATCAGGCCCGTAGCAGCACAATGAGTGGATTCAGGTACGATGATTCTAACTGAAATAAGTCACACAGAAAAAGAAACATCATAAGATATCAGTAATACACGGAATGTAAACTTGGCTACACAGGAACTGAATTACAGAACAGAACAGGGACTCAAATTTAGAAAACCAACTTATGCTTGCTTAAGGGTAAAGGTGAGTTGGGATGCTGCATAAAAGCAGAGATTGAAATGAGCACAGATAAAGTTCCTTAAGCCAAATATGGAATAGACAAGAGCTACTTCTTGCTCAACGAAATGGACTCAACACCGCATATTAAACGCCTAAGAATGTACCTGACTCTTAAGTATCTTAAAACCTATGGATTGCTATGTCTCCGAAAGAGAATCAAGCATTTGTACAGGGACATAAATGCAGCAGTGATAGGATTGGAGAGGTTCGGTGAGCAAATGAAGACCCTTTGAAGTCATATTGCATGGTACCCATTACACGGGTCTCAACTCTCCAGGTTTAAGGTATTCTTCCTTCAGCTAAAATATGCATGTGGAACCCAGAGTATGATCAACAGTGTGAACGGGAGACGTGTTCAAATATGTCTCAGTTTTCCTCCCCTGGTACTCGGGTGCAACATTCCAGACGCTTTACTAACACTCTCCCCACTTGGAGAGTCAGCGCCTTTAACCTCCTGTTTGGCCCAGTTTGTAATTTCTGCGGAAGATGAACAGGAATAGGGAGAACCAATGAGAGACTAGCTGGAGGTGTCTGGACGGGCAAATTTAACTCTCATTTCCCACCAGGAAGAGGAAATAACCAAAGGCTCAGCGTGCCATGCCGGAACCAAATTAGGGCCTGAAGCCATCCTGCGGTGTTGCGGCCAGCTCACAAGAAAGCGAGTTGAAGAAAGGAGCTCAGGGGCACTGTAATTCACAAACCTGCAGAGTTATAAATGACAGCTATCGTCCAAAAATATACTGAAGTAAGGCTGCCAAGAGGACTTGAAAGCGGGGCAGAATTGCAGGAAACCGATTTCAGGAGGTAGACTGGAATTGCATTGAAAGCATAGGAAAAGAGGCAGAACGTCCACAATGATGCACTTGGCCAAAAAGGGCGTATGCGTTTTTTCCTGAATATATTCAGGAAAAAACGCATACGCCCTTTTTGGCCAACCAAGCAAACTTGCAAAGGAAATCTGCACTACAATGAAGTCTCACTTCCCCCCGTTCAAAAGGGCCATCTGAAAAAAGTGTAAAATCCAGAAAGGCAGGACAGGCCATGGAGAACTGGGAGCCTTGTTATGCTGATGGGCAGGATGTAAATTGCCAACAGACACTCGGGAGAAGTGTATGGTGTTTCCTGAAACATCTAAAAAACAAAGCAACAGAGCCTAGGGCACTTCCACTTATGGCCCTATAGCTTAGGGAAATTAAAATCAAAACGACACAGCCACCCCAAAGTTTGGGACGCCTCTGTTTACAAGAACCTCATTTACCGTACAAGTTCAATATCACAGAAAGTGAAAAATGGATAAAGAACTTGTGGTACTTACGTACAATGCAGTATCACTCAGCAGTGAAATCTATGTCATCAGGCCCGTAGCAGCACAATGAGTGGATTCAGGTACGATGATTCTAACTGAAATAAGTCACACAGAAAAAGAAACATCATAAGATATCAGTAATACACGGAATGTAAACTTGGCTACACAGGAATTGAATTACAGAACAGAACAGGGACTCAAATTTAGAAAACCAACTTATGCTTGCTTAAGGGTAAAGGTGAGTTGGGATGCTGCATAAAAGCAGAGATTGAAATGAGCACAGATAAAGTTCCTTAAGCCAAATATGGAATAGACAAGAGCTACTCCTTGCTCAACGAAATGGATTCAACACCGCATATTAAACGCCTAAGAATGTACCTGACTCTTAAGTATCTTAAAACCTATGGATTGCTATGTCTCCGAAAGAGAATCAAGCATGTGTACAGGGACATAAACGCAGCAGTGATAGGATTGGAGAGGTTCGGTGAGCAAATGAAGACCCTTTGAAATCATACTGCATGGTACCCATTCCACGGGTTTCAACTACCCAGGTTTAAGGTATTCTTCCTTCAGCTAAACCATGCATGTGGAACCTAGAGTATGATCAACCATGTGATCGGGAGACGTGTTCAAATATGTCTCAGTTTTCGTACCCTGGTACTCGGGTGCAACATTCCAGACGCTTTACTAAGACTCTCCTGACTTGGAGAGTCAGTCCCTTTAACCTCCTGTTTGGCCCAGTTTGCAATTTCTGCGGAAGATGAACAGGAATAGCGAGAACCAATGAGAGACTAGCTGGAGGTGTCTGGACGGGCAAATTTAACTCTCATTTCCCACCAGGAAGAGGAAATAACCAAAGGCTCAGCGTGCCGTGCCGGAACCAGATTAGGGCCTGAAGCCATCCTGCGGTGTTGCGGCCAGCTCACAAGAAAACGAGTTGAAGAAAGGAGCTCAGGGGCACTGTAATTCACAAACCTGCAGAGTTATAAATGACAACTATCGTCCAAAAATATACTGAAGTAAGGCTACCAAGAAGACTTGAAAGCGGAGCAGAATTGCAGGAAACCGATTTCAGGAGGTAGACTGGAATTGCATTGAAAGCATAGGAAAAGAGGCAGAACGTCCACAATGATGCACTTGGCCAAAAAGGGCGTATGCGTTTTTTCCTGAATATATTCAGGAAAAAACGCATACGCCCTTTTTGGCCAACCAAGCAAACTTGCAAAGGAAATCTGCACTACAATGAAGTCTCACTTCCCCCCATTCAAAAGGGCCATCTGAAAAATGTGTAAAATCCAGAAAGGCAGGACAGGCCATGGAGAACTGGGAGCCTTGTTATGCTGATAGGCGGGATGTAAATTGCCAACAGACACTCGGGAGAAGTGTATGGTGTTTCCTGAAACATCTAAAAAACAAAGCAACAGAGCCTAGGGCACTTCCACTTATGGCCCTATAGCTTAGGGAAATTAAAATCAAAACGACACAGCCACCCCAAAGTTTGGGACGCCTCTGTTTACAAGAACCTCGTTTACCGTACAAGTTCAATATCACAGAAAGTGAAAAATGGATAAAGAACTTGTGGTACTTACGTACAATGCAGTATCACTCAGCAGTGAAATCTATGTCATCAGGCCCGTAGCAGCACAATGAGTGGATTCAGGTACGATGATTCTAACTGAAATAAGTCACACAGAAAAAGAAACATCATAAGATATCAGTAATACACGGAATGTAAACTTGGCTACACAGGAACTGAATTACAGAACAGAACAGGGACTCAAATTTAGAAAACCAACTTATGCTTGCTTAAGGGTAAAGGTGAGTTGGGATGCTGCATAAAAGCAGAGATTGAAATGAGCACAGATAAAGTTCCTTAAGCCAAATATGGAATAGACAAGAGCTACTCCTTGCTCAACGAAATGGACTCAACACCGCATATTAAACGCCTAAGAATGTACCTGACTCTTAAGTATCTTAAAACCTATGGATTGCTATGTCTCCGAAAGAGAATCAAGCATTTGTACAGGGACATAAACGCAGCAGTGATAGGATTGGAGAGGTTCGGTGAGCAAATGAAGACCCTTTGAAGTCATATTGCATGGTACCCATTACACGGGTCTCAACTCTCCAGGTTTAAGGTATTCTTCCTTCAGCTAAAATATGCATGTGGAACCCAGAGTATGATCAACAGTGTGAACGGGAGACGTGTTCAAATATGTCTCAGTTTTCCTCCCCTGGTACTCGGGTGCAACATTCCAGACGCTTTACTAACACTCTCCCCACTTGGAGAGTCAGCGCCTTTAACCTCCTGTTTGGCCCAGTTTGTAATTTCTGCGGAAGATGAACAGGAATAGGGAGAACCAATGAGAGACTAGCTGGAGGTGTCTGGACGGGCAAATTTAACTCTAATTTCCCACCAGGAAGAGGAAATAACCAAAGGCTCAGCGTGCCATGCCGGAACCAGATTAGGGCCTGAAGCCATCCTGCGGTGTTGCGGCCAGCTCACAAGAAAGAGAGTTGAAGAAAGGAGCTCAGGGGCACTGTAATTCACAAACCTGCAGAGTTATAAATGACAGCTATCGTCCAAAAATATACTGAAGTAAGGCTGCCAAGAGGACTTGAAAGCGGGGCAGAATTGCAGGAAACCGATTTCAGGAGGTAGACTGGAATTGCATTGAAAGCATAGGAAAAGAGGCAGAACGTCCACAATGATGCACTTGGCCAAAAAGGGCGTATGCGTTTTTTCCTGAATATATTCAGGAAAAAACGCATACGCCCTTTTTGGCCAACCAAGCAAACTTGCAAAGGAAATCTGCACTACAATGAAGTCTCACTTCCCCCCGTTCAAAAGGGCCATCTGAAAAAAGTGTAAAATCCAGAAAGGCAGGACAGGCCATGGAGAACTGGGAGCCTTGTTATGCTGATGGGCGGGATGTAAATTGCCAACAGACACTCGGGAGAAGTGTATGGTGTTTCCTGAAACATCTAAAAAACAAAGCAACAGAGCCTAGGGCACTTCCACTTATGGCCCTATAGCTTAGGGAAATTAAAATCAAAACGACACAGCCACCCCAAAGTTTGGGACACCTCTGTTTACAAGAACCTCATTTACCGTACAAGTTCAATATCACAGAAAGTGAAAAATGGATAAAGAACTTGTGGTACTTACGTACAATGCAGTATCACTCAGCAGTGAAATCTATGTCATCAGGCCCGTAGCAGCACAATGAGTGGATTCAGGTACGATGATTCTAACTGAAATAAGTCACACAGAAAAAGAAACATCATAAGATATCAGTAATACACGGAATGTAAACTTGGCTACACAGGAATTGAATTACAGAACAGAACAGGGACTCAAATTTAGAAAACCAACTTATGCTTGCTTAAGGGTAAAGGTGAGTTGGGATGCTGCATAAAAGCAGAGATTGAAATGAGCACAGATAAAGTTCCTTAAGCCAAATATGGAATAGACAAGAGCTACTCCTTGCTCAACGAAATGGATTCAACACCGCATATTAAACGCCTAAGAATGTACCTGACTCTTAAGTATCTTAAAACCTATGGATTGCTATGTCTCCGAAAGAGAATCAAGCATGTGTACAGGGACATAAACGCAGCAGTGATAGGATTGGAGAGGTTCGGTGAGCAAATGAAGACCCTTTGAAATCATACTGCATGGTACCCATTCCACGGGTTTCAACTACCCAGGTTTAAGGTATTCTTCCTTCAGCTAAACCATGCATGTGGAACCTAGAGTATGATCAACCATGTGATCGGGAGACGTGTTCAAATATGTCTCAGTTTTCGTACCCTGGTACTCGGGTGCAACATTCCAGACGCTTTACTAAGACTCTCCTGACTTGGAGAGTCAGTCCCTTTAACCTCCTGTTTGGCCCAGTTTGCAATTTCTGCGGAAGATGAACAGGAATAGCGAGAACCAATGAGAGACTAGCTGGAGGTGTCTGGACGGGCAAATTTAACTCTCATTTCCCACCAGGAAGAGGAAATAACCAAAGGCTCAGCGTGCCGTGCCGGAACCAGATTAGGGCCTGAAGCCATCCTGCGGTGTTGCGGCCAGCTCACAAGAAAACGAGTTGAAGAAAGGAGCTCAGGGGCACTGTAATTCACAAACCTGCAGAGTTATAAATGACAACTATCGTCCAAAAATATACTGAAGTAAGGCTACCAAGAAGACTTGAAAGCGGAGCAGAATTGCAGGAAACCGATTTCAGGAGGTAGACTGGAATTGCATTGAAAGCATAGGAAAAGAGGCAGAACGTCCACAATGATGCACTTGGCCAAAAAGGGCGTATGCGTTTTTTCCTGAATATATTCAGGAAAAAACGCATACGCCCTTTTTGGCCAACCAAGCAAACTTGCAAAGGAAATCTGCACTACAATGAAGTCTCACTTCCCCCCGGTCAAAAGGGCCATCTGAAAAATGTGTAAAATCCAGAAAGGCAGGACAGGCCATGGAGAACTGGGAGCCTTGTTATGCTGATAGGCGGGATGTAAATTGCCAACAGACACTCGGGAGAAGTGTATGGTGTTTCCTGAAACATCTAAAAAACAAAGCAACAGAGCCTAGGGCACTTCCACTTATGGCCCTATAGCTTAGGGAAATTAAAATCAAAACGACACAGCCACCCCAAAGTTTGGGACGCCTCTGTTTACAAGAACCTCGTTTACCGTACAAGTTCAATATCACAGAAAGTGAAAAATGGATAAAGAACTTGTGGTACTTACGTACAATGCAGTATCACTCAGCAGTGAAATCTATGTCATCAGGCCCGTAGCAGCACAATGAGTGGATTCAGGTACGATGATTCTAACTGAAATAAGTCACACAGAAAAAGAAACATCATAAGATATCAGTAATACACGGAATGTAAACTTGGCTACACAGGAACTGAATTACAGAACAGAACAGGGACTCAAATTTAGAAAACCAACTTATGCTTGCTTAAGGGTAAAGGTGAGTTGGGATGCTGCATAAAAGCAGAGATTGAAATGAGCACAGATAAAGTTCCTTAAGCCAAATATGGAATAGACAAGAGCTACTCCTTGCTCAACGAAATGGACTCAACACCGCATATTAAACGCCTAAGAATGTACCTGACTCTTAAGTATCTTAAAACCTATGGATTGCTATGTCTCCGAAAGAGAATCAAGCATTTGTACAGGGACATAAACGCAGCAGTGATAGGATTGGAGAGGTTCGGTGAGCAAATGAAGACCCTTTGAAGTCATATTGCATGGTACCCATTACACGGGTCTCAACTCTCCAGGTTTAAGGTATTCTTCCTTCAGCTAAAATATGCATGTGGAACCCAGAGTATGATCAACAGTGTGAACGGGAGACGTGTTCAAATATGTCTCAGTTTTCCTCCCCTGGTACTCGGGTGCAACATTCCAGACGCTTTACTAACACTCTCCCCACTTGGAGAGTCAGCGCCTTTAACCTCCTGTTTGGCACAGTTTGTAATTTCTGCGGAAGATGAACAGGAATAGGGAGAACCAATGAGAGACTAGCTGGAGGTGTCTGGACGGGCAAATTTAACTCTAATTTCCCACCAGGAAGAGGAAATAACCAAAGGCTCAGCGTGCCATGCCGGAACCAGATTAGGGCCTGAAGCCATCCTGCGGTGTTGCGGCCAGCTCACAAGAAAGCGAGTTGAAGAAAGGAGCTCAGGGGCACTGTAATTCACAAACCTGCAGAGTTATAAATGACAGCTATCGTCCAAAAATATACTGAAGTAAGGCTGCCAAGAGGACTTGAAAGCGGGGCAGAATTGCAGGAAACCGATTTCAGGAGGTAGACTGGAATTGCATTGAAAGCATAGGAAAAGAGGCAGAACGTCCACAATGATGCACTTGGCCAAAAAGGGCGTATGCGTTTTTTCCTGAATATATTCAGGAAAAAACGCATACGCCCTTTTTGGCCAACCAAGCAAACTTGCAAAGGAAATCTGCACTACAATGAAGTCTCACTTCCCCCCGTTCAAAAGGGCCATCTGAAAAAAGTGTAAAATCCAGAAAGGCAGGACAGGCCATGGAGAACTGGGAGCCTTGTTATGCTGATGGGCGGGATGTAAATTGCCAACAGACACTCGGGAGAAGTGTATGGTGTTTCCTGAAACATCTAAAAAACAAAGCAACAGAGCCTAGGGCACTTCCACTTATGGCCCTATAGCTTAGGGAAATTAAAATCAAAACGACACAGCCACCCCAAAGTTTGGGACGCCTCTGTTTACAAGAACCTCATTTACCGTACAAGTTCAATATCACAGAAAGTGAAAAATGGATAAAGAACTTGTGGTACTTACGTACAATGCAGTATCACTCAGCAGTGAAATCTATGTCATCAGGCCCGTAGCAGCACAATGAGTGGATTCAGGTACGATGATTCTAACTGAAATAAGTCACACAGAAAAAGAAACATCATAAGATATCAGTAATACACGGAATGTAAACTTGGCTACACAGGAATTGAATTACAGAACAGAACAGGGACTCAAATTTAGAAAACCAACTTATGCTTGCTTAAGGGTAAAGGTGAGTTGGGATGCTGCATAAAAGCAGAGATTGAAATGAGCACAGATAAAGTTCCTTAAGCCAAATATGGAATAGACAAGAGCTACTCCTTGCTCAACGAAATGGATTCAACACCGCATATTAAACGCCTAAGAATGTACCTGACTCTTAAGTATCTTAAAACCTATGGATTGCTATGTCTCCGAAAGAGAATCAAGCATGTGTACAGGGACATAAACGCAGCAGTGATAGGATTGGAGAGGTTCGGTGAGCAAATGAAGACCCTTTGAAATCATACTGCATGGTACCCATTCCACGGGTTTCAACTACCCAGGTTTAAGGTATTCTTCCTTCAGCTAAACCATGCATGTGGAACCTAGAGTATGATCAACCATGTGATCGGGAGACGTGTTCAAATATGTCTCAGTTTTCGTACCCTGGTACTCGGGTGCAACATTCCAGACGCTTTACTAACACTCTCCCGACTTGGAGAGTCAGTCCCTTTAACCTCCTGTTTGGCCCAGTTTGCAATTTCTGCGGAAGATGAACAGGAATAGCGAGAACCAATGAGAGACTAGCTGGAGGTGTCTGGACGGGCAAATTTAACTCTCATTTCCCACCAGGAAGAGGAAATAACCAAAGGCTCAGCGTGCCGTGCCGGAACCAGATTAGGGCCTGAAGCCATCCTGCGGTGTTGCGGCCAGCTCACAAGAAAACGAGTTGAAGAAAGGAGCTCAGGGGCACTGTAATTCACAAACCTGCAGAGTTATAAATGACAACTATCGTCCAAAAATATACTGAAGTAAGGCTACCAAGAGGACTTGAAAGCGGAGCAGAATTGCAGGAAACCGATTTCAGGAGGTAGACTGGAATTGCATTGAAAGCATAGGAAAAGAGGCAGAACGTCCACAATGATGCACTTGGCCAAAAAGGGCGTATGCGTTTTTTCCTGAATATATTCAGGTAAAAACGCATACGCCCTTTTTGGCCAACCAAGCAAGCTTGCAAAGGAAATCTGCACTACAATGAAGTCTCACTTCCCCCCGGTCAAAAGGGTCATCTGAAAAAAGTGTAAAATCCAGAAAGGCAGGACAGGCCATGGAGAACTGGGAGCCTTGTTATGCTGATGGGCGGGATGTAAATTGCCAACAGACACTCGGGAGAAGTGTATGGTGTTTCCTGAAACATCTAAAAAACAAAGCAACAGAGCCTAGGGCACTTCCACTTATGGTCCTATAGCTTAGGGA
This sequence comes from Globicephala melas, assembly GCF_963455315.2. Classification (NCBI taxonomy): domain Eukaryota; kingdom Metazoa; phylum Chordata; class Mammalia; order Artiodactyla; family Delphinidae; genus Globicephala; species Globicephala melas. The sequence continues at coordinate 172,604 of NW_027207288.1, forward strand.
AATTAAAATCAAAAAGATACAGCCACCCCAATGTTTGGGACGCCTCTGTTTACAAGAACCTCATTTACCGTACAAGTTCAATATCACAGAAAGTGAAAAATGGATAAAGAACTTGTGGTACTTACGTACAATGCAGTATCACTCAGCAGTGAAATCTATGTCATCAGGCCCGTAGCAGCACAATGAGTGGATTCAGGTACGATGATTCTAACTGAAATAAGTCACACAGAAAAAGAAACATCATAAGATATCAGTAATACACGGAATGTAAACTTGGCTACACAGGAACTGAATTACAGAACAGAACAGGGACTCAAATTTAGAAAACCAACTTATGCTTGCTTAAGGGTAAAGGTGAGTTGGGATGCTGCATAAAAGCAGAGATTGAAATGAGCACAGATAAAGTTCCTTAAGCCAAATATGGAATAGACAAGAGCTACTCCTTGCTCAACGAAATGGATTCAACACCGCATATTAAACGCCTAAGAATGTACCTGACTCTTAAGTATCTTAAAACCTATGGATTGCTATGTCTCCGAAAGAGAATCAAGCATGTGTACAGGGACATAAACGCAGCAGTGATAGGATTGGAGAGGTTCGGTGAGCAAATGAAGACCCTTTGAAGTCATACTGCATGGTACCCATTCCACGGGTTTCAACTACCCAGGTTTAAGGTATTCTTCCTTCAGCTAAAACATGCATGTGGAACCTAGAGTATGATCAACCATGTGATCGGGAGACGTGTTCAAATATGTCTCAGTTTTCGTACCCTGGTACTCGGGTGCAACATTCCAGACGCTTTACTAAGACTCTCCTGACTTGGAGAGTCAGTCCCTTTAACCTCCTGTTTGGCCCAGTTTGCAATTTCTGCGGAAGATGAACAGGAATAGCGAGAACCAATGAGAGACTAGCTGGAGGTGTCTGGACGGGCAAATTTAACTCTCATTTCCCACCAGGAAGAGGAAATAACCAAAGGCTCAGCGTGCCGTGCCGGAACCAGATTAGGGCCTGAAGCCATCCTGCGGTGTTGCGGCCAGCTCACAAGAAAACGAGTTGAAGAAAGGAGCTCAGGGGCACTGTAATTCACAAACCTGCAGAGTTATAAATGACAACTATCGTCCAAAAATATACTGAAGTAAGGCTACCAAGAAGACTTGAAAGCGGAGCAGAATTGCAGGAAACCGATTTCAGGAGGTAGACTGGAATTGCATTGAAAGCATAGGAAAAGAGGCAGAACGTCCACAATGATGCACTTGGCCAAAAAGGGCGTATGCGTTTTTTCCTGAATATATTCAGGAAAAAACGCATACGCCCTTTTTGGCCAACCAAGCAAACTTGCAAAGGAAATCTGCACTACAATGAAGTCTCACTTCCCCCCGGTCAAAAGGGCCATCTGAAAAATGTGTAAAATCCAGAAAGGCAGGACAGGCCATGGAGAACTGGGAGCCTTGTTATGCTGATAGGCGGGATGTAAATTGCCAACAGACACTCGGGAGAAGTGTATGGTGTTTCCTGAAACATCTAAAAAACAAAGCAACAGAGCCTAGGGCACTTCCACTTATGGCCCTATAGCTTAGGGAAATTAAAATCAAAACGACACAGCCACCCCAAAGTTTGGGACGCCTCTGTTTACAAGAACCTCGTTTACCGTACAAGTTCAATATCACAGAAAGTGAAAAATGGATAAAGAACTTGTGGTACTTACGTACAATGCAGTATCACTCAGCAGTGAAATCTATGTCATCAGGCCCGTAGCAGCACAATGAGTGGATTCAGGTACGATGATTCTAACTGAAATAAGTCACACAGAAAAAGAAACATCATAAGATATCAGTAATACACGGAATGTAAACTTGGCTACACAGGAACTGAATTACAGAACAGAACAGGGACTCAAATTTAGAAAACCAACTTATGCTTGCTTAAGGGTAAAGGTGAGTTGGGATGCTGCATAAAAGCAGAGATTGAAATGAGCACAGATAAAGTTCCTTAAGCCAAATATGGAATAGACAAGAGCTACTCCTTGCTCAACGAAATGGACTCAACACCGCATATTAAACGCCTAAGAATGTACCTGACTCTTAAGTATCTTAAAACCTATGGATTGCTATGTCTCCGAAAGAGAATCAAGCATTTGTACAGGGACATAAACGCAGCAGTGATAGGATTGGAGAGGTTCGGTGAGCAAATGAAGACCCTTTGAAGTCATATTGCATGGTACCCATTACACGGGTCTCAACTCTCCAGGTTTAAGGTATTCTTCCTTCAGCTAAAATATGCATGTGGAACCCAGAGTATGATCAACAGTGTGAACGGGAGACGTGTTCAAATATGTCTCAGTTTTCCTCCCCTGGTACTCGGGTGCAACATTCCAGACGCTTTACTAACACTCTCCCCACTTGGAGAGTCAGCGCCTTTAACCTCCTGTTTGGCACAGTTTGTAATTTCTGCGGAAGATGAACAGGAATAGGGAGAACCAATGAGAGACTAGCTGGAGGTGTCTGGACGGGCAAATTTAACTCTAATTTCCCACCAGGAAGAGGAAATAACCAAAGGCTCAGCGTGCCATGCCGGAACCAGATTAGGGCCTGAAGCCATCCTGCGGTGTTGCGGCCAGCTCACAAGAAAGCGAGTTGAAGAAAGGAGCTCAGGGGCACTGTAATTCACAAACCTGCAGAGTTATAAATGACAGCTATCGTCCAAAAATATACTGAAGTAAGGCTGCCAAGAGGACTTGAAAGCGGGGCAGAATTGCAGGAAACCGATTTCAGGAGGTAGACTGGAATTGCATTGAAAGCATAGGAAAAGAGGCAGAACGTCCACAATGATGCACTTGGCCAAAAAGGGCGTATGCGTTTTTTCCTGAATATATTCAGGAAAAAACGCATACGCCCTTTTTGGCCAACCAAGCAAACTTGCAAAGGAAATCTGCACTACAATGAAGTCTCACTTCCCCCCGTTCAAAAGGGCCATCTGAAAAAAGTGTAAAATCCAGAAAGGCAGGACAGGCCATGGAGAACTGGGAGCCTTGTTATGCTGATGGGCGGGATGTAAATTGCCAACAGACACTCGGGAGAAGTGTATGGTGTTTCCTGAAACATCTAAAAAACAAAGCAACAGAGCCTAGGGCACTTCCACTTATGGCCCTATAGCTTAGGGAAATTAAAATCAAAACGACACAGCCACCCCAAAGTTTGGGACGCCTCTGTTTACAAGAACCTCATTTACCGTACAAGTTCAATATCACAGAAAGTGAAAAATGGATAAAGAACTTGTGGTACTTACGTACAATGCAGTATCACTCAGCAGTGAAATCTATGTCATCAGGCCCGTAGCAGCACAATGAGTGGATTCAGGTACGATGATTCTAACTGAAATAAGTCACACAGAAAAAGAAACATCATAAGATATCAGTAATACACGGAATGTAAACTTGGCTACACAGGAATTGAATTACAGAACAGAACAGGGACTCAAATTTAGAAAACCAACTTATGCTTGCTTAAGGGTAAAGGTGAGTTGGGATGCTGCATAAAAGCAGAGATTGAAATGAGCACAGATAAAGTTCCTTAAGCCAAATATGGAATAGACAAGAGCTACTCCTTGCTCAACGAAATGGATTCAACACCGCATATTAAACGCCTAAGAATGTACCTGACTCTTAAGTATCTTAAAACCTATGGATTGCTATGTCTCCGAAAGAGAATCAAGCATGTGTACAGGGACATAAACGCAGCAGTGATAGGATTGGAGAGGTTCGGTGAGCAAATGAAGACCCTTTGAAATCATACTGCATGGTACCCATTCCACGGGTTTCAACTACCCAGGTTTAAGGTATTCTTCCTTCAGCTAAACCATGCATGTGGAACCTAGAGTATGATCAACCATGTGATCGGGAGACGTGTTCAAATATGTCTCAGTTTTCGTACCCTGGTACTCGGGTGCAACATTCCAGACGCTTTACTAACACTCTCCCGACTTGGAGAGTCAGTCCCTTTAACCTCCTGTTTGGCCCAGTTTGCAATTTCTGCGGAAGATGAACAGGAATAGCGAGAACCAATGAGAGACTAGCTGGAGGTGTCTGGACGGGCAAATTTAACTCTCATTTCCCACCAGGAAGAGGAAATAACCAAAGGCTCAGCGTGCCGTGCCGGAACCAGATTAGGGCCTGAAGCCATCCTGCGGTGTTGCGGCCAGCTCACAAGAAAACGAGTTGAAGAAAGGAGCTCAGGGGCACTGTAATTCACAAACCTGCAGAGTTATAAATGACAACTATCGTCCAAAAATATACTGAAGTAAGGCTACCAAGAGGACTTGAAAGCGGAGCAGAATTGCAGGAAACCGATTTCAGGAGGTAGACTGGAATTGCATTGAAAGCATAGGAAAAGAGGCAGAACGTCCACAATGATGCACTTGGCCAAAAAGGGCGTATGCGTTTTTTCCTGAATATATTCAGGTAAAAACGCATACGCCCTTTTTGGCCAACCAAGCAAGCTTGCAAAGGAAATCTGCACTACAATGAAGTCTCACTTCCCCCCGGTCAAAAGGGTCATCTGAAAAAAGTGTAAAATCCAGAAAGGCAGGACAGGCCATGGAGAACTGGGAGCCTTGTTATGCTGATGGGCGGGATGTAAATTGCCAACAGACACTCGGGAGAAGTGTATGGTGTTTCCTGAAACATCTAAAAAACAAAGCAACAGAGCCTAGGGCACTTCCACTTATGGTCCTATAGCTTAGGGAAATTAAAATCAAAAAGATACAGCCACCCCAATGTTTGGGACGCCTCTGTTTACAAGAACCTCATTTACCGTACAAGTTCAATATCACAGAAAGTGAAAAATGGATAAAGAACTTGTGGTACTTACGTACAATGCAGTATCACTCAGCAGTGAAATCTATGTCATCAGGCCCGTAGCAGCACAATGAGTGGATTCAGGTACGATGATTCTAACTGAAATAAGTCACACAGAAAAAGAAACATCATAAGATATCAGTAATACACGGAATGTAAACTTGGCTACACAGGAACTGAATTACAGAACAGAACAGGGACTCAAATTTAGAAAACCAACTTATGCTTGCTTAAGGGTAAAGGTGAGTTGGGATGCTGCATAAAAGCAGAGATTGAAATGAGCACAGATAAAGTTCCTTAAGCCAAATATGGAATAGACAAGAGCTACTCCTTGCTCAACGAAATGGATTCAACACCGCATATTAAACGCCTAAGAATGTACCTGACTCTTAAGTATCTTAAAACCTATGGATTGCTATGTCTCCGAAAGAGAATCAAGCATGTGTACAGGGACATAAACGCAGCAGTGATAGGATTGGAGAGGTTCGGTGAGCAAATGAAGACCCTTTGAAGTCATACTGCATGGTACCCATTCCACGGGTTTCAACTACCCAGGTTTAAGGTATTCTTCCTTCAGCTAAAACATGCATGTGGAACCTAGAGTATGATCAACCATGTGATCGGGAGACGTGTTCAAATATGTCTCAGTTTTCATACCCTGGTACTCGGGTGCAACATTCCAGACGCTTTACTAACACTCTCCCGACTTGGAGAGTCAGTCCCTTTAACCTCCTGTTTGTCCCAGTTTGCAATTTCTGCGGAAGATGAACAGGAATAGCGAGAACCAATGAGAGACTAGCTGGAGGTGTCTGGACGGGCAAATTTAACTCTCATTTCCCACCAGGAAGAGGAAATAACCAAAGGCTCAGCGTGCCGTGCCGGAACCAGATTAGGGCCTGAAGCCATCCTGCGGTGTTGCGGCCAGCTCACAAGAAAACGAGTTGAAGAAAGGAGCTCAGGGGCACTGTAATTCACAAACCTGCAGAGTTATAAATGACAACTATCATCCAAAAATATACTGAAGTAAGGCTACCAAGAGGACTTGAAAGCGGAGCAGAATTGCAGGAAACCGATTTCAGGAGGTAGACTGGAATTGCATTGAAAGCATAGGAAAAGAGGCAGAACGTCCACAATGATGCACTTGGCCAAAAAGGGCGTATGCGTTTTTTCCTGAATATATTCAGGAAAAAACGCATACGCCCTTTTTGGCCAACCAAGCAAGCTTGCAAAGGAAATCTGCACTACAATGAAGTCTCACTTCCCCCCGGTCAAAAGGGTCATCTGAAAAAAGTGTAAAATCCAGAAAGGCAGGACAGGCCATGGAGAACTGGGAGCCTTGTTATGCTGATGGGCGGGATGTAAATTGCCAACAGACACTCGGGAGAAGTGTATGGTGTTTCCTGAAACATCTAAAAAACAAAGCAACAGAGCCTAGGGCACTTCCACTTATGGTCCTATAGCTTAGGGAAATTAAAATAAAAAAGATACAGCCACCCCAATGTTTGGGACGCCTCTGTTTACAAGAACCTCATTTACCGTACAAGTTCAATATCACAGAAAGTGAAAAATGGATAAAGAACTTGTGGTACTTACGTACAATGCAGTATCACTCAGCAGTGAAATCTATGTCATCAGGCCCGTAGCAGCACAATGAGTGGATTCAGGTACGATGATTCTAACTGAAATAAGTCACACAGAAAAAGAAACATCATAAGATATCAGTAATACACGGAATGTAAACTTGGCTACACAGGAACTGAATTACAGAACAGAACAGGGTCTCAAATTTAGAAAACCAACTTATGCTTGTTTAAGGGTAAAGGTGAGTTGGGGTGCTGCATAAAACCAGAGATTGAAATGAGCACAGATAAAGTTCCTTAAGCCAAATATGGAATAGACAAGAGCTACTCCTTGCTCAACGAAATGGACTCAACACCGCATATTAAACGCCTAAGAATGTACCTGACTCTTAAGTATCTTAAAACCTATGGATTGCTATCTCTCCGAAAGAGAATCAAGCATGTGTACAGGGACATAAACGCAGCAGTAGGATTGGAGAGGTTCGGTGAGCAAATGAAGACCCTTTGAAGTCATATTGCATGGTACCCATTACACGGGTCTCAACTCTCCAGGTTTAAGGTATTCTTCCTTCAGCTAAAATATGCATGTGGAACCCAGAGTATGATCAACAGTGTGAACGGGAGACGTGTTCAAATATGTCTCAGTTTTCCTCCCCTGGTACTCGGGTGCAACATTCCAGACGCTTTACTAACACTCTCCCCACTTGGAGAGTCAGCGCCTTTAACCTCCTGTTTGGCCCAGTTTGTAATTTCTGCGGAAGATGAACAGGAATAGGGAGAACCAATGAGAGACTAGCTGGAGGTGTCTGGACGGGCAAATTTAACTCTCATTTCCCACCAGGAAGAGGAAATAACCAAAGGCTCAGCGTGCCATGCCGGAACCAGATTAGGGCCTGAAGCCATCCTGCGGTGTTGCGGCCAGCTCACAAGAAAGCGAGTTGAAGAAAGGAGCTCAGGGGCACTGTAATTCACAAACCTGCAGAGTTATAAATGACAGCTATCGTCCAAAAATATACTGAAGTAAGGCTGCCAAGAGGACTTGAAAGCGGGGCAGAATTGCAGGAAACCGATTTCAGGAGGTAGACTGGAATTGCATTGAAAGCATAGGAAAAGAGGCAGAACGTCCACAATGATGCACTTGGCCAAAAAGGGCGTATGCGTTTTTTCCTGAATATATTCAGGAAAAAACGCATACGCCCTTTTTGGCCAACCAAGCAAACTTGCAAAGGAAATCTGCACTACAATGAAGTCTCACTTCCCCCCGGTCAAAAGGGCCATCTGAAAAAAGTGTAAAATCCAGAAAGGCAGGACAGGCCACGGAGAACTGGGAGCCTTGTTATGCTGATGGGCGGGATGTAAATTGCCAACAGCCACTCGGGAGAAGTGTATGGTGTTTCCTGAAACATCTAAGAAACAAAGCAACAGAGCCTAGGGCACTTTCACTTATGGTCCTATAGCTTAGGGAAATTAAAATCAAAAAGACACAGCCACCCCAAAATTTGGGACGCCTCTGTTTACAAGAACCTCGTTTACCGTACAAGTTCTCTATCACAGAAAGTGAAAAATGGATAAAGAACTTGTGGTACTTACGTACAATGCAGTATCACTCAGCAGTGAAATCTATGTCATCAGGCCCGTAGCAGCATAATGAGTGGATTCAGGTACGATGATTCTAACTGAAATAAGTCACACAGAAAAAGAAACATCATAAGATATCACTAATACACGGAATGTAAACTTGGCTACACAGGAACTGAATTCCAAAACAGAACAGGGTCTCAAATTTAGAAAACCAACTTATGCTTGCTTAAGGGGAAAGGTGAGTTGGGGTGCTGCATAAAACCAGAGATTGAAATGAGCACAGATAAAGTTCCTTAAGCCAAATATGGAATAGACAAGAGCTACTCCTTGCTCAACGAAATGGACTCAACACCCCATATTAAACGCTTAAGAATGTACCTGACTAGTAAGTATCTTAAAACCTATGGATTGCTATGTCTCCATAAGAGAATCAAGCCTGTGTACAGGGGCATAAACGCAGCAGTGATAGGATTGGAGAGGTTCGGTGAGCAAATGAAGACCCTTTGAAGTCATATTGCATGGTACCCATTACACGGGTCTCAACTCTCCAGGTTTAAGGTATTCTTCCTTCAGCTAAAATATGCATGTGGAACCCAGAGTATGATCAACAGTGTGAACGGGAGACGTGTTCAAATATGTCTCAGTTTTCCTCCCCTGGTACTCGGGTGCAACATTCCAGACGCTTTACTAACACTCTCCCCACTTGGAGAGTCAGCGCCTTTAACCTCCTGTTTGGCCCAGTTTGCAATTTCTGCGGAAGATGAACAGGAATAGGGAGAACCAATGAGAAACTAGCTGGAGGTGTCTGGACGGGCAAATTTAACTCTCATTTCCCACCAGGAAGAGGAAATAACCAAAGGCTCAGCGTGCCATGCCGGAACCAGATTAGGGCCTGAAGCCATCCTGCGGTGTTGCGGCCAGCTCACAAGAAAGCGAGTTGAAGAAAGGAGCTCAGGGGCACTGTAATTCACAAACCTGCAGAGTTATAAATGACAGCTATCGTCCAAAAATATACTGAAGTAAGGCTGCCAAGAGGACTTGAAAGTGGGGCAGAATTGCAGGAAACCGATTTCAGGAGGTAGACTGGAATTGCATTGAAAGCATAGGAAAAGAGGCAGAACGTCCACAATGATGCACTTGGCCAAAAAGGGCGTATGCGTTTTTTCCTGAATATATTCAGGAAAAAACGCATACGCCCTTTTTGGCCAACCAAGCAAACTTGCAAAGGAAATCTGCACTACAATGAAGTCTCACTTCCCCCCGGTCAAAAGGGCCATCTGAAAAAAGTGTAAAATCCAGAAAGGCAGGACAGGCCATGGAGAACTGGGAGCCTTGTTATGCTGATGGGCGGGATGTAAATTGCCAACAGACACTCGGGAGAAGTGTATGGTGTTTCCTGAAACATCTAAAAAACAAAGCAACAGAGCCTAGGGCACTTCCACTTATGGCCCTATAGCTTAGGGAAATTAAAATCAAAACGACACAGCCACCCCAAAGTTTGGGACGCCTCTGTTTACAAGAACCTCGTTTACCGTACAAGTTCAATATCACAGAAAGTGAAAAATGGATAAAGAACTTGTGGTACTTACGTACAATGCAGTATCACTCAGCAGTGAAATCTATGTCATCAGGCCCGTAGCAGCACAATGAGTGGATTCAGGTACGATGATTCTAACTGAAATAAGTCACACAGAAAAAGAAACATCATAAGATATCAGTAATACACGGAATGTAAACTTGGCTACACAGGAACTGAATTACAGAACAGAACACGGACTCAAATTTAGAAAACCAACTTATGCTTGCTTAAGGGTAAAGGTGAGTTGGGATGCTGCATAAAAGCAGAGATTGAAATGAGCACAGATAAAGTTCCTTAAGCCAAATATGGAATAGACAAGAGCTACTCCCTGCTCAACGAAATGGATTCAACACCGCATATTAAACGCCTAAGAATGTACCTGACTCTTAAGTATCTTAAAACCTATGGATTGCTATGTCTCCATAAGAGAATCAAGCGTGTGTACAGTGGCATAAACGCAGCAGTGATAGGATTGGAGAGGTTCGGTGAGCAAATGAAGACCCTTTGAAGTCATATTGCATGGTACCCATTACACGGGTCTCAACTCTCCAGGTTTAAGGTATTCTTCCTTCAGCTAAAATATGCATGTGGAACCCAGAGTATGATCAACAGTGTGAACGGGAGACGTGTTCAAATATGTCTCAGTTTTCCTCCCCTGGTACTCGGGTGCAACATTCCAGACGCTTTACTAACACTCTCCCCACTTGGAGAGTCAGTCCCTTTAACCTCCTGTTTGGCCCAGTTTGCAATTTCTGCGGAAGATGAACAGGAATAGCGAGAACCAATGAGAGACTAGCTGGAGGTGTCTGGACGGGCAAATTTAACTCTCATTTCCCACCAGGAAGAGGAAATAACCAAAGGCTCAGCGTGCCATGCCGGAACAAGATTAGGGCCTGAAGCCATCCTGCGGTGTTGCGGCCAGCTCACAAGAAAGCGAGTTGAAGAAAGGAGCTCAGGGGCACTGTAATTCACAAACCTGCAGAGTTATAAATGACAGCTATCGTCCAAAAATATACTGAAGTAACGCTGCCAAGAGGACTTGAAAGCGGGGCAGAATTGCAGGAAACCGATTTCAGGAGGTAGACTGGAATTGCATTGAAAGCATAGGAAAAGAGGCAGAACGTCCACAATGATGCACTTGGCCAAAAAGGGCGTATGCGTTTTTTCCTGAATATATTCAGGAAAAAACGCATACGCCCTTTTTTGCCAACCAAGCAAACTTGCAAAGGAAATCTGCACTACAATGAAGTCTCACTTCCCCCCGGTCAAAAGGGCCATCTGAAAAAAGTGTAAAATCCAGAAAGGCAGGACAGGCCATGGAGAACTGGGAGCCTTGTTATGCTGATGGGCGGGATGTAAATTGCCAACAGCCACTCGGGAGAAGTGTATGGTGTTTCCTGAAACATCTAAAAAACAAAGCAACAGAGCCTAGGGCACTTCCACTTATGGCCCTATAGCTTAGGGAAATTAAAATCAAAAAGACACAGCCACCCCAAAGTTTGGGACGCCTCTGTTTACAAGAACCTCGTTTACCGTACAAGTTCTCTATCACAGAACGTGAAAAATGGATAAAGAACTTGTGGTACTTACGTACAATGCAGTATCACTCAGCAATGAAATCTATGTCATCAGGCCCGTAGCAGCATAATGAGTGGATTCAGGTACGATGATTCTAACTGAAATAAGTCACACAGAAAAAGAAACATCATAAGATATCACTAATACACGGAATGTAAACTTGGCTACACAGGAACTGAATTCCAAAACAGAACAGGGTCTCAAATTTAGAAAACCAACTTATGCTTGCTTAAGGGGAAAGGTGAGTTGGGGTGCTGCATAAAACCAGAGATTGAAATGAGCACAGATAAAGTTCCTTAAGCCAAATATGGAATAGACAAGAGCTACTCCTTGCTCAACGAAATGGACTCAACACCCCATATTAAACGCTTAAGAATGTACCTGACTAGTAAGTATCTTAAAACCTATGGATTGCTATGTCTCCATAAGAGAATCAAGCGTGTGTACAGGGGCATAAACGCAGCAGTGATAGGATTGGAGAGGTTCGGTGAGCAAATGAAGACCCTTTGAAGTCATATTGCATGGTACCCATTACACGGGTCTCAACTCTCCAGGTTTAAGGTATTCTTCCTTCAGCTAAAATATGCATGTGGAACCCAGAGTATGATCAACAGTGTGAACGGGAGACGTGTTCAAATATGTCTCAGTTTTCCTCCCCTGGTACTCGGGTGCAACATTCCAGACGCTTTACTAACACTCTCCCCACTTGGAGAGTCAGCGCCTTTAACCTCCTGTTTGGCCCAGTTTGCAATTTCTGCGGAAGATGAACAGGAATAGGGAGAACCAATGAGAAACTAGCTGGAGGTGTCTGGACGGGCAAATTTAACTCTCATTTCCCACCAGGAAGAGGAAATAACCAAAGGCTCAGCGTGCCATGCCGGAACCAGATTAGGGCCTGAAGCCATCCTGCGGTGTTGCGGCCAGCTCACAAGAAAGCGAGTTGAAGAAAGGAGCTCAGGGGCACTGTAATTCACAAACCTGCAGAGTTATAAATGACAGCTATCGTCCAAAAATATACTGAAGTAAGGCTGCCAAGAGGACTTGAAAGCGGGGCAGAATTGCAGGAAACCGATTTCAGGAGGTAGACTGGAATTGCATTGAAAGCATAGGAAAAGAGGCAGAACGTCCACAATGATGCACTTGGCCAAAAAGGGCGTATGCGTTTTTTCCTGAATATATTCAGGAAAAAACGCATACGCACTTTTTGCCCAACCAAGCAAACTTGCAAAGGAAATCTGCACTACAATGAAGTCTCACTTCCCCCCGTTCAAAAGGGCCATCTGAAAAAAGTGTAAAATCCAGAAAGGCAGGACAGGCCATGGAGAACTGGGAGCCTTGTTATGCTGATGGGCGGGATGTAAATTGCCAACAGCCACTCGGGAGAAGTGTATGGTGTTTCCTGAAACATCTAAAAAACAAAGCAACAGAGCCTAGGGCACTTCCACTTATGGCCCTATAGCTTAGGGAAATTAAAATCAAAACGACACAGCCACCCCAAAGTTTGGGACGCCTCTGTTTACAAGAACCTCATTTACCGTACAAGTTCAATATCACAGAAAGTGAAAAATGGATAAAGAACTTGTGGTACTTACGTACAATGCAGTATCACTCAGCAGTGAAATCTATGTCATCAGGCCCGTAGCAGCACAATGAGTGGATTCAGGTACGATGATTCTAACTGAAATAAGTCACACAGAAAAAGAAACATCATAAGATATCAGTAATACACGGAATGTAAACTTGGCTACACAGGAATTGAATTACAGAACAGAACAGGGACTCAAATTTAGAAAACCAACTTATGCTTGCTTAAGGGTAAAGGTGAGTTGGGATGCTGCATAAAAGCAGAGATTGAAATGAGCACAGATAAAGTTCCTTAAGCCAAATATGGAATAGACAAGAGCTACTCCTTGCTCAACGAAATGGATTCAACACCGCATATTAAACGCCTAAGAATGTACCTGACTCTTAAGTATCTTAAAACCTATGGATTGCTATGTCTCCGAAAGAGAATCAAGCATGTGTACAGGGACATAAACGCAGCAGTGATAGGATTGGAGAGGTTCGGTGAGCAAATGAAGACCCTTTGAAATCATACTGCATGGTACCCATTCCACGGGTTTCAACTACCCAGGTTTAAGGTATTCTTCCTTCAGCTAAACCATGCATGTGGAACCTAGAGTATGATCAACCATGTGATCGGGAGACGTGTTCAAATATGTCTCAGTTTTCGTACCCTGGTACTCGGGTGCAACATTCCAGACGCTTTACTAACACTCTCCCGACTTGGAGAGTCAGTCCCTTTAACCTCCTGTTTGGCCCAGTTTGCAATTTCTGCGGAAGATGAACAGGAATAGCGAGAACCAATGAGAGACTAGCTGGAGGTGTCTGGACGGGCAAATTTAACTCTCATTTCCCACCAGGAAGAGGAAATAACCAAAGGCTCAGCGTGCCGTGCCGGAACCAGATTAGGGCCTGAAGCCATCCTGCGGTGTTGCGGCCAGCTCACAAGAAAACGAGTTGAAGAAAGGAGCTCAGGGGCACTGTAATTCACAAACCTGCAGAGTTATAAATGACAACTATCGTCCAAAAATATACTGAAGTAAGGCTACCAAGAGGACTTGAAAGCGGAGCAGAATTGCAGGAAACCGATTTCAGGAGGTAGACTGGAATTGCATTGAAAGCATAGGAAAAGAGGCAGAACGTCCACAATGATGCACTTGGCCAAAAAGGGCGTATGCGTTTTTTCCTGAATATATTCAGGTAAAAACGCATACGCCCTTTTTGGCCAACCAAGCAAGCTTGCAAAGGAAATCTGCACTACAATGAAGTCTCACTTCCCCCCGGTCAAAAGGGTCATCTGAAAAAAGTGTAAAATCCAGAAAGGCAGGACAGGCCATGGAGAACTGGGAGCCTTGTTATGCTGATGGGCGGGATGTAAATTGCCAACAGACACTCGGGAGAAGTGTATGGTGTTTCCTGAAACATCTAAAAAACAAAGCAACAGAGCCTAGGGCACTTCCACTTATGGTCCTATAGCTTAGGGAAATTAAAATCAAAAAGATACAGCCACCCCAATGTTTGGGACGCCTCTGTTTACAAGAACCTCATTTACCGTACAAGTTCAATATCACAGAAAGTGAAAAATGGATAAAGAACTTGTGGTACTTACGTACAATGCAGTATCACTCAGCAGTGAAATCTATGTCATCAGGCCCGTAGCAGCACAATGAGTGGATTCAGGTACGATGATTCTAACTGAAATAAGTCACACAGAAAAAGAAACATCATAAGATATCAGTAATACACGGAATGTAAACTTGGCTACACAGGAACTGAATTACAGAACAGAACAGGGACTCAAATTTAGAAAACCAACTTATGCTTGCTTAAGGGTAAAGGTGAGTTGGGATGCTGCATAAAAGCAGAGATTGAAATGAGCACAGATAAAGTTCCTTAAGCCAAATATGGAATAGACAAGAGCTACTCCTTGCTCAACGAAATGGATTCAACACCGCATATTAAACGCCTAAGAATGTACCTGACTCTTAAGTATCTTAAAACCTATGGATTGCTATGTCTCCGAAAGAGAATCAAGCATGTGTACAGGGACATAAACGCAGCAGTGATAGGATTGGAGAGGTTCGGTGAGCAAATGAAGACCCTTTGAAGTCATACTGCATGGTACCCATTCCACGGGTTTCAACTACCCAGGTTTAAGGTATTCTTCCTTCAGCTAAAACATGCATGTGGAACCTAGAGTATGATCAACCATGTGATCGGGAGACGTGTTCAAATATGTCTCAGTTTTCGTACCCTGGTACTCGGGTGCAACATTCCAGACGCTTTACTAACACTCTCCCGACTTGGAGAGTCAGTCCCTTTAACCTCCTGTTTGTCCCAGTTTGCAATTTCTGCGGAAGATGAACAGGAATAGCGAGAACCAATGAGAGACTAGCTGGAGGTGTCTGGACGGGCAAATTTAACTCTCATTTCCCACCAGGAAGAGGAAATAACCAAAGGCTCAGCGTGCCGTGCCGGAACCAGATTAGGGCCTGAAGCCATCCTGCGGTGTTGCGGCCAGCTCACAAGAAAACGAGTTGAAGAAAGGAGCTCAGGGGCACTGTAATTCACAAACCTGCAGAGTTATAAATGACAACTATCATCCAAAAATATACTGAAGTAAGGCTACCAAGAGGACTTGAAAGCGGAGCAGAATTGCAGGAAACCGATTTCAGGAGGTAGACTGGAATTGCATTGAAAGCATAGGAAAAGAGGCAGAACGTCCACAATGATGCACTTGGCCAAAAAGGGCGTATGCGTTTTTTCCTGAATATATTCAGGAAAAAACGCATACGCCCTTTTTGGCCAACCAAGCAAGCTTGCAAAGGAAATCTGCACTACAATGAAGTCTCACTTCCCCCCGGTCAAAAGGGTCATCTGAAAAAAGTGTAAAATCCAGAAAGGCAGGACAGGCCATGGAGAACTGGGAGCCTTGTTATGCTGATGGGCGGGATGTAAATTGCCAACAGACACTCGGGAGAAGTGTATGGTGTTTCCTGAAACATCTAAAAAACAAAGCAACAGAGCCTAGGGCACTTCCACTTATGGTCCTATAGCTTAGGGAAATTAAAATAAAAAAGATACAGCCACCCCAATGTTTGGGACGCCTCTGTTTACAAGAACCTCATTTACCGTACAAGTTCAATATCACAGAAAGTGAAAAATGGATAAAGAACTTGTGGTACTTACGTACAATGCAGTATCACTCAGCAGTGAAATCTATGTCATCAGGCCCGTAGCAGCACAATGAGTGGATTCAGGTACGATGATTCTAACTGAAATAAGTCACACAGAAAAAGAAACATCATAAGATATCAGTAATACACGGAATGTAAACTTGGCTACACAGGAACTGAATTACAGAACAGAACAGGGTCTCAAATTTAGAAAACCAACTTATGCTTGTTTAAGGGTAAAGGTGAGTTGGGGTGCTGCATAAAACCAGAGATTGAAATGAGCACAGATAAAGTTCCTTAAGCCAAATATGGAATAGACAAGAGCTACTCCTTGCTCAACGAAATGGACTCAACACCGCATATTAAACGCCTAAGAATGTACCTGACTCTTAAGTATCTTAAAACCTATGGATTGCTATCTCTCCGAAAGAGAATCAAGCATGTGTACAGGGACATAAACGCAGCAGTAGGATTGGAGAGGTTCGGTGAGCAAATGAAGACCCTTTGAAGTCATATTGCATGGTACCCATTACACGGGTCTCAACTCTCCAGGTTTAAGGTATTCTTCCTTCAGCTAAAATATGCATGTGGAACCCAGAGTATGATCAACAGTGTGAACGGGAGACGTGTTCAAATATGTCTCAGTTTTCCTCCCCTGGTACTCGGGTGCAACATTCCAGACGCTTTACTAACACTCTCCCCACTTGGAGAGTCAGCGCCTTTAACCTCCTGTTTGGCCCAGTTTGTAATTTCTGCGGAAGATGAACAGGAATAGGGAGAACCAATGAGAGACTAGCTGGAGGTGTCTGGACGGGCAAATTTAACTCTCATTTCCCACCAGGAAGAGGAAATAACCAAAGGCTCAGCGTGCCATGCCGGAACCAGATTAGGGCCTGAAGCCATCCTGCGGTGTTGCGGCCAGCTCACAAGAAAGCGAGTTGAAGAAAGGAGCTCAGGGGCACTGTAATTCACAAACCTGCAGAGTTATAAATGACAGCTATCGTCCAAAAATATACTGAAGTAAGGCTGCCAAGAGGACTTGAAAGCGGGGCAGAATTGCAGGAAACCGATTTCAGGAGGTAGACTGGAATTGCATTGAAAGCATAGGAAAAGAGGCAGAACGTCCACAATGATGCACTTGGCCAAAAAGGGCGTATGCGTTTTTTCCTGAATATATTCAGGAAAAAACGCATACGCCCTTTTTGGCCAACCAAGCAAACTTGCAAAGGAAATCTGCACTACAATGAAGTCTCACTTCCCCCCGGTCAAAAGGGCCATCTGAAAAAAGTGTAAAATCCAGAAAGGCAGGACAGGCCACGGAGAACTGGGAGCCTTGTTATGCTGATGGGCGGGATGTAAATTGCCAACAGCCACTCGGGAGAAGTGTATGGTGTTTCCTGAAACATCTAAGAAACAAAGCAACAGAGCCTAGGGCACTTTCACTTATGGTCCTATAGCTTAGGGAAATTAAAATCAAAAAGACACAGCCACCCCAAAATTTGGGACGCCTCTGTTTACAAGAACCTCGTTTACCGTACAAGTTCTCTATCACAGAAAGTGAAAAATGGATAAAGAACTTGTGGTACTTACGTACAATGCAGTATCACTCAGCAGTGAAATCTATGTCATCAGGCCCGTAGCAGCATAATGAGTGGATTCAGGTACGATGATTCTAACTGAAATAAGTCACACAGAAAAAGAAACATCATAAGATATCACTAATACACGGAATGTAAACTTGGCTACACAGGAACTGAATTCCAAAACAGAACAGGGTCTCAAATTTAGAAAACCAACTTATGCTTGCTTAAGGGGAAAGGTGAGTTGGGGTGCTGCATAAAACCAGAGATTGAAATGAGCACAGATAAAGTTCCTTAAGCCAAATATGGAATAGACAAGAGCTACTCCTTGCTCAACGAAATGGACTCAACACCCCATATTAAACGCTTAAGAATGTACCTGACTAGTAAGTATCTTAAAACCTATGGATTGCTATGTCTCCATAAGAGAATCAAGCCTGTGTACAGGGGCATAAACGCAGCAGTGATAGGATTGGAGAGGTTCGGTGAGCAAATGAAGACCCTTTGAAGTCATATTGCATGGTACCCATTACACGGGTCTCAACTCTCCAGGTTTAAGGTATTCTTCCTTCAGCTAAAATATGCATGTGGAACCCAGAGTATGATCAACAGTGTGAACGGGAGACGTGTTCAAATATGTCTCAGTTTTCCTCCCCTGGTACTCGGGTGCAACATTCCAGACGCTTTACTAACACTCTCCCCACTTGGAGAGTCAGCGCCTTTAACCTCCTGTTTGGCCCAGTTTGCAATTTCTGCGGAAGATGAACAGGAATAGGGAGAACCAATGAGAAACTAGCTGGAGGTGTCTGGACGGGCAAATTTAACTCTCATTTCCCACCAGGAAGAGGAAATAACCAAAGGCTCAGCGTGCCATGCCGGAACCAGATTAGGGCCTGAAGCCATCCTGCGGTGTTGCGGCCAGCTCACAAGAAAGCGAGTTGAAGAAAGGAGCTCAGGGGCACTGTAATTCACAAACCTGCAGAGTTATAAATGACAGCTATCGTCCAAAAATATACTGAAGTAAGGCTGCCAAGAGGACTTGAAAGTGGGGCAGAATTGCAGGAAACCGATTTCAGGAGGTAGACTGGAATTGCATTGAAAGCATAGGAAAAGAGGCAGAACGTCCACAATGATGCACTTGGCCAAAAAGGGCGTATGCGTTTTTTCCTGAATATATTCAGGAAAAAACGCATACGCCCTTTTTGGCCAACCAAGCAAACTTGCAAAGGAAATCTGCACTACAATGAAGTCTCACTTCCCCCCGGTCAAAAGGGCCATCTGAAAAAAGTGTAAAATCCAGAAAGGCAGGACAGGCCATGGAGAACTGGGAGCCTTGTTATGCTGATGGGCGGGATGTAAATTGCCAACAGACACTCGGGAGAAGTGTATGGTGTTTCCTGAAACATCTAAAAAACAAAGCAACAGAGCCTAGGGCACTTCCACTTATGGCCCTATAGCTTAGGGAAATTAAAATCAAAACGACACAGCCACCCCAAAGTTTGGGACGCCTCTGTTTACAAGAACCTCGTTTACCGTACAAGTTCAATATCACAGAAAGTGAAAAATGGATAAAGAACTTGTGGTACTTACGTACAATGCAGTATCACTCAGCAGTGAAATCTATGTCATCAGGCCCGTAGCAGCACAATGAGTGGATTCAGGTACGATGATTCTAACTGAAATAAGTCACACAGAAAAAGAAACATCATAAGATATCAGTAATACACGGAATGTAAACTTGGCTACACAGGAACTGAATTACAGAACAGAACACGGACTCAAATTTAGAAAACCAACTTATGCTTGCTTAAGGGTAAAGGTGAGTTGGGATGCTGCATAAAAGCAGAGATTGAAATGAGCACAGATAAAGTTCCTTAAGCCAAATATGGAATAGACAAGAGCTACTCCCTGCTCAACGAAATGGATTCAACACCGCATATTAAACGCCTAAGAATGTACCTGACTCTTAAGTATCTTAAAACCTATGGATTGCTATGTCTCCATAAGAGAATCAAGCGTGTGTACAGTGGCATAAACGCAGCAGTGATAGGATTGGAGAGGTTCGGTGAGCAAATGAAGACCCTTTGAAGTCATATTGCATGGTACCCATTACACGGGTCTCAACTCTCCAGGTTTAAGGTATTCTTCCTTCAGCTAAAATATGCATGTGGAACCCAGAGTATGATCAACAGTGTGAACGGGAGACGTGTTCAAATATGTCTCAGTTTTCCTCCCCTGGTACTCGGGTGCAACATTCCAGACGCTTTACTAACACTCTCCCCACTTGGAGAGTCAGTCCCTTTAACCTCCTGTTTGGCCCAGTTTGCAATTTCTGCGGAAGATGAACAGGAATAGCGAGAACCAATGAGAGACTAGCTGGAGGTGTCTGGACGGGCAAATTTAACTCTCATTTCCCACCAGGAAGAGGAAATAACCAAAGGCTCAGCGTGCCATGCCGGAACAAGATTAGGGCCTGAAGCCATCCTGCGGTGTTGCGGCCAGCTCACAAGAAAGCGAGTTGAAGAAAGGAGCTCAGGGGCACTGTAATTCACAAACCTGCAGAGTTATAAATGACAGCTATCGTCCAAAAATATACTGAAGTAACGCTGCCAAGAGGACTTGAAAGCGGGGCAGAATTGCAGGAAACCGATTTCAGGAGGTAGACTGGAATTGCATTGAAAGCATAGGAAAAGAGGCAGAACGTCCACAATGATGCACTTGGCCAAAAAGGGCGTATGCGTTTTTTCCTGAATATATTCAGGAAAAAACGCATACGCCCTTTTTTGCCAACCAAGCAAACTTGCAAAGGAAATCTGCACTACAATGAAGTCTCACTTCCCCCCGGTCAAAAGGGCCATCTGAAAAAAGTGTAAAATCCAGAAAGGCAGGACAGGCCATGGAGAACTGGGAGCCTTGTTATGCTGATGGGCGGGATGTAAATTGCCAACAGCCACTCGGGAGAAGTGTATGGTGTTTCCTGAAACATCTAAAAAACAAAGCAACAGAGCCTAGGGCACTTCCACTTATGGCCCTATAGCTTAGGGAAATTAAAATCAAAAAGACACAGCCACCCCAAAGTTTGGGACGCCTCTGTTTACAAGAACCTCGTTTACCGTACAAGTTCTCTATCACAGAACGTGAAAAATGGATAAAGAACTTGTGGTACTTACGTACAATGCAGTATCACTCAGCAATGAAATCTATGTCATCAGGCCCGTAGCAGCATAATGAGTGGATTCAGGTACGATGATTCTAACTGAAATAAGTCACACAGAAAAAGAAACATCATAAGATATCACTAATACACGGAATGTAAACTTGGCTACACAGGAACTGAATTCCAAAACAGAACAGGGTCTCAAATTTAGAAAACCAACTTATGCTTGCTTAAGGGGAAAGGTGAGTTGGGGTGCTGCATAAAACCAGAGATTGAAATGAGCACAGATAAAGTTCCTTAAGCCAAATATGGAATAGACAAGAGCTACTCCTTGCTCAACGAAATGGACTCAACACCCCATATTAAACGCTTAAGAATGTACCTGACTAGTAAGTATCTTAAAACCTATGGATTGCTATGTCTCCATAAGAGAATCAAGCCTGTGTACAGGGGCATAAACGCAGCAGTGATAGGATTGGAGAGGTTCGGTGAGCAAATGAAGACCCTTTGAAGTCATATTGCATGGTACCCATTACACGGGTCTCAACTCTCCAGGTTTAAGGTATTCTTCCTTCAGCTAAAATATGCATGTGGAACCCAGAGTATGATCAACAGTGTGAACGGGAGACGTGTTCAAATATGTCTCAGTTTTCCTCCCCTGGTACTCGGGTGCAACATTCCAGACGCTTTACTAACACTCTCCCCACTTGGAGAGTCAGCGCCTTTAACCTCCTGTTTGGCCCAGTTTGCAATTTCTGCGGAAGATGAACAGGAATAGGGAGAACCAATGAGAAACTAGCTGGAGGTGTCTGGACGGGCAAATTTAACTCTCATTTCCCACCAGGAAGAGGAAATAACCAAAGGCTCAGCGTGCCATGCCGGAACCAGATTAGGGCCTGAAGCCATCCTGCGGTGTTGCGGCCAGCTCACAAGAAAGCGAGTTGAAGAAAGGAGCTCAGGGGCACTGTAATTCACAAACCTGCAGAGTTATAAATGACAGCTATCGTCCAAAAATATACTGAAGTAAGGCTGCCAAGAGGACTTGAAAGCGGGGCAGAATTGCAGGAAACCGATTTCAGGAGGTAGACTGGAATTGCATTGAAAGCATAGGAAAAGAGGCAGAACGTCCACAATGATGCACTTGGCCAAAAAGGGCGTATGCGTTTTTTCCTGAATATATTCAGGAAAAAACGCATACGCACTTTTTGCCCAACCAAGCAAACTTGCAAAGGAAATCTGCACTACAATGAAGTCTCACTTCCCCCCGTTCAAAAGGGCCATCTGAAAAAAGTGTAAAATCCAGAAAGGCAGGACAGGCCATGGAGAACTGGGAGCCTTGTTATGCTGATGGGCGGGATGTAAATTGCCAACAGACACTCGGGAGAAGTGTATGGTGTTTCCTGAAACATCTAAAAAACAAAGCAACAGAGCCTAGGGCACTTCCACTTATGGCCCTATAGCTTAGGGAAATTAAAATCAAAACGACACAGCCACCCCAAAGTTTGGGACGCCTCTGTTTACAAGAACCTCGTTTACCGTACAAGTTCAATATCACAGAAAGTGAAAAATGGATAAAGAACTTGTGGTACTTACGTACAATGCAGTATCACTCAGCAGTGAAATCTATGTCATCAGGCCCGTAGCAGCACAATGAGTGGATTCAGGTACGATGATTCTAACTGAAATAAGTCACACAGAAAAAGAAACATCATAAGATATCAGTAATACACGGAATGTAAACTTGGCTACACAGGAACTGAATTACAGAACAGAACAGGGACTCAAATTTAGAAAACCAACTTATGCTTGCTTAAGGGTAAAGGTGAGTTGGGATGCTGCATAAAAGCAGAGATTGAAATGAGCACAGATAAAGTTCCTTAAGCCAAATATGGAATAGACAAGAGCTACTCCTTGCTCAACGAAATGGATTCAACACCGCATATTAAACGCCTAAGAATGTACCTGACTCTTAAGTATCTTAAAACCTATGGATTTCTATGTCTCCGAAAGAGAATCAAGCATGTGTACAGGGACATAAACGCAGCAGTGATAGGATTGGAGAGGTTCAGTGAGCAAATGAAGACCCTTTGAAGTCATACTGCATGGTACCCATTCCACGGGTTTCAACTACCCAGGTTTAAGGTATTCTTCCTTCAGCTAAAACATGCATGTGGAACCTAGAGTATTATCAACCATGTGATCGGGAGACGTGTTCAAATATGTCTCAGTTTTCGTACCCTGGTACTCGGGTGCAACATTCCAGACGCTTTACTAACACTCTCCCGACTTGGAGAGTCAGTCCCTTTAACCTCCTGTTTGGCCCAGTTTGCAATTTCTGCGGAAGATGAACAGGAATAGCGAGAACCAATGAGAGACTAGCTGGAGGTGTCTGGACGGGCAAATTTAACTCTCATTTCCCACCAGGAAGAGGAAATAACCAAAGGCTCAGCGTGCCATGCCGGAACCAGATTAGGGCCTGAAGCCATCCTGCGGTGTTGCGGCCAGCTCACAAGAAAACGAGTTGAAGAAAGGAGCTCAGGGGCACTGTAATTCACAAACCTGCAGAGTTATAAATGACAACTATCGTCCAAAAATATACTGAAGTAAGGCTACCAAGAGGACTTGAAAGCGGAGCAGAATTGCAGGAAACCGATTTCAGGAGGTAGACTGGAATTGCATTGAAAGCATAGGAAAAGAGGCAGAACGTCCACAGTGATGCACTTGGCCAAAAAGGGCGTATGCGTTTTTTCCTGAATATATTCAGGAAAAAACGCATACGCCCTTTTTGGCCAACCAAGCAAGCTTGCAAAGGAAATCTGCACTACAATGAAGTCTCACTTCCCCCCGGTCAAAAGGGTCATCTGAAAAAAGTGTAAAATCCAGAAAGGCAGGACAGGCCATGGAGAACTGGGAGCCTTGTTATGCTGATGGGTGGGATGTAAATTGCCAACAGACACTCGGGAGAAGTGTATGGTGTTTCCTGAAACATCTAAAAAACAAAGCAACAGAGCCTAGGGCACTTCCACTTATGGCCCTATAGCTTAGGGAAATTAAAATCAAAACGACACAGCCACCCCAAAGTTTGGGACGCCTCTGTTTACAAGAACCTCATTTACCGTACAAGTTCAATATCACAGAAAGTGAAAAATGGATAAAGAACTTGTGGTACTTACGTACAATGCAGTATCACTCAGCAGTGAAATCTATGTCATCAGGCCCGTAGCAGCACAATGAGTGGATTCAGGTACGATGATTCTAACTGAAATAAGTCACACAGAAAAAGAAACATCATAAGATATCAGTAATACACGGAATGTAAACTTGGCTACACAGGAACTGAATTACAGAACAGAACAGGGACTCAAATTTAGAAAACCAACTTATGCTTGCTTAAGGGTAAAGGTGAGTTGGGATGCTGCATAAAAGCAGAGATTGAAATGAGCACAGATAAAGTTCCTTAAGCCAAATATGGAATAGACAAGAGCTACTCCTTGCTCAACGAAATGGATTCAACACCGCATATTAAACGCATAAGAATGTACCTGACTCTTAAGTATCTTAAAACCTATGGATTGCTATGTCTCCGAAAGAGAATCAAGCATGTGTACAGGGACATAAACGCAGCAGTGATAGGATTGGAGAGGTTCGGTGAGCAAATGAAGACCCTTTGAAGTCATACTGCATGGTACCCATTCCACGGGTTTCAACTACCCAGGTTTAAGGTATTCTTCCTTCAGCTAAAACATGCATGTGGAACCTAGAGTATGATCAACCATGTGATCGGGAGACGTGTTCAAATATGTCTCAGTTTTCGTACCCTGGTACTCGGGTGCAACATTCCAGACGCTTTACTAACACTCTCCCGACTTGGAGAGTCAGTCCCTGTAACCTCCTGTTTGGCCCAGTTTGCAATTTCTGCGGAAGATGAACAGGAATAGCGAGAACCAATGAGAGACTAGCTGGAGGTGTCTGGACGGGCAAATTTAACTCTCATTTCCCACCAGGAAGAGGAAATAACCAAAGGCTCAGCGTGCCGTGCCGGAACCAGATTAGGGCCTGAAGCCATCCTGCGGTGTTGCGGCCAGCTCACAAGAAAGCGAGTTGAAGAAAGGAGCTCAGGGGCACTGTAATTCACAAACCTGCAGAGTTATAAATGACAACTATCGTCCAAAAATATACTGAAGTAAGGCTACCAAGAGGACTTGAAAGCGGAGCAGAATTGCAGGAAACCGATTTCAGGAGGTAGACTGGAATTGCATTGAAAGCATAGGAAAAGAGGCAGAACGTCCACAATGATGCACTTGGCCAAAAAGGGCGTATGCGTTTTTTCCTGAATATATTCAGGAAAAAACGCATACGCCCTTTTTGGCCAACCAAGCAAGCTTGCAAAGGAAATCTGCACTACAATGAAGTCTCACTTCCCCCCGGTCAAAAGGGTCATCTGAAAAAAGTGTAAAATCCAGAAAGGCAGGACAGGCCATGGAGAACTGGGAGCCTTGTTATGCTGATGGGCGGGATGTAAATTGCCAACAGACACTCGGGAGAAGTGTATGGTGTTTCCTGAAACATCTAAAAAACAAAGCAACAGAGCCTAGGGCACTTCCACTTATGGTCCTATAGCTTAGGGAAATTAAAATCAAAAAGATACAGCCACCCCAATGTTTGGGACGCCTCTGTTTACAAGAACCTCATTTACCGTACAAGTTCAATATCACAGAAAGTGAAAAATGGATAAAGAATTTGTGGTACTTACGTACAATGCAGTATCACTCAGCAGTGAAATCTATGTCATCAGGCCCGTAGCAGCACAATGAGTGGATTCAGGTACGATGATTCTAACTGAAATAAGTCACACAGAAAAAGAAACATCATAAGATATCACTAATACACGGAATGTAAACTTGCCTACACAGGAACTGAATTCCAAAACAGAACAGGGTCTCAAATTTAGAAAACCAACTTATGCTTGCTTAAGGGGAAAGGTGAGTTGGGGTGCTGCATAAAACCAGAGATTGAAATGAGCACAGATAAAGTTCCTTAAGCCAAATATGGAATAGACAAGAGCTACTCCTTGCTCAATGAAATGGACTCAACACCCCATATTAAACGCTTAAGAATGTACCTGACTAGTAAGTATCTTAAAACCTATGGATTGCTATGTCTCCATAAGAGAATCAAGCGTGTGTACAGGGGCATAAACGCAGCAGTGATAGGATTGGAGAGGTTCGGTGAGCAAATGAAGACCCTTTGAAGTCATATGCATGGTACCCATTACACGGGTCTCAACTCTCCAGGTTTAAGGTATTCTTCCTTCAGCTAGATATGCATGTGGAACCCAGAGTATGATCAACCATGTGATCGGGAGACGTGTTCAAATATGTCTCAGTTTTCCTTCCCTGGTACTCGGGTGCAACATTCCAGACGCTTTACTAACACTCTCCCGACTTGGAGAGTCAGTCCCTTTAACCTCCTGTTTGTCCCAGTTTGCAATTTCTGCGGAAGATGAACAGGAATAGCGAGAACCAATGAGAGACTAGCTGGAGGTGTCTGGACGGGCAAATTTAACTCTCATTTCCCACCAGGAAGAGGAAATAACCAAAGGCTCAGCGTGCCGTGCCGGAACCAGATTAGGGCCTGAAGCCATCCTGCGGTGTTGCGGCCAGCTCACAAGAAAACGAGTTGAAGAAAGGAGCTCAGGGGCACTGTAATTCACAAACCTGCAGAGTTATAAATGACAACTATCATCCAAAAATATACTGAAGTAAGGCTACCAAGAGGACTTGAAAGCGGAGCAGAATTGCAGGAAACCGATTTCAGGAGGTAGACTGGAATTGCATTGAAAGCATAGGAAAAGAGGCAGAACGTCCACAATGATGCACTTGGCCAAAAAGGGCGTATGCGTTTTTTCCTGAATATATTCAGGAAAAAACGCATACGCCCTTTTTGGCCAACCAAGCAAGCTTGCAAAGGAAATCTGCACTACAATGAAGTCTCACTTCCCCCCGGTCAAAAGGGTCATCTGAAAAAAGTGTAAAATCCAGAAAGGCAGGACAGGCCATGGAGAACTGGGAGCCTTGTTATGCTGATGGGCGGGATGTAAATTGCCAACAGACACTCGGGAGAAGTGTATGGTGTTTCCTGAAACATCTAAAAAACAAAGCAACAGAGCCTAGGGCACTTCCACTTATGGTCCTATAGCTTAGGGAAATTAAAATAAAAAAGATACAGCCACCCCAATGTTTGGGACGCCTCTGTTTACAAGAACCTCATTTACCGTACAAGTTCAATATCACAGAAAGTGAAAAATGGATAAAGAACTTGTGGTACTTACGTACAATGCAGTATCACTCAGCAGTGAAATCTATGTCATCAGGCCCGTAGCAGCACAATGAGTGGATTCAGGTACGATGATTCTAACTGAAATAAGTCACACAGAAAAAGAAACATCATAAGATATCAGTAATACACGGAATGTAAACTTGGCTACACAGGAACTGAATTACAGAACAGAACAGGGTCTCAAATTTAGAAAACCAACTTATGCTTGTTTAAGGGTAAAGGTGAGTTGGGGTGCTGCATAAAACCAGAGATTGAAATGAGCACAGATAAAGTTCCTTAAGCCAAATATGGAATAGACAAGAGCTACTCCTTGCTCAACGAAATGGACTCAACACCGCATATTAAACGCCTAAGAATGTACCTGACTCTTAAGTATCTTAAAACCTATGGATTGCTATCTCTCCGAAAGAGAATCAAGCATGTGTACAGGGACATAAACGCAGCAGTAGGATTGGAGAGGTTCGGTGAGCAAATGAAGACCCTTTGAAGTCATATTGCATGGTACCCATTACACGGGTCTCAACTCTCCAGGTTTAAGGTATTCTTCCTTCAGCTAAAATATGCATGTGGAACCCAGAGTATGATCAACAGTGTGAACGGGAGACGTGTTCAAATATGTCTCAGTTTTCCTCCCCTGGTACTCGGGTGCAACATTCCAGACGCTTTACTAACACTCTCCCCACTTGGAGAGTCAGCGCCTTTAACCTCCTGTTTGGCCCAGTTTGTAATTTCTGCGGAAGATGAACAGGAATAGGGAGAACCAATGAGAGACTAGCTGGAGGTGTCTGGACGGGCAAATTTAACTCTCATTTCCCACCAGGAAGAGGAAATAACCAAAGGCTCAGCGTGCCATGCCGGAACCAGATTAGGGCCTGAAGCCATCCTGCGGTGTTGCGGCCAGCTCACAAGAAAGCGAGTTGAAGAAAGGAGCTCAGGGGCACTGTAATTCACAAACCTGCAGAGTTATAAATGACAGCTATCGTCCAAAAATATACTGAAGTAAGGCTGCCAAGAGGACTTGAAAGCGGGGCAGAATTGCAGGAAACCGATTTCAGGAGGTAGACTGGAATTGCATTGAAAGCATAGGAAAAGAGGCAGAACGTCCACAATGATGCACTTGGCCAAAAAGGGCGTATGCGTTTTTTCCTGAATATATTCAGGAAAAAACGCATACGCCCTTTTTGGCCAACCAAGCAAACTTGCAAAGGAAATCTGCACTACAATGAAGTCTCACTTCCCCCCGGTCAAAAGGGCCATCTGAAAAAAGTGTAAAATCCAGAAAGGCAGGACAGGCCACGGAGAACTGGGAGCCTTGTTATGCTGATGGGCGGGATGTAAATTGCCAACAGCCACTCGGGAGAAGTGTATGGTGTTTCCTGAAACATCTAAGAAACAAAGCAACAGAGCCTAGGGCACTTTCACTTATGGTCCTATAGCTTAGGGAAATTAAAATCAAAAAGACACAGCCACCCCAAAATTTGGGACGCCTCTGTTTACAAGAACCTCGTTTACCGTACAAGTTCTCTATCACAGAAAGTGAAAAATGGATAAAGAACTTGTGGTACTTACGTACAATGCAGTATCACTCAGCAGTGAAATCTATGTCATCAGGCCCGTAGCAGCATAATGAGTGGATTCAGGTACGATGATTCTAACTGAAATAAGTCACACAGAAAAAGAAACATCATAAGATATCACTAATACACGGAATGTAAACTTGGCTACACAGGAACTGAATTCCAAAACAGAACAGGGTCTCAAATTTAGAAAACCAACTTATGCTTGCTTAAGGGGAAAGGTGAGTTGGGGTGCTGCATAAAACCAGAGATTGAAATGAGCACAGATAAAGTTCCTTAAGCCAAATATGGAATAGACAAGAGCTACTCCTTGCTCAACGAAATGGACTCAACACCCCATATTAAACGCTTAAGAATGTACCTGACTAGTAAGTATCTTAAAACCTATGGATTGCTATGTCTCCATAAGAGAATCAAGCCTGTGTACAGGGGCATAAACGCAGCAGTGATAGGATTGGAGAGGTTCGGTGAGCAAATGAAGACCCTTTGAAGTCATATTGCATGGTACCCATTACACGGGTCTCAACTCTCCAGGTTTAAGGTATTCTTCCTTCAGCTAAAATATGCATGTGGAACCCAGAGTATGATCAACAGTGTGAACGGGAGACGTGTTCAAATATGTCTCAGTTTTCCTCCCCTGGTACTCGGGTGCAACATTCCAGACGCTTTACTAACACTCTCCCCACTTGGAGAGTCAGCGCCTTTAACCTCCTGTTTGGCCCAGTTTGCAATTTCTGCGGAAGATGAACAGGAATAGGGAGAACCAATGAGAAACTAGCTGGAGGTGTCTGGACGGGCAAATTTAACTCTCATTTCCCACCAGGAAGAGGAAATAACCAAAGGCTCAGCGTGCCATGCCGGAACCAGATTAGGGCCTGAAGCCATCCTGCGGTGTTGCGGCCAGCTCACAAGAAAGCGAGTTGAAGAAAGGAGCTCAGGGGCACTGTAATTCACAAACCTGCAAAGTTATAAATGACAGCTATCGTCCAAAAATATACTGAAGTAAGGCTGCCAAGAGGACTTGAAAGTGGGGCAGAATTGCAGGAAACCGATTTCAGGAGGTAGACTGGAATTGCATTGAAAGCATAGGAAAAGAGGCAGAACGTCCACAATGATGCACTTGGCCAAAAAGGGCGTATGCGTTTTTTCCTGAATATATTCAGGAAAAAACGCATACGCACTTTTTGGCCAACCAAGCAAACTTGCAAAGGAAATCTGCACTACAATGAAGTCTCACTTCCCCCCGTTCAAAAGGGCCATCTGAAAAAAGTGTAAAATCCAGAAAGGCAGGACAGGCCATGGAGAACTGGGAGCCTTGTTATGCTGATGGGCGGGATGTAAATTGCCAACAGACACTCGGGAGAAGTGTATGGTGTTTCCTGAAACATCTAAAAAACAAAGCAACAGAGCCTAGGGCACTTCCACTTATGGCCCTATAGCTTAGGGAAATTAAAATCAAAACGACACAGCCACCCCAAAGTTTGGGACGCCTCTGTTTACAAGAACCTCGTTTACCGTACAAGTTCAATATCACAGAAAGTGAAAAATGGATAAAGAACTTGTGGTACTTACGTACAATGCAGTATCACTCAGCAGTGAAATCTATGTCATCAGGCCCGTAGCAGCACAATGAGTGGATTCAGGTACGATGATTCTAACTGAAATAAGTCACACAGAAAAAGAAACATCATAAGATATCAGTAATACACGGAATGTAAACTTGGCTACACAGGAACTGAATTACAGAACAGAACACGGACTCAAATTTAGAAAACCAACTTATGCTTGCTTAAGGGTAAAGGTGAGTTGGGATGCTGCATAAAAGCAGAGATTGAAATGAGCACAGATAAAGTTCCTTAAGCCAAATATGGAATAGACAAGAGCTACTCCCTGCTCAACGAAATGGATTCAACACCGCATATTAAACGCCTAAGAATGTACCTGACTCTTAAGTATCTTAAAACCTATGGATTGCTATATCTCCATAAGAGAATCAAGCGTGTGTACAGTGGCATAAACGCAGCAGTGATAGGATTGGAGAGGTTCGGTGAGCAAATGAAGACCCTTTGAAGTCATATTGCATGGTACCCATTACACGGGTCTCAACTCTCCAGGTTTAAGGTATTCTTCCTTCAGCTAAAATATGCATGTGGAACCCAGAGTATGATCAACAGTGTGAACGGGAGACGTGTTCAAATATGTCTCAGTTTTCCTCCCCTGGTACTCGGGTGCAACATTCCAGACGCTTTACTAACACTCTCCCCACTTGGAGAGTCAGTCCCTTTAACCTCCTGTTTGGCCCAGTTTGCAATTTCTGCGGAAGATGAACAGGAATAGCGAGAACCAATGAGAGACTAGCTGGAGGTGTCTGGACGGGCAAATTTAACTCTCATTTCCCACCAGGAAGAGGAAATAACCAAAGGCTCAGCGTGCCATGCCGGAACAAGATTAGGGCCTGAAGCCATCCTGCGGTGTTGCGGCCAGCTCACAAGAAAGCGAGTTGAAGAAAGGAGCTCAGGGGCACTGTAATTCACAAACCTGCAGAGTTATAAATGACAGCTATCGTCCAAAAATATACTGAAGTAACGCTGCCAAGAGGACTTGAAAGCGGGGCAGAATTGCAGGAAACCGATTTCAGGAGGTAGACTGGAATTGCATTGAAAGCATAGGAAAAGAGGCAGAACGTCCACAATGATGCACTTGGCCAAAAAGGGCGTATGCGTTTTTTCCTGAATATATTCAGGAAAAAACGCATACGCCCTTTTTTGCCAACCAAGCAAACTTGCAAAGGAAATCTGCACTACAATGAAGTCTCACTTCCCCCCGGTCAAAAGGGCCATCTGAAAAAAGTGTAAAATCCAGAAAGGCAGGACAGGCCATGGAGAACTGGGAGCCTTGTTATGCTGATGGGCGGGATGTAAATTGCCAACAGCCACTCGGGAGAAGTGTATGGTGTTTCCTGAAACATCTAAAAAACAAAGCAACAGAGCCTAGGGCACTTCCACTTATGGCCCTATAGCTTAGGGAAATTAAAATCAAAAAGACACAGCCACCCCAAAGTTTGGGACGCCTCTGTTTACAAGAACCTCGTTTACCGTACAAGTTCTCTATCACAGAACGTGAAAAATGGATAAAGAACTTGTGGTACTTACGTACAATGCAGTATCACTCAGCAATGAAATCTATGTCATCAGGCCCATAGCAGTATAATGAGTGGATTCAGGTACGATGATTCTAACTGAAATAAGTCACACAGAAAAAGAAACATCATAAGATATCACTAATACACGGAATGTAAACTTGGCTACACAGGAACTGAATTCCAAAACAGAACAGGGTCTCAAATTTAGAAAACCAACTTATGCTTGCTTCAGGGTAAAGGTGAGTTGGGGTGCTGCATAAAACCAGAGATTGAAATGAGCACAGATAAAGTTCCTTAAGCCAAATATGGAATAGACAAGAGCTACTCCTTGCTCAACGAAATGGACTCAACACCCCATATTAAACGCTTAAGAATGTACCTGACTAGTAAGTATCTTAAAACCTATGGATTGCTATGTCTCCATAAGAGAATCAAGCGTGTGTACAGGGGCATAAACGCAGCAGTGATAGGATTGGAGAGGTTCGGTGAGCAAATGAAGACCCTTTGAAGTCATATTGCATGGTACCCATTACACGGGTCTCAACTCTCCAGGTTTAAGGTATTCTTCCTTCAGCTAAAATATGCATGTGGAACCCAGAGTATGATCAACAGTGTGAACGGGAGACGTGTTCAAATATGTCTCAGTTTTCCTCCCCTGGTACTCGGGTGCAACATTCCAGACGCTTTACTAACACTCTCCCCACTTGGAGAGTCAGCGCCTTTAACCTCCTGTTTGGCCCAGTTTGCAATTTCTGCGGAAGATGAACAGGAATAGGGAGAACCAATGAGAAACTAGCTGGAGGTGTCTGGACGGGCAAATTTAACTCTCATTTCCCACCAGGAAGAGGAAATAACCAAAGGCTCAGCGTGCCATGCCGGAACCAGATTAGGGCCTGAAGCCATCCTGCGGTGTTGCGGCCAGCTCACAAGAAAGCGAGTTGAAGAAAGGAGCTCAGGGGCACTGTAATTCACAAACCTGCAGAGTTATAAATGACAGCTATCGTCCAAAAATATACTGAAGTAAGGCTGCCAAGAGGACTTGAAAGCGGGGCAGAATTGCAGGAAACCGATTTCAGGAGGTAGACTGGAATTGCATTGAAAGCATAGGAAAAGAGGCAGAACGTCCACAATGATGCACTTGGCCAAAAAGGGCGTATGCGTTTTTTCCTGAATATATTCAGGAAAAAACGCATACGCACTTTTTGCCCAACCAAGCAAACTTGCAAAGGAAATCTGCACTACAATGAAGTCTCACTTCCCCCCGTTCAAAAGGGCCATCTGAAAAAAGTGTAAAATCCAGAAAGGCAGGACAGGCCATGGAGAACTGGGAGCCTTGTTATGCTGATGGGCGGGATGTAAATTGCCAACAGACACTCGGGAGAAGTGTATGGTGTTTCCTGAAACATCTAAAAAACAAAGCAACAGAGCCTAGGGCACTTCCACTTATGGCCCTATAGCTTAGGGAAATTAAAATCAAAACGACACAGCCACCCCAAAGTTTGGGACGCCTCTGTTTACAAGAACCTCGTTTACCGTACAAGTTCAATATCACAGAAAGTGAAAAATGGATAAAGAACTTGTGGTACTTACGTACAATGCAGTATCACTCAGCAGTGAAATCTATGTCATCAGGCCCGTAGCAGCACAATGAGTGGATTCAGGTACGATGATTCTAACTGAAATAAGTCACACAGAAAAAGAAACATCATAAGATATCAGTAATACACGGAATGTAAACTTGGCTACACAGGAACTGAATTACAGAACAGAACAGGGACTCAAATTTAGAAAACCAACTTATGCTTGCTTAAGGGTAAAGGTGAGTTGGGATGCTGCATAAAAGCAGAGATTGAAATGAGCACAGATAAAGTTCCTTAAGCCAAATATGGAATAGACAAGAGCTACTCCTTGTTCAACGAAATGGATTCAACACCGCATATTAAACGCCTAAGAATGTACCTGACTCTTAAGTATCTTAAAACCTATGGATTTCTATGTCTCCGAAAGAGAATCAAGCATGTGTACAGGGACATAAACGCAGCAGTGATAGGATTGGAGAGGTTCAGTGAGCAAATGAAGACCCTTTGAAGTCATACTGCATGGTACCCATTCCACGGGTTTCAACTACCCAGGTTTAAGGTATTCTTCCTTCAGCTAAAACATGCATGTGGAACCTAGAGTATTATCAACCATGTGATCGGGAGACGTGTTCAAATATGTCTCAGTTTTCGTACCCTGGTACTCGGGTGCAACATTCCAGACGCTTTACTAACACTCTCCCGACTTGGAGAGTCAGTCCCTTTAACCTCCTGTTTGGCCCAGTTTGCAATTTCTGCGGAAGATGAACAGGAATAGCGAGAACCAATGAGAGACTAGCTGGAGGTGTCTGGACGGGCAAATTTAACTCTCATTTCCCACCAGGAAGAGGAAATAACCAAAGGCTCAGCGTGCCATGCCGGAACCAGATTAGGGCCTGAAGCCATCCTGCGGTGTTGCGGCCAGCTCACAAGAAAACGAGTTGAAGAAAGGAGCTCAGGGGCACTGTAATTCACAAACCTGCAGAGTTATAAATGACAACTATCGTCCAAAAATATACTGAAGTAAGGCTACCAAGAGGACTTGAAAGCGGAGCAGAATTGCAGGAAACCGATTTCAGGAGGTAGACTGGAATTGCATTGAAAGCATAGGAAAAGAGGCAGAACGTCCACAGTGATGCACTTGGCCAAAAAGGGCGTATGCGTTTTTTCCTGAATATATTCAGGAAAAAACGCATACGCCCTTTTTGGCCAACCAAGCAAGCTTGCAAAGGAAATCTGCACTACAATGAAGTCTCACTTCCCCCCGGTCAAAAGGGTCATCTGAAAAAAGTGTAAAATCCAGAAAGGCAGGACAGGCCATGGAGAACTGGGAGCCTTGTTATGCTGATGGGTGGGATGTAAATTGCCAACAGACACTCGGGAGAAGTGTATGGTGTTTCCTGAAACATCTAAAAAACAAAGCAACAGAGCCTAGGGCACTTCCACTTATGGCCCTATAGCTTAGGGAAATTAAAATCAAAACGACACAGCCACCCCAAAGTTTGGGACGCCTCTGTTTACAAGAACCTCATTTACCGTACAAGTTCAATATCACAGAAAGTGAAAAATGGATAAAGAACTTGTGGTACTTACGTACAATGCAGTATCACTCAGCAGTGAAATCTATGTCATCAGGCCCGTAGCAGCACAATGAGTGGATTCAGGTACGATGATTCTAACTGAAATAAGTCACACAGAAAAAGAAACATCATAAGATATCAGTAATACACGGAATGTAAACTTGGCTACACAGGAACTGAATTACAGAACAGAACAGGGACTCAAATTTAGAAAACCAACTTATGCTTGCTTAAGGGTAAAGGTGAGTTGGGATGCTGCATAAAAGCAGAGATTGAAATGAGCACAGATAAAGTTCCTTAAGCCAAATATGGAATAGACAAGAGCTACTCCTTGCTCAACGAAATGGATTCAACACCGCATATTAAACGCCTAAGAATGTACCTGACTCTTAAGTATCTTAAAACCTATGGATTGCTATGTCTCCGAAAGAGAATCAAGCATGTGTACAGGGACATAAACGCAGCAGTGATAGGATTGGAGAGGTTCGGTGAGCAAATGAAGACCCTTTGAAGTCATACTGCATGGTACCCATTCCACGGGTTTCAACTACCCAGGTTTAAGGTATTCTTCCTTCAGCTAAAACATGCATGTGGAACCTAGAGTATGATCAACCATGTGATCGGGAGACGTGTTCAAATATGTCTCAGTTTTCGTACCCTGGTACTCGGGTGCAACATTCCAGACGCTTTACTAACACTCTCCCGACTTGGAGAGTCAGTCCCTGTAACCTCCTGTTTGGCCCAGTTTGCAATTTCTGCGGAAGATGAACAGGAATAGCGAGAACCAATGAGAGACTAGCTGGAGGTGTCTGGACGGGCAAATTTAACTCTCATTTCCCACCAGGAAGAGGAAATAACCAAAGGCTCAGCGTGCCGTGCCGGAACCAGATTAGGGCCTGAAGCCATCCTGCGGTGTTGCGGCCAGCTCACAAGAAAGCGAGTTGAAGAAAGGAGCTCAGGGGCACTGTAATTCACAAACCTGCAGAGTTATAAATGACAACTATCGTCCAAAAATATACTGAAGTAAGGCTACCAAGAGGACTTGAAAGCGGAGCAGAATTGCAGGAAACCGATTTCAGGAGGTAGACTGGAATTGCATTGAAAGCATAGGAAAAGAGGCAGAACGTCCACAATGATGCACTTGGCCAAAAAGGGCGTATGCGTTTTTTCCTGAATATATTCAGGAAAAAACGCATACGCCCTTTTTGACCAACCAAGCAAGCTTGCAAAGGAAATCTGCACTACAATGAAGTCTCACTTCCCCCCGGTCAAAAGGGTCATCTGAAAAAAGTGTAAAATCCAGAAAGGCAGGACAGGCCATGGAGAACTGGGAGCCTTGTTATGCTGATGGGCGGGATGTAAATTGCCAACAGACACTCGGGAGAAGTGTATGGTGTTTCCTGAAACATCTAAAAAACAAAGCAACAGAGCCTAGGGCACTTCCACTTATGGTCCTATAGCTTAGGGAAATTAAAATCAAAAAGATACAGCCACCCCAATGTTTGGGACGCCTCTGTTTACAAGAACCTCATTTACCGTACAAGTTCAATATCACAGAAAGTGAAAAATGGATAAAGAATTTGTGGTACTTACGTACAATGCAGTATCACTCAGCAGTGAAATCTATGTCATCAGGCCCGTAGCAGCACAATGAGTGGATTCAGGTACGATGATTCTAACTGAAATAAGTCACACAGAAAAAGAAACATCATAAGATATCACTAATACACGGAATGTAAACTTGCCTACACAGGAACTGAATTCCAAAACAGAACAGGGTCTCAAATTTAGAAAACCAACTTATGCTTGCTTAAGGGGAAAGGTGAGTTGGGGTGCTGCATAAAACCAGAGATTGAAATGAGCACAGATAAAGTTCCTTAAGCCAAATATGGAATAGACAAGAGCTACTCCTTGCTCAATGAAATGGACTCAACACCCCATATTAAACGCTTAAGAATGTACCTGACTAGTAAGTATCTTAAAACCTATGGATTGCTATGTCTCCATAAGAGAATCAAGCGTGTGTACAGGGGCATAAACGCAGCAGTGATAGGATTGGAGAGGTTCGGTGAGCAAATGAAGACCCTTTGAAGTCATATGCATGGTACCCATTACACGGGTCTCAACTCTCCAGGTTTAAGGTATTCTTCCTTCAGCTAGATATGCATGTGGAACCCAGAGTATGATCAACAGTGTGAACGGGAGACGTGTTCAAATATGTCTCAGTTTTCCTTCCCTGGTACTCGGGTGCAACATTCCAGACGCTTTACTAACACTCTCCCCACTTGGAGAGTCAGCGCCTTTAACCTCCTGTTTGGCCCAGTTTGCAATTTCTGCGGAAGATGAACAGGAATAGGGAGAACCAATGAGAAACTAGCTGGAGGTGTCTGGACGGGCAAATTTAACTCTCATTTCCCACCAGGAAGAGGAAATAACCAAAGGCTCAGCGTGCCATGCCGGAACCAGATTAGGGCCTGAAGCCATCCTGCGGTGTTGCGGCCAGCTCACAAGAAAGCGAGTTGAAGAAAGGAGCTCAGGGGCACTGTAATTCACAAACCTGCAGAGTTATAAATGACAGCTATCGTCCAAAAATATACTGAAGTAAGGCTGCCAAGAGGACTTGAAAGCGGGGCAGAATTGCAGGAAACCGATTTCAGGAGGTAGACTGGAATTGCATTGAAAGCATAGGAAAAGAGGCAGAACGTCCACAATGATGCACTTGGCCAAAAAGGGCGTATGCGTTTTTTCCTGAATATATTCAGGAAAAAACGCATACGCCCTTTTTGGCCAACCAAGCAAGCTTGCAAAGGAAATCTGCACTACAATGAAGTCTCACTTCCCCCCGGTCAAAAGGGTCATCTGAAAAAAGTGTAAAATCCAGAAAGGCAGGACAGGCCATGGAGAACTGGGAGCCTTGTTATGCTGATGGGCGGGATGTAAATTGCCAACAGACACTCGGGAGAAGTGTATGGTGTTTCCTGAAACATCTAAAAAACAAAGCAACAGAGCCTAGGGCACTTCCACTTATGGTCCTATAGCTTAGGGAAATTAAAATAAAAAAGATACAGCCACCCCAATGTTTGGGACGCCTCTGTTTACAAGAACCTCGTTTACCGTACAAGTTCAATATCACAGAAAGTGAAAAATGGATAAAGAACTTGTGGTACTTACGTACAATGCAGTATCACTCAGCAGTGAAATCTATGTCATCAGGCCCGTAGCAGCACAATGAGTGGATTCAGGTACGATGATTCTAACTGAAATAAGTCACACAGAAAAAGAAACATCATAAGATATCAGTAATACACGGAATGTAAACTTGGCTACACAGGAACTGAATTACAGAACAGAACAGGGTCTCAAATTTAGAAAACCAACTTATGCTTGTTTAAGGGTAAAGGTGAGTTGGGGTGCTGCATAAAACCAGAGATTGAAATGAGCACAGATAAAGTTCCTTAAGCCAAATATGGAATAGACAAGAGCTACTCCTTGCTCAACGAAATGGACTCAACACCGCATATTAAACGCCTAAGAATGTACCTGACTCTTAAGTATCTTAAAACCTATGGATTGCTATCTCTCCGAAAGAGAATCAAGCATGTGTACAGGGACATAAACGCAGCAGTAGGATTGGAGAGGTTCGGTGAGCAAATGAAGACCCTTTGAAGTCATATTGCATGGTACCCATTACACGGGTCTCAACTCTCCAGGTTTAAGGTATTCTTCCTTCAGCTAAAATATGCATGTGGAACCCAGAGTATGATCAACAGTGTGAACGGGAGACGTGTTCAAATATGTCTCAGTTTTCCTCCCCTGGTACTCGGGTGCAACATTCCAGACGCTTTACTAACACTCTCCCCACTTGGAGAGTCAGCGCCTTTAACCTCCTGTTTGGCCCAGTTTGTAATTTCTGCGGAAGATGAACAGGAATAGGGAGAACCAATGAGAGACTAGCTGGAGGTGTCTGGACGGGCAAATTTAACTCTCATTTCCCACCAGGAAGAGGAAATAACCAAAGGCTCAGCGTGCCATGCCGGAACCAGATTAGGGCCTGAAGCCATCCTGCGGTGTTGCGGCCAGCTCACAAGAAAGCGAGTTGAAGAAAGGAGCTCAGGGGCACTGTAATTCACAAACCTGCAGAGTTATAAATGACAGCTATCGTCCAAAAATATACTGAAGTAAGGCTGCCAAGAGGACTTGAAAGCGGGGCAGAATTGCAGGAAACCGATTTCAGGAGGTAGACTGGAATTGCATTGAAAGCATAGGAAAAGAGGCAGAACGTCCACAATGATGCACTTGGCCAAAAAGTGCGTATGCGTTTTTTCCTGAATATATTCAGGAAAAAACGCATACGCCCTTTTTGGCCAACCAAGCAAACTTGCAAAGGAAATCTGCACTACAATGAAGTCTCACTTCCCCCCGGTCAAAAGGGCCATCTGAAAAAAGTGTAAAATCCAGAAAGGCAGGACAGGCCACGGAGAACTGGGAGCCTTGTTATGCTGATGGGCGGGATGTAAATTGCCAACAGCCACTCGGGAGAAGTGTATGGTGTTTCCTGAAACATCTAAGAAACAAAGCAACAGAGCCTAGGGCACTTTCACTTATGGTCCTATAGCTTAGGGAAATTAAAATCAAAAAGACACAGCCACCCCAAAATTTGGGACGCCTCTGTTTACAAGAACCTCGTTTACCGTACAAGTTCTCTATCACAGAAAGTGAAAAATGGATAAAGAACTTGTGGTACTTACGTACAATGCAGTATCACTCAGCAGTGAAATCTATGTCATCAGGCCCGTAGCAGCATAATGAGTGGATTCAGGTACGATGATTCTAACTGAAATAAGTCACACAGAAAAAGAAACATCATAAGATATCACTAATACACGGAATGTAAACTTGGCTACACAGGAACTGAATTCCAAAACAGAACAGGGTCTCAAATTTAGAAAACCAACTTATGCTTGCTTAAGGGGAAAGGTGAGTTGGGGTGCTGCATAAAACCAGAGATTGAAATGAGCACAGATAAAGTTCCTTAAGCCAAATATGGAATAGACAAGAGCTACTCCTTGCTCAACGAAATGGACTCAACACCCCATATTAAACGCTTAAGAATGTACCTGACTAGTAAGTATCTTAAAACCTATGGATTGCTATGTCTCCATAAGAGAATCAAGCCTGTGTACAGGGGCATAAACGCAGCAGTGATAGGATTGGAGAGGTTCGGTGAGCAAATGAAGACCCTTTGAAGTCATATTGCATGGTACCCATTACACGGGTCTCAACTCTCCAGGTTTAAGGTATTCTTCCTTCAGCTAAAATATGCATGTGGAACCCAGAGTATGATCAACAGTGTGAACGGGAGACGTGTTCAAATATGTCTCAGTTTTCCTCCCCTGGTACTCGGGTGCAACATTCCAGACGCTTTACTAACACTCTCCCCACTTGGAGAGTCAGCGCCTTTAACCTCCTGTTTGGCCCAGTTTGCAATTTCTGCGGAAGATGAACAGGAATAGGGAGAACCAATGAGAAACTAGCTGGAGGTGTCTGGACGGGCAAATTTAACTCTCATTTCCCACCAGGAAGAGGAAATAACCAAAGGCTCAGCGTGCCATGCCGGAACCAGATTAGGGCCTGAAGCCATCCTGCGGTGTTGCGGCCAGCTCACAAGAAAGCGAGTTGAAGAAAGGAGCTCAGGGGCACTGTAATTCACAAACCTGCAGAGTTATAAATGACAGCTATCGTCCAAAAATATACTGAAGTAAGGCTGCCAAGAGGACTTGAAAGTGGGGCAGAATTGCAGGAAACCGATTTCAGGAGGTAGACTGGAATTGCATTGAAAGCATAGGAAAAGAGGCAGAACGTCCACAATGATGCACTTGGCCAAAAAGGGCGTATGCGTTTTTTCCTGAATATATTCAGGAAAAAACGCATACGCCCTTTTTGGCCAACCAAGCAAACTTGCAAAGGAAATCTGCACTACAATGAAGTCTCACTTCCCCCCGGTCAAAAGGGCCATCTGAAAAAAGTGTAAAATCCAGAAAGGCAGGACAGGCCATGGAGAACTGGGAGCCTTGTTATGCTGATGGGCGGGATGTAAATTGCCAACAGACACTCGGGAGAAGTGTATGGTGTTTCCTGAAACATCTAAAAAACAAAGCAACAGAGCCTAGGGCACTTCCACTTATGGCCCTATAGCTTAGGGAAATTAAAATCAAAACGACACAGCCACCCCAAAGTTTGGGACGCCTCTGTTTACAAGAACCTCGTTTACCGTACAAGTTCAATATCACAGAAAGTGAAAAATGGATAAAGAACTTGTGGTACTTACGTACAATGCAGTATCACTCAGCAGTGAAATCTATGTCATCAGGCCCGTAGCAGCACAATGAGTGGATTCAGGTACGATGATTCTAACTGAAATAAGTCACACAGAAAAAGAAACATCATAAGATATCAGTAATACACGGAATGTAAACTTGGCTACACAGGAACTGAATTACAGAACAGAACAGGGACTCAAATTTAGAAAACCAACTTATGCTTGCTTAAGGGTAAAGGTGAGTTGGGATGCTGCATAAAAGCAGAGATTGAAATGAGCACAGATAAAGTTCCTTAAGCCAAATATGGAATAGACAAGAGCTACTCCTTGCTCAACGAAATGGATTCAACACTGCATATTAAACGCCTAAGAATGTACCTGACTCTTAAGTATCTTAAAACCTATGGATTGTTATGTCTCCGAAAGAGAATCAAGCATGTGTACAGGGACATAAACACAACAGTGATAGGATTGGAGAGGTTCGGTGAGCAAATGAAGACCCTTTGAAGTCATACTGCATGGTACTCATTCCACGGGTTTCAACTACCCAGGTTTAAGGTATTCTTCCTTCAGCTAAAACATGCATGTGGAACCTAGAGTATGATCAACCATGTGATCGGGAGACGTGTTCAAATATGTCTCAGTTTTCGTACCCTGGTACTCGGGTGCAACATTCCAGACGCTTTACTAACACTCTCCCGACTTGGAGAGTCAGTCCCTTTAACCTCCTGTTTGGCCCAGTTTGCAATTTCTGCGGAAGATGAACAGGAATAGCGAGAACCAATGAGAGACTAGCTGGAGGTGTCTGGACGGGCAAATTTAACTCTCATTTCCCACCAGGAAGAGGAAATAACCAAAGGCTCAGCG
This sequence comes from Globicephala melas, assembly GCF_963455315.2. NCBI lineage: Eukaryota > Metazoa > Chordata > Mammalia > Artiodactyla > Delphinidae > Globicephala > Globicephala melas. The sequence goes on from NW_027207288.1 coordinate 214,651, forward strand.
TACCGTGCCGGAACCAGATTAGGGCCTGAAGCCATCCTGCGGTGTTGCGGCCAGCTCACAAGAAAACGAGTTGAAGAAAGGAGCTCAGGGGCACTGTAATTCACAAACCTGCAGAGTTATAAATGACAACTATCGTCCAAAAATATACTGAAGTAAGGCTGCCAAGAGGACTTGAAAGCGGAGCAGAATTGCAGGAAACCGATTTCAGGAGGTAGACTGGAATTGCATTGAAAGCATAGGAAAAGAGGCAGAACGTCCACAATGATGCACTTGGCCAAAAAGGGCGTATGCGTTTTTTCCTGAATATATTCAGGAAAAAACGCATACGCCCTTTTTGGCCAACCAAGCAAGCTTGCAAAGGAAATCTGCACTACAATGAAGTCTCACTTCCCCCCGGTCAAAAGGGTCATCTGAAAAAAGTGTAAAATCCAGAAAGGCAGGACAGGCCATGGAGAACTGGGAGCCTTGTTATGCTGATGGGCGGGATGTAAATTGCCAACAGACACTCGGGAGAAGTGTATGGTGTTTCCTGAAACATCTAAAAAACAAAGCAACAGAGCCTAGGGCACTTCCACTTATGGTCCTATAGCTTAGGGAAATTAAAATCAAAAAGATACAGCCACCCCAATGTTTGGGACGCCTCTGTTTACAAGAACCTCATTTACCGTACAAGTTCAATATCACAGAAAGTGAAAAATGGATAAAGAACTTGTGGTACTTACGTACAATGCAGTATCACTCAGCAGTGAAATCTATGTCATCAGGCCCGTAGCAGCACAATGAGTGGATTCAGGTACGATGATTCTAACTGAAATAAGTCACACAGAAAAAGAAACATCATAAGATATCAGTAATACACGGAATGTAAACTTGGCTACACAGGAACTGAATTACAGAACAGAACAGGGTCTCAAATTTAGAAAACCAACTTATGCTTGTTTAAGGGTAAAGGTGAGTTGGGGTGCTGCATAAAACCAGAGATTGAAATGAGCACAGATAAAGTTCCTTAAGCCAAATATGGAATAGACAAGAGCTACTCCTTGCTCAACGAAATGGACTCAACACCCCATATTAAACGCCTAAGAATGTACCTGACTAGTAACGATCTTAAAGCCTATGGATTGCTATGTCTCCATAAGAGAATCAAGCGTGTGTACAGGGGCATAAACGCAGCAGTGATAGGATTGGAGAGGTTCGGTGAGCAAATGAAGACCCTTTGAAGTCATATTGCATGGTACCCATTACACCGGTCTCAACTCTCCAGGTTTAAGGTATTCTTCCTTCAGCTAAAATATGCATGTGGAACCCAGAGTATGATCAACAGTGTGAACGGGAGACGTGTTCAAATATGTCTCAGTTTTCCTCCCCTGGTACTCGGGTGCAACATTCCAGACGCTTTACTAACACTCTCCCCACTTGGAGAGTCAGCGCCTTTAACCTCCTGTTTGGCCCAGTTTGCAATTTCTGCGGAAGATGAACAGGAATAGTGAGAACCAATGAGAGACTAGCTGGAGGTGTCTGGACGGGCAAATTTAACTCTCATTTCCCACCAGGAAGGAAATAACCAAAGGCTCAGCGTGCCATGCCGGAACCAGATTAGGGCCTGAAGCCATCCTGCGGTGTTGCGGCCAGCTCACAAGAAAGCGAGTTGAAGAAAGGAGCTCAGGGGCACTGTAATTCACAAACCTGCAGAGTTATAAATGACAGCTATCGTCCAAAAATATACTGAAGTAAGGCTGCCAAGAGGACTTGAAAGCGGGGCAGAATTGCAGGAAACCGATTTCAGGAGGTAGACTGGAATTGCATTGAAAGCATAGGAAAAGAGGCAGAACGTCCACAATGATGCACTTGGCCAAAAAGGGCGTATGCGTTTTTTCCTGAATATATTCAGGAAAAAACGCATACGCCCTTTTTGGCCAACCAAGCAAACTTGCAAAGGAAATCTGCACTACAATGAAGTCTCACTTCCCCCCGGTCAAAAGGGCCATCTGAAAAAAGTGTAAAATCCAGAAAGGCAGGACAGGCCATGGAGAACTGGGAGCCTTGTTATGCTGATGGGCGGGATGTAAATTGCCAACAGACACTCGGGAGAAGTGTATGGTGTTTCCTGAAACATCTAAAAAACAAAGCAACAGAGCCTAGGGCACTTCCACTTATGGCCCTATAGCTTAGGGAAATTAAAATCAAAACGACACAGCCACCCCAAAGTTTGGGACGCCTCTGTTTACAAGAACCTCGTTTACCGTACAAGTTCAATATCACAGAAAGTGAAAAATGGATAAAGAACTTGTGGTACTTACGTACAATGCAGTATCACTCAGCAGTGAAATCTATGTCATCAGGCCCGTAGCAGCACAATGAGTGGATTCAGGTACGATGATTCTAACTGAAATAAGTCACACAGAAAAAGAAACATCATAAGATATCAGTAATACACGGAATGTAAACTTGGCTACACAGGAACTGAATTACAGAACAGAACAGGGACTCAAATTTAGAAAACCAACTTATGCTTGCTTAAGGGTAAAGGTGAGTTGGGATGCTGCATAAAAGCAGAGATTGAAATGAGCACAGATAAAGTTCCTTAAGCCAAATATGGAATAGACAAGAGCTACTCCTTGCTCAACGAAATGGATTCAACACCGCATATTAAACGCCTAAGAATGTACCTGACTCTTAAGTATCTTAAAACCTATGGATTGCTATGTCTCCGAAAGACAATCAAGCATGTGTACAGGGACATAAACGCAGCAGTGATAGGATTGGAGAGGTTCGGTGAGCAAATGAAGACCCTTTGAAGTCATACTGCATGGTACCCATTCCACGGGTTTCAACTACCCAGGTTTAAGGTATTCTTCCTTCAGCTAAAACATGCATGTGGAACCTAGAGTATGATCAACCATGTGATCGGGAGACGTGTTCAAATATGTCTCAGTTTTCGTACCCTGGTACTCGGGTGCAACATTCCAGACGCTTTACTAACACTCTCCCGACTTGGAGAGTCAGTCCCTTTAACCTCCTGTTTGTCCCAGTTTGCAATTTCTGCGGAAGATGAACAGGAATAGCGAGAACCAATGAGAGACTAGCTGGAGGTGTCTGGACGGGCAAATTTAACTCTCATTTCCCACCAGGAAGAGGAAATAACCAAAGGCTCAGCGTACCGTGCCGGAACCAGATTAGGGCCTGAAGCCATCCTGCGGTGTTGCGGCCAGCTCACAAGAAAACGAGTTGAAGAAAGGAGCTCAGGGGCACTGTAATTCACAAACCTGCAGAGTTATAAATGACAACTATGGTCCAAAAATATACTGAAGTAAGGCTACCAAGAGGACTTGAAAGCGGAGCAGAATTGCCGGAAACCGATTTCAGGAGGTAGACTGGAATTGCATTGAAAGCATAGGAAAAGAGGCAGAACGTCCACAATGATGCACTTGGCCAAAAAGGGCGTATGCGTTTTTTCCTGAATATATTCAGGAAAAAACGCATACGCCCTTTTTGGCCAACCAAGCAAGCTTGCAAAGGAAATCTGCACTACAATGAAGTCTCACTTCCCCCCGGTCAAAAGGGTCATCTGAAAAAAGTGAAAAATCCAGAAAGGCAGGACAGGCCATGGAGAACTGGGAGCCTTGTTATGCTGATGGGCGGGATGTAAATTGCCAACAGACACTCGGGAGAAGTGTATGGTGTTTCCTGAAACATCTAAAAAACAAAGCAACAGAGCCTAGGGCACTTCCACTTATGGTCCTATAGCTTAGTGAAATTAAAATCAAAAAGATACAGCCACCCCAATGTTTGGGACGCCTCTGTTTACAAGAACCTCATTTACCGTACAAGTTCAATATCACAGAAAGTGAAAAATGGATAAAGAACTTGTGGTACTTACGTACAATGCAGTATCACTCAGCAGTGAAATCTATGTCATCAGGCCCGTAGCAGCACAATGAGTGGATTCAGGTACGATGATTCTAACTGAAATAAGTCACACAGAAAAAGAAACATCATAAGATATCAGTAATACACGGAATGTAAACTTGGCTACACAGGAACTGAATTACAGAACAGAACAGGGTCTCAAATTTAGAAAACCAACTTATGCTTGTTTAAGGGTAAAGGTGAGTTGGGGTGCTGCATAAAACCAGAGATTGAAATGAGCACAGATAAAGTTCCTTAAGCCAAATATGGAATAGACAAGAGCTACTCCTTGCTCAACGAAATGGACTCAACACCGCATATTAAACGCCTAAGAATGTACCTGACTCTTAAGTATCTTAAAACCTATGGATTGCTATGTCTCCATAAGAGAATCAAGCGTGTGTACAGTGACATAAACGCAGCAGTGATAGGATTGGAGAGGTTCGGTGAGCAAATGAAGACCCTTTGAAGTCATATTGCATGGTACCCATTACACGGGTCTCAACTCTCCAGGTTTAAGGTATTCTTCCTTCAGCTAAAATATGCATGTGGAACCCAGAGTATGATCAACCGTGTGAACGGGAGACGTGTTCAAATATGTCTCAGTTTTCCTCCCCTGGTACTCGGGTGCAACATTCCAGACGCTTTACTAACACTCTCCCCACTTGGAGAGTCAGCGCCTTTAACCTCCTGTTTGGCCCAGTTTGCAATTTCTGCGGAAGATGAACAGGAATAGGGAGAACCAATGAGAAACTAGCTGGAGGTGTCTGGACGGGCAAATTTAACTCTCATTTCCCACCAGGAAGAGGAAATAACCAAAGGCTCAGCGTGCCATGCCGGAACCAGATTAGGGCCTGAAGCCATCCTGCGGTGTTGCGGCCAGCTCACAAGAAAGCGAGTTGAAGAAAGGAGCTCAGGGGCACTGTAATTCACAAACCTGCAGAGTTATAAATGACAGCTATCGTCCAAAAATATACTGAAGTAAGGCTGCCAAGAGGACTTGAAAGCGGGGCAGAATTGCAGGAAACCGATTTCAGGAGGTAGACTGGAATTGCATTGAAAGCATAGGAAAAGAGGCAGAATGTCCACAATGATGCACTTGGCCAAAAAGGGCGTATGCGTTTTTTCCTGAATATATTCAGGAAAAAACGTATACGCCCTTTTTGGCCAACCAAGCAAACTTGCAAAGGAAATCTGCACTAAAATGAAGTCTCACTTCCCCCCGTTCAAAAGGGCCATCTGAAAAAAGTGTAAAATCCAGAAAGGCAGGACAGGCCATGGAGAACTGGGAGCCTTGTTATGCTGATGGGCGGGATGTAAATTGCCAACAGACACTCGGGAGAAGTGTATGGTGTTTCCTGAAACATCTAAAAAACAAAGCAACAGAGCCTAGGGCACTTCCACTTATGGCCCTATAGCTTAGGGAAATTAAAATCAAAACGACACAGCCACCCCAAAGTTTGGGACGCCTCTGTTTACAAGAACCTCGTTTACCGTACAAGTTCAATATCACAGAAAGTGAAAAATGGATAAAGAACTTGTGGTACTTACGTACAATGCAGTATCACTCAGCAGTGAAATCTATGTCATCAGGCCCGTAGCAGCACAATGAGTGGATTCAGGTACGATGATTCTAACTGAAATAAGTCACACAGAAAAAGAAACATCATAAGATATCACTAATACACGGAATGTAAACTTGGCTACACAGGAACTGAATTACAGAACAGAACAGGGACTCAAATTTAGAAAACCAACTTATGCTTGCTTAAGGGTAAAGGTGAGTTGGGATGCTGCATAAAAGCAGAGATTGAAATGAGCACAGATAAAGTTCCTTAAGCCAAATATGGAATAGACAAGAGCTACTCCTTGCTCAACGAAATGGATTCAACACCGCATATTAAACGCCTAAGAATGTACCTGACTCTTAAGTATCTTAAAACCTATGGATTGCTATGTCTCCGAAAGAGAATCAAGCATGTGTACAGGGACATAAACGCAACAGTGATAGGATTGGAGAGGTTCGGTGAGCAAATGAAGACCCTTTGAAGTCATACTGCATGGTACCCATTCCACGGGTTTCAACTACCCAGGTTTAAGGTATTCTTCCTTCAGCTAAAACATGCATGTGGAACCTAGAGTATGATCAACCATGTGATCGGGAGACGTGTTCAAATATGTCTCAGTTTTCGTACCCTGGTACTCGGGTGCAACATTCCAGACGCTTAACTAACACTCTCCCGACTTGGAGAGTCAGTCCCTTTAACCTCCTGTTTGGCCCAGTTTGCAATTTCTGCGGAAGATGAACAGGAATAGCGAGAATCAATGAGAGACTAGCTGGAGGTGTCTGGACGGGCAAATTTAACTCTCATTTCCCACCAGGAAGAGGAAATAACCAAAGGCTCAGCATGCCGTGCCGGAACCAGATTAGGGCCTGAAGCCATCCTGCGGTGTTGCGGCCAGCTCACAAGAAAACGAGTTGAAGAAAGGAGCTCAGGGGCACTGTAATTCACAAACCTGCAGAGTTATAAATGACAACTATCGTCCAAAAATATACTGAAGTAAGGCTACCAAGAGGACTTGAAAGCGGAGCAGAATTGCAGGAAACCGATTTCAGGAGGTAGACTGGAATTGCATTGAAAGCATAGGAAAAGAGGCAGAACGTCCACAATGATGCACTTGGCCAAAAAGGGCGTATGCGTTTTTTCCTGAATATATTCAGGAAAAAACGCATACGCCCTTTTTGGCCAACCAAGCAAGCTTGCAAAGGAAATCTGCACTACAATGAAGTCTCACTTCCCCCCGGTCAAAAGGGTCATCTGAAAAAAGTGTAAAATCCAGAAAGGCAGGACAGGCCATGGAGAAGTGGGAGCCTTGTTATGCTGATGGGCGGGATATAAATTGCCAACAGACACTCGGGAGAAGTGTATGGTGTTTCCTGAAACATCTAAAAAACAAAGCAACAGAGCCTAGGGCACTTCCACTTATGGTCCTATAGCTTAGGGAAATTAAAATCAAAAAGATACAGCCACCCCAATGTTTGGGACGCCTCTGTTTACAAGAACCTCGTTTACCGTACAAGTTCAATATCACAGAAAGTGAAAAATGGATAAAGAACTTGTGGTACTTACGTACAATGCAGTATCACTCAGCAGTGAAATCTATGTCATCAGGCCCGTAGCAGCACAATGAGTGGATTCAGGTACGATGATTCTAACTGAAATAAGTCACACAGAAAAAGAAACATCATAAGATATCAGTAATACACGGAATGTAAACTTGGCTACACAGGAACTGAATTACAGAACAGAACAGGGTCTCAAATTTAGAAAACCAACTTATGCTTGTTTAAGGGTAAAGGTGAGTTGGGGTGCTGCATAAAACCAGAGATTGAAATGAGCACAGATAAAGTTCCTTAAGCCAAATATGGAATAGACAAGAGCTACTCCTTGCTCAACGAAATGGACTCAACACCGCATATTAAACGCCTAAGAATGTACCTGACTCTTAAGTATCTTAAAACCTATGGATTGCTATGTCTCCGAAAGAGAATCAAGCATGTGTACAGGGACATAAACGCAGCAGTGATAGGATTGGAGAGGTTCGGTGAGCAAATGAAGACCCTTTGAAGTCATATTGCATGGTACCCATTACACGGGTCTCAACTCTCCAGGTTTAAGGTATTCTTCCTTCAGCTAAAATATGCATGTGGAACCCAGAGTATTATCAACCGTGTGAACGGGAGACGTGTTCAAATATGTCTCAGTTTTCCTCCCCTGGTACTCGGGTGCAACATTCCAGACGCTTTACTAACACTCTCCCCACTTGGAGAGTCAGCGCCTTTAACCTCCTGTTTGGCCCAGTTTGCAATTTCTGCGGAAGATGAACAGGAATAGCGAGAACCAATGAGAGACTAGCTGGAGGTGTCTGGACGGGCAAATTTAACTCTCATTTCCCACCAGGAAGAGGAAATAACCAAAGGCTCAGCGTGCCGTGCCGGAACCAGATTAGGGCCTGAAGCCATCCTGCGGTGTTGCGGCCAGCTCACAAGAAAGCGAGTTGAAGAAAGGAGCTCAGGGGCACTGTAATTCACAAACCTGCAGAGTTATAAATGACAGCTATCGTCCAAAAATATACTGAAGTAAGGCTGCCCAGAGGACTTGAAAGCGGAGCAGAATTGCAGGAAACCGATTTCAGGAGGTAGACTGGAATTGCATTGAAAGCATAGGAAAAGAGGCAGAACGTCCACAATGATGCACTTGGCCAAAAAGGGCGTATGCATTTTTTCCTGAATATATTCAGGAAAAAACGCATACGCCCTTTTTGGCCAACCAAGCAAACTTGCAAAGGAAATCTGCACTACAATGAAGTCTCACTTCCCCCCGGTCAAAAGGGCCATCTGAAAAAAGTGTAAAATCCAGAAAGGCAGGACAGGCCATGGAGAACTGGGAGCCTTGTTATGCTGATGGGCGGGATGTAAATTGCCAACAGACACTCGGGAGAAGTGTATGGTGTTTCCTGAAACATCTAAAAAACAAAGCAACAGAGCCTAGGGCACTTCCACTTATGGCCCTATAGCTTAGGGAAATTAAAATCAAAACGACACAGCCACCACAATGTTTGGGACGCCTCTGTTTACAAGAACCTCGTTTACCGTACAAGTTCAATATCACAGAAAGTGAAAAATGGATAAAGAACTTGTGGTACTTACGTACAATGCAGTATCACTCAGCAGTGAAATCTATGCCATCAGGCCCGTAGCAGCACAATGAGTGGATTCAGGTACGATGATTCTAACTGAAATAAGTCACACAGAAAAAGAAACATCATAAGATATCAGTAATACACGGAATGTAAACTTGGCTACACAGGAACTGAATTACAGAACAGAACAGGGACTCAAATTTAGAAAACCAACTTATGCTTGCTTAAGGGTAAAGGTGAGTTGGGATGCTGCATAAAAGCAGAGATTGAAATGAGCACAGATAAAGTTCCTTAAGCCAAATATGGAATAGACAAGAGCTACTCCTTGCTCAACGAAATGGATTCAACACCGCATATTAAACGCCTAAGAATGTACCTGACTCTTAAGTATCTTAAAACCTATGGATTGCTATGTCTCCGAAAGAGAATCAAGCATGTGTACAGGGACATAAACGCAGCAGTGATAGGATTGGAGAGGTTCGGTGAGCAAATGAAGACCCTTTGAAGTCATACTGCATGGTACCCATTCCACGGGTTTCAACTACCCAGGTTTAAGGTATTCTTCCTTCAGCTAAAACATGCATGTGGAACCTAGAGTATGATCAACCATGTGATCGGGAGACGTGTTCAAATATGTCTCAGTTTTCGTACCCTGGTACTCGGGTGCAACATTCCAGACGCTTTACTAACACTCTCCCGACTTGGAGAGTCAGTCCCTTTAACCTCCTGTTTGGCCCAGTTTGCAATTTCTGCGGAAGATGAACAGGAATAGCGAGAACCAATGAGAGACTACCTGGAGGTGTCTGGACGGGCAAATTTAACTCTCATTTCCCACCAGGAAGAGGAAATAACCAAAGGCTCAGCGTGCCGTGCCGGAACCAGATTAGGGCCTGAAGCCATCCTGCGGTGTTGCGGCCAGCTCACAAGAAAACGAGTTGAAGAAAGGAGCTCAGGGGCACTGTAATTCACAAACCTGCAGAGTTATAAATGACAACTATCGTCCAAAAATATACTGAAGTAAGGCTACCAAGAGGACTTGAAAGCGGAGCAGAATTGCAGGAAACTGATTTCAGGAGGTAGACTGGAATTGCATTGAAAGCATAGGAAAAGAGGCAGAACGTCCACAATGATGCACTTGGCCAAAAAGGGCGTATGCGTTTTTTCCTGAATATATTCAGGAAAAAACGCATACGCCCTTTTTGGCCAACCAAGCAAGCTTGCAAAGGAAATCTGCACTACAATGAAGTCTCACTTCCCCCCGGTCAAAAGGGCCATCTGAAAAAAGTGTAAAATCCAGAAAGGCAGGACAGGCCATGGAGAACTGGGAGCCTTGTTATGCTGATGGGCGGGATGTAAAATGCCAACAGACACTCGGGAGAAGTGTATGGTGTTTCCTGAAACATCTAAAAAACAAAGCAACAGAGCCTAGGGCACTTCCACTTATGGTCCTATAGCTTAGGGAAATTAAAATCAAAAAGACACAGCCACCCCAAAGTTTGGGACGCCTCTGTTTACAAGAACCTCATTTACAGTACAAGTTCAACATCGCAGAAAGTGAAAAATGGATAAAGAAGTTGTGGTATTTACTTACAAAGCAATATCACTCAGCAATGAAATCTATGTCATCAGGCCCTTAGCAGCACAATGAGTGGATTCAGGTATGATGATTCTAACTGAAATAAGTCACACAGAAAAAGAAACATCATAAGATATCAGTAATACACAGAATGTAAACTTGGCTACACAGGAACTGAATTACAGAACAGAACAGGGTCTCAAATTTAGAAAACCAACTTATGCTTGCTTAAGGGGAAAGGTGAGTTGGGGTGCTGCATAAAACCAGAGATTGAAATGAGCACAGATAAAGTTCCTTAAGCCAAATATGGAATAGACAAGAGCTACTCCTTGCTCAACGAAATGGACTCAACACCCCATATTAAATGCCTAAGAATGTATATGACTAGTAAGTATCTTAAAACCTATGGATTGCTATGTCTCCGAAAGAGAATCAAGCGTGTGTACAGGGGCATAAACGCAGCAGTGATAGGATTAGAGAGGTTCGGTGAGCAAATGAAGATCCTTTGAAGTCTTATTGCATGGTACCCATTCCACGGGTTTCAACTACCCAGGTTTAGGGTATTCTTCCTTCAGCTGAAACATGCATGTGGAACCTAGAGTATGATCAACCATGTGATTGGCAGACGTGTTCAGATATGTCTCAGTTTTCCTCCCCTGGTACTCGGGTGCAACATTCCAGACGCTTTACTAACACTCTCCCCACTTGGAGAGTCAGCGCCTTTAACCTCCTGTTTGGCCCAGTTTGCAATTTCTGCGGAAGATGAACAGGAATAGCGAGAACCAATGAGAAACTAGCTGGAGGTGTCTGGACGGGCAAATTTAACTCTCATTTCCCACCAGGAAGAGGAAATAACCAAAGGCTCAGCATGCCGTGCCGGAACCAGATTAGGGCCTGAAGCCATCCTGCAGTGTTGCGGCCAGGTCACAAGAAAGCGAGTTGAAGAAAGGAGCTCAGGGGCACTGTAATTCACAAACCTGCAGAGTTATAAATGACAGCTATCGTCCAAAAATATACTGAAGTAAGGCTGCCAAGAGGACTTGAAAGCGGGGCAGAATTGCAGGAAACCGATTTCAGGAGGTAGACTGTAATTGCATTGAAAGCATAGGAAAAGAGGCAGAACGTCCACAATGATGCACTTGGCCAAAAAGGGCATATGCGTGTTTTCCTGAATATATTCAGGAAAAAACGCATACGCCCTTTTTGGCCAACCAAGCAAGCTTGCAAAGGAAATCTGCACTACAATGAAGTCTCACTTCCCCCCGGTCAAAAGGGCCATCTGAAAAAAGTGTAAAATCCAGAAAGGCAGGACAGGCCATGGAGAACTGGGAGCCTTGTTATGCTGATGGGCGGGATGTAAATTGCCAACAGACACTCGGGAGAAGTGTATGGTGTTTCCTGAAACATCTAAGAAACAAGGCAACAGAGCCTAGGGCACTTCCACTTATGGTCCTATAGCTTAGGGAAATTAAAATCAAAAAGACACAGCCACCCCAAAGTTTGGGATGCCTCTGTTTACAAGAACCTCGTTTACAGTACAAGTTCAACATCGCAGAAAGTGAAAAATGGATAAAGAAGTTGTGGTATTTACTTACAAAGCAATATCACTCAGCAATGAAATCTATGTCATCAGGCCCTTAGCAGCACAATGAGTGGATTCAGGTATGATGATTCAAACTGAAATAAGTCACACAGAAAAAGAAACATCATAAGATATCACTAATACACGGAATGTAAACTTGGCTACACAGGAACTGAATTACAGAACAGAACAGGGTCTCAAATTTAGAAAACCAACTTATGCTTGCTTAAGGGGAAAGGTGAGTTGGGGTGCTGCATAAAACCAGAGATTGAAATGAGCACAGATAAAGTTCCTTAAGCCAAATATGGAATAGACAAGAGCTACTCCTTGCTCAACGAAATGGACTCAACACCGCATATTAAACGCCTAAGAATGTACCTGACTAGTAAGTATCTTAAAACCTATGGATTGCTATGTCTCCGAAAGAGAATCAAGCATGTGTACAGGGACATAAACGCAGCAGTGATAGGATTGGAGAGGTTCGGTGAGCAAATGAAGACCCTTTGAAGTCATATTGCATGGTACCCATTCCACGGGTTTCAACTACCCAGGTTTAAGGTATTCTTCCTTCAGCTAAAACATGCATGTGGAACCTAGAGTATGATCAACCATGCGATCGGGAGATGTGTTCAAATATGTCTCAGTTTTCGTACCCTGGTACTCGGGTGCAACATTCCAGACGCTTTACTAACACTCTCCCCACTTGGAGAGTCAGTCCCTTTAACCTCCTGTTTGGCCCAGTTTGCAATTTCTGCGGAAGATGAACAGGAATAGCGAGAACCAATGAGAGACTAGCTGGAGGTGTCTGGACGGGCAAATTTAACTCTCATTTCCCACCAGGAAGAGGAAATAACCAAAGGCTCAGCGTGCCGTGCCGGAACCAGATTAGGGCCTGAAGCCATCCTGCGGTGTTGCGGCCAGCTCACAAGAAAACGAGTTGAAGAAAGGAGCTCAGGGGCACTGTAATTCACAAACCTGCAGAGTTATAAATGACAACTATCGTCCAAAAATATACTGAAGTAAGGCTGCCAAGAGGACTTGAAAGCGGGGCAGAATTGCAGGAAACCGATTTCAGGAGGTAGACTGGAATTGCATTGAAAGCATAGGAAAAGAGGCAGAACGTCCACAATGATGCACTTGGCCAAAAAGGGCGTATGCGTTTTTTCCTGAATATATTCAGGAAAAAACGCATACGCCCTTTTTGGCCAACCAAGCAAGCTTGCAAAGGAAATCTGCACTACAATGAAGTCTCACTTCCCCCCCCCCCGGTCAAAAGGGCCATCTGAAAAAAGTGTAAAATCCAGAAAGGCAGGACAGGCCATGGAGAACTGGGAGCCTTGTTATGCTGATGGGCGGGATGTCAATTGCCAACAGACACTCGGGAGAAGTGTATGGTGTTTCCTGAAACGTCTAAAAAACAAAGCAACAGAGCCTAGGGCACTTCCACTTATGGTCCTATAGCTTAGGGAAATTAAAATCAAAAAGATACAGCCACCCCAATGTTTGGGACGCCTCTGTTTACAAGAACCTCGTTTACCGTACAAGTTCAATATCACAGAAAGTGAAAAATGGATAAAGAACTTGTGGTACTTACGTACAATGCAGTATCACTCAGCAGTGAAATCTATGTCATCAGGCCCGTAGCAGCACAATGAGTGGATTCAGGTACGATGATTCTAACTGAAATAAGTCACACAGAAAAAGAAACATCATAAGATATCAGTAATACACGGAATGTAAACTTGGCTACACAGGAACTGAATTACAGAACAGAACAGGGTCTCAAATTTAGAAAACCAACTTATGCTTGTTTAAGGGTAAAGGTGAGTTGGGGTGCTGCATAAAACCAGAGATTGAAATGAGCACAGATAAAGTTCCTTAAGCCAAATATGGAATAGACAAGAGCTACTCCTTGCTCAACGAAATGGACTCAACACCGCATATTAAATGCCTAAGAATGTACCTGACTCTTAAGTATCTTAAAACCTATGGATTGCTATGTCTCCGAAAGAGAATCAAGCATGTGTACAGGGACATAAACGCAGCAGTGATAGGATTGGAGAGTTTCGGTGAGCAAATGAAGACCCTCTGAAGTCATATTGCATGGTACCCATTCCACGGGTTTCAACTACCCAGGTTTAAGGTATTCTTCCTTCAGCTAAAACATGCATGTGGAACCTAGAGTATGATCAACCATGTGATCGGGAGACGTGTTCAAATATGTCTCAGTTTTCGTACCCTGGTACTCGGGTGCAACATTCCAGACGCTTTACTAACACTCTCCCGACTTGGAGAGTCTGTCCCTTTAACCTCCTGTTTGGCCCAGTTTGCAATTTCTGCGGAAGATGAACAGGAATAGCGAGAACCAATGAGAGACTAGCTGGAGGTGTCTGGACGGGCAAATTTAACTCTCATTTCCCACCAGGAAGAGGAAATAACCAAAGGCTCAGCGTGCCGTGCCGGAACCAGATTAGGGCCTGAAGCCATCCTGCGGTGTTGCGGCCAGCTCACAAGAAAACGAGTTGAAGAAAGGAGCTCAGGGGCACTGTAATTCACAAACCTGCAGAGTTATAAATGACAACTATCGTCCAAAAATATACTGAAGTAAGGCTGCCAAGAGGACTTGAAAGCGGGGCAGAATTGCAGGAAACCGATTTCAGGAGGTAGACTGGAATTGCATTGAAAGCATAGGAAAAGAGGCAGAACGTCCACAATGATGCACTTGGCCAAAAAGGGCGTATGCGTTTTTTCCTGAATATATTCAGGAAAAAACGCATACGCCCTTTTTGGCCAACCAAGCAAGCTTGCAAAGGAAATCTGCACTACAATGAAGTCTCAGTTCCCCCCCCCGCGGTCAAAAGGGCCATCTGAAAAAAGTGTAAAATCCAGAAAGGCAGGACAGGCCATGGAGAACTGGGAGCCTTGTTATGCTGATGGGCGGGATGTCAATTGCCAACAGACACTCGGGAGAAGTGTATGGTGTTTCCTGAAACATCTAAAAAACAAAGCAACAGAGCCTAGGGCACTTCCACTTATGGTCCTATAGCTTAGGGAAATTAAAATCAAAAAGATACAGCCACCCCAATGTTTGGGACGCCTCTGTTTACAAGAACCTCGTTTACCGTACAAGTTCAATATCACAGAAAGTGAAAAATGGATAAAGAACTTGTGGTACTTACGTACAATGCAGTATCACTCAGCAGTGAAATCTATGTCATCAGGCCCGTAGCAGCACAATGAGTGGATTCAGGTACGATGATTCTAACTGAAATAAGTCACACAGAAAAAGAAACATCATAAGATATCAGTAATACACGGAATGTAAACTTGGCTACACAGGAACTGAATTACAGAACAGAACAGGGTCTCAAATTTAGAAAACCAACTTATGCTTGTTTAAGGGTAAAGGTGAGTTGGGGTGCTGCATAAAACCAGAGATTGAAATGAGCACAGATAAAGTTCCTTAAGCCAAATATGGAATAGACAAGAGCTACTCCTTGCTCAACGAAATGGACTCAACACCGCATATTAAACGCCTAAGAATGTACCTGACTCTTAAGTATCTTAAAACCTATGGATTGCTATGTCTCTGAAAGAGAATCAAGCATGTGTACAGGGACATAAACGCAGCAGTGATAGGATTGGAGAGGTTCGGTGAGCAAATGAAGACCCTTTGAAGTCATATTGCATGGTACCCATTCCACGGGTTTCAACTACCCAGGTTTAAGGTATTCTTCCTTCAGCTAAAACATGCATGTGGAACCTAGAGTATGATCAACCATGCGATCGGGAGACGTGTTCAAATATGTCTCAGTTTTCGTACCCTGGTACTCGGGTGCAACATTCCAGACGCTTTACTAACACTCTCCCGACTTGGAGAGTCAGTCCCTTTAACCTCCTGTTTGGCCCAGTTTGCAATTTCTGTGGAAGATGAACAGGAATAGCGAGAACCAATGAGAGACTAGCTGGAGGTGTCTGGACGGGCAAATTTAACTCTCATTTCCCACCAGGAAGAGGAAATAACCAAAGGCTCAGCGTGCCGTGCCGGAACCAGATTAGGGCCTGAAGCCATCCTGCGGTGTTGCGGCCAGCTCACAAGAAAACGAGTTGAAGAAAGGAGCTCAGGGGCACTGTAATTCACAAACCTGCAGAGTTATAAATGACAACTATCGTCCAAAAATATACTGAAGTAAGGCTGCCAAGAGGACTTGAAAGCGGGGCAGAATTGCAGGAAACCGATTTCAGGAGGTAGACTGGAATTGCATTGAAAGCATAGGAAAAGAGGCAGAACGTCCACAATGATGCACTTGGCCAAAAAGGGCGTATGCGTTTTTTCCTGAATATATTCAGGAAAAAACGCATACGCCCTTTTTGGCCAACCAAGCAAGCTTGCAAAGGAAATCTGCACTACAATGAAGTCTCACTTCCCCCCAGTCAAAAGGGCCATCTGAAAAAAGTGTAAAATCCAGAAAGGTAGGACAGGCCATGGAGAACTGGGAGCCTTGTTATGCTGATGGGCGGGATGTCAATTGCCAACAGACACTCGGGAGAAGTGTATGGTGTTTCCTGAAACATCTAAAAAACAAAGCAACAGAGCCTAGGGCACTTCCACTTATGGTCCTATAGCTTAGGGAAATTAAAATCAAAAAGATACAGCCACCCCAATGTTTGGGACGCCTCTGTTTACAAGAACCTCGTTTACCGTACAAGTTCAATATCACAGAAAGTGAAAAATGGATAAAGAACTTGTGGTACTTACGTACAATGCAGTATCACTCAGCAGTGAAATCTATGCCATCAGGCCCGTAGCAGCACAATGAGTGGATTCAGGTACGATGATTCTAACTGAAATAAGTCACACAGAAAAAGAAACATCATAAGATATCAGTAATACACGGAATGTAAACTTGGCTACACAGGAACTGAATTACAGAACAGAACAGGGTCTCAAATTTAGAAAACCAACTTATGCTTGTTTAAGGGTAAAGGTGAGTTGGGGTGCTGCATAAAACCAGAGATTGAAATGAGCACAGATAAAGTTCCTTAAGCCAAATATGGAATAGACAAGAGCTACTCCTTGCTCAACGAAATGGACTCAACACCGCATATTAAACGCCTAAGAATGTACCTGACTCTTAAGTATCTTAAAACCTATGGATTGCTATGTCTCCGAAAGAGAATCAAGCATGTGTACAGGGACATAAACGCAGCAGTGATAGGATTGGAGAGGTTCGGTGAGCAAATGAAGACCCTTTGAAGTCATATTGCATGGTACCCATTCCACGGGTTTCAACTACCCAGGTTTAAGGTATTCTTCCTTCAGCTAAAACATGCATGTGGAACCTAGAGTATGATCAACCATGTGATCGGGAGACGTGTTCAAATATGTCTCAGTTTTCGTACCCTGGTACTCGGGTGCAACATTCCAGACGCTTTACTAACACTCTCCCGACTTGGAGAGTCAGTCCCTTTAACCTCCTGTTTGGCCCAGTTTGCAATTTCTGCGGAAGATGAACAGGAATAGCGAGAACCAATGAGAGACTAGCTGGAGGTGTCTGGACGGGCAAATTTAACTCTCATTTCCCACCAGGAAGAGGAAATAACCAAAGGCTCAGCGTGCCGTGCCGGAAGCAGATTAGGGCCTGAAGCCATCCTGCGGTGTTGCGGCCAGCTCACAAGAAAACGAGTTGAAGAAAGGAGCTCAGGGGCACTGTAATTCACAAACCTGCAGAGTTATAAATGACAACTATCGTCCAAAAATATACTGAAGTAAGGCTGCCAAGAGGACTTGAAAGCGGGGCAGAATTGCAGGAAACCGATTTCAGGAGGTAGACTGGAATTGCATTGAAAGCATAGGAAAAGAGGCAGAACGTCCACAATGATGCACTTGGCCAAAAAGGGCGTATGCGTTTTTTCCTGAATATATTCAGGAAAAAACGCATACGCCCTTTTTGGCCAACCAAGCAAGCTTGCAAAGGAAATCTGCACTACAATGAAGTCTCACTTCCCCCCCCCCGCCCCGGTCAAAAGGGCCATCTGAAAAAAGTGTAAAATCCAGAAAGGCAGGACAGGCCATGGAGAACTGGGAGCCTTGTTATGCTGATGGGCGGGATGTAAATTGCCAACAGACACTCGGGAGAAGTGTATGGTGTTTCCTGAAACATCTAAAAAACAAAGCAACAGAGCCTAGGGCACTTCCACTTATGGTCCTATAGCTTAGGGAAATTAAAATCAAAAAGATACAGCCACCCCAATGTTTGGGACGCCTCTGTTTACAAGAACCTCGTTTACCGTACAAGTTCAATATCACAGAAAGTGAAAAATGGATAAAGAACTTGTGGTACTTACGTACAATGCAGTATCACTCAGCAGTGAAATCTATGTCATCAGGCCCGTAGCAGCACAATGAGTGGATTCAGGTACGATGATTCTAACTGAAATAAGTCACACAGAAAAAGAAACATCATAAGATATCACTAATACACGGAATGTAAATTTGGCTACACAGGAACTGAATTACAGAACAGAACAGGGTCTCAAATTTAGAAAACCAACTTATGCTTGTTTAAGGGTAAAGGTGAGTTGGGGTGCTGCATAAAACCAGAGATTGAAATGAGCACAGATAAAGTTCCTTAAGCCAAATATGGAATAGACAAGAGCTACTCCTTGCTCAACGAAATGGACTCAACACCGCATATTAAACGCCTAAGAATGTACCTGACTCTTAAGTATCTTAAAACCTATGGATTGCTATGTCTCCGAAAGAGAATCAAGCATGTGTACAGGGACATAAACGCAGCAGTGATAGGATTGGAGAGGTTCGGTGAGCAAATGAAGACCCTTTGAAGTCATATTGCATGGTACCCATTCCACGGGTTTCAACTACCCAGGTTTAAGGTATTCTTCCTTCAGCTAAAACATGCATGTGGAACCTAGAGTATGATCAACCATGTGATCGGGAGACGTGTTCAAATATGTCTCAGTTTTCGTACCCTGGTACTCGGGTGCAACATTCCAGACGCTTTACTAACACTCTCCCGACTTGGAGAGTCAGTCCCTTTAACCTCCTGTTTGGCCCAGTTTGCAATTTCTGCGGAAGATGAACAGGAATAGCGAGAACCAATGAGAGACTAGCTGGAGGTGTCTGGACGGGCAAATTTAACTCTCATTTCCCACCAGGAAGGGGAAATAACCAAAGGCTCAGCGTGCCGTGCCGGAACCAGATTAGGGCCTGAAGCCATCCTGCGGTGTTGCGGCCAGCTCACAAGAAAACGAGTTGAAGAAAGGAGCTCAGGGGCACTGTAATTCACAAACCTGCAGAGTTATAAATGACAACTATCGTCCAAAAATATACTGAAGTAAGGCTGCCAAGAGGACTTGAAAGCGGGGCAGAATTGCAGGAAACCGATTTCAGGAGGTAGACTGGAATTGCATTGAAAGCATAGGAAAAGAGGCAGAACGTCCACAATGATGCACTTGGCCAAAAAGGGCGTATGCGTTTTTTCCTGAATATATTCAGGAAAGAACGCATACGCCCTTTTTGGCCAACCAAGCAAGCTTGCAAAGGAAATCTGCACTACAATGAAGTCTCACTTCCCCCCCCGCCCGGTCAAAAGGGCCATCTGAAAAAAGTGTAAAATCCAGAAAGGCAGGACAGGCCATGGAGAACTGGGAGCCTTGTTATGCTGATGGGCGGGATGTAAATTGCCAACAGACACTCGGGAGAAGTGTATGGTGTTTCCTGAAACATCTAAAAAACAAAGCAACAGAGCCTAGGGCACTTCCACTTATGGCCCTATAGCTTAGGGAAATTAAAATCAAAAAGATACAGCCACCCCAATGTTTGGGACGCCTCTGTTTACAAGAACCTCGTTTACCGTACAAGTTCAATATCACAGAAAGTGAAAAATGGATAAAGAACTTGTGGTACTTACGTACAATGCAGTATCACTCAGCAGTGAAATCTATGTCATCAGGCCCGTAGCAGCACAATGAGTGGATTCAGGTACGATGATTCTAACTGAAATAAGTCACACAGAAAAAGAAACATCATAAGATATCAGTAATACACGGAATGTAAACTTGGCTACACAGGAACTGAATTACAGAACAGAACAGGGTCTCAAATTTAGAAAACCAACTTATGCTTGTTTAAGGGTAAAGGTGAGTTGGGGTGCTGCATAAAACCAGAGATTGAAATGAGCACAGATAAAGTTCCTTAAGCCAAATATGGAATAGACAAGAGCTACTCCTTGCTCAACGAAATGGACTCAACACCGCATATTAAACGCCTAAGAATGTACCTGACTCTTAAGTATCTTAAAACCTATGGATTGCTATGTCTCCGAAAGAGAATCAAGCATGTGTACAGGGACATAAACGCAGCAGTGATAGGATTGGAGAGGTTCGGTGAGCAAATGAAGACCCTTTGAAGTCATATTGCATGGTACCCATTCCACGGGTTTCAACTACCCAGGTTTAAGGTATTCTTCCTTCAGCTAAAACATGCATGTGGAACCTAGAGTATGATCAACCATGTGATCGGGAGACGTGTTCAAATATGTCTCAGTTTTCGTACCCTGGTACTCGGGTGCAACATTCCAGACGCTTTACTAACACTCTCCCGACTTGGAGAGTCAGTCCCTTTAACCTCCTGTTTGGCCCAGTTTGCAATTTCTGCGGAAGATGAACAGGAATAGCGAGAACCAATGAGAGACTAGCTGGAGGTGTCTGGACGGGCAAATTTAACTCTCATTTCCCACCAGGAAGAGGAAATAACCAAAGGCTCAGCGTGCCGTGCCGGAACCAGATTAGGGCCTGAAGCCATCATGCAGTGTTGCGGCCAGCTCACAAGAAAACGAGTTGAAGAAAGGAGCTCAGGGGCACTGTAATTCACAAACCTGCAGAGTTATAAATGACAACTATCGTCCAAAAATATACTGAAGTAAGGCTGCCAAGAGGACTTGAAAGCGGGGCAGAATTGCAGGAAACCGATTTCAGGAGGTAGACTGGAATTGCATTGAAAGCATAGGAAAAGAGGCAGAACGTCCACAATGATGCACTTGGCCAAAAAGGGCGTATGCGTTTTTTCCTGAATATATTCAGGAAAAAACGCATACGCCCTTTTTGGCCAACCAAGCAAGCTTGCAAAGGAAATCTGCACTACAATGAAGTCTCACTTCCCCCCGGTCAAAAGGGCCATCTGAAAAAAGTGTAAAATCCAGAAAGGCAGGACAGGCCATGGAGAACTGGGAGCCTTGTTATGCTGATGGGCGGGATGTAAATTGCCAACAGACACTCGGGAGAAGTGTATGGTGTTTCCTGAAACATCTAAAAAACAAAGCAACAGAGCCTAGGGCACTTCCACTTATGGTCCTATAGCTTAGGGAAATTAAAATCAAAAAGATACAGCCACCCCAATGTTTGGGACGCCTCTGTTTACAAGAACCTCGTTTACCGTACAAGTTCAATATCACAGAAAGTGAAAAATGGATAAAGAACTTGTGGTACTTACGTACAATGCAGTATCACTCAGCAGTGAAATCTATGTCATCAGGCCCGTAGCAGCACAATGAGTGGATTCAGGTACGATGATTCTAACTGAAATAAGTCACACAGAAAAAGAAACATCATAAGATATCAGTAATACACGGAATGTAAACTTGGCTACACAGGAACTGAATTACAGAACAGAACAGGGTCTCAAATTTAGAAAACCAACTTATGCTTGTTTAAGGGTAAAGGTGAGTTGGGGTGCTGCATAAAACCAGAGATTGAAATGAACACAGATAAAGTTCCTTAAGCCAAATATGGAATAGACAAGAGCTACTCCTTGCTCAACGAAATGGACTCAACACCGCATATTAAACGCCTAAGAATGTACCTGACTCTTAAGTATCTTAAAACCGATGGATTGCTATGTCTCCGAAAGAGAATCAAGCATGTGTACAGGGACATAAACGCAGCAGTGATAGGATTGGAGAGGTTCGGTGAGCAAATGAAGACCCTTTGAAGTCATATTGCATGGTACCCATTCCACGGGTTTCAACTACCCAGGTTTAAGGTATTCTTCCTTCAGCTAAAACATGCATGTGGAACCTAGAGTATGATCAACCATGTGATCGGGAGACGTGTTCAAATATGTCTCAGTTTTCGTACCCTGGTACTCGGGTGCAACATTCCAGACGCTTTACTAACACTCTCCCGACTTGGAGAGTCAGTCCCTTTAACCTCCTGTTTGGCCCAGTTTGCAATTTCTGCGGAAGATGAACAGGAATAGCGAGAACCAATGAGAGACTAGCTGGAGGTGTCTGGACGGGCAAATTTAACTCTCATTTCCCACCAGGAAGGGGAAATAACCAAAGGCTCAGCGTGCCGTGCCGGAACCAGATTAGGGCCTGAAGCCATCCTGCGGTGTTGCGGCCAGCTCACAAGAAAACGAGTTGAAGAAAGGAGCTCAGGGGCACTGTAATTCACAAACCTGCAGAGTTATAAATGACAACTATCGTCCAAAAATATACTGAAGTAAGGCTGCCAAGAGGACTTGAAAGCGGGGCAGAATTGCAGGAAACCGATTTCAGGAGGTAGACTGGAATTGCATTGAAAGCATAGGAAAAGAGGCAGAACGTCCACAATGATGCACTTGGCCAAAAAGGGCGTATGCGTTTTTTCCTGAATATATTCAGGAAAAAACGCATACGCCCTTTTTGGCCAACCAAGCAAGCTTGCAAAGGAAATCTGCACTACAATGAAGTCTCACTTCCCCCCCCGCCCGGTCAAAAGGGCCATCTGAAAAAAGTGTAAAATCCAGAAAGGCAGGACAGGCCATGGAGAACTGGGAGCCTTGTTATGCTGATGGGCGGGATGTAAATTGCCAACAGACACTCGGGAGAAGTGTATGGTGTTTCCTGAAACATCTAAAAAACAAAGCAACAGAGCCTAGGGCACTTCCACTTATGGCCCTATAGCTTAGGGAAATTAAAATCAAAAAGATACAGCCACCCCAATGTTTGGGACGCCTCTGTTTACAAGAACCTCGTTTACCGTACAAGTTCAATATCACAGAAAGTGAAAAATGGATAAAGAACTTGTGGTACTTACGTACAATGCAGTATCACTCAGCAGTGAAATCTATGTCATCAGGCCCGTAGCAGCACAATGAGTGGATTCAGGTACGATGATTCTAACTGAAATAAGTCACACAGAAAAAGAAACATCATAAGATATCAGTAATACACGGAATGTAAACTTGGCTACACAGGAACTGAATTACAGAACAGAACAGGGTCTCAAATTTAGAAAACCAACTTATGCTTGTTTAAGGGTAAAGGTGAGTTGGGGTGCTGCATAAAACCAGAGATTGAAATGAGCACAGATAAAGTTCCTTAAGCCAAATATGGAATAGACAAGAGCTACTCCTTGCTCAACGAAATGGACTCAACACCGCATATTAAACGCCTAAGAATGTACCTGACTCTTAAGTATCTTAAAACCTATGGATTGCTATGTCTCCGAAAGAGAATCAAGCATGTGTACAGGGACATAAACGCAGCAGTGATAGGATTGGAGAGGTTCGGTGAGCAAATGAAGACCCTTTGAAGTCATATTGCATGGTACCCATTCCACGGGTTTCAACTACCCAGGTTTAAGGTATTCTTCCTTCAGCTAAAACATGCATGTGGAACCTAGAGTATGATCAACCATGTGATCGGGAGACGTGTTCAAATATGTCTCAGTTTTCGTACCCTGGTACTCGGGTGCAACATTCCAGACGCTTTACTAACACTCTCCCGACTTGGAGAGTCAGTCCCTTTAACCTCCTGTTTGGCCCAGTTTGCAATTTCTGCGGAAGATGAACAGGAATAGCGAGAACCAATGAGAGACTAGCTGGAGGTGTCTGGACGGGCAAATTTAACTCTCATTTCCCACCAGGAAGAGGAAATAACCAAAGGCTCAGCGTGCCGTGCCGGAACCAGATTAGGGCCTGAAGCCATCCTGCAGTGTTGCGGCCAGCTCACAAGAAAACGAGTTGAAGAAAGGAGCTCAGGGGCACTGTAATTCACAAACCTGCAGAGTTATAAATGACAACTATCGTCCAAAAATATACTGAAGTAAGGCTGCCAAGAGGACTTGAAAGCGGGGCAGAATTGCAGGAAACCGATTTCAGGAGGTAGACTGGAATTGCATTGAAAGCATAGGAAAAGAGGCAGAACGTCCACAATGATGCACTTGGCCAAAAAGGGCGTATGCGTTTTTTCCTGAATATATTCAGGAAAAAACGCATACGCCCTTTTTGGCCAACCAAGCAAGCTTGCAAAGGAAATCTGCACTACAATGAAGTCTCACTTCCCCCCGGTCAAAAGGGCCATCTGAAAAAAGTGTAAAATCCAGAAAGGCAGGACAGGCCATGGAGAACTGGGAGCCTTGTTATGCTGATGGGCGGGATGTAAATTGCCAACAGACACTCGGGAGAAGTGTATGGTGTTTCCTGAAACATCTAAAAAACAAAGCAACAGAGCCTAGGGCACTTCCACTTATGGTCCTATAGCTTAGGGAAATTAAAATCAAAAAGATACAGCCACCCCAATGTTTGGGACGCCTCTGTTTACAAGAACCTCGTTTACCGTACAAGTTCAATATCACAGAAAGTGAAAAATGGATAAAGAACTTGTGGTACTTACGTACAATGCAGTATCACTCAGCAGTGAAATCTATGTCATCAGGCCCGTAGCAGCACAATGAGTGGATTCAGGTACGATGATTCTAACTGAAATAAGTCACACAGAAAAAGAAACATCATAAGATATCAGTAATACACGGAATGTAAACTTGGCTACACAGGAACTGAATTACAGAACAGAACAGGGTCTCAAATTTAGAAAACCAACTTATGCTTGTTTAAGGGTAAAGGTGAGTTGGGGTGCTGCATAAAACCAGAGATTGAAATGAGCACAGATAAAGTTCCTTAAGCCAAATATGGAATAGACAAGAGCTACTCCTTGCTCAACGAAATGGACTCAACACCGCATATTAAACGCCTAAGAATGTACCTGACTCTTAAGTATCTTAAAACCGATGGATTGCTATGTCTCCGAAAGAGAATCAAGCATGTGTACAGGGACATAAACGCAGCAGTGATAGGATTGGAGAGGTTCGGTGAGCAAATGAAGACCCTTTGAAGTCATATTGCATGGTACCCATTCCACGGGTTTCAACTACCCAGGTTTAAGGTATTCTTCCTTCAGCTAAAACATGCATGTGGAACCTAGAGTATGATCAACCATGTGATCGGGAGACGTGTTCAAATATGTCTCAGTTTTCGTACCCTGGTACTCGGGTGCAACATTCCAGACGCTTTACTAACACTCTCCCGACTTGGAGAGTCAGTCCCTTTAACCTCCTGTTTGGCCCAGTTTGCAATTTCTGCGGAAGATGAACAGGAATAGCGAGAACCAATGAGAGACTAGCTGGAGGTGTCTGGACGGGCAAATTTAACTCTCATTTCCCACCAGGAAGAGGAAATAACCAAAGGCTCAGCGTGCCGTGCCGGAACCAGATTAGGGCCTGAAGCCATCCTGCGGTGTTGCGGCCAGCTCACAAGAAAACGAGTTGAAGAAAGGAGCTCAGGGGCACTGTAATTCACAAACCTGCAGAGTTATAAATGACAACTATCGTCCAAAAATATACTGAAGTAAGGCTGCCAAGAGGACTTGAAAGCGGGGCAGAATTGCAGGAAACCGATTTCAGGAGGTAGACTGGCATTGCATTGAAAGCATAGGAAAAGAGGCAGAACGTCCACAATGATGCACTTGGCCAAAAAGGGCGTATGCGTTTTTTCCTGAATATATTCAGGAAAAAACGCATACGCCCTTTTTGGCCAACCAAGCAAGCTTGCAAAGGAAATCTGCACTACAATGAAGTCTCACTTCCCCCCCCCCCGGTCAAAAGGGCCATCTGAAAAAAGTGTAAAATCCAGAAAGGCAGGGCAGGCCATGGAGAACTGGGAGCCTTGTTATGCTGATGGGCGGGATGTAAATTGCCAACAGACACTCGGGAGAAGTGTATGGTGTTTCCTGAAACATCTAAAAAACAAAGCAACAGAGCCTAGGGCACTTCCACTTATGGTCCTATAGCTTAGGGAAATTAAAATCAAAAAGATACAGCCACCCCAATGTTTGGGACGCCTCTGTTTACAAGAACCTCGTTTACCGTACAAGTTCAATATCACAGAAAGTGAAAAATGGATAAAGAACTTGTGGTACTTACGTACAATGCAGTATCACTCAGCAGTGAAATCTATGTCATCAGGCCCGTAGCAGCACAATGAGTGGATTCAGGTACGATGATTCTAACTGAAATAAGTCACACAGAAAAAGAAACATCATAAGATATCAGTAATACACGGAATGTAAACTTGGCTACACAGGAACTGAATTACAGAACAGAACAGGGTCTCAAATTTAGAAAACCAACTTATGCTTGTTTAAGGGTAAAGGTGAGTTGGGGTGCTGCATAAAACCAGAGATTGAAATGAGCACAGATAAAGTTCCTTAAGCCAAATATGGAATAGACAAGAGCTACTCCTTGCTCAACGAAATGGACTCAACACCGCATATTAAACGCCTAAGAATGTACCTGACTCTTAAGTATCTTAAAACCGATGGATTGCTATGTCTCCGAAAGAGAATCAAGCATGTGTACAGGGACATAAACGCAGCAGTGATAGGATTGGAGAGGTTCGGTGAGCAAATGAAGACCCTTTGAAGTCATATTGCATGGTACCCATTCCACGGGTTTCAACTACCCAGGTTTAAGGTATTCTTCCTTCAGCTAAAACATGCATGTGGAACCTAGAGTATGATCAACCATGTGATCGGGAGACGTGTTCAAATATGTCTCAGTTTTCGTACCCTGGTACTCGGGTGCAACATTCCAGACGCTTTACTAACACTCTCCCGACTTGGAGAGTCAGTCCCTTTAACCTCCTGTTTGGCCCAGTTTGCAATTTCTGCGGAAGATGAACAGGAATAGCGAGAACCAATGAGAGACTAGCTGGAGGTGTCTGGACGGGCAAATTTAACTCTCATTTCCCACCAGGAAGAGGAAATAACCAAAGGCTCAGCGTGCCGTGCCGGAACCAGATTAGGGCCTGAAGCCATCCTGCGGTGTTGCGGCCAGCTCACAAGAAAACGAGTTGAAGAAAGGAGCTCAGGGGCACTGTAGTTCACAAACCTGCAGAGTTATAAATGACAGCTATCGTCCAAAAATATACTGAAGTAAGGCTGCCAAGAGGACTTGAAAGCGGGGCAGAATTGCAGGAAACCGATTTCAGGAGGTAGACTGGAATTGCATTGAAAGCATAGGAAAAGAGGCAGAACGTCCACAATGATGCACTTGGCCAAAAAGGGCGTATGCGTTTTTTCCTGAATATATTCAGGAAAAAACGCATACGCCCTTTTTGGCCAACCAAGCAAGCTTGCAAAGGAAATCTGCACTACAATGAAGTCTCACTTCCCCCCCCCCCCCGGTCAAAAGGGCCATCTGAAAAAAGTGTAAAATCCAGAAAGGCAGGACAGGCCATGGAGAACTGGGAGCCTTGTTATGCTGATGGGCGGGATGTAAATTGCCAACAGACACTCGGGAGAAGTGTATGGTGTTTCCTGAAACATCTAAAAAACAAAGCAACAGAGCCTAGGGCACTTCCACTTATGGTCCTATAGCTTAGGGAAATTAAAATCAAAAAGATACAGCCACCCCAATGTTTGGGACGCCTCTGTTTACAAGAACCTCGTTTACCGTACAAGTTCAATATCACAGAAAGTGAAAAATGGATAAAGAACTTGTGGTACTTACGTACAATGCAGTATCACTCAGCAGTGAAATCTATGTCATCAGGCCCGTAGCAGCACAATGAGTGGATTCAGGTACGATGATTCTAACTGAAATAAGTCACACAGAAAAAGAAACATCATAAGATATCAGTAATACACGGAATGTAAACTTGGCTACACAGGAACTGAATTACAGAACAGAACAGGGTCTCAAATTTAGAAAACCAACTTATGTTTGTTTAAGGGTAAAGGTGAGTTGGGGTGCTGCATAAAACCAGAGATTGAAATGAGCACAGATAAAGTTCCTTAAGCCAAATATGGAATAGACAAGAGCTACTCCTTGCTCAACGAAATGGACTCAACACCCCATATTAAACGCCTAAGAATGTACCTGACTCTTAAGTATCTTAAAACCTATGGATTGCTATGTCTCCGAAAGAGAATCAAGCATGTGTACAGGGACATAAACGCAGCAGTGATAGGATTGGAGAGGTTCGGTGAGCAAATGAAGACCCTTTGAAGTCATATTGCATGGTACCCATTCCACGGGTTTCAACTACCCAGGTTTAAGGTATTCTTCCTTCAGCTAAAACATGCATGTGGAACCTAGAGTATGATCAACCATGTGATCGGGAGACGTGTTCAAATATGTCTCAGTTTTCGTACCCTGGTACTCGGGTGCAACATTCCAGACGCTTTACTAACACTCTCCCGACTTGGAGAGTCAGTCCCTTTAACCTCCTGTTTGGCCCAGTTTGCAATTTCTGCGGAAGATGAACAGGAATAGCGAGAACCAATGAGAGACTAGCTGGAGGTGTCTGGACGGGCAAATTTAACTCTCATTTCCCACCAGGAAGAGGAAATAACCAAAGGCTCAGCGTGCCGTGCCGGAACCAGATTAGGGCCTGAAGCCATCCTGCGGTGTTGCGGCCAGCTCACAAGAAAACGAGTTGAAGAAAGGAGCTCAGGGGCACTGTAATTCACAAACCTGCAGAGTTATAAATGACAGCTATCGTCCAAAAATATACTGAAGTAAGGCTGCCAAGAGGACTTGAAAGCGGGGCAGAATTGCAGGAAACCGATTTCAGGAGGTAGACTGGAATTGCATTGAAAGCATAGGAAAAGAGGCAGAACGTCCACAATGATGCACTTGGCCAAAAAGGGCGTATGCGTTTTTTCCTGAATATATTCAGGAAAAAACGCATACGCCCTTTTTGGCCAACCAAGCAAGCTTGCAAAGGAAATCTGCACTACAATGAAGTCTCACTTCCCCCCCCCCCCCCGGTCAAAAGGGCCATCTGAAAAAAGTGTAAAATCCAGAAAGGCAGGACAGGCCATGGAGAACTGGGAGCCTTGTTATGCTGATGGGCGGGATGTCAATTGCCAACAGACACTCGGGAGAAGTGTATGGTGTTTCCTGAAACATCTAAAAAACAAAGCAACAGAGCCTAGGGCACTTCCACTTATGGTCCTATAGCTTAGGGAAATTAAAATCAAAAAGATACAGCCACCCCAATGTTTGGGACGCCTCTGTTTACAAGAACCTCGTTTACCGTACAAGTTCAATATCACAGAAAGTGAAAAATGGATAAAGAACTTGTGGTACTTACGTACAATGCAGTATCACTCAGCAGTGAAATCTATGTCATCAGGCCCGTAGCAGCACAATGAGTGGATTCAGGTACGATGATTCTAACTGAAATAAGTCACACAGAAAAAGAAACATCATAAGATATCAGTAATACACGGAATGTAAACTTGGCTACACAGGAACTGAATTACAGAACAGAACAGGGTCTCAAATTTAGAAAACCAACTTATGCTTGTTTAAGGGTAAAGGTGAGTTGGGGTGCTGCATAAAACCAGAGATTGAAATGAACACAGATAAAGTTCCTTAAGCCAAATATGGAATAGACAAGAGCTACTCCTTGCTCAACGAAATGGACTCAACACCGCATATTAAACGCCTAAGAATGTACCTGACTCTTAAGTATCTTAAAACCGATGGATTGCTATGTCTCCGAAAGAGAATCAAGCATGTGTACAGGGACATAAACGCAGCAGTGATAGGATTGGAGAGGTTCGGTGAGCAAATGAAGACCCTTTGAAGTCATATTGCATGGTACCCATTCCACGGGTTTCAACTACCCAGGTTTAAGGTATTCTTCCTTCAGCTAAAACATGCATGTGGAACCTAGAGTATGATCAACCATGTGATCGGGAGACGTGTTCAAATATGTCTCAGTTTTCGTACCCTGGTACTCGGGTGCAACATTCCAGACGCTTTACTAACACTCTCCCGACTTGGAGAGTCAGTCCCTTTAACCTCCTGTTTGGCCCAGTTTGCAATTTCTGCGGAAGATGAACAGGAATAGCGAGAACCAATGAGAGACTAGCTGGAGGTGTCTGGACGGGCAAATTTAACTCTCATTTCCCACCAGGAAGAGGAAATAACCAAAGGCTCAGCGTGCCGTGCCGGAACCAGATTAGGGCCTGAAGCCATCCTGCGGTGTTGCGGCCAGCTCACAAGAAAACGAGTTGAAGAAAGGAGCTCAGGGGCACTGTAATTCACAAACCTGCAGAGTTATAAATGACAACTATCGTCCAAAAATATACTGAAGTAAGGCTGCCAAGAGGACTTGAAAGCGGGGCAGAATTGCAGGAAACCGATTTCAGGAGGTAGACTGGAATTGCATTGAAAGCATAGGAAAAGAGGCAGAACGTCCACAATGATGCACTTGGCCAAAAAGGGCGTATGGGTTTTTTCCTGAATATATTCAGGAAAAAACGCATACGCCCTTTTTGGCCAACCAAGCAAGCTTGCAAAGGAAATCTGCACTACAATGAAGTCTCACTTCCCCCCCCCCGGTCAAAAGGGCCATCTGAAAAAAGTGTAAAATCCAGAAAGGCAGGACAGGCCATGGAGAACTGGGAGCCTTGTTATGCTGATGGGCGGGATGTAAATTGCCAACAGACACTCGGGAGAAGTGTATGGTGTTTCCTGAAACATCTAAAAAACAAAGCAACAGAGCCTAGGGCACTTCCACTTATGGTCCTATAGCTTAGGGAAATTAAAATCAAAAAGATACAGCCACCCCAATGTTTGGGACGCCTCTGTTTACAAGAACCTCGTTTACCGTACAAGTTCAATATCACAGAAAGTGAAAAATGGATAAAGAACTTGTGGTACTTACGTACAATGCAGTATCACTCAGCAGTGAAATCTATGTCATCAGGCCCGTAGCAGCACAATGAGTGGATTCAGGTACGATGATTCTAACTGAAATAAGTCACACAGAAAAAGAAACATCATAAGATATCAGTAATACACGGAATGTAAACTTGGCTACACAGGAACTGAATTACAGAACAGAACAGGGTCTCAAATTTAGAAAACCAACTTATGCTTGTTTAAGGGGAAAGGTGAGTTGGGGTGCTGCATAAAACCAGAGATTGAAATGAGCACAGATAAAGTTCCTTAAGCCAAATATGGAATAGACAAGAGCTACTCCTTGCTCAACGAAATGGACTCAACACCGCATATTAAACGCCTAAGAATGTACCTGACTCTTAAGTATCTTAAAACCGATGGATTGCTATGTCTCCGAAAGAGAATCAAGCATGTGTACAGGGACATAAACGCAGCAGTGATAGGATTGGAGAGGTTCGGTGAGCAAATGAAGACCCTTTGAAGTCATATTGCATGGTACCCATTCCACGGGTTTCAACTACCCAGGTTTAAGGTATTCTTCCTTCAGCTAAAACATGCATGTGGAACCTAGAGTATGATCAACCATGCGATCGGGAGACGTGTTCAAATATGTCTCAGTTTTCGTACGCTGGTACTCGGGTGCAACATTCCAGACGCTTTACTAACACTCTCCCGACTTGGAGAGTCAGTCCCTTTAACCTCCTGTTTGGCCCAGTTTGCAATTTCTGCGGAAGATGAACAGGAATAGCGAGAACCAATGAGAGACTAGCTGGAGGTGTCTGGACGGGCAAATTTAACTCTCATTTCCCACCAGGAAGAGGAAATAACCAAAGGCTCAGCGTGCCGTGCCGGAACCAGATTAGGGCCTGAAGCCATCCTGCGGTGTTGCGGCCAGCTCACAAGAAAACGAGTTGAAGAAAGGAGCTCAGGGGCACTGTAATTCACAAACCTGCAGAGTTATAAATGACAGCTATCGTCCAAAAATATACTGAAGTAAGGCTGCCAAGAGGACTTGAAAGCGGGGCAGAATTGCAGGAAACCGATTTCAGGAGGTAGACTGGAATTGCATTGAAAGCATAGGAAAAGAGGCAGAACGTCCACAATGATGCACTTGGACAAAAAGGGCGTATGTGTTTTTTCCTGAATATATTCAGGAAAAAACGCATACGCCCTTTTTGGCCAACCAAGCAAGCTTGCAAAGGAAATCTGCACTACAATGAAGTCTCACTTCCCCCCCCCCCGGTCAAAAGGGCCATCTGAAAAAAGTGTAAAATCCAGAAAGGCAGGACAGGCCATGGAGAACTGGGAGCCTTGTTATGCTGATGGGCGGGATGTAAATTGCCAACAGACACTCGGGAGAAGTGTATGGTGTTTCCTGAAACATCTAAAAAACAAAGCAACAGAGCCTAGGGCACTTCCACTTATGGTCCTATAGCTTAGGGAAATTAAAATCAAAAAGATACAGCCACCCCAATGTTTGGGACGCCTCTGTTTACAAGAACCTCGTTTACCGTACAAGTTCAATATCACAGAAAGTGAAAAATGGATAAAGAACTTGTGGTACTTACGTACAATGCAGTATCACTCAGCAGTGAAATCTATGTCATCAGGCCCGTAGCAGCACAATGAGTGGATTCAGGTACGATGATTCTAACTGAAATAAGTCACACAGAAAAAGAAACATCATAAGATATCAGTAATACACGGAATGTAAACTTGGCTACACAGGAACTGAATTACAGAACAGAACAGGGTCTCAAATTTAGAAAACCAACTTATGCTTGTTTAAGGGTAAAGGTGAGTTGGGGTGCTGCATAAAACCAGAGATTGAAATGAGCACAGATAAAGTTCCTTAAGCCAAATATGGAATAGACAAGAGCTACTCCTTGCTCAACGAAATGGACTCAACACCGCATATTAAACGCCTAAGAATGTACCTGACTCTTAAGTATCTTAAAACCGATGGATTGCTATGTCTCCGAAAGAGAATCAAGCATGTGTACAGGGACATAAACGCAGCAGTGATAGGATTGGAGAGGTTCGGTGAGCAAATGAAGACCCTTTGAAGTCATATTGCATGGTACCCATTCCACGGGTTTCAACTACCCAGGTTTAAGGTATTCTTCCTTCAGCTAAAACATGCATGTGGAACCTAGAGTATGATCAACCATGTGATCGGGAGACGTGTTCAAATATGTCTCAGTTTTCGTACCCTGGTACTCGGGTGCAACATTCCAGACGCTTTACTAACACTCTCCCGACTTGGAGAGTCAGTCCCTTTAACCTCCTGTTTGGCCCAGTTTGCAATTTCTGCGGAAGATGAACAGGAATAGCGAGAACCAATGAGAGACTAGCTGGAGGTGTCTGGACGGGCAAATTTAACTCTCATTTCCCACCAGGAAGAGGAAATAACCAAAGGCTCAGCGTGCCGTGCCGGAACCAGATTAGGGCCTGAAGCCATCCTGCGGTGTTGCGGCCAGCTCACAAGAAAACGAGTTGAAGAAAGGAGCTCAGGGGCACTGTAATTCACAAACCTGCAGAGTTATAAATGACAACTATCGTCCAAAAATATACTGAAGTAAGGCTGCCAAGAGGACTTGAAAGCGGGGCAGAATTGCAGGAAACCGATTTCAGGAGGTAGACTGGAATTGCATTGAAAGCATAGGAAAAGAGGCAGAACGTCCACAATGATGCACTTGGCCAAAAAGGGCGTATGCGTTTTTTCCTGAATATATTCAGGAAAAAACGCATACGCCCTTTTTGGCCAACCAAGCAAGCTTGCAAAGGAAATCTGCACTACAATGAAGTCTCACTTCCCCCCCCCCCCGGTCAAAAGGGCCATCTGAAAAAAGTGTAAAATCCAGAAAGGCAGGACAGGCCATGGAGAACTGGGAGCCTTGTTATGCTGATGGGCGGGATGTAAATTGCCAACAGACACTCGGGAGAAGTGTATGGTGTTTCCTGAAACATCTAAAAAACAAAGCAACAGAGCCTAGGGCACTTCCACTTATGGTCCTATAGCTTAGGGAAATTAAAATCAAAAAGATACAGCCACCCCAATGTTTGGGACGCCTCTGTTTACAAGAACCTCGTTTACCGTACAAGTTCAATATCACAGAAAGTGAAAAATGGATAAAGAACTTGTGGTACTTACGTACAATGCAGTATCACTCAGCAGTGAAATCTATGTCATCAGGCCCGTAGCAGCACAATGAGTGGATTCAGGTACGATGATTCTAACTGAAATAAGTCACACAGAAAAAGAAACATCATAAGATATCAGTAATACACGGAATGTAAACTTGGCTACACAGGAACTGAATTACAGAACAGAACAGGGTCTCAAATTTAGAAAACCAACTTATGCTTGTTTAAGGGTAAAGGTGAGTTGGGGTGCTGCATAAAACCAGAGATTGAAATGAGCACAGATAAAGTTCCTTAAGCCAAATATGGAATAGACAAGAGCTACTCCTTGCTCAACGAAATGGACTCAACACCGCATATTAAACGCCTAAGAATGTACCTGACTCTTAAGTATCTTAAAACCGATGGATTGCTATGTCTCCGAAAGAGAATCAAGCATGTGTACAGGGACATAAACGCAGCAGTGATAGGATTGGAGAGGTTCGGTGAGCAAATGAAGACCCTTTGAAGTCATATTGCATGGTACCCATTCCACGGGTTTCAACTACCCAGGTTTAAGGTATTCTTCCTTCAGCTAAAACATGCATGTGGAACCTAGAGTATGATCAACCATGTGATCGGGAGACGTGTTCAAATATGTCTCAGTTTTCGTACGCTGGTACTCGGGTGCAACATTCCAGACGCTTTACAAACACTCTCCCGACTTGGAGAGTCAGTCCCTTTAACCTCCTGTTTGGCCCAGTTTGCAATTTCTGCGGAAGATGAACAGGAATAGCGAGAACCAATGAGAGACTAGCTGGAGGTGTCTGGACGGGCAAATTTAACTCTCATTTCCCACCAGGAAGAGGAAATAACCAAAGGCTCAGCGTGCCGTGCCGGAAGCAGATTAGGGCCTGAAGCCATCCTGCGGTGTTGCGGCCAGCTCACAAGAAAACGAGTTGAAGAAAGGAGCTCAGGGGCACTGTAATTCACAAACCTGCAGAGTTATAAATGACAGCTATCGTCCAAAAATATACTGAAGTAAGGCTGCCAAGAGGACTTGAAAGCGGGGCAGAATTGCAGGAAACCGATTTCAGGAGGTAGACTGGAATTGCATTGAAAGCATAGGAAAAGAGGCAGAACGTCCACAATGATGCACTTGGCCAAAAAGGGCGTATGCGTTTTTTCCTGAATATATTCAGAAAAAAACGCATACGCCCTTTTTGGCCAACCAAGCAAGCTTGCAAAGGAAATCTGCACTACAATGAAGTCTCACTTCCCCCCCCCCCCGGTCAAAAGGGCCATCTGAAAAAAGTGTAAAATCCAGAAAGGCAGGACAGGCCATGGAGAACTGGGAGCCTTGTTATGCTGATGGGCGGGATGTAAATTGCCAACAGACACTCGGGAGAAGTGTATGGTGTTTCCTGAAACATCTAAAAAACAAAGCAACAGAGCCTAGGGCACTTCCACTTATGGTCCTATAGCTTAGGGAAATTAAAATCAAAAAGATACAGCCACCCCAATGTTTGGGACGCCTCTGTTTACAAGAACCTCGTTTACCGTACAAGTTCAATATCACAGAAAGTGAAAAATGGATAAAGAACTTGTGGTACTTACGTACAATGCAGTATCACTCAGCAGTGAAATCTATGTCATCAGGCCCGTAGCAGCACAATGAGTGGATTCAGGTACGATGATTGTAACTGAAATAAGTCACACAGAAAAAGAAACATCATAAGATATCAGTAATACACGGAATGTAAACTTGGCTACACAGGAACTGAATTACAGAACAGAACAGGGTCTCAAATTTAGAAAACCAACTTATGCTTGTTTAAGGGGAAAGGTGAGTTGGGGTGCTGCATAAAACCAGAGATTGAAATGAGCACAGATAAAGTTCCTTAAGCCAAATATGGAATAGACAAGAGCTACTCCTTGCTCAACGAAATGGACTCAACACCGCATATTAAACGCCTAAGAATGTACCTGACTCTTAAGTATCTTAAAACCGATGGATTGCTATGTCTCCGAAAGAGAATCAAGCATGTGTACAGGGACATAAACACAGCAGTGATAGGATTGGAGAGGTTCGGTGAGCAAATGAAGACCCTTTGAAGTCATATTGCATGGTACCCATTCCACGGGTTTCAACTACCCAGGTTTAAGGTATTCTTCCTTCAGCTAAAACATGCA
The DNA here is from genome assembly GCF_963455315.2 of Globicephala melas. NCBI lineage: Eukaryota > Metazoa > Chordata > Mammalia > Artiodactyla > Delphinidae > Globicephala > Globicephala melas. Next base: position 250,779 of record NW_027207288.1, read on the forward strand.
TGTGGAACCTAGAGTATGATCAACCATGTGATCGGGAGACGTGTTCAAATATGTCTCAGTTTTCGTACCCTGGTACTCGGGTGCAACATTCCAGACGCTTTACTAACACTCTCCCGACTTGGAGAGTCAGTCCCTTTAACCTCCTGTTTGGCCCAGTTTGCAATTTCTGCGGAAGATGAACAGGAATAGCGAAAACCAATGAGAGACTAGCTGGAGGTGTCTGGACGGGCAAATTTAACTCTCATTTCCCACCAGGAAGAGGAAATAACCAAAGGCTCAGCGTGCCGTGCCGGAACCAGATTAGGGCCTGAAGCCATCCTGCGGTGTTGCGGCCAGCTCACAAGAAAACGAGTTGAAGAAAGGAGCTCAGGGGCACTGTAATTCACAAACCTGCAGAGTTATAAATGACAACTATCGTCCAAAAATATACTGAAGTAAGGCTGCCAAGAGGACTTGAAAGCGGGGCAGAATTGCAGGAAACCGATTTCAGGAGGTAGACTGGAATTGCATTGAAAGCATAGGAAAAGAGGCAGAACGTCCACAATGATGCACTTGGCCAAAAAGGGCGTATGCGTTTTTTCCTGAATATATTCAGGAAAAAACGCATACGCCCTTTTTGGCCAACCAAGCAAGCTTGCAAAGGAAATCTGCACTACAATGAAGTCTCACTTCCCCCCCCCCCCCGGTCAAAAGGGCCATCTGAAAAAAGTGTAAAATCCAGAAAGGCAGGACAGGCCATGGAGAACTGGGAGCCTTGTTATGCTGATGGGCGGGATGTAAATTGCCAACAGACACTCGGGAGAAGTGTATGGTGTTTCCTGAAACATCTAAAAAACAAAGCAACAGAGCCTAGGGCACTTCCACTTATGGTCCTATAGCTTAGGGAAATTAAAATCAAAAAGATACTGCCACCCCAATGTTTGGGACGCCTCTGTTTACAAGAACCTCGTTTACCGTACAAGTTCAATATCACAGAAAGTGAAAAATGGATAAAGAACTTGTGGTACTTACGTACAATGCAGTATCACTCAGCAGTGAAATCTATGTCATCAGGCCCGTAGCAGCACAATGAGTGGATTCAGGTACGATGATTCTAACTGAAATAAGTCACACAGAAAAAGAAACATCATAAGATATCAGTAATACACGGAATGTAAACTTGGCTACACAGGAACTGAATTACAGAACAGAACAGGGTCTCAAATTTAGAAAACCAACTTATGCTTGTTTAAGGGTAAAGGTGAGTTGGGGTGCTGCATAAAACCAGAGATTGAAATGAGCACAGATAAAGTTCCTTAAGCCAAATATGGAATAGACAAGAGCTACTCCTTGCTCAACGAAATGGACTCAACACCGCATATTAAACGCCTAAGAATGTACCTGACTCTTAAGTATCTTAAAACCGATGGATTGCTATGTCTCCGAAAGAGAATCAAGCATGTGTACAGGGACATAAACGTAGCAGTGATAGGATTGGAGAGGTTCGGTGAGCAAATGAAGACCCTTTGAAGTCATATTGCATGGTACCCATTCCACGGGTTTCAACTACCCAGGTTTAAGGTATTCTTCCTTCAGCTAAAACATGCATGTGGAACCTAGAGTATGATCAACCATGTGATCGGGAGACGTGTTCAAATATGTCTCAGTTTTCGTACCCTGGTACTCGGGTGCAACATTCCAGACGCTTTACTAACACTCTCCCGACTTGGAGAGTCAGTCCCTTTAACCTCCTGTTTGGCCCAGTTTGCAATTTCTGCGGAAGATGAACAGGAATAGCGAGAACCAATGAGAGACTAGCTGGAGGTGTCTGGACGGGCAAATTTAACTCTCATTTCCCACCAGGAAGAGGAAATAACCAAAGGCTCAGCGTGCCGTGCCGGAACCAGATTAGGGCCTGAAGCCATCCTGCGGTGTTGCGGCCAGCTCACAAGAAAACGAGTTGAAGAAAGGAGCTCAGGGGCACTGTAATTCACAAACCTGCAGAGTTATAAATGACAACTATCGTCCAAAAATATACTGAAGTAAGGCTGCCAAGAGGACTTGAAAGCGGGGCAGAATTGCAGGAAACCGATTTCAGGAGGTAGACTGGAATTGCATTGAAAGCATAGGAAAAGAGGCAGAACGTCCACAATGATGCACTTGGCCAAAAAGGGCGTATGCGTTTTTTCCTGAATATATTCAGGAAAAAACGCATACGCCCTTTTTGGCCAACCAAGCAAGCTTGCAAAGGAAATCTGCACTACAATGAAGTCTCACTCCCCCCCCCCCCGGTCAAAAGGGCCATCTGAAAAAAGTGTAAAATCCAGAAAGGCAGGACAGGCCATGGAGAACTGGGAGCCTTGTTATGCTGATGGGCGGGATGTCAATTGCCAACAGACACTCGGGAGAAGTGTATGGTGTTTCCTGAAACATCTAAAAAACAAAGCAACAGAGCCTAGGGCACTTCCACTTATGGTCCTATAGCTTAGGGAAATTAAAATCAAAAAGATACAGCCACCCCAATGTTTGGGACGCCTCTGTTTACAAGAACCTCGTTTACCGTACAAGTTCAATATCACAGAAAGTGAAAAATGGATAAAGAACTTGTGGTACTTACGTACAATGCAGTATCACTCAGCAGTGAAATCTATGTCATCAGGCCCGTAGCAGCACAATGAGTGGATTCAGGTACGATGATTCTAACTGAAATAAGTCACACAGAAAAAGAAACATCATAAGATATCAGTAATACACGGAATGTAAACTTGGCTACACAGGAACTGAATTACAGAACAGAACAGGGTCTCAAATTTAGAAAACCAACTTATGCTTGTTTAAGGGTAAAGGTGAGTTGGGGTGCTGCATAAAACCAGAGATTGAAATGAGCACAGATAAAGTTCCTTAAGCCAAATATGGAATAGACAAGAGCTACTCCTTGCTCAACGAAATGGACTCAACACCCCATATTAAACGCCTAAGAATGTACCTGACTCTTAAGTATCTTAAAACCTATGGATTGCTATGTCTCCGAAAGAGAATCAAGCATGTGTACAGGGACATAAACGCAGCAGTGATAGGATTGGAGAGGTTCGGTGAGCAAATGAAGACCCTTTGAAGTCATATTGCATGGTACCCATTCCACGGGTTTCAACTACCCAGGTTTAAGGTATTCTTCCTTCAGCTAAAACATGCATGTGGAACCTAGAGTATGATCAACCATGTGATCGGGAGACGTGTTCAAATATGTCTCAGTTTTCGTACCCTGGTACTCGGGTGCAACATTCCAGACGCTTTACTAACACTCTCCCGACTTGGAGAGTCAGTCCCTTTAACCTCCTGTTTGGCCCAGTTTGCAATTTCTGCGGAAGATGAACAGGAATAGCGAGAACCAATGAGAGACTAGCTGGAGGTGTCTGGACGGGCAAATTTAACTCTCATTTCCCACCAGGAAGAGGAAATAACCAAAGGCTCAGCGTGCCGTGCCGGAACCAGATTAGGGCCTGAAGCCATCCTGCGGTGTTGCGGCCAGCTCACAAGAAAACGAGTTGAAGAAAGGAGCTCAGGGGCACTGGAATTCACAAACCTGCAGAGTTATAAATGACAGCTATCGTCCAAAAATATACTGAAGTAAGGCTGCCAAGAGGACTTGAAAGCGGGGCAGAATTGCAGGAAACCGATTTCAGGAGGTAGACTGGAATTGCATTGAAAGCATAGGAAAAGAGGCAGAACGTCCACAATGATGCACTTGGCCAAAAAGGGCGTATGTGTTTTTTCCTGAATATATTCAGGAAAAAACGCATACGCCCTTTTTGGCCAACCAAGCAAGCTTGCAAAGGAAATCTGCACTACAATGAAGTCTCACTTCCCCCCCCCCGGTCAAAAGGGCCATCTGAAAAAAGTGTAAAATCCAGAAAGGCAGGACAGGCCATGGAGAACTGGGAGCCTTGTTATGCTGATGGGCGGGATGTAAATTGCCAACAGACACTCGGGAGAAGTGTATGGTGTTTCCTGAAACATCTAAAAAACAAAGCAACAGAGCCTAGGGCACTTCCACTTATGGTCCTATAGCTTAGGGAAATTAAAATCAAAAAGATACAGCCACCCCAATGTTTGGGACGCCTCTGTTTACAAGAACCTCGTTTACCGTACAAGTTCAATATCACAGAAAGTGAAAAATGGATAAAGAACTTGTGGTACTTACGTACAATGCAGTATCACTCAGCAGTGAAATCTATGTCATCAGGCCCGTAGCAGCACAATGAGTGGATTCAGGTACGATGATTCTAACTGAAATAAGTCACACAGAAAAAGAAACATCATAAGATATCAGTAATACACGGAATGTAAACTTGGCTACACAGGAACTGAATTACAGAACAGAACAGGGTCTCAAATTTAGAAAACCAACTTATGCTTGTTTAAGGGTAAAGGTGAGTTGGGGTGCTGCATAAAACCAGAGATTGAAATGAACACAGATAAAGTTCCTTAAGCCAAATATGGAATAGACAAGAGCTACTCCTTGCTCAACGAAATGGACTCAAAACCGCATATTAAACGCCTAAGAATGTACCTGACTCTTAAGTATCTTAAAACCGATGGATTGCTATGTCTCCGAAAGAGAATCAAGCATGTGTACAGGGACATAAACGCAGCAGTGATAGGATTGGAGAGGTTCGGTGAGCAAATGAAGACCCTTTGAAGTCATATTGCATGGTACCCATTCCACGGGTTTCAACTACCCAGGTTTAAGGTATTCTTCCTTCAGCTAAAACATGCATGTGGAACCTAGAGTATGATCAACCATGTGATCGGGAGACGTGTTCAAATATGTCTCAGTTTTCGTACCCTGGTACTCGGGTGCAACATTCCAGACGCTTTACTAACACTCTCCCGACTTGGAGAGTCAGTCCCTTTAACCTCCTGTTTGGCCCAGTTTGCAATTTCTGCGGAAGATGAACAGGAATAGCGAGAACCAATGAGAGACTAGCTGGAGGTGTCTGGACGGGCAAATTTAACTCTCATTTCCCACCAGGAAGAGGAAATAACCAAAGGCTCAGCGTGCCGTGCCGGAACCAGATTAGGGCCTGAAGCCATCCTGCGGTGTTGCGGCCAGCTCACAAGAAAACGAGTTGAAGAAAGGAGCTCAGGGGCACTGTAATTCACAAACCTGCAGAGTTATAAATGACAACTATCGTCCAAAAATATACTGAAGTAAGGCTGCCAAGAGGACTTGAAAGCGGGGCAGAATTGCAGGAAACCGATTTCAGGAGGTAGACTGGAATTGCATTGAAAGCATAGGAAAAGAGGCAGAACGTCCACAATGATGCACTTGGCCAAAAAGGGCGTATGCGTTTTTTCCTGAATATATTCAGGAAAAAACGCATACGCCCTTTTTGGCCAACCAAGCAAGCTTGCAAAGGAAATCTGCACTACAATGAAGTCTCACTTCCCCCCCCCCCCGGTCAAAAGGGCCATCTGAAAAAAGTGTAAAATCCAGAAAGGCAGGACAGGCCATGGAGAACTGGGAGCCTTGTTATGCTGATGGGCGGGATGTCAATTGCCAACAGACACTCGGGAGAAGTGTATGGTGTTTCCTGAAACATCTAAAAAACAAAGCAACAGAGCCTAGGGCACTTCCACTTATGGTCCTATAGCTTAGGGAAATTAAAATCAAAAAGATACAGCCACCCCAATGTTTGGGACGCCTCTGTTTACAAGAACCTCGTTTACCGTACAAGTTCAATATCACAGAAAGTGAAAAATGGATAAAGAACTTGTGGTACTTACGTACAATGCAGTATCACTCAGCAGTGAAATCTATGTCATCAGGCCCGTAGCAGCACAATGAGTGGATTCAGGTACGATGATTCTAACTGAAATAAGTCACACAGAAAAAGAAACATCATAAGATATCAGTAATACACGGAATGTAAACTTGGCTACACAGGAACTGAATTACAGAACAGAACAGGGTCTCAAATTTAGAAAACCAACTTATGCTTGTTTAAGGGTAAAGGTGAGTTGGGGTGCTGCATAAAACCAGAGATTGAAATGAACACAGATAAAGTTCCTTAAGCCAAATATGGAATAGACAAGAGCTACTCCTTGCTCAACGAAATGGACTCAACACCGCATATTAAACGCCTAAGAATGTACCTGACTCTTAAGTATCTTAAAACCGATGGATTGCTATGTCTCCGAAAGAGAATCAAGCATGTGTACAGGGACATAAACGCAGCAGTGATAGGATTGGAGAGGTTCGGTGAGCAAATGAAGACCCTTTGAAGTCATATTGCATGGTACCCATTCCACGGGTTTCAACTACCCAGGTTTAAGGTATTCTTCCTTCAGCTAAAACATGCATGTGGAACCTAGAGTATGATCAACCATGTGATCGGGAGACGTGTTCAAATATGTCTCAGTTTTCGTACCCTGGTACTCGGGTGCAACATTCCAGACGCTTTACTAACACTCTCCCGACTTGGAGAGTCAGTCCCTTTAACCTCCTGTTTGGCCCAGTTTGCAATTTCTGCGGAAGATGAACAGGAATAGCGAGAACCAATGAGAGACTAGCTGGAGGTGTCTGGACGGGCAAATTTAACTCTCATTTCCCACCAGGAAGAGGAAATAACCAAAGGCTCAGCGTGCCGTGCCGGAACCAGATTAGGGCCTGAAGCCATCCTGCGGTGTTGCGGCCAGCTCACAAGAAAACGAGTTGAAGAAAGGAGCTCAGGGGCACTGTAATTCACAAACCTGCAGAGTTATAAATGACAACTATCGTCCAAAAATATACTGAAGTAAGGCTGCCAAGAGGACTTGAAAGCGGGGCAGAATTGCAGGAAACCGATTTCAGGAGGTAGACTGGAATTGCATTGAAAGCATAGGAAAAGAGGCAGAACGTCCACAATGATGCACTTGGCCAAAAAGGGCGTATGCGTTTTTTCCTGAATATATTCAGGAAAAAACGCATACGCCCTTTTTGGCCAACCAAGCAAGCTTGCAAAGGAAATCTGCACTACAATGAAGTCTCACTTCCCCCCCCCCCGGTCAAAAGGGCCATCTGAAAAAAGTGTAAAATCCAGAAAGGCAGGACAGGCCATGGAGAACTGGGAGCCTTGTTATGCTGATGGGCGGGATGTAAATTGCCAACAGACACTCGGGAGAAGTGTATGGTGTTTCCTGAAACATCTAAAAAACAAAGCAACAGAGCCTAGGGCACTTCCACTTATGGTCCTATAGCTTAGGGAAATTAAAATCAAAAAGATACAGCCACCCCAATGTTTGGGACGCCTCTGTTTACAAGAACCTCGTTTACCGTACAAGTTCAATATCACAGAAAGTGAAAAATGGATAAAGAACTTGTGGTACTTACGTACAATGCAGTATCACTCAGCAGTGAAATCTATGTCATCAGGCCCGTAGCAGCACAATGAGTGGATTCAGGTACGATGATTCTAACTGAAATAAGTCACACAGAAAAAGAAACATCATAAGATATCAGTAATACACGGAATGTAAACTTGGCTACACAGGAACTGAATTACAGAACAGAACAGGGTCTCAAATTTAGAAAACCAACTTATGCTTGTTTAAGGGTAAAGGTGAGTTGGGGTGCTGCATAAAACCAGAGATTGAAATGAGCACAGATAAAGTTCCTTAAGCCAAATATGGAATAGACAAGAGCTACTCCTTGCTCAACGAAATGGACTCAACACCGCATATTAAACGCCTAAGAATGTACCTGACTCTTAAGTATCTTAAAACCGATGGATTGCTATGTCTCCGAAAGAGAATCAAGCATGTGTACAGGGACATAAACGCAGCAGTGATAGGATTGGAGAGGTTCGGTGAGCAAATGAAGACCCTTTGAAGTCATATTGCATGGTACCCATTCCACGGGTTTCAACTACCCAGGTTTAAGGTATTCTTCCTTCAGCTAAAACATGCATGTGGAACCTAGAGTATGATCAACCATGCGATCGGGAGACGTGTTCAAATATGTCTCAGTTTTCGTACGCTGGTACTCGGGTGCAACATTCCAGACGCTTTACTAACACTCTCCCGACTTGGAGAGTCAGTCCCTTTAACCTCCTGTTTGGCCCAGTTTGCAATTTCTGCGGAAGATGAACAGGAATAGCGAGAACCAATGAGAGACTAGCTGGAGGTGTCTGCACGGGCAAATTTAACTCTCATTTCCCACCAGGAAGAGGAAATAACCAAAGGCTCAGCGTGCCGTGCCGGAACCAGATTAGGGCCTGAAGCCATCCTGCGGTGTTGCGGCCAGCTCACAAGAAAACGAGTTGAAGAAAGGAGCTCAGGGGCACTGTAATTCACAAACCTGCAGAGTTATAAATGACAGCTATCGTCCAAAAATATACTGAAGTAAGGCTGCCAAGAGGACTTGAAAGCGGGGCAGAATTGCAGGAAACCGATTTCAGGAGGTAGACTGGAATTGCATTGAAAGCATAGGAAAAGAGGCAGAACGTCCACAATGATGCACTTGGCCAAAAAAGGCGTATGTGTTTTTTCCTGAATATATTCAGGAAAAAACGCATACGCCCTTTTTGGCCAACCAAGCAAGCTTGCAAAGGAAATCTGCACTACAATGAAGTCTCACTTCACCCCCCCGGTCAAAAGGGCCATCTGAAAAAAGTGTAAAATCCAGAAAGGCAGGACAGGCCATGGAGAACTGGGAGCCTTGTTATGCTGATGGGCGGGATGTAAATTGCCAACAGACACTCGGGAGAAGTGTATGGTGTTTCCTGAAACATCTAAAAAACAAAGCAACAGAGCCTAGGGCACTTCCACTTATGGTCCTATAGCTTAGGGAAATTAAAATCAAAAAGATACAGCCACCCCAATGTTTGGGACGCCTCTGTTTACAAGAACCTCGTTTACCGTACAAGTTCAATATCACAGAAAGTGAAAAATGGATAAAGAACTTGTGGTACTTACGTACAATGCAGTATCACTCAGCAGTGAAATCTATGTCATCAGGCCCGTAGCAGCACAATGAGTGGATTCAGGTACGATGATTCTAACTGAAATAAGTCACACAGAAAAAGAAACATCATAAGATATCAGTAATACACGGAATGTAAACTTGGCTACACAGGAACTGAATTACAGAACAGAACAGGGTCTCAAATTTAGAAAACCAACTTATGCTTGTTTAAGGGTAAAGGTGAGTTGGGGTGCTGCATAAAACCAGAGATTGAAATGAACACAGATAAAGTTCCTTAAGCCAAATATGGAATAGACAAGAGCTACTCCTTGCTCAACGAAATGGACTCAACACCGCATATTAAACGCCTAAGAATGTACCTGACTCTTAAGTATCTTAAAACCGATGGATTGCTATGTCTCCGAAAGAGAATCAAGCATGTGTACAGGGACATAAACGCAGCAGTGATAGGATTGGAGAGGTTCGGTGAGCAAATGAAGACCCTTTGAAGTCATATTGCATGGTACCCATTCCACGGGTTTCAACTACCCAGGTTTAAGGTATTCTTCCTTCAGCTAAAACATGCATGTGGAACCTAGAGTATGATCAACCATGTGATCGGGAGACGTGTTCAAATATGTCTCAGTTTTCGTACCCTGGTACTCGGGTGCAACATTCCAGACGCTTTACTAACACTCTCCCGACTTGGAGAGTCAGTCCCTTTAACCTCCTGTTTGGCCCAGTTTGCAATTTCTGCGGAAGATGAACAGGAATAGCGAGAACCAATGAGAGACTAGCTGGAGGTGTCTGGACGGGCAAATTTAACTCTCATTTCCCACCAGGAAGAGGAAATAACCAAAGGCTCAGCGTGCCGTGCCGGAACCAGATTAGGGCCTGAAGCCATCCTGCGGTGTTGCGGCCAGCTCACAAGAAAACGAGTTGAAGAAAGGAGCTCAGGGGCACTGTAATTCACAAACCTGCAGAGTTATAAATGACAACTATCGTCCAAAAATATACTGAAGTAAGGCTGCCAAGAGGACTTGAAAGCGGGGCAGAATTGCAGGAAACCGATTTCAGGAGGTAGACTGGAATTGCATTGAAAGCATAGGAAAAGAGGCAGAACGTCCACAATGATGCACTTGGCCAAAAAGGGCGTATGCGTTTTTTCCTGAATATATTCAGGAAAAAACGCATACGCCCTTTTTGGCCAACCAAGCAAGCTTGCAAAGGAAATCTGCACTACAATGAAGTCTCACTTCCCCCCCCCCCCCGGTCAAAAGGGCCATCTGAAAAAAGTGTAAAATCCAGAAAGGCAGGACAGGCCATGGAGAACTGGGAGCCTTGTTATGCTGATGGGCGGGATGTAAATTGCCAACAGACACTCGGGAGAAGTGTATGGTGTTTCCTGAAACATCTAAAAAACAAAGCAACAGAGCCTAGGGCACTTCCACTTATGGTCCTATAGCTTAGGGAAATTAAAATCAAAAAGATACTGCCACCCCAATGTTTGGGACGCCTCTGTTTACAAGAACCTCGTTTACCGTACAAGTTCAATATCACAGAAAGTGAAAAATGGATAAAGAACTTGTGGTACTTACGTACAATGCAGTATCACTCAGCAGTGAAATCTATGTCATCAGGCCCGTAGCAGCACAATGAGTGGATTCAGGTACGATGATTCTAACTGAAATAAGTCACACAGAAAAAGAAACATCATAAGATATCAGTAATACACGGAATGTAAACTTGGCTACACAGGAACTGAATTACAGAACAGAACAGGGTCTCAAATTTAGAAAACCAACTTATGCTTTTTTAAGGGGAAAGGTGAGTTGGGGTGCTGCATAAAACCAGAGATTGAAATGAGCACAGATAAAGTTCCTTAAGCCAAATATGGAATAGACAAGAGCTACTCCTTGCTCAACGAAATGGACTCAACACCGCATATTAAACGCCTAAGAATGTACCTGACTCTTAAGTATCTTAAAACCGATGGATTGCTATGTCTCCGAAAGAGAATCAAGCATGTGTACAGGGACATAAACGCAGCAGTGATAGGATTGGAGAGGTTCGGTGAGCAAATGAAGACCCTTTGAAGTCATATTGCATGGTACCCATTCCACGGGTTTCAACTACCCAGGTTTAAGGTATTCTTCCTTCAGCTAAAACATGCATGTGGAACCTAGAGTATGATCAACCATGTGATCGGGAGACGTGTTCAAATATGTCTCAGTTTTCGTACCCTGGTACTCGGGTGCAACATTCCAGACGCTTTACTAACACTCTCCCGACTTGGAGAGTCAGTCCCTTTAACCTCCTGTTTGGCCCAGTTTGCAATTTCTGCGGAAGATGAACAGGAATAGCGAGAACCAATGAGAGACTAGCTGGAGGTGTCTGGACGGGCAAATTTAACTCTCATTTCCCACCAGGAAGAGGAAATAACCAAAGGCTCAGCGTGCCGTGCCGGAACCAGATTAGGGCCTGAAGCCATCCTGCGGTGTTGCGGCCAGCTCACAAGAAAACGAGTTGAAGAAAGGAGCTCAGGGGCACTGTAATTCACAAACCTGCAGAGTTATAAATGACAACTATCGTCCAAAAATATACTGAAGTAAGGCTGCCAAGAGGACTTGAAAGCGGGGCAGAATTGCAGGAAACCGATTTCAGGAGGTAGACTGGAATTGCATTGAAAGCATAGGAAAAGAGGCAGAACGTCCACAATGATGCACTTGGCCAAAAAGGGCGTATGCGTTTTTTCCTGAATATATTCAGGAAAAAACGCATACGCCCTTTTTGGCCAACCAAGCAAGCTTGCAAAGGAAATCTGCACTACAATGAAGTCTCACTTCCCCCCCCCCCCGGTCAAAAGGGCCATCTGAAAAAAGTGTAAAATCCAGAAAGGCAGGACAGGCCATGGAGAACTGGGAGCCTTGTTATGCTGATGGGCGGGATGTAAATTGCCAACAGACACTCGGGAGAAGTGTATGGTGTTTCCTGAAACATCTAAAAAACAAAGCAACAGAGCCTAGGGCACTTCCACTTATGGTCCTATAGCTTAGGGAAATTAAAATCAAAAAGATACAGCCACCCCAATGTTTGGGACGCCTCTGTTTACAAGAACCTCGTTTACCGTACAAGTTCAATATCACAGAAAGTGAAAAATGGATAAAGAACTTGTGGTACTTACGTACAATGCAGTATCACTCAGCAGTGAAATCTATGTCATCAGGCCCGTAGCAGCACAATGAGTGGATTCAGGTACGATGATTCTAACTGAAATAAGTCACACAGAAAAAGAAACATCATAAGATATCAGTAATACACGGAATGTAAACTTGGCTACACAGGAACTGAATTACAGAACAGAACAGGGTCTCAAATTTAGAAAACCAACTTATGCTTGTTTAAGGGGAAAGGTGAGTTGGGGTGCTGCATAAAACCAGAGATTGAAATGAGCACAGATAAAGTTCCTTAAGCCAAATATGGAATAGACAAGAGCTACTCCTTGCTCAACGAAATGGACTCAACACCGCATATTAAACGCCTAAGAATGTACCTGACTCTTAAGTATCTTAAAACCGATGGATTGCTATGTCTCCGAAAGAGAATCAAGCATGTGTACAGGGACATAAACGCAGCAGTGATAGGATTGGAGAGGTTCGGTGAGCAAATGAAGACCCTTTGAAGTCATATTGCATGGTACCCATTCCACGGGTTTCAACTACCCAGGTTTAAGGTATTCTTCCTTCAGCTAAAACATGCATGTGGAACCTAGAGTATGATCAACCATGTGATCGGGAGACGTGTTCAAATATGTCTCAGTTTTCGTACCCTGGTACTCGGGTGCAACATTCCAGACGCTTTACTAACACTCTCCCGACTTGGAGAGTCAGTCCCTTTAACCTCCTGTTTGGCCCAGTTTGCAATTTCTGCGGAAGATGAACAGGAATAGGGAGAACCAATGAGAGACTAGCTGGAGGTGTCTGGACGGGCAAATTTAACTCTCATTTCCCACCAGGAAGAGGAAATAACCAAAGGCTCAGCGTGCCGTGCCGGAACCAGATTAGGGCCTGAAGCCATCCTGCGGTGTTGCGGCCAGCTCACAAGAAAACGAGTTGAAGAAAGGAGCTCAGGGGCACTGTAATTCACAAACCTGCAGAGTTATAAATGACAACTATCGTCCAAAAATATACTGAAGTAAGGCTGCCAAGAGGACTTGAAAGCGGGGCAGAATTGCAGGAAACCGATTTCAGGAGGTAGACTGGAATTGCATTGAAAGCATAGGAAAAGAGGCAGAACGTCCACAATGATGCACTTGGCCAAAAAGGGCGTATGCGTTTTTTCCTGAATATATTCAGGAAAAAACGCATACGCCCTTTTTGGCCAACCAAGCAAGCTTGCAAAGGAAATCTGCACTACAATGAAGTCTCACTTCCCCCCCCCCCCCCGGTCAAAAGGGCCATCTGAAAAAAGTGTAAAATCCAGAAAGGCAGGACAGGCCATGGAGAACTGGGAGCCTTGTTATGCTGATGGGCGGGATGTAAATTGCCAACAGACACTCGGGAGAAGTGTATGGTGTTTCCTGAAACATCTAAAAAACAAAGCAACAGAGCCTAGGGCACTTCCACTTATGGTCCTATAGCTTAGGGAAATTAAAATCAAAAAGATACAGCCACCCCAATGTTTGGGACGCCTCTGTTTACAAGAACCTCGTTTACCGTACAAGTTCAATATCACAGAAAGTGAAAAATGGATAAAGAACTTGTGGTACTTACGTACAATGCAGTATCACTCAGCAGTGAAATCTATGTCATCAGGCCCGTAGCAGCACAATGAGTGGATTCAGGTACGATGATTCTAACTGAAATAAGTCACACAGAAAAAGAAACATCATAAGATATCAGTAATACACGGAATGTAAACTTGGCTACACAGGAACTGAATTACAGAACAGAACAGGGTCTCAAATTTAGAAAACCAACTTATGCTTGTTTAAGGGTAAAGGTGAGTTGGGGTGCTGCATAAAACCAGAGATTGAAATGAGCACAGATAAAGTTCCTTAAGCCAAATATGGAATAGACAAGAGCTACTCCTTGCTCAACGAAATGGACTCAACACCGCATATTAAACGCCTAAGAATGTACCTGACTCTTAAGTATCTTAAAACCGATGGATTGCTATGTCTCCGAAAGAGAATCAAGCATGTGTACAGGGACATAAACGCAGCAGTGATAGGATTGGAGAGGTTCGGTGAGCAAATGAAGACCCTTTGAAGTCATATTGCATGGTACCCATTCCACGGGTTTCAACTACCCAGGTTTAAGGTATTCTTCCTTCAGCTAAAACATGCATGTGGAACCTAGAGTATGATCAACCATGTGATCGGGAGACGTGTTCAAATATGTCTCAGTTTTCGTACGCTGGTACTCGGGTGCAACATTCCAGACGCTTTACTAACACTCTCCCGACTTGGAGAGTCAGTCCCTTTAACCTCCTGTTTGGCCCAGTTTGCAATTTCTGCGGAAGATGAACAGGAATAGCGAGAACCAATGAGAGACTAGCTGGAGGTGTCTGGACGGGCAAATTTAACTCTCATTTCCCACCAGGAAGAGGAAATAACCAAAGGCTCAGCGTGCCGTGCCGGAAGCAGATTAGGGCCTGAAGCCATCCTGCGGTGTTGCGGCCAGCTCACAAGAAAACGAGTTGAAGAAAGGAGCTCAGGGGCACTGTAATTCACAAACCTGCAGAGTTATAAATGACAGCTATCGTCCAAAAATATACTGAAGTAAGGCTGCCAAGAGGACTTGAAAGCGGGGCAGAATTGCAGGAAACCGATTTCAGGAGGTAGACTGGAATTGCATTGAAAGCATAGGAAAAGAGGCAGAACGTCCACAATGATGCACTTGGCCAAAAAGGGCGTATGCGTTTTTTCCTGAATATATTCAGGAAAAAACGCATACGCCCTTTTTGGCCAACCAAGCAAGCTTGCAAAGGAAATCTGCACTACAATGAAGTCTCACTTCCCCCCCCCCCCCCGGTCAAAAGGGCCATCTGAAAAAAGTGTAAAATCCAGAAAGGCAGGACAGGCCATGGAGAACTGGGAGCCTTGTTATGCTGATGGGCGGGATGTCAATTGCCAACAGACACTCGGGAGAAGTGTATGGTGTTTCCTGAAACATCTAAAAAACAAAGCAACAGAGCCTAGGGCACTTCCACTTATGGTCCTATAGCTTAGGGAAATTAAAATCAAAAAGATACAGCCACCCCAATGTTTGGGACGCCTCTGTTTACAAGAACCTCGTTTACCGTACAAGTTCAATATCACAGAAAGTGAAAAATGGATAAAGAACTTGTGGTACTTACGTACAATGCAGTATCACTCAGCAGTGAAATCTATGTCATCAGGCCCGTAGCAGCACAATGAGTGGATTCAGGTACGATGATTCTAACTGAAATAAGTCACACAGAAAAAGAAACATCATAAGATATCAGTAATACACGGAATGTAAACTTGGCTACACAGGAACTGAATTACAGAACAGAACAGGGTCTCAAATTTAGAAAACCAACTTATGCTTGTTTAAGGGGAAAGGTGAGTTGGGGTGCTGCATAAAACCAGAGATTGAAATGAGCACAGATAAAGTTCCTTAAGCCAAATATGGAATAGACAAGAGCTACTCCTTGCTCAACGAAATGGACTCAACACCGCATATTAAACGCCTAAGAATGTACCTGACTCTTAAGTATCTTAAAACCGATGGATTGCTATGTCTCCGAAAGAGAATCAAGCATGTGTACAGGGACATAAACACAGCAGTGATAGGATTGGAGAGGTTCGGTGAGCAAATGAAGACCCTTTGAAGTCATATTGCATGGTACCCATTCCACGGGTTTCAACTACCCAGGTTTAAGGTATTCTTCCTTCAGCTAAAACATGCATGTGGAACCTAGAGTATGATCAACCATGTGATCGGGAGACGTGTTCAAATATGTCTCAGTTTTCGTACCCTGGTACTCGGGTGCAACATTCCAGACGCTTTACTAACACTCTCCCGACTTGGAGAGTCAGTCCCTTTAACCTCCTGTTTGGCCCAGTTTGCAATTTCTGCGGAAGATGAACAGGAATAGCGAAAACCAATGAGAGACTAGCTGGAGGTGTCTGGACGGGCAAATTTAACTCTCATTTCCCACCAGGAAGAGGAAATAACCAAAGGCTCAGCGTGCCGTGCCGGAACCAGATTAGGGCCTGAAGCCATCCTGCGGTGTTGCGGCCAGCTCACAAGAAAACGAGTTGAAGAAAGGAGCTCAGGGGCACTGTAATTCACAAACCTGCAGAGTTATAAATGACAACTATCGTCCAAAAATATACTGAAGTAAGGCTGCCAAGAGGACTTGAAAGCGGGGCAGAATTGCAGGAAACCGATTTCAGGAGGTAGACTGGAATTGCATTGAAAGCATAGGAAAAGAGGCAGAACGTCCACAATGATGCACTTGGCCAAAAAGGGCGTATGCGTTTTTTCCTGAATATATTCAGGAAAAAACGCATACGCCCTTTTTGGCCAACCAAGCAAGCTTGCAAAGGAAATCTGCACTACAATGAAGTCTCACTTCCCCCCCCCCCCCCCCGGTCAAAAGGGCCATCTGAAAAAAGTGTAAAATCCAGAAAGGCAGGACAGGCCATGGAGAACTGGGAGCCTTGTTATGCTGATGGGCGGGATGTAAATTGCCAACAGACACTCGGGAGAAGTGTATGGTGTTTCCTGAAACATCTAAAAAACAAAGCAACAGAGCCTAGGGCACTTCCACTTATGGTCCTATAGCTTAGGGAAATTAAAATCAAAAAGATACTGCCACCCCAATGTTTGGGACGCCTCTGTTTACAAGAACCTCGTTTACCGTACAAGTTCAATATCACAGAAAGTGAAAAATGGATAAAGAACTTGTGGTACTTACGTACAATGCAGTATCACTCAGCAGTGAAATCTATGTCATCAGGCCCGTAGCAGCACAATGAGTGGATTCAGGTACGATGATTCTAACTGAAATAAGTCACACAGAAAAAGAAACATCATAAGATATCAGTAATACACGGAATGTAAACTTGGCTACACAGGAACTGAATTACAGAACAGAACAGGGTCTCAAATTTAGAAAACCAACTTATGCTTGTTTAAGGGTAAAGGTGAGTTGGGGTGCTGCATAAAACCAGAGATTGAAATGAGCACAGATAAAGTTCCTTAAGCCAAATATGGAATAGACAAGAGCTACTCCTTGCTCAACGAAATGGACTCAACACCGCATATTAAACGCCTAAGAATGTACCTGACTCTTAAGTATCTTAAAACCTATGGATTGCTATGTCTCCGAAAGAGAATCAAGCATGTGTACAGGGACATAAACGCAGCAGTGATAGGATTGGAGAGGTTCGGTGAGCAAATGAAGACCCTTTGAAGTCATATTGCATGGTACCCATTCCACGGGTTTCAACTACCCAGGTTTAAGGTATTCTTCCTTCAGCTAAAACATGCATGTGGAACCTAGAGTATGATCAACCATGTGATCGGGAGACGTGTTCAAATATGTCTCAGTTTTCGTACCCTGGTACTCGGGTGCAACATTCCAGACGCTTTACTAACACTCTCCCGACTTGGAGAGTCAGTCCCTTTAACCTCCTGTTTGGCCCAGTTTGCAATTTCTGCGGAAGATGAACAGGAATAGCGAGAACCAATGAGAGACTAGCTGGAGGTGTCTGGACGGGCAAATTTAACTCTCATTTCCCACCAGGAAGAGGAAATAACCAAAGGCTCAGCGTGCCGTGCCGGAACCAGATTAGGGCCTGAAGCCATCCTGCGGTGTTGCGGCCAGCTCACAAGAAAACGAGTTGAAGAAAGGAGCTCAGGGGCACTGTAATTCACAAACCTGCAGAGTTATAAATGACAACTATCGTCCAAAAATATACTGAAGTAAGGCTGCCAAGAGGACTTGAAAGCGGGGCAGAATTGCAGGAAACCGATTTCAGGAGGTAGACTGGAATTGCATTGAAAGCATAGGAAAAGAGGCAGAACGTCCACAATGATGCACTTGGCCAAAAAGGGCGTATGCGTTTTTTCCTGAATATATTCAGGAAAAAACGCATACGCCCTTTTTGGCCAACCAAGCAAGCTTGCAAAGGAAATCTGCACTACAATGAAGTCTCACTTCCCCCCCCCCCCCCGGTCAAAAGGGCCATCTGAAAAAAGTGTAAAATCCAGAAAGGCAGGACAGGCCATGGAGAACTGGGAGCCTTGTTATGCTGATGGGCGGGATGTAAATTGCCAACAGACACTCGGGAGAAGTGTATGGTGTTTCCTGAAACATCTAAAAAACAAAGCAACAGAGCCTAGGGCACTTCCACTTATGGTCCTATAGCTTAGGGAAATTAAAATCAAAAAGATACAGCCACCCCAATGTTTGGGACGCCTCTGTTTACAAGAACCTCGTTTACCGTACAAGTTCAATATCACAGAAAGTGAAAAATGGATAAAGAACTTGTGGTACTTACGTACAATGCAGTATCACTCAGCAGTGAAATCTATGTCATCAGGCCCGTAGCAGCACAATGAGTGGATTCAGGTACGATGATTCTAACTGAAATAAGTCACACAGAAAAAGAAACATCATAAGATATCAGTAATACACGGAATGTAAACTTGGCTACACAGGAACTGAATTACAGAACAGAACAGGGTCTCAAATTTAGAAAACCAACTTATGCTTGTTTAAGGGTAAAGGTGAGTTGGGGTGCTGCATAAAACCAGAGATTGAAATGAGCACAGATAAAGTTCCTTAAGCCAAATATGGAATAGACAAGAGCTACTCCTTGCTCAATGAAATGGACTCAACACCGCATATTAAACGCCTAAGAATGTACCTGACTCTTAAGTATCTTAAAACCGATGGATTGCTATGTCTCCGAAAGAGAATCAAGCATGTGTACAGGGACATAAACGCAGCAGTGATAGGATTGGAGAGGTTCGGTGAGCAAATGAAGACCCTTTGAAGTCATATTGCATGGTACCCATTCCACGGGTTTCAACTACCCAGGTTTAAGGTATTCTTCCTTCAGCTAATACATGCATGTGGAACCTAGAGTATGATCAACCATGTGATCGGGAGACGTGTTCAAATATGTCTCAGTTTTCGTACCCTGGTACTCGGGTGCAACATTCCAGACGCTTTACTAACACTCTCCCGACTTGGAGAGTCAGTCCCTTTAACCTCCTGTTTGGCCCAGTTTGCAATTTCTGCGGAAGATGAACAGGAATAGCGAGAACCAATGAGAGACTAGCTGGAGGTGTCTGGACGGGCAAATTTAACTCTCATTTCCCACCAGGAAGAGGAAATAACCAAAGGCTCAGCGTGCCGTGCCGGAACCAGATTAGGGCCTGAAGCCATCCTGCGGTGTTGCGGCCCAGTCACAAGAAAACGAGTTGAAGAAAGGAGCTCAGGGGCACTGTAATTCACAAACCTGCAGAGTTATAAATGACAACTATCGTCCAAAAATATACTGAAGTAAGGCTGCCAAGAGGACTTGAAAGCGGGGCAGAATTGCAGGAAACCGATTTCAGGAGGTAGACTGGAATTGCATTGAAAGCATAGGAAAAGAGGCAGAACGTCCACAATGATGCACTTGGCCAAAAAGGGCGTATGCGTTTTTTCCTGAATATATTCAGGAAAAAACGCATACGCCCTTTTTGGCCAACCAAGCAAGCTTGCAAAGGAAATCTGCACTACAATGAAGTCTCACTTCCCCCCCCCCCCGGTCAAAAGGGCCATCTGAAAAAAGTGTAAAATCCAGAAAGGCAGGACAGGCCATGGAGAACTGGGAGCCTTGTTATGCTGATGGGCGGGATGTAAATTGCCAACAGACACTCGGGAGAAGTGTATGGTGTTTCCTGAAACATCTAAAAAACAAAGCAACAGAGCCTAGGGCACTTCCACTTATGGTCCTATAGCTTAGGGAAATTAAAATCAAAAAGATACAGCCACCCCAATGTTTGGGACGCCTCTGTTTACAAGAACCTCGTTTACCGTACAAGTTCAATATCACAGAAAGTGAAAAATGGATAAAGAACTTGTGGTACTTACGTACAATGCAGTATCACTCAGCAGTGAAATCTATGTCATCAGGCCCGTAGCAGCACAATGAGTGGATTCAGGTACGATGATTCTAACTGAAATAAGTCACACAGAAAAAGAAACATCATAAGATATCAGTAATACACGGAATGTAAACTTGGCTACACAGGAACTGAATTACAGAACAGAACAGGGTCTCAAATTTAGAAAACCAACTTATGCTTGTTTAAGGGGAAAGGTGAGTTGGGGTGCTGCATAAAACCAGAGATTGAAATGAGCACAGATAAAGTTCCTTAAGCCAAATATGGAATAGACAAGAGCTACTCCTTGCTCAACGAAATGGACTCAACACCGCATATTAAACGCCTAAGAATGTACCTGACTCTTAAGTATCTTAAAACCGATGGATTGCTATGTCTCCGAAAGAGAATCAAGCATGTGTACAGGGACATAAACGCAGCAGTGATAGGATTGGAGAGGTTCGGTGAGCAAATGAAGACCCTTTGAAGTCATATTGCATGGTACCCATTCCACGGGTTTCAACTACCCAGGTTTAAGGTATTCTTCCTTCAGCTAAAACATGCATGTGGAACCTAGAGTATGATCAACCATGTGATCGGGAGACGTGTTCAAATATGTCTCAGTTTTCGTACCCTGGTACTCGGGTGCAACATTCCAGACGCTTTACTAACACTCTCCCGACTTGGAGAGTCAGTCCCTTTAACCTCCTGTTTGGCCCAGTTTGCAATTTCTGCGGAAGATGAACAGGAATAGCGAGAACCAATGAGAGACTAGCTGGAGGTGTCTGGACGGGCAAATTTAACTCTCATTTCCCACCAGGAAGAGGAAATAACCAAAGGCTCAGCGTGCCGTGCCGGAACCAGATTAGGGCCTGAAGCCATCCTGCGGTGTTGCGGCCAGCTCACAAGAAAACGAGTTGAAGAAAGGAGCTCAGGGGCACTGTAATTCACAAACCTGCAGAGTTATAAATGACAACTATCGTCCAAAAATATACTGAAGTAAGGCTGCCAAGAGGACTTGAAAGCGGGGCAGAATTGCAGGAAACCGATTTCAGGAGGTAGACTGGAATTGCATTGAAAGCATAGGAAAAGAGGCAGAACGTCCACAATGATGCACTTGGCCAAAAAGGGCGTATGCGTTTTTTCCTGAATATATTCAGGAAAAAACGCATACGCCCTTTTTGGCCAACCAAGCAAGCTTGCAAAGGAAATCTGCACTACAATGAAGTCTCACTTCCCCCCCCCCCCCGGTCAAAAGGGCCATCTGAAAAAAGTGTAAAATCCAGAAAGGCAGGACAGGCCATGGAGAACTGGGAGCCTTGTTATGCTGATGGGCGGGATGTAAATTGCCAACAGACACTCGGGAGAAGTGTATGGTGTTTCCTGAAACATCTAAAAAACAAAGCAACAGAGCCTAGGGCACTTCCACTTATGGTCCTATAGCTTAGGGAAATTAAAATCAAAAAGATACAGCCACCCCAATGTTTGGGACGCCTCTGTTTACAAGAACCTCGTTTACCGTACAAGTTCAATATCACAGAAAGTGAAAAATGGATAAAGAACTTGTGGTACTTACGTACAATGCAGTATCACTCAGCAGTGAAATCTATGTCATCAGGCCCGTAGCAGCACAATGAGTGGATTCAGGTACGATGATTCTAACTGAAATAAGTCACACAGAAAAAGAAACATCATAAGATATCAGTAATACACGGAATGTAAACTTGGCTACACAGGAACTGAATTACAGAACAGAACAGGGTCTCAAATTTAGAAAACCAACTTATGCTTGTTTAAGGGTAAAGGTGAGTTGGGGTGCTGCATAAAACCAGAGATTGAAATGAGCACAGATAAAGTTCCTTAAGCCAAATATGGAATAGACAAGAGCTACTCCTTGCTCAACGAAATGGACTCAACACCGCATATTAAACGCCTAAGAATGTACCTGACTCTTAAGTATCTTAAAACCGATGGATTGCTATGTCTCCGAAAGAGAATCAAGCATGTGTACAGGGACATAAACGCAGCAGTGATAGGATTGGAGAGGTTCGGTGAGCAAATGAAGACCCTTTGAAGTCATATTGCATGGTACCCATTCCACGGGTTTCAACTACCCAGGTTTAAGGTATTCTTCCTTCAGCTAAAACATGCATGTGGAACCTAGAGTATGATCAACCATGTGATCGGGAGACGTGTTCAAATATGTCTCAGTTTTCGTACCCTGGTACTCGGGTGCAACATTCCAGACGCTTTACTAACACTCTCCCGACTTGGAGAGTCAGTCCCTTTAACCTCCTGTTTGGCCCAGTTTGCAATTTCTGCGGAAGATGAACAGGAATAGCGAGAACCAATGAGAGACTAGCTGGAGGTGTCTGGACGGGCAAATTTAACTCTCATTTCCCACCAGGAAGAGGAAATAACCAAAGGCTCAGCGTGCCGTGCCGGAACCAGATTAGGGCCTGAAGCCATCCTGCGGTGTTGCGGCCAGCTCACAAGAAAACGAGTTGAAGAAAGGAGCTCAGGGGCACTGTAATTCACAAACCTGCAGAGTTATAAATGACAACTATCGTCCAAAAATATACTGAAGTAAGGCTGCCAAGAGGACTTGAAAGCGGGGCAGAATTGCAGGAAACCGATTTCAGGAGGTAGACTGGAATTGCATTGAAAGCATAGGAAAAGAGGCAGAACGTCCACAATGATGCACTTGGCCAAAAAGGGCGTATGCGTTTTTTCCTGAATATATTCAGGAAAAAACGCATACGCCCTTTTTGGCCAACCAAGCAAGCTTGCAAAGGAAATCTGCACTACAATGAAGTCTCACTTCCCCCCCCCCCCCGGTCAAAAGGGCCATCTGAAAAAAGTGTAAAATCCAGAAAGGCAGGACAGGCCATGGAGAACTGGGAGCCTTGTTATGCTGATGGGCGGGATGTAAATTGCCAACAGACACTCGGGAGAAGTGTATGGTGTTTCCTGAAACATCTAAAAAACAAAGCAACAGAGCCTAGGGCACTTCCACTTATGGTCCTATAGCTTAGGGAAATTAAAATCAAAAAGATACAGCCACCCCAATGTTTGGGACGCCTCTGTTTACAAGAACCTCGTTTACCGTACAAGTTCAATATCACAGAAAGTGAAAAATGGATAAAGAACTTGTGGTACTTACGTACAATGCAGTATCACTCAGCAGTGAAATCTATGTCATCAGGCCCGTAGCAGCACAATGAGTGGATTCAGGTACGATGATTCTAACTGAAATAAGTCACACAGAAAAAGAAACATCATAAGATATCAGTAATACACGGAATGTAAACTTGGCTACACAGGAACTGAATTACAGAACAGAACAGGGTCTCAAATTTAGAAAACCAACTTATGCTTGTTTAAGGGTAAAGGTGAGTTGGGGTGCTGCATAAAACCAGAGATTGAAATGAGCACAGATAAAGTTCCTTAAGCCAAATATGGAATAGACAAGAGCTACTCCTTGCTCAACGAAATGGACTCAACACCGCATATTAAACGCCTAAGAATGTACCTGACTCTTAAGTATCTTAAAACCGATGGATTGCTATGTCTCCGAAAGAGAATCAAGCATGTGTACAGGGACATAAACGCAGCAGTGATAGGATTGGAGAGGTTCGGTGAGCAAATGAAGACCCTTTGAAGTCATATTGCATGGTACCCATTCCACGGGTTTCAACTACCCAGGTTTAAGGTATTCTTCCTTCAGCTAAAACATGCATGTGGAACCTAGAGTATGATCAACCATGTGATCGGGAGACGTGTTCAAATATGTCTCAGTTTTCGTACCCTGGTACTCGGGTGCAACATTCCAGACGCTTTACTAACACTCTCCCGACTTGGAGAGTCAGTCCCTTTAACCTCCTGTTTGGCCCAGTTTGCAATTTCTGCGGAAGATGAACAGGAATAGCGAGAACCAATGAGAGACTAGCTGGAGGTGTCTGGACGGGCAAATTTAACTCTCATTTCCCACCAGGAAGAGGAAATAACCAAAGGCTCAGCGTGCCGTGCCGGAACCAGATTAGGGCCTGAAGCCATCCTGCGGTGTTGCGGCCAGCTCACAAGAAAACGAGTTGAAGAAAGGAGCTCAGGGGCACTGTAATTCACAAACCTGCAGAGTTATAAATGACAACTATCGTCCAAAAATATACTGAAGTAAGGCTGCCAAGAGGACTTGAAAGCGGGGCAGAATTGCAGGAAACCGATTTCAGGAGGTAGACTGGAATTGCATTGAAAGCATAGGAAAAGAGGCAGAACGTCCACAATGATGCACTTGGCCAAAAAGGGCGTATGCGTTTTTTCCTGAATATATTCAGGAAAAAACGCATACGCCCTTTTTGGCCAACCAAGCAAGCTTGCAAAGGAAATCTGCACTACAATGAAGTCTCACTTCCCCCCCCCCCCCGGTCAAAAGGGCCATCTGAAAAAAGTGTAAAATCCAGAAAGGCAGGACAGGCCATGGAGAACTGGGAGCCTTGTTATGCTGATGGGCGGGATGTCAATTGCCAACAGACACTCGGGAGAAGTGTATGGTGTTTCCTGAAACATCTAAAAAACAAAGCAACAGAGCCTAGGGCACTTCCACTTATGGTCCTATAGCTTAGGGAAATTAAAATCAAAAAGATACAGCCACCCCAATGTTTGGGACGCCTCTGTTTACAAGAACCTCGTTTACCGTACAAGTTCAATATCACAGAAAGTGAAAAATGGATAAAGAACTTGTGGTACTTACGTACAATGCAGTATCACTCAGCAGTGAAATCTATGTCATCAGGCCCGTAGCAGCACAATGAGTGGATTCAGGTACGATGATTCTAACTGAAATAAGTCACACAGAAAAAGAAACATCATAAGATATCAGTAATACACGGAATGTAAACTTGGCTACACAGGAACTGAATTACAGAACAGAACAGGGTCTCAAATTTAGAAAACCAACTTATGCTTGTTTAAGGGTAAAGGTGAGTTGGGGTGCTGCATAAAACCAGAGATTGAAATGAGCACAGATAAAGTTCCTTAAGCCAAATATGGAATAGACAAGAGCTACTCCTTGCTCAACGAAATGGACTCAACACCGCATATTAAACGCCTAAGAATGTACCTGACTCTTAAGTATCTTAAAACCGATGGATTGCTATGTCTCCGAAAGAGAATCAAGCATGTGTACAGGGACATAAACGCAGCAGTGATAGGATTGGAGAGGTTCGGTGAGCAAATGAAGACCCTTTGAAGTCATATTGCATGGTACCCATTCCACGGGTTTCAACTACCCAGGTTTAAGGTATTCTTCCTTCAGCTAAAACATGCATGTGGAACCTAGAGTATGATCAACCATGTGATCGGGAGACGTGTTCAAATATGTCTCAGTTTTCGTACCCTGGTACTCGGGTGCAACATTCCAGACGCTTTACTAACACTCTCCCGACTTGGAGAGTCAGTCCCTTTAACCTCCTGTTTGGCCCAGTTTGCAATTTCTGCGGAAGATGAACAGGAAGAGCGAGAACCAATGAGAGACTAGCTGGAGGTGTCTGGACGGGCAAATTTAACTCTCATTTCCCACCAGGAAGAGGAAATAACCAAAGGCTCAGCGTGCCGTGCCGGAACCAGATTAGGGCCTGAAGCCATCCTGCGGTGTTGCGGCCAGCTCACAAGAAAACGAGTTGAAGAAAGGAGCTCAGGGGCACTGTAATTCACAAACCTGCAGAGTTATAAATGACAACTATCGTCCAAAAATATACTGAAGTAAGGCTGCCAAGAGGACTTGAAAGCGGGGCAGAATTGCAGGAAACCGATTTCAGGAGGTAGACTGGAATTGCATTGAAAGCATAGGAAAAGAGGCAGAACGTCCACAATGATGCACTTGGCCAAAAAGGGCGTATGCGTTTTTTCCTGAATATATTCAGGAAAAAACGCATACGCCCTTTTTGGCCAACCAAGCAAGCTTGCAAAGGAAATCTGCACTACAATGAAGTCTCACTTCCCCCCCCCCCCGGTCAAAAGGGCCATCTGAAAAAAGTGTAAAATCCAGAAAGGCAGGACAGGCCATGGAGAACTGGGAGCCTTGTTATGCTGATGGGCGGGATGTAAATTGCCAACAGACACTCGGGAGAAGTGTATGGTGTTTCCTGAAACATCTAAAAAACAAAGCAACAGAGCCTAGGGCACTTCCACTTATGGTCCTATAGCTTAGGGAAATTAAAATCAAAAAGATACAGCCACCCCAATGTTTGGGACGCCTCTGTTTACAAGAACCTCGTTTACCGTACAAGTTCAATATCACAGAAAGTGAAAAATTGATAAAGAACTTGTGGTACTTACGTACAATGCAGTATCACTCAGCAGTGAAATCTATGTCATCAGGCCCGTAGCAGCACAATGAGTGGATTCAGGTACGATGATTCTAACTGAAATAAGTCACACAGAAAAAGAAACATCATAAGATATCAGTAATACACGGAATGTAAACTTGGCTACACAGGAACTGAATTACAGAACAGAACAGGGTCTCAAATTTAGAAAACCAACTTATGCTTGTTTAAGGGTAAAGGTGAGTTGGGGTGCTGCATAAAACCAGAGATTGAAATGAGCACAGATAAAGTTCCTTAAGCCAAATATGGAATAGACAAGAGCTACTCCTTGCTCAACGAAATGGACTCAACACCGCATATTAAACGCCTAAGAATGTACCTGACTCTTAAGTATCTTAAAACCGATGGATTGCTATGTCTCCGAAAGAGAATCAAGCATGTGTACAGGGACATAAACGCAGCAGTGATAGGATTGGAGAGGTTCGGTGAGCAAATGAAGACCCTTTGAAGTCATATTGCATGGTACCCATTCCACGGGTTTCAACTACCCAGGTTTAAGGTATTCTTCCTTCAGCTAAAACATGCATGTGGAACCTAGAGTATGATCAACCATGTGATCGGGAGACGTGTTCAAATATGTCTCAGTTTTCGTACCCTGGTACTCGGGTGCAACATTCCAGACGCTTTACTAACACTCTCCCGACTTGGAGAGTCAGTCCCTTTAACCTCCTGTTTGGCCCAGTTTGCAATTTCTGCGGAAGATGAACAGGAATAGCGAGAACCAATGAGAGACTAGCTGGAGGTGTCTGGACGGGCAAATTTAACTCTCATTTCCCACCAGGAAGAGGAAATAACCAAAGGCTCAGCGTGCCGTGCCGGAACCAGATTAGGGCCTGAAGCCATCCTGCGGTGTTGCGGCCAGCTCACAAGAAAACGAGTTGAAGAAAGGAGCTCAGGGGCACTGGAATTCACAAACCTGCAGAGTTATAAATGACAACTATCGTCCAAAAATATACTGAAGTAAGGCTGCCAAGAGGACTTGAAAGCGGGGCAGAATTGCAGGAAACCGATTTCAGGAGGTAGACTGGAATTGCATTGAAAGCATAGGAAAAGAGGCAGAACGTCCACAATGATGCACTTGGCCAAAAAGGGCGTATGCGTTTTTTCCTGAATATATTCAGGAAAAAACGCATACGCCCTTTTTGGCCAACCAAGCAAGCTTGCAAAGGAAATCTGCACTACAATGAAGTCTCACTTCCCCCCCCCCCCCGGTCAAAAGGGCCATCTGAAAAAAGTGTAAAATCCAGAAAGGCAGGACAGGCCATGGAGAACTGGGAGCCTTGTTATGCTGATGGGCGGGATGTAAATTGCCAACAGACACTCGGGAGAAGTGTATGGTGTTTCCTGAAACATCTAAAAAACAAAGCAACAGAGCCTAGGGCACTTCCACTTATGGTCCTATAGCTTAGGGAAATTAAAATCAAAAAGATACAGCCACCCCAATGTTTGGGACGCCTCTGTTTACAAGAACCTCGTTTACCGTACAAGTTCAATATCACAGAAAGTGAAAAATGGATAAAGAACTTGTGGTACTTACGTACAATGCAGTATCACTCAGCAGTGAAATCTATGTCATCAGGCCCGTAGCAGCACAATGAGTGGATTCAGGTACGATGATTCTAACTGAAATAAGTCACACAGAAAAAGAAACATCATAAGATATCAGTAATACACGGAATGTAAACTTGGCTACACAGGAACTGAATTACAGAACAGAACAGGGTCTCAAATTTAGAAAACCAACTTATGCTTGTTTAAGGGTAAAGGTGAGTTGGGGTGCTGCATAAAACCAGAGATTGAAATGAGCACAGATAAAGTTCCTTAAGCCAAATATGGAATAGACAAGAGCTACTCCTTGCTCAACGAAATGGACTCAACACCGCATATTAAACGCCTAAGAATGTACCTGACTCTTAAGTATCTTAAAACCGATGGATTGCTATGTCTCCGAAAGAGAATCAAGCATGTGTACAGGGACATAAACGCAGCAGTGATAGGATTGGAGAGGTTCGGTGAGCAAATGAAGACCCTTTGAAGTCATATTGCATGGTACCCATTCCACGGGTTTCAACTACCCAGGTTTAAGGTATTCTTCCTTCAGCTAAAACATGCATGTGGAACCTAGAGTATGATCAACCATGTGATCGGGAGACGTGTTCAAATATGTCTCAGTTTTCGTACCCTGGTACTCGGGTGCAACATTCCAGACGCTTTACTAACACTCTCCCGACTTGGAGAGTCAGTCCCTTTAACCTCCTGTTTGGCCCAGTTTGCAATTTCTGCGGAAGATGAACAGGAATAGCGAGAACCAATGAGAGACTAGCTGGAGGTGTCTGGACGGGCAAATTTAACTCTCATTTCCCACCAGGAAGAGGAAATAACCAAAGGCTCAGCGTGCCGTGCCGGAACCAGATTAGGGCCTGAAGCCATCCTGCGGTGTTGCGGCCAGCTCACAAGAAAACGAGTTGAAGAAAGGAGCTCAGGGGCACTGTAATTCACAAACCTGCAGAGTTATAAATGACAACTATCGTCCAAAAATATACTGAAGTAAGGCTGCCAAGAGGACTTGAAAGCGGGGCAGAATTGCAGGAAACCGATTTCAGGAGGTAGACTGGAATTGCATTGAAAGCATAGGAAAAGAGGCAGAACGTCCACAATGATGCACTTGGCCAAAAAGGGCGTATGCGTTTTTTCCTGAATATATTCAGGAAAAAACGCATACGCCCTTTTTGGCCAACCAAGCAAGCTTGCAAAGGAAATCTGCACTACAATGAAGTCTCACTTCCCCCGCCCCCCCGGTCAAAAGGGCCATCTGAAAAAAGTGTAAAATCCAGAAAGGCAGGACAGGCCATGGAGAACTGGGAGCCTTGTTATGCTGATGGGCGGGATGTAAATTGCCAACAGACACTCGGGAGAAGTGTATGGTGTTTCCTGAAACATCTAAAAAACAAAGCAACAGAGCCTAGGGCACTTCCACTTATGGTCCTATAGCTTAGGGAAATTAAAATCAAAAAGATACAGCCACCCCAATGTTTGGGACGCCTCTGTTTACAAGAACCTCGTTTACCGTACAAGTTCAATATCACAGAAAGTGAAAAATGGATAAAGAACTTGTGGTACTTACGTACAATGCAGTATCACTCAGCAGTGAAATCTATGTCATCAGGCCCGTAGCAGCACAATGAGTGGATTCAGGTACGATGATTCTAACTGAAATAAGTCACACAGAAAAAGAAACATCATAAGATATCAGTAATACACGGAATGTAAACTTGGCTACACAGGAACTGAATTACAGAACAGAACAGGGTCTCAAATTTAGAAAACCAACTTATGCTTGTTTAAGGGTAAAGGTGAGTTGGGGTGCTGCATAAAACCAGAGATTGAAATGAGCACAGATAAAGTTCCTTAAGCCAAATATGGAATAGACAAGAGCTACTCCTTGCTCAACGAAATGGACTCCACACCCCATATTAAACGCCTAAGAATGTACCTGACTCTTAAGTATCTTAAAACCGATGGATTGCTATGTCTCCGAAAGAGAATCAAGGCATGTGTACAGGGACATAAACGCAGCAGTGATAGGATTGGAGAGGTTCGGTGAGCAAATGAAGACCCTTTGAAGTCATATTGCATGGTACCCATTCCACGGGTTTCAACTACCCAGGTTTAAGGTATTCTTCCTTCAGCTAAAACATGCATGTGGAACCTAGAGTATGATCAACCATGTGATCGGGAGACGTGTTCAAATATGTCTCAGTTTTCGTACCCTGGTACTCGGGTGCAACATTCCAGACGCTTTACTAACACTCTCCCGACTTGGAGAGTCAGTCCCTTTAACCTCCTGTTTGGCCCAGTTTGCAATTTCTGCGGAAGATGAACAGGAATAGCGAGAACCAATGAGAGACTAGCTGGAGGTGTCTGGACGGGCAAATTTAACTCTCATTTCCCACCAGGAAGAGGAAATAACCAAAGGCTCAGCGTGCCGTGCCGGAACCAGATTAGGGCCTGAAGCCATCCTGCGGTGTTGCGGCCAGCTCACAAGAAAACGAGTTGAAGAAAGGAGCTCAGGGGCACTGTAATTCACAAACCTGCAGAGTTATAAATGACAACTATCGTCCAAAAATATACTGAAGTAAGGCTGCCAAGAGGACTTGAAAGCGGGGCAGAATTGCAGGAAACCGATTTCAGGAGGTAGACTGGAATTGCATTGAAAGCATAGGAAAAGAGGCAGAACGTCCACAATGATGCACTTGGCCAAAAAGGGCGTATGCGTTTTTTCCTGAATATATTCAGGAAAAAACGCATACGCCCTTTTTGGCCAACCAAGCAAGCTTGCAAAGGAAATCTGCACTACAATGAAGTCTCACTTCCCCCCCCCCCGGTCAAAAGGGCCATCTGAAAAAAGTGTAAAATCCAGAAAGGCAGGACAGGCCATGGAGAACTGGGAGCCTTGTTATGCTGATGGGCGGGATGTAAATTGCCAACAGACACTCGGGAGAAGTGTATGGTGTTTCCTGAAACATCTAAAAAACAAAGCAACAGAGCCTAGGGCACTTCCACTTATGGTCCTATAGCTTAGGGAAATTAAAATCAAAAAGATACAGCCACCCCAATGTTTGGGACGCCTCTGTTTACAAGAATCTCGTTTACCGTACAAGTTCAATATCACAGAAAGTGAAAAATGGATAAAGAACTTGTGGTACTTACGTACAATGCAGTATCACTCAGCAGTGAAATCTATGTCATCAGGCCCGTAGCAGCACAATGAGTGGATTCAGGTACGATGATTCTAACTGAAATAAGTCACACAGAAAAAGAAACATCATAAGATATCAGTAATACACGGAATGTAAACTTGGCTACACAGGAACTGAATTACAGAACAGAACAGGGTCTCAAATTTAGAAAACCAACTTATGCTTGTTTAAGGGTAAAGGTGAGTTGGGGTGCTGCATAAAACCAGAGATTGAAATGAGCACAGATAAAGTTCCTTAAGCCAAATATGGAATAGACAAGAGCTACTCCTTGCTCAACGAAATGGACTCCACACTCCATATTAAACGCCTAAGAATGTACCTGACTCTTAAGTATCTTAAAACCGATGGATTGCTATGTCTCCGAAAGAGAATCAAGGCATGTGTACAGGGACATAAACGCAGCAGTGATAGGATTGGAGAGGTTCGGTGAGCAAATGAAGACCCTTTGAAGTCATATTGCATGGTACCCATTCCACGGGTTTCAACTACCCAGGTTTAAGGTATTCTTCCTTCAGCTAAAACATGCATGTGGAACCTAGAGTATGATCAACCATGTGATCGGGAGACGTGTTCAAATATGTCTCAGTTTTCGTACCCTGGTACTCGGGTGCAACATTCCAGACGCTTTACTAACACTCTCCCGACTTGGAGAGTCAGTCCCTTTAACCTCCTGTTTGGCCCAGTTTGCAATTTCTGCGGAAGATGAACAGGAATAGCGAGAACCAATGAGAGACTAGCTGGAGGTGTCTGGACGGGCAAATTTAACTCTCATTTCCCACCAGGAAGAGGAAATAACCAAAGGCTCAGCGTGCCGTGCCGGAACCAGATTAGGGCCTGAAGCCATCCTGCGGTGTTGCGGCCAGCTCACAAGAAAACGAGTTGAAGAAAGGAGCTCAGGGGCACTGTAATTCACAAACCTGCAGAGTTATAAATGACAACTATCGTCCAAAAATATACTGAAGTAAGGCTGCCAAGAGGACTTGAAAGCGGGGCAGAATGGCAGGAAACCGATTTCAGGAGGTAGACTGGAATTGCATTGAAAGCATAGGAAAAGAGGCAGAACGTCCACAATGATGCACTTGGCCAAAAAGGGCGTATGCGTTTTTTCCTGAATATATTCAGGAAAAAACGCATACGCCCTTTTTGGCCAACCAAGCAAGCTTGCAAAGGAAATCTGCACTACAATGAAGTCTCACTTCCCCCCCCCCCCCGGTCAAAAGGGCCATCTGAAAAAAGTGTAAAATCCAGAAAGGCAGGACAGGCCATGGAGAACTGGGAGCCTTGTTATGCTGATGGGCGGGATGTAAATTGCCAACAGACACTCGGGAGAAGTGTATGGTGTTTCCTGAAACATCTAAAAAACAAAGCAACAGAGCCTAGGGCACTTCCACTTATGGTCCTATAGCTTAGGGAAATTAAAATCAAAAAGATACAGCCACCCCAATGTTTGGGACGCCTCTGTTTACAAGAACCTCGTTTACCGTACAAGTTCAATATCACAGAAAGTGAAAAATTGATAAAGAACTTGTGGTACTTACGTACAATGCAGTATCACTCAGCAGTGAAATCTATGTCATCAGGCCCGTAGCAGCACAATGAGTGGATTCAGGTACGATGATTCTAACTGAAATAAGTCACACAGAAAAAGAAACATCATAAGATATCAGTAATACACGGAATGTAAACTTGGCTACACAGGAACTGAATTACAGAACAGAACAGGGTCTCAAATTTAGAAAACCAACTTATGCTTGTTTAAGGGTAAAGGTGAGTTGGGGTGCTGCATAAAACCAGAGATTGAAATGAGCACAGATAAAGTTCCTTAAGCCAAATATGGAATAGACAAGAGCTACTCCTTGCTCAACGAAATGGACTCAACACCGCATATTAAACGCCTAAGAATGTACCTGACTCTTAAGTATCTTAAAACCGATGGATTGCTATGTCTCCGAAAGAGAATCAAGCATGTGTACAGGGACATAAACGCAGCAGTGATAGGATTGGAGAGGTTCGGTGAGCAAATGAAGACCCTTTGAAGTCATATTGCATGGTACCCATTCCACGGGTTTCAACTACCCAGGTTTAAGGTATTCTTCCTTCAGCTAAAACATGCATGTGGAACCTAGAGTATGATCAACCATGTGATCGGGAGACGTGTTCAAATATGTCTCAGTTTTCGTACCCTGGTACTCGGGTGCAACATTCCAGACGCTTTACTAACACTCTCCCGACTTGGAGAGTCAGTCCCTTTAACCTCCTGTTTGGCCCAGTTTGCAATTTCTGCGGAAGATGAACAGGAATAGCGAGAACCAATGAGAGACTAGCTGGAGGTGTCTGGACGGGCAAATTTAACTCTCATTTCCCACCAGGAAGAGGAAATAACCAAAGGCTCAGCGTGCCGTGCCGGAACCAGATTAGGGCCTGAAGCCATCCTGCGGTGTTGCGGCCAGCTCACAAGAAAACGAGTTGAAGAAAGGAGCTCAGGGGCACTGTAATTCACAAACCTGCAGAGTTATAAATGACAACTATCGTCCAAAAATATACTGAAGTAAGGCTGCCAAGAGGACTTGAAAGCGGGGCAGAATTGCAGGAAACCGATTTCAGGAGGTAGACTGGAATTGCATTGAAAGCATAGGAAAAGAGGCAGAACGTCCACAATGATGCACTTGGCCAAAAAGGGCGTATGCGTTTTTTCCTGAATATATTCAGGAAAAAACGCATACGCCCTTTTTGGCCAACCAAGCAAGCTTGCAAAGGAAATCTGCACTACAATAAAGTCTCACTTCCCCCGCCCCCCCGGTCAAAAGGGCCATCTGAAAAAAGTGTAAAATCCAGAAAGGCAGGACAGGCCATGGAGAACTGGGAGCCTTGTTATGCTGATGGGCGGGATGTCAATTGCCAACAGACACTCGGGAGAAGTGTATGGTGTTTCCTGAAACATCTAAAAAACAAAGCAACAGAGCCTAGGGCACTTCCACTTATGGTCCTATAGCTTAGGGAAATTAAAATCAAAAAGATACAGCCACCCCAATGTTTGGGACGCCTCTGTTTACAAGAACCTCGTTTACCGTACAAGTTCAATATCACAGAAAGTGAAAAATGGATAAAGAACTTGTGGTACTTACGTACAATGCAGTATCACTCAGCAGTGAAATCTATGTCATCAGGCCCGTAGCAGCACAATGAGTGGATTCAGGTACGATGATTCTAACTGAAATAAGTCACACAGAAAAAGAAACATCATAAGATATCAGTAATACACGGAATGTAAACTTGGCTACACAGGAACTGAATTACAGAACAGAACAGGGTCTCAAATTTAGAAAACCAACTTATGCTTGTTTAAGGGTAAAGGTGAGTTGGGGTGCTGCATAAAACCAGAGATTGAAATGAGCACAGATAAAGTTCCTTAAGCCAACTATGGAATAGACAAGAGCTACTCCTTGCTCAACGAAATGGACTCCACACCCCATATTAAACGCCTAAGAATGTACCTGACTCTTAAGTATCTTAAAACCGATGGATTGCTATGTCTCCGAAAGAGAATCAAGGCATGTGTACAGGGACATAAACGCAGCAGTGATAGGATTGGAGAGGTTCGGTGAGCAAATGAAGACCCTTTGAAGTCATATTGCATGGTACCCATTCCACGGGTTTCAACTACCCAGGTTTAAGGTATTCTTCCTTCAGCTAAAACATGCATGTGGAACCTAGAGTATGATCAACCATGTGATCGGGAGACGTGTTCAAATATGTCTCAGTTTTCGTACCCTGGTACTCGGGTGCAACATTCCAGACGCTTTACTAACACTCTCCCGACTTGGAGAGTCAGTCCCTTTAACCTCCTGTTTGGCCCAGTTTGCAATTTCTGCGGAAGATGAACAGGAATAGCGAGAACCAATGAGAGACTAGCTGGAGGTGTCTGGACGGGCAAATTTAACTCTCATTTCCCACCAGGAAGAGGAAATAACCAAAGGCTCAGCGTGCCGTGCCGGAACCAGATTAGGGCCTGAAGCCATCCTGCGGTGTTGCGGCCAGCTCACAAGAAAACGAGTTGAAGAAAGGAGCTCAGGGGCACTGTAATTCACAAACCTGCAGAGTTATAAATGACAACTATCGTCCAAAAATATACTGAAGTAAGGCTGCCAAGAGGACTTGAAAGCGGGGCAGAATTGCAGGAAACCGATTTCAGGAGGTAGACTGGAATTGCATTGAAAGCATAGGAAAAGAGGCAGAACGTCCACAATGATGCACTTGGCCAAAAAGGGCGTATGCGTTTTTTCCTGAATATATTCAGGAAAAAACGCATACGCCCTTTTTGGCCAACCAAGCAAGCTTGCAAAGGAAATCTGCACTACAATGAAGTCTCACTTCCCCCCCCCCCCCAGTCAAAAGGGCCATCTGAAAAAAGTGTAAAATCCAGAAAGGCAGGACAGGCCATGGAGAACTGGGAGCCTTGTTATGCTGATGGGCGGGATGTAAATTGCCAACAGACACTCGGGAGAAGTGTATGGTGTTTCCTGAAACATCTAAAAAACAAAGCAACAGAGCCTAGGGCACTTCCACTTATGGTCCTATAGCTTAGGGAAATTAAAATCAAAAAGATACAGCCACCCCAATGTTTGGGACGCCTCTGTTTACAAGAATCTCGTTTACCGTACAAGTTCAATATCACAGAAAGTGAAAAATGGATAAAGAACTTGTGGTACTTACGTACAATGCAGTATCACTCAGCAGTGAAATCTATGTCATCAGGCCCGTAGCAGCACAATGAGTGGATTCAGGTACGATGATTC
Source organism: Globicephala melas (assembly GCF_963455315.2). Taxonomy (NCBI): domain Eukaryota; kingdom Metazoa; phylum Chordata; class Mammalia; order Artiodactyla; family Delphinidae; genus Globicephala; species Globicephala melas. The sequence goes on from NW_027207288.1 coordinate 286,779, forward strand.
TAACTGAAATAAGTCACACAGAAAAAGAAACATCATAAGATATCAGTAATACACGGAATGTAAACTTGGCTACACAGGAACTGAATTACAGAACAGAACAGGGTCTCAAATTTAGAAAACCAACTTATGCTTGTTTAAGGGTAAAGGTGAGTTGGGGTGCTGCATAAAACCAGAGATTGAAATGAGCACAGATAAAGTTCCTTAAGCCAAATATGGAATAGACAAGAGCTACTCCTTGCTCAACGAAATGGACTCCACACTCCATATTAAACGCCTAAGAATGTACCTGACTCTTAAGTATCTTAAAACCGATGGATTGCTATGTCTCCGAAAGAGAATCAAGGCATGTGTACAGGGACATAAACGCAGCAGTGATAGGATTGGAGAGGTTCGGTGAGCAAATGAAGACCCTTTGAAGTCATATTGCATGGTACCCATTCCACGGGTTTCAACTACCCAGGTTTAAGGTATTCTTCCTTCAGCTAAAACATGCATGTGGAACCTAGAGTATGATCAACCATGTGATCGGGAGACGTGTTCAAATATGTCTCAGTTTTCGTACCCTGGTACTCGGGTGCAACATTCCAGACGCTTTACTAACACTCTCCCGACTTGGAGAGTCAGTCCCTTTAACCTCCTGTTTGGCCCAGTTTGCAATTTCTGCGGAAGATGAACAGGAATAGCGAGAACCAATGAGAGACTAGCTGGAGGTGTCTGGACGGGCAAATTTAACTCTCATTTCCCACCAGGAAGAGGAAATAACCAAAGGCTCAGCGTGCCGTGCCGGAACCAGATTAGGGCCTGAAGCCATCCTGCGGTGTTGCGGCCAGCTCACAAGAAAACGAGTTGAAGAAAGGAGCTCAGGGGCACTGTAATTCACAAACCTGCAGAGTTATAAATGACAACTATCGTCCAAAAATATACTGAAGTAAGGCTGCCAAGAGGACTTGAAAGCGGGGCAGAATGGCAGGAAACCGATTTCAGGAGGTAGACTGGAATTGCATTGAAAGCATAGGAAAAGAGGCAGAACGTCCACAATGATGCACTTGGCCAAAAAGGGCGTATGCGTTTTTTCCTGAATATATTCAGGAAAAAACGCATACGCCCTTTTTGGCCAACCAAGCAAGCTTGCAAAGGAAATCTGCACTACAATGAAGTCTCACTTCCCCCCCCCCCCCGGTCAAAAGGGCCATCTGAAAAAAGTGTAAAATCCAGAAAGGCAGGACAGGCCATGGAGAACTGGGAGCCTTGTTATGCTGATGGGCGGGATGTAAATTGCCAACAGACACTCGGGAGAAGTGTATGGTGTTTCCTGAAACATCTAAAAAACAAAGCAACAGAGCCTAGGGCACTTCCACTTATGGTCCTATAGCTTAGGGAAATTAAAATCAAAAAGATACAGCCACCCCAATGTTTGGGACGCCTCTGTTTACAAGAACCTCGTTTACCGTACAAGTTCAATATCACAGAAAGTGAAAAATTGATAAAGAACTTGTGGTACTTACGTACAATGCAGTATCACTCAGCAGTGAAATCTATGTCATCAGGCCCGTAGCAGCACAATGAGTGGATTCAGGTACAATGATTCTAACTGAAATAAGTCACACAGAAAAAGAAACATCATAAGATATCAGTAATACACGGAATGTAAACTTGGCTACACAGGAACTGAATTACAGAACAGAACAGGGTCTCAAATTTAGAAAACCAACTTATGCTTGTTTAAGGGTAAAGGTGAGTTGGGGTGCTGCATAAAACCAGAGATTGAAATGAGCACAGATAAAGTTCCTTAAGCCAAATATGGAATAGACAAGAGCTACTCCTTGCTCAACGAAATGGACTCAACACCGCATATTAAACGCCTAAGAATGTACCTGACTCTTAAGTATCTTAAAACCGATGGATTGCTATGTCTCCGAAAGAGAATCAAGCATGTGTACAGGGACATAAACGCAGCAGTGATAGGATTGGAGAGGTTCGGTGAGCAAATGAAGACCCTTTGAAGTCATATTGCATGGTACCCATTCCACGGGTTTCAACTACCCAGGTTTAAGGTATTCTTCCTTCAGCTAAAACATGCATGTGGAACCTAGAGTATGATCAACCATGTGATCGGGAGACGTGTTCAAATATGTCTCAGTTTTCGTACCCTGGTACTCGGGTGCAACATTCCAGACGCTTTACTAACACTCTCCCGACTTGGAGAGTCAGTCCCTTTAACCTCCTGTTTGGCCCAGTTTGCAATTTCTGCGGAAGATGAACAGGAATAGCGAGAACCAATGAGAGACTAGCTGGAGGTGTCTGGACGGGCAAATTTAACTCTCATTTCCCACCAGGAAGAGGAAATAACCAAAGGCTCAGCGTGCCGTGCCGGAACCAGATTAGGGCCTGAAGCCATCCTGCGGTGTTGCGGCCAGCTCACAAGAAAACGAGTTGAAGAAAGGAGCTCAGGGGCACTGTAATTCACAAACCTGCAGAGTTATAAATGACAACTATCGTCCAAAAATATACTGAAGTAAGGCTGCCAAGAGGACTTGAAAGCGGGGCAGAATTGCAGGAAACCGATTTCAGGAGGTAGACTGGAATTGCATTGAAAGCATAGGAAAAGAGGCAGAACGTCCACAATGATGCACTTGGCCAAAAAGGGCGTATGCGTTTTTTCCTGAATATATTCAGGAAAAAACGCATACGCCCTTTTTGGCCAACCAAGCAAGCTTGCAAAGGAAATCTGCACTACAATGAAGTCTCACTTCCCCCGCCCCCCCGGTCAAAAGGGCCATCTGAAAAAAGTGTAAAATCCAGAAAGGCAGGACAGGCCATGGAGAACTGGGAGCCTTGTTATGCTGATGGGCGGGATGTCAATTGCCAACAGACACTCGGGAGAAGTGTATGGTGTTTCCTGAAACATCTAAAAAACAAAGCAACAGAGCCTAGGGCACTTCCACTTATGGTCCTATAGCTTAGGGAAATTAAAATCAAAAAGATACAGCCACCCCAATGTTTGGGACGCCTCTGTTTACAAGAACCTCGTTTACCGTACAAGTTCAATATCACAGAAAGTGAAAAATGGATAAAGAACTTGTGGTACTTACGTACAATGCAGTATCACTCAGCAGTGAAATCTATGTCATCAGGCCCGTAGCAGCACAATGAGTGGATTCAGGTACGATGATTCTAACTGAAATAAGTCACACAGAAAAAGAAACATCATAAGATATCAGTAATACACGGAATGTAAACTTGGCTACACAGGAACTGAATTACAGAACAGAACAGGGTCTCAAATTTAGAAAACCAACTTATGCTTGTTTAAGGGTAAAGGTGAGTTGGGGTGCTGCATAAAACCAGAGATTGAAATGAGCACAGATAAAGTTCCTTAAGCCAAATATGGAATAGACAAGAGCTACTCCTTGCTCAACGAAATGGACTCAACACCGCATATTAAACGCCTAAGAATGTACCTGACTCTTAAGTATCTTAAAACCGATGGATTGCTATGTCTCCGAAAGAGAATCAAGCATGTGTACAGGGACATAAACGCAGCAGTGATAGGATTGGAGAGGTTCGGTGAGCAAATGAAGACCCTTTGAAGTCATATTGCATGGTACCCATTCCACGGGTTTCAACTACCCAGGTTTAAGGTATTCTTCCTTCAGCTAAAACATGCATGTGGAACCTAGAGTATGATCAACCATGTGATCGGGAGACGTGTTCAAATATGTCTCAGTTTTCGTACCCTGGTACTCGGGTGCAACATTCCAGACGCTTTACTAACACTCTCCCGACTTGGAGAGTCAGTCCCTTTAACCTCCTGTTTGGCCCAGTTTGCAATTTCTGCGGAAGATGAACAGGAATAGCGAGAACCAATGAGAGACTAGCTGGAGGTGTCTGGACGGGCAAATTTAACTCTCATTTCCCACCAGGAAGAGGAAATAACCAAAGGCTCAGCGTGCCGTGCCGGAACCAGATTAGGGCCTGAAGCCATCCTGCGGTGTTGCGGCCAGCTCACAAGAAAACGAGTTGAAGAAAGGAGCTCAGGGGCACTGTAATTCACAAACCTGCAGAGTTATAAATGACAACTATCGTCCAAAAATATACTGAAGTAAGGCTGCCAAGAGGACTTGAAAGCGGGGCAGAATTGCAGGAAACCGATTTCAGGAGGTAGACTGGAATTGCATTGAAAGCATAGGAAAAGAGGCAGAACGTCCACAATGATGCACTTGGCCAAAAAGGGCGTATGCGTTTTTTCCTGAATATATTCAGGAAAAAACGCATACGCCCTTTTTGGCCAACCAAGCAAGCTTGCAAAGGAAATCTGCACTACAATGAAGTCTCACTTCCCCCCGGTCAAAAGGGCCATCTGAAAAAAGTGTAAAATCCAGAAAGGCAGGACACGCCATGGAGAACTGGGAGCCTTGTTATGCTGATGGGCGGGATGTAAATTGCCAACAGACACTCGGGAGAAGTGTATGGTGTTTCCTGAAACATCTAAAAAACAAAGCAACAGAGCCTAGGGCACTTCCACTTATGGTCCTATAGCTTAGGGAAATTAAAATCAAAAAGATACAGCCACCCCAATGTTTGGGACGCCTCTGTTTACAAGAACCTCATTTACCGTACAAGTTCAATATCACAGAAAGTGAAAAATGGATAAAGAACTTGTGGTACTTACGTACAATGCAGTATCACTCAGCAGTGAAATCTATGCCATCAGGCCCGTAGCAGCACAATGAGTGGATTCAGGTACGATGATTCTAACTGAAATAAGTCACACAGAAAAAGAAACATCATAAGATATCAGTAATACACGGAATGTAAACTTGGCTACACAGGAACTGAATTACAGAACAGAACAGGGTCTCAAATTTAGAAAACCAACTTATGCTTGCTTAAGGGTAAAGGTGAGTTGGGGTGCTGCATAAAACCAGAGATTGAAATGAGCACAGATAAAGTTCCTTAAGCCAAATATGGAATAGACAAGAGCTACTCCTTGCTCAACGAAATGGACTCAACACCGCATATTAAACGCCTAAGAATGTACCTGACTCTTAAGTATCTTAAAACCTATGGATTGCTATGTCTCCGAAAGAGAATCAAGCATGTGTACAGGGACATAAACGCAGCAGTGATAGGATTGGAGAGGTTCGGTGAGCAAATGAAGACCCTTTGAAGTCATATTGCATGGTACCCATTCCACGGGTTTCAACTACCCAGGTTTAAGGTATTCTTCCTTCAGCTAAAACATGCATGTGGAACCTAGAGTATGATCAACCATGTGATCGGGAGACGTGTTCAAATATGTCTCAGTTTTCGTACCCTGGTACTCGGGTGCAACATTCCAGACGCTTTACTAACACTCTCCCGACTTGGAGAGTCAGTCCCTTTAACCTCCTGTTTGGCCCAGTTTGCAATTTCTGCGGAAGATGAACAGGAATAGCGAGAACCAATGAGAGACTAGCTGGAGGTGTCTGGACGGGCAAATTTAACTCTCATTTCCCACCAGGAAGAGGAAATAACCAAAGGCTCAGCGTGCCGTGCCGGAACCAGATTAGGGCCTGAAGCCATCCTGCGGTGTTGCGGCCCAGTCACAAGAAAACGAGTTGAAGAAAGGAGCTCAGGGGCACTGTAATTCACAAACCTGCAGAGTTATAAATGACAACTATCGTCCAAAAATATACTGAAGTAAGGCTGCCAAGAGGACTTGAAAGCGGGGCAGAATTGCAGGAAACCGATTTCAGGAGGTAGACTGGAATTGCATTGAAAGCATAGGAAAACAGGCAGAACGTCCACAATGATGCACTTGGCCAAAAAGGGCGTATGCGTTTTTTCCTGAATATATTCAGGAAAAAACGCATACGCCCTTTTTGGCCAACCAAGCAAGCTTGCAAAGGAAATCTGCACTACAATGAAGTCTCACTTCCCCCCGGTCAAAAGGGCCATCTGAAAAAAGTGTAAAATCCAGAAAGGCAGGACAGGCCATGGAGAACTGGGAGCCTTGTTATGCTGATGGGCGGGATGTAAATTGCCAACAGACACTCGGGAGAAGTGTATGGTGTTTCCTGAAACATCTAAAAAACAAAGCAACAGAGCCTAGGGCACTTCCACTTATGGTCCTATAGCTTAGGGAAATTAAAATCAAAAAGATACAGCCACCTCAATGTTTGGGACGCCTCTGTTTACAAGAACCTCGTTTACCGTACAAGTTCAATATCACAGAAAGTGAAAAATGGATAAAGAACTTGTGGTACTTACGTACAATGCAGTATCACTCAGCAGTGAAATCTATGTCATCAGGCCCATAGCAGCACAATGAGTGGATTCAGGTACGATGATTCCAACTGAAATAAGTCACACAGAAAAAGAAACATCATAAGATATCAGTAATACACGGAATGTAAACTTGGCTACACAGGAACTGAATTACAGAACAGAACAGGGTCTCAAATTTAGAAAACCAACTTATGCTTGTTTAAGGGTAAAGGTGAGTTGGGGTGCTGCATAAAACCAGAGATTGAAATGAGCACAGATAAAGTTCCTTAAGCCAAATATGGAATAGACAAGAGCTACTCCTTGCTCAACGAAATGGACTCAACACCGCATATTAAACGCCTAAGAATGTACCTGACTCTTAAGTATCTTAAAACCTATGAATTGCTATGTCTCCGAAAGAGAATCAAGCATGTGTACAGGGACATAAACGCAGCAGTGATAGGATTGGAGAGGTTCGGTGAGCAAATGAAGACCCTTTGAAGTCATATTGCATGGTACCCATTCCACGGGTTTCAACTACCCAGGTTTAAGGTATTCTTCCTTCAGCTAAAACATGCATGTGGAACCTAGAGTATGATCAACCATGTGATCGGGAGACGTGTTCAAATATGTCTCAGTTTTCGTACCCTGGTACTCGGGTGCAACATTCCAGACGCTTTACTAACACTCTCCCGACTTGGAGAGTCAGTCCCTTTAACCTCCTGTTTGGCCCAGTTTGCAATTTCTGCGGAAGATGAACAGGAATAGCGAGAACCAATGAGAGACTAGCTGGAGGTGTCTGGACGGGCAAATTTAACTCTCATTTCCCACCAGGAAGAGGAAATAACCAAAGGCTCAGTGTGCCGTGCCGGAACCAGATTAGGGCCTGAAGCCATCCTGCGGTGTTGCGGCCAGCTCACAAGAAAATGAGTTGAAGAAAGGAGCTCAGGGGCACTGTAATTCACAAACCTGCAGAGTTATAAATGACAACTATCGTCCAAAAATATACTGAAGTAAGGCTGCCAAGAGGACTTGAAAGCGGGGCAGAATTGCAGGAAACCGATTTCAGGAGGTAGACTGGCATTGCATTGAAAGCATAGGAAAAGAGGCAGAACGTCCACAATGATGCACTTGGCCAAAAAGGGCGTATGCGTTTTTTCCTGAATATATTCAGGAAAAAACGCATACGCCCTTTTTGGCCAACCAAGCAAGCTTGCAAAGGAAATCTGCACTACAATGAAGTCTCACTTCCCCCCGGTCAAAAGGGCCATCTGAAAAAAGTGTAAAATCCAGAAAGGCAGGACAGGCCATGGAGAACTGGGAGCCTTGTTATGCTGATGGGCGGGATGTAAATTGCCAACAGACACTCGGGAGAAGTGTATGGTGTTTCCTGAAACATCTAAAAAACAAAGCAACAGAGCCTAGGGCACTTCCACTTATGGTCCTATAGCTTAGGGAAATTAAAATCAAAAAGACACAGCCACCCCAATGTTTGGGACGCCTCTGTTTACAAGAACCTCGTTTACCGTACAAGTTCAATATCACAGAAAGTGAAAAATGGATAAAGAACTTGTGGTACTTACGTACAATGCAGTATCACTCAGCAGTGAAATCTATGTCATCAGGCCCGTAGCAGCACAATGAGTGGATTCAGGTACGATGATTCTAACTGAAATAAGTCACACAGAAAAAGAAACATCATAAGATATCAGTAATACACGGAATGTAAACTTGGCTACACAGGAACTGAATTACAGAACAGAACAGGGTCTCAAATTTAGAAAACCAACTTATGCTTGTTTAAGGGGAAAGGTGAGTTGGGGTGCTGCATAAAACCAGAGATTGAAATGAGCACAGATAAAGTTCCTTAAGCCAAATATGGAATAGACAAGAGCTACTCCTTGCTCAACGAAATGGACTCAACACCGCATATTAAACGCCTAAGAATGTACCTGACTCTTAATTATCTTAAAACCTATGGATTGCTATGTCTCCGAAAGAGAATCAAGCGTGTGTACAGGGACATAAACGCAGCAGTGATAGGATTGGAGAGGTTCGGTGAGCAAATGAAGACCCTTTGAAGTCATATTGCATGGTACCCATTCCACGGGTTTCAACTACCCAGGTTTAAGGTATTCTTCCTTCAGCTAAAACATGCATGTGGAACCTAGAGTATGATCAACCATGTGATCGGGAGACGTGTTCAAATATGTCTCAGTTTTCGTACCCTGGTACTCGGGTGCAACATTCCAGACGCTTTACTAACACTCTCCCGACTTGGAGAGTCAGTCCCTTTAACCTCCTGTTTGGCCCAGTTTGCAATTTCTGCGGAAGATGAACAGGAATAGCGAGAACCAATGAGAGACTAGCTGGAGGTGTCTGGACGGGCAAATTTAACTCTCATTTCCCACCAGGAAGAGGAAATAACCAAAGGCTCAGTGTGCCGTGCCGGAACCAGATTAGGGCCTGAAGCCATCCTGCGGTGTTGCGGCCAGTTCACAAGAAAACGAGTTGAAGAAAGGAGCTCAGGGGCACTGTAATTCACAAACCTGCAGAGTTATAAATGACAACTATCGTCCAAAAATATACTGAAGTAAGGCTGCCAAGAGGACTTGAAAGCGGGGCAGAATTGCAGGAAACCGATTTCAGGAGGTAGACTGGAATTGCATTGAAAGCATAGGAAAAGAGGCAGAACGTCCACAATGATGCACTTGGCCAAAAAGGGCGTATGCGTTTTTTCCTGAATATATTTAGGAAAAAATGCATACGCCCTTTTTGGCCAACCAAGCAAGCTTGCAAAGGAAATCTGCACTACAATGAAGTCTCACTTCCCCCCGGTCAAAAGGGCCATCTGAAAAAAGTGTAAAATCCAGAAAGGCAGGACAGGCCATGGAGAACTGGGAGCCTTGTTATGCTGATGGGCGGGATGTAAACTGCCAACAGACACTCGGGAGAAGTGTATGGTGTTTCCTGAAACATCTAAAAAACAAAGCAACAGAGCCTAGGGCACTTCCACTTATGGTCCTATAGCTTAGGGAAATTAAAATCAAAAAGATACAGCCACCCCAATGTTTGGGACGCCTCTGTTTACAAGAACCTCGTTTACCGTACAAGTTCAATATCACAGAAAGTGAAAAATGGATAAAGAACTTGTGGTACTTACGTACAATGCAGTATCACTCAGCAGTGAAATCTATGTCATCAGGCCCGTAGCAGCACAATGAGTGGATTCAGGTACGATGATTCTAACTGAAATAAGTCACACAGAAAAAGAAACATCATAAGATATCAGTAATACACGGAATGTAAACTTGGCTACACAGGAACTGAATTACAGAACAGAACAGGGTCTCAAATTTAGAAAACCAACTTATGCTTGTTTAAGGGTAAAGGTGAGTTGGGGTGCTGCATAAAACCAGAGATTGAAATGAGCACAGATAAAGTTCCTTAAGCCAAATATGGAATAGACAAGAGCTACTCCTTGCTCAACGAAATGGACTCAACACCGCATATTAAACGCCTAAGAATGTACCTGACTCTTAAGTATCTTAAAACCGATGGATTGCTATGTCTCCGAAAGAGAATCAAGCGTGTGTACAGGGACATAAACGCAGCAGTGATAGGATTTGAGAGGTTCGGTGAGCAAATGAAGACCCTTTGAAGTCATATTGCATGGTACCCATTCCACGGGTTTCAACTACCCAGGTTTAAGGTATTCTTCCTTCAGCTAAAACATGCATGTGGAACCTAGAGTATGATCAACCATGTGATCGGGAGACGTGTTCAAATATGTCTCAGTTTTCGTACCCTGGTACTCGGGTGCAACATTCCAGACGCTTTACTAACACTCTCCCGACTTGGAGAGTCAGTCCCTTTAACCTCCTGTTTGGCCCAGTTTGCAATTTCTGCGGAAGATGAATAGGAATAGCGAGAACCAATGAGAGACTAGCTGGAGGTGTCTGGACGGGCAAATTTAACTCTCATTTCCCACCAGGAAGAGGAAATAACCAAAGGCTCAGCGTGCCGTGCCGGAACCAGATTAGGGCCTGAAGCCATCATGCGGTGTTGCGGCCAGCTCACAAGAAAACGAGTTGAAGAAAGGAGCTCAGGGGCACTGTAATTCACAAACCTGCAGAGTTATAAATGACAACTATCGTCCAAAAATATACTGAAGTAAGGCTGCCAAGAGGACTTGAAAGCGGGGCAGAATTGCAGGAAACCGATTTCAGGAGGTAGACTGGCATTGCATTGAAAGCATAGGAAAAGAGGCAGAACGTCCACAATGATGCACTTGGCCAAAAAGGGCGTATGCGTTTTTTCCTGAATATATTCAGGAAAAAACGCATACGCCCTTTTTGGCCAACCAAGCAAGCTTGCAAAGGAAATCTGCACTACAATGAAGTCTCACTTCCCCCAGGTCAAAAGGGCCATCTGAAAAAAGTGTAAAATCCAGAAAGGCAGGACAGGCCATGGAGAACTGGGAGCCTTGTTATGCTGATGGGCGGGATGTAAATTGCCAACAGACACTCCGGAGAAGTGTATGGTGTTTCCTGAAACATCTAAAAAACAAAGCAACAGAGCCTAGGGCACTTCCACTTATGGTCCTATAGCTTAGGGAAATTAAAATCAAAAAGATACAGCCACCCCAATGTTTGGGACGCCTCTGTTTACAAGAACCTCGTTTACCGTACAAGTTCAATATCACAGAAAGTGAAAAATGGATAAAGAACTTGTGGTACTTACGTACAATGCAGTATCACTCAGCAGTGAAATCTATGTCATCAGGCCCGTAGCAGCACAATGAGTGGATTCAGGTACGATGATTCTAACTGAAATAAGTCACACAGAAAAAGAAACATCATAAGATATCAGTAATACACGGAATGTAAACTTGGCTACACAGGAACTGAATTACAGAACAGAACAGGGTCTCAAATTTAGAAAACCAACTTATGCTTGTTTAAGGGTAAAGGTGAGTTGGGGTGCTGCATAAAAGCAGAGATTGAAATGAGCACAGATAAAGTTCCTTAAGCCAAATATGGAATAGACAAGAGCTACTCCTTGCTCAACGAAATGGACTCAACACCCCATATTAAACGCCTAAGAATGTACCTGACTCTTAAGTATCTTAAAACCTATGGATTGCTATGTCTCCGAAAGAGAATCAAGCATGTGTACAGGGACATAAACGCAGCAGTGATAGGATTGGAGAGGTTCGGTGAGCAAATGAAGACCCTTTGAAGTCATATTGCATGGTACCCATTCCACGGGTTTCAACTACCCAGGTTTAAGGTATTCTTCCTTCAGCTAAAACATGCATGTGGAACCTAGAATATGATCAACCATGTGATCGGGAGACGTGTTCAAATATGTCTCAGTTTTCGTACCCTGGTACTCGGGTGCAACATTCCAGACGCTTTACTAACACTCTCCCGACTTGGAGAGTCAGTCCCTTTAACCTCCTGTTTGGCCCAGTTTGCAATTTCTGCGGAAGATGAACAGGAATAGTGAGAACCAATGAGAGACTAGCTGGAGGTGTCTGGACGGGCAAATTTAACTCTCATTTCCCACCAGGAAGAGGAAATAACCAAAGGCTCAGCGTGCCGTGCCGGAACCAGATTAGGGCCTGAAGCCATCCTGCGGTGTTGCGGCCAGCTCACAAGAAAACGAGTTGAAGAAAGGAGCTCAGGGGCACTGTAATTCACAAACCTGCAGAGTTATAAATGACAACTATCGTCCAAAAATATACTGAAGTAAGGCTGCCAAGAGGACTTGAAAGCGGGGCAGAATTGCAGGAAACCGATTTCAGGAGGTAGACTGGAATTGCATTGAAAGCATAGGAAAAGAGGCAGAACGTCCACAATGATGCACTTGGCCAAAAAGGGCGTATGCGTTTTTTCCTGAATATATTCAGGAAAAAACGCATACGCACTTTTTGGCCAACGAAGCAAGCTTGCAAAGAAATCTGCACTACAATGAAGTCTCACTTCCCCCCGGTCAAAAGGGCCATCTGAAAAAAGTGTAAAATCCAGAAAGGCAGGACAGGCCATGGAGAACTGGGAGCCTTGTTATGCTGATGGGCGGGATGTAAATTGCCAACAGACACTCGGGAGAAGTGTATGGTGTTTCCTGAAACATCTAAAAAACAAAGCAACAGAGCCTAGGGCACTTCCACTTATGGTCCTATAGCTTAGGGAAATTAAAATCAAAAAGACACAGCCACCCCAATGTTTGGGACGCCTCTGTTTACAAGAACCTCGTTTACCGTACAAGTTCAATATCACAGAAAGTGAAAAATGGATAAAGAACTTGTGGTACTTACGTACAATGCAGTATCACTCAGCAGTGAAATCTATGTCATCAGGCCCGTAGCAGCACAATGAGTGGATTCAGGTACGATGATTCTAACTGAAATAAGTCACACAGAAAAAGAAACATCATAAGATATCAGTAATACACGGAATGTAAACTTGGCTACACAGGAACTGAATTACAGAACAGAACAGGGTCTCAAATTTAGAAAACCAACTTATGCTTGTTTAAGGGTAAAGGTGAGTTGGGGTGCTGCATAAAACCAGAGATTGAAATGAGCACAGATAAAGTTCCTTAAGCCAAATATGGAATAGACAAGAGCTACTCCTTGCTCAACGAAATGGACTCAACACCGCATATTAAACGCCTAAGAATGTACCTGACTCTTAAGTATCTTAAAACCTATGGATTGCTATGTCTCCGAAAGAGAATCAAGCATGTGTACAGGGACATAAACGCAGCAGTGATAGGATTGGAGAGGTTCGGTGAGCAAATGAAGACCCTTTGAAGTCATATTGCATGGTACCCATTCCACGGGTTTCAACTACCCAGGTTTAAGGTATTCTTCCTTCAGCTAAAACATGCATGTGGAACCTAGAGTATGATCAACCATGTGATCGGGAGACGTGTTCAAATATGTCTCAGTTTTCGTACCCTGGTACTCGGGTGCAACATTCCAGACGCTTTACTAACACTCTCCCGACTTGGAGAGTCAGTCCCTTTAACCTCCTGTTTGGCCCAGTTTGCAATTTCTGCGGAAGATGAACAGGAATAGCGAGAACCAATGAGAGACTAGCTGGAGGTGTCTGGACGGGCAAATTTAACTCTCATTTCCCACCAGGAAGAGGAAATAACCAAAGGCTCAGCGTGCCGTGCCGGAACCAGATTAGGGCCTGAAGCCATCCTGCGGTGTTGCGGCCAGCTCACAAGAAAACGAGTTGAAGAAAGGAGCTCAGGGGCACTGTAATTCACAAACCTGCAGAGTTATAAATGACAACTATCGTCCAAAAATATACTGAAGTAAGGCTGCCAAGAGGACTTGAAAGCGGGGCAGAATTGCAGGAAACCGATTTCAGGAGGTAGACTGGAATTGCATTGAAAGCATAGGAAAAGAGGCAGAACGTCCACAATGATGCACTTGGCCAAAAAGGGCGTATGCGTTTTTTCCTGAATATATTCAGGAAAAAACGCATACGCCCTTTTTGGCCAACCAAGCAAGCTTGCAAAGGAAATCTGCACTACAATGAAGTCTCACTTCTCCCCCCCCCCGGTCAAAAGGGCCATCTGAAAAAAGTGTAAAATCCAGAAAGGCAGGACAGGCCATGGAGAACTGGGAGCCTTGTTATGCTGATGGGCGGGATGTAAATTGCCAACAGACACTCGGGAGAAGTGTATGGTGTTTCCTGAGACATCTAAAAAACAAAGCAACAGAGCCTAGGGCACTTCCACTTATGGTCCTATAGCTTAGGGAAATTAAAATCAAAAAGATACAGCCACCCCAATGTTTGGGACGCCTCTGTTTACAAGAACCTCGTTTACCGTACAAGTTCAATATCACAGAAAGTGAAAAATGGATAAAGAACTTGTGGTACTTACGTACAATGCAGTATCACTCAGCAGTGAAATCTATGTCATCAGGCCCGTAGCAGCACAATGAGTGGATTCAGGTACGATGATTCTAACTGAAATAAGTCACACAGAAAAAGAAACATCATAAGATATCAGTAATACACGGAATGTAAACTTGGCTACACAGGAACTGAATTACAGAACAGAACAGGGTCTCAAATTTAGAAAACCAACTTATGCTTGTTTAAGGGTAAAGGTGAGTTGGGGTGCTGCATAAAACCAGAGATTGAAATGAGCACAGATAAAGTTCCTTAAGCCAAATATGGAATAGACAAGAGCTACTCCTTGCTCAACGAAATGGACTCAACACCGCATATTAAACGCCTAAGAATGTACCTGACTCTTAATTATCTTAAAACCGATGGATTGCTATGTCTCCGAAAGAGAATCAAGCATGTGTACAGGGACATAAACGCAGCAGTGATAGGATTGGAGAGGTTCGGTGAGCAAATGAAGACCCTTTGAAGTCATATTGCATGGTACCCATTCCACGGGTTTCAACTACCCAGGTTTAAGGTATTCTTCCTTCAGCTAAAACATGCATGTGGAACCTAGAGTATGATCAACCATGTGATCGGGAGACGTGTTCAAATATGTCTCAGTTTTCGTACGCTGGTACTCGGGTGCAACATTCCAGACGCTTTACTAACACTCTCCCGACTTGGAGAGTCAGTCCCTTTAACCTCCTGTTTGGCCCAGTTTGCAATTTCTGCGGAAGATGAACAGGAATAGCGAGAACCAATGAGAGACTAGCTGGAGGTGTCTGGACGGGCAAATTTAACTCTCATTTCCCACCAGGAAGAGGAAATAACCAAAGGCTCAGCGTGCCGTGCCGGAACCAGATTAGGGCCTGAAGCCATCCTGCGGTGTTGCGGCCAGCTCACAAGAAAACGAGTTGAAGAAAGGAGCTCAGGGGCACTGTAATTCACAAACCTGCAGAGTTATAAATGACAACTATCGTCCAAAAATATACTGAAGTAAGGCTGCCAAGAGGACTTGAAAGCGGGGCAGAATTGCAGGAAACCGATTTCAGGAGGTAGACTGGAATTGCATTGAAAGCATAGGAAAAGAGGCAGAACGTCCACAATGATGCACTTGGCCAAAAAGGGCGTATGCGTTTTTTCCTGAATATAGTCAGGAAAAAACGCATACGCCCTTTTTGGCCAACCAAGCAAGCTTGCAAAGGAAATCTGCACTACAATGAAGTCTCACTTCCCCCCGGTCAAAAGGGCCATCTGAAAAAAGTGTAAAATCCAGAAAGGCAGGACAGGCCATGGAGAACTGGGAGCCTTGTTATGCTGATGGGCGGGATGTCAATTGCCAACAGACACTCGGGAGAAGTGTATGGTGTTTCCTGAAACATCTAAAAAACAAAGCAACAGAGCCTAGGGCACTTCCATTTATGGTCCTATAGCTTAGGGAAATTAAAATCAAAAAGATACAGCCACCCCAATGTTTGGGACGCCTCTGTTTACAAGAACCTCGTTTACCGTACAAGTTCAATATCACAGAAAGTGAAAAATGGATAAAGAACTTGTGGTACTTACGTACAATGCAGTATCACTCAGCAGTGAAATCTATGTCATCAGGCCCGTAGCAGCACAATGAGTGGATTCAGGTACGATGATTCTAACTGAAATAAGTCACACAGAAAAAGAAACATCATAAGATATCAGTAATACACGGAATGTAAACTTGGCTACACAGGAACTGAATTACAGAACAGAACAGGGTCTCAAATTTAGAAAACCAACTTATGCTTGTTTAAGGGTAAAGGTGAGTTGGGGTGCTGCATAAAAACAGAGATTGAAATGAGCACAGATAAAGTTCCTTAAGCCAAATATGGAATAGACAAGAGCTACTCCTTGCTCAACGAAATGGACTCAACACCGCATATTAAACGCCTGAGAATGTACCTGACTCTTAAGTATCTTAAAACCGATGGATTGCTATGTCTCCGAAAGAGAATCAAGCATGTGTACAGGGACATAAACGCAGCAGTGATAGGATTGGAGAGGTTCGGTGAGCAAATGAAGACCCTTTGAAGTCATATTGCATGGTACCCATTCCACGGGTTTCAACTACCCAGGTTTAAGGTATTCTTCCTTCAGCTAAAACATGCATGTGGAACCTAGAGTATGATCAACCATGTGATCGGGAGACGTGTTCAAATATGTCTCAGTTTTCGTACCCTGGTACTCGGGTGCAACATTCCAGACGCTTTACTAACACTCTCCCGACTTGGAGAGTCAGTCCCTTTAACCTCCTGTTTGGCCCAGTTTGCAATTTCTGCGGAAGATGAACAGGAATAGCGAGAACCAATGAGAGACTAGCTGGAGGTGTCTGGACGGGCAAATTTAACTCTCATTTCCCACCAGGAAGAGGAAATAACCAAAGGCTCAGCGTGCCGTGCCGGAACCAGATTAGGGCCTGAAGCCATCCTGCGCTGTTGCGGCCAGCTCACAAGAAAACGAGTTGAAGAAAGGAGCTCAGGGGCACTGTAATTCACAAACCTGAAGAGTTATAAATGACAACTATCGTCCAAAAATATACTGAAGTAAGGCTGCCAAGAGGACTTGAAAGCGGGGCAGAATTGCAGGAAACCGATTTCAGGAGGTAGACTGGAATTGCATTGAAAGCATAGGAAAAGAGGCAGAACGTCCACAATGATGCACTTGGCCAAAAAGGGCGTATGCGTTTTTTCCTGAATCAGGAAAAAACGCATACGCCCTTTTTGGCCAACCAAGCAAGCTTGCAAAGGAAATCTGCACTACAATGAAGTCTCACTTCCCCCCGGTCAAAAGGGCCATCTGAAAAAAGTGTAAAATCCAGAAAAGCAGGACAGGCCATGGAGAACTGGGAGCCTTGTTATGCTGATGGGCGGGATGTCAATTGCCAACAGACACTCGGGAGAAGTGTATGGTGTTTCCTGAAACATCTAAAAAACAAAGCAACAGAGCCTAGGGCACTTCCACTTATGGTCCTATAGCTTAGGGAAATTAAAATCAAAAAGACACAGCCACCCCAATGTTTGGGACGCCTCTGTTTACAAGAACCTCGTTTACCATACAAGTTCAATATCACAGAAAGTGAAAAATGGATAAAGAACTTGTGGTACTTACGTACAATGCAGTATCACTCAGCAGTGAAATCTATGTCATCAGGCCCGTAGCAGCACAATGAGTGGATTCAGGTACGATGATTCTAACTGAAATAAGTCACACAGAAAAAGAAACATCATAAGATATCAGTAATACACGGAATGTAAACTTGGCTACACAGGAACTGAATTACAGAACAGAACAGGGTCTCAAATTTAGAAAACCAACTTATGCTTGTTTAAGGGTAAAGGTGAGTTGGGGTGCTGCATAAAACCAGAGATTGAAATGAGCACAGATAAAGTTCCTTAAGCCAAATATGGAATAGACAAGAGCTACTCCTTGCTCAACGAAATGGACTCAACACCGCATATTAAACGCCTAAGAATGTACCTGACTCTTAAGTATCTTAAAACCGATGGATTGCTATGTCTCCGAAAGAGAATCAAGCGTGTGTACAGGGACATAAACGCAGCAGTGATAGGATTGGAGAGGTTCGGTGAGCAAATGAAGACCCTTTGAAGTCATATTGCATGGTACCCATTCCACGGGTTTCAACTACCCAGGTTTAAGGTATTCTTCCTTCAGCTAAAACATGCATGTGGAACCTAGAGTATGATCAACCATGTGATCGGGAGACGTGTTCAAATATGTCTCAGTTTTCGTACCCTGGTACTCGGGTGCAACATTCCAGACGCTTTACTAACACTCTCCCGACTTGGAGAGTCAGTCCCTTTAACCTCCTGTTTGGCCCAGTTTGCAATTTCTGCGGAAGATGAACAGGAATAGCGAGAACCAATGAGAGACTAGCTGGAGGTGTCTGGACGGGCAAATTTAACTCTCATTTCCCACCAGGAAGAGGAAATAACCAAAGGCTCAGCGTGCCGTGCCGGAACCAGATTAGGGCCTGAAGCCATCCTGCGGTGTTGCGGCCAGCTCACAAGAAAACGAGTTGAAGAAAGGAGCTCAGGGGCACTGTAATTCACAAACCTGCAGAGTTATAAATGACAACTATCGTCCAAAAATATACTGAAGTAAGGCTGCCAAGAGGACTTGAAAGCGGGGCAGAATTGCAGGAAACCGATTTCAGGAGGTAGACTGGAATTGCATTGAAAGCATAGGAAAAGAGGCAGAACGTCCACAATGATGCACTTGGCCAAAAAGGGCGTATGCGTTTTTTCCTGAATATATTCAGGAAAAAACGCATACGCCCTTTTTGGCCAACCAAGCAAGCTTGCAAAGGAAATCTGCACTACAATGAAGTCTCACTTCCCCCCGGTCAAAAGGGCCATCTGAAAAAAGTGTAAAATCCAGAAAGGCAGGACAGGCCATGGAGAACTGGGAGCCTTGTTATGCTGATGGGCGGGATGTCAATTGCCAACAGACACTCGGGAGAAGTGTATGGTGTTTCCTGAAACATCTAAAAAACAAAGCAACAGAGCCTAGGGCACTTCCACTTATGGTCCTATAGCTTAGGGAAATTAAAATCAAAAAGACACAGCCACCCCAATGTTTGGGACGCCTCTGTTTACAAGAACCTTGTTTACCGTACAAGTTCAATATCACAGAAAGTGAAAAATGGATAAAGAACTTGTGGTACTTACGTACAATGCAGTATCACTCAGCAGTGAAATCTATGTCATCAGGCCCGTAGCAGCACAATGAGTGGATTCAGGTACGATGATTCTAACTGAAATAAGTCACACAGAAAAAGAAACATCATAAGATATCAGTAATACACGGAATGTAAACTTGGCTACACAGGAACTGAATTACAGAACAGAACAGGGTCTCAAATTTAGAAAACCAACTTATGCTTGTTTAAGGGTAAAGGTGAGTTGGGGTGCTGCATAAAACCAGAGATTGAAATGAGCACAGATAAAGTTCCTTAAGCCAAATACGGAATAGACAAGAGCTACTCCTTGCTCAACGAAATGGACTCAACACCGCATATTAAACGCCTGAGAATGTACCTGACTCTTAAGTATCTTAAAACCTATGGATTGCTATGTCTCCGAAAAAGAATCAAGCATGTGTACAGGGACATAAACGCAGCAGTGATAGGATTGGAGAGGTTCGGTGAGCAAATGAAGACCCTTTGAAGTCATATTGCATGGTACCCATTCCACGGGTTTCAACTACCCAGGTTTAAGGTATTCTTCCTTCAGCTAAAACATGCATGTGGAACCTAGAGTATGATCAACCATGTGATCGGGAGACGTGTTCAAATATGTCTCAGTTTTCGTACCCTGGTACTCGGGTGCAACATTCCAGACGCTTTACTAACACTCTCCCGACTTGGAGAGACAGTCCCTTTAAACTCCTGTTTGGCCCAGTTTGCAATTTCTGCGGAAGATGAACAGGAATAGTGAGAAGCAATGAGAGACTAGCTGGAGGTGTCTGGACGGGCAAATTTAACTCTCATTTCCCACCAGGAAGAGGAAATAACCAAAGGCTCAGCGTGCCGTGCCGGAACCAGATTAGGGCCTGAAGCCATCCTGCGGTGTTGCGGCCAGCTCACAAGAAAACGAGTTGAAGAAAGGAGCTCAGGGGCACTGTAATTCACAAACCTGCAGAGTTATAAATGACAACTATCGTCCAAAAATATACTGAAGTAAGGCTGCCAAGAGGACTTGAAAGCGGGGCAGAATTGCAGGAAACCGATTTCAGGAGGTAGACTGGAATTGCATTGAAAGCATAGGAAAAGAGGCAGAACGTCCACAATGATGCACTTGGCCAAAAAGGGCGTATGCGTTTTTTCCTGAATATATTCAGGAAAAAACGCATACGCCCTTTTTGGCCAACCAAGCAAGCTTGCAAAGGAAATCTGCACTACAATGAAGTCTCACTTCCCCCCGGTCAAAAGGGCCATCTGAAAAAAGTGTAAAATCCAGAAAGGCAGGACAGGCCATGGAGAACTGGGAGCCTTGTTATGCTGATGGGCGGGATGTCAATTGCCAACAGACACTCGGGAGAAGTGTATGGTGTTTCCTGAAACATCTAAAAAACAAAGCAACAGAGCCTAGGGCACTTCCACTTATGGTCCTATAGCTTAGGGAAATTAAAATCAAAAAGACACAGCCACCCCAATGTTTGGGACGCCTCTATTTACAAGAACCTCGTTTACCGTACAAGTTCAATATCACAGAAAGTGAAAAATGGATAAAGAACTTGTGGTACTTACGTACAATGCAGTATCACTCAGCAGTGAAATCTATGCCATCAGGCCCGTAGCAGCACAATGAGTGGATTCAGGTACGATGATTCTAACTGAAATAAGTCACACAGAAAAAGAAACATCATAAGATATCAGTAATACACGGAATGTAAACTTGGCTACACAGGAACTGAATTACAGAACAGAACAGGGTCTCAAATTTCGAAAACCAACTTATGCTTGTTTAAGGGGAAAGGTGAGTTGGGGTGCTGCATAAAACCAGAGATTGAAATGAGCACAGATAAAGTTCCTTAAGCCAAATATGGAATAGACAAGAGCTACTCCTTGCTCAACGAAATGGACTCAACACCGCATATTAAACGCCTAAGAATGTACCTGACTCTTAAGTATCTTAAAACCGATGGATTGCTATGTCTCCGAAAGAGAATCAAGCGTGTGTACAGGGACATAAACGCAGCAGTGATAGGATTGGAGAGGTTCGGTGAGCAAATGAAGACCCTTTGAAGTCATATTGCATGGTACCCATTCCACGGGTTTCAACTACCCAGGTTTAAGGTATTCTTCCTTCAGCTAAAACATGCATGTGGCACCTAGAGTATGATCAACCATGTGATCGGGAGACGTGTTCAAATATGTCTCAGTTTTCGTACCCTGGTACTCGGGTGCAACATTCCAGACGCTTTACTAACACTCTCCCGACTTGGAGAGTCAGTCCCTTTAACCTCCTGTTTGGCCCAGTTTGCAATTTCTGCGGAAGATGAACAGGAATAGCGAGAACCAATGAGAGACTAGCTGGAGGTGTCTGGACGGGCAAATTTAACTCTCATTTCCCACCAGGAAGAGGAAATAACCAAAGGCTCAGCGTGCCGTGCCGGAACCAGATTAGGGCCTGAAGCCATCCTGCGGTGTTGCGGCCAGCTCACAAGAAAACGAGTTGAAGAAAGGAGCTCAGGGGCACTGTAATTCACAAACCTGCAGAGTTATAAATGACAACTATCGTCCAAAAATATACTGAAGTAAGGCTGCCAAGAGGACTTGAAAGCGGGGCAGAATTGCAGGAAACCGATTTCAGGAGGTAGACTGGAATTGCATTGAAAGCATAGGAAAAGAGGCAGAACGTCCACAATGATGCACTTGGCCAAAAAGGGCGTATGCGTTTTTTCCTGAATATATTCAGGAAAAAACGCATACGCCCTTTTTGGCCAACCAAGCAAGCTTGCAAAGGAAATCTGCACTACAATGAAGTCTCACTTCCCCCCGGTCAAAAGGGCCATCTGAAAAAAGTGTAAAATCCAGAAAGGCAGGACAGGCCATGGAGAACTGGGAGCCTTGTTATGCTGATGGGCGGGATGTAAATTGCCAACAGACACTCGGGAGAAGTGTATGGTGTTTCCTGAAATATCTAAAAAACAAAGCAACAGAGCCTAGGGCACTTCCACTTATGGTCCTATAGCTTAGGGAAATTAAAATCAAAAAGATACAGCCACCCCAATGTTTGGGACGCCTCTGTTTACAAGAACCTCGTTTACCGTACAAGTTCAATATCACAGAAAGTGAAAAATGGATAAAGAACTTGTGGTACTTACGTACAATGCAGTATCACTCAGCAGTGAAATCTATGTCATCAGGCTCGTAGCAGCACAATGAGTGGATTCAGGTACGATGATTCTAACTGAAATAAGTCACACAGAAAAAGAAACATCATAAGATATCAGTAATACACGGAATGTAAACTTGGCTACACAGGAACTGAATTACAGAACAGAACAGGGTCTCAAATTTAGAAAACCAACTTATGCTTGTTTAAGGGTAAAGGTGAGTTGGGGTGCTGCATAAAACCAGAGATTGAAATTAACACAGATAAAGTTCCTTAAGCCAAATATGGAATAGACAAGAGCTACTCCTTGCTCAACGAAATGGACTCAACACCGCATATTAAACGCCTAAGAATGTACCTGACTCTTAAGTATCTTAAAACCGATGGATTGCTATGTCTCCGAAAGAGAATCAAGCATGTGTACAGGGACATAAACGCAGCAGTGATAGGATTGGAGAGGTTCGGTGAGCAAATGAAGACCCTTTGAAGTCATATTGCATGGTACCCATTCCACGGGTTTCAACTACCCAGGTTTAAGGTATTCTTCCTTCAGCTAAAACATGCATGTGGAACCTAGAGTATGATCAACCATGTGATCGGGAGACGTGTTCAAATATGTCTCAGTTTTCGTACCCTGGTACTCGGGTGCAACATTCCAGACGCTTTACTAACACTCTCCCGACTTGGAGAGTCAGTCCCTTTAACCTCCTGTTTGGCCCAGTTTGCAATTTCTGCGGAAGATGAACAGGAATAGCGAGAACCAATGAGAGACTAGCTGGAGGTGTCTGGACGGGCAAATTTAACTCTCATTTCCCACCAGGAAGAGGAAATAACCAAAGGCTCAGCGTGCCGTGCCGGAACCAGATTAGGGCCTGAAGCCATCCTGCGGTGTTGCGGCCAGCTCACAAGAAAACGAGTTGAAGAAAGGAGCTCAGGGGCACTGTAATTCACAAACCTGCAGAGTTATAAATGACAACTATCGTCCAAAAATATACTGAAGTAAGGCTGCCAAGAGGACTTGAAAGCGGGGCAGAATTGCAGGAAACCGATTTCAGGAGGTAGACTGGAATTGTATTGAAAGCATAGGAAAAGAGGCAGAACGTCCACAATGATGCACTTGGCCAAAAAGGGCATATGCGTTTTTTCCTGAATATATTCAGGAAAAAACGCATACGCCCTTTTTGGCCAACCAAGCAAGCTTGCAAAGGAAATCTGCACTACAATGAAGTCTCACTTCCCCCCGGTCAAAAGGGCCATCTGAAAAAAGTGTAAAATCCAGAAAGGCAGGACAGGCCATGGAGAACTGGGAGCCTTGTTATGCTGATGGGCGGGATGTAAACTGCCAACAGACACTCGGGAGAAGTGTATGGTGTTTCCTGAAACATCTAAAAAACAAAGCAACAGAGCCTAGGGCACTTCCACTTATGGTCCTATAGCTTAGGGAAATTAAAATCAAAAAGACACAGCCACCCCAATGTTTGGGACGCCTCTGTTTACAAGAACCTCGTTTACCGTACAAGTTCAATATCACAGAAAGTGAAAAATGGATAAAGAACTTGTGGTACTTACGTACAATGCAGTATCACTCAGCAGTGAAATCTATGTCATCAGGCCCGTAGCAGCACAATGAGTGGATTCAGGTACGATGATTCTAACTGAAATAAGTCACACAGAAAAAGAAACATCATAAGATATCAGTAATACACGGAATGTAAACTTGGCTACACAGGAACTGAATTACAGAACAGAACAGGGTCTCAAATTTAGAAAACCAACTTATGCTTGTTTAAGGGTAAAGGTGAGTTGGGGTGCTGCATAAAACCAGAGATTGAAATGAGCACAGATAAAGTTCCTTAAGCCAAATATGGAATAGACAAGAGCTACTCCTTGCTCAACGAAATGGACTCAACACCGCATATTAAACGCCTGAGAATGTACCTGACTCTTAAGTATCTTAAAACCGATGGATTGCTATGTCTCCGAAAGAGAATCAAGCATGTGTACAGGGACATAAACGCAGCAGTGATAGGATTGGAGAGGTTCGGTGAGCAAATGAAGACCCTTTGAAGTCATATTGCATGGTACCCATTCCACGGGTTTCAACTACCCAGGTTTAAGGTATTCTTCCTTCAGCTAAAACATGCATGTGGAACCTAGAGTATGATCAACCATGTGATCGGGAGACGTGTTCAAATATGTCTCAGTTTTTGTACCCTGGTACTCGGGTGCAATATTCCAGACGCTTTACTAACACTCTCCCGCCTTGGAGAGACAGTCCCTTTAAACTCCTGTTTGGCCCAGTTTGCAATTTCTGCGGAAGATGAACAGGAATAGCGAGAACCAATGAGAGACTAGCTGGAGGTGTCTGGACGGGCAAATTTAACTCTCATTTCCCACCAGGAAGAGGAAATAACCAAAGGCTCAGCGTGCCGTGCCGGAACCAGATTAGGGCCTGAAGCCATCCTGCGGTGTTGCGGCCAGCTCACAAGAAAACGAGTTGAAGAAAGGAGCTCAGGGGCACTGTAATTCACAAACCTGCAGAGTTATAAATGACAACTATCGTCCAAAAATATACTGAAGTAAGGCTGCCAAGAGGACTTGAAAGCGGGGCAGAATTGCAGGAAACCGATTTCAGGAGGTAGACTGGAATTGCATTGAAAGCATAGGAAAAGAGGCAGAACGTCCACAAGGATGCACTTGGCCAAAAAGGGCGTATGCGTTTTTTCCTGAATATATTCAGGAAAAAACGCATACGCCCTTTTTGGCCAACCAAGCAAGCTTGCAAAGGAAATCTGCACTACAATGAAGTCTCACTTCCCCCCGGTCAAAAGGGCCATCTGAAAAAAGTGTAAAATCCAGAAAGGCAGGACAGGCCATGGAGAACTGGGAGCCTTGTTATGCTGATGGGCGGGATGTCAATTGCCAACAGACACTCGGGAGAAGTGTATGGTGTTTCCTGAAACATCTAAAAAACAAAGCAACAGAGCCTAGGGCACGTCCACTTATGGTCCTATAGCTTAGGGAAATTAAAATCAAAAAGACACAGCCACCCCAATGTTTGGGACGCCTCTGTTTACAAGAACCTCGTTTACCGTACAAGTTCAATATCACAGAAAGTGAAAAATGGATAAAGAACTTGTGGTACTTACGTACAATGCAGTATCACTCAGCAGTGAAATCTATGCCATCAGGCCCGTAGCAGCACAATGAGTGGATTCAGGTACGATGATTCTAACTGAAATAAGTCAAACAGAAAAAGAAACATCATAAGATATCAGTAATACACGGAATGTAAACTTGGCTACACAGGAACTGAATTACAGAACAGAACAGGGTCTCAAATTTAGAAAACCAACTTATGCTTGTTTAAGGGTAAAGGTGAGTTGGGGTGCTGCATAAAACCAGAGATTGAAATGAGCACAGATAAAGTTCCTTAAGCCAAATATGGAATAGACAAGAGCTACTCCTTGCTCAACGAAATGGACTCAACACCGCATATTAAACGCCTAAGAATGTACCTGACTCTTAAGTATCTTAAAACCGATGGATTGCTATGTCTCCGAAAGAGAATCAAGCATGTGTACAGGGACATAAACGCAGCAGTGATAGGATTGGAGAGGTTCGGTGAGCAAATGAAGACCCTTTGAAGTCATATTGCATGGTACCCATTCCACGGGTTTCAACTACCCAGGTTTAAGGTATTCTTCCTTCAGCTAAAACATGCATGTGGAACCTAGAGTATGATCAACCATGTGATCGGGAGACGTGTTCAAATATGTCTCAGTTTTCGTACCCTGGTACTCGGGTGCAACATTCCAGACGCTTTACTAACACTCTCCCGACTTGGAGAGTCAGTCCCTTTAACCTCCTGTTTGGCCCAGTTTGCAATTTCTGCGGAAGATGAACAGGAATAGCGAGAACCAATGAGAGACTAGCTGGAGGTGTCTGGACGGGCAAATTTAACTCTCATTTCCCACCAGGAAGAGGAAATAACCAAAGGCTCAGCGTGCCGTGCCGGAACCAGATTAGGGCCTGAAGCCATCCTGCGGTGTTGCGGCCAGCTCACAAGAAAACGAGTTGAAGAAAGGAGCTCAGGGGCACTGTAATTCACAAACCTGCAGAGTTATAAATGACAACTATCGTCCAAAAATATACTGAAGTAAGGCTGCCAAGAGGACTTGAAAGCGGGGCAGAATTGCAGGAAACCGATTTCAGGAGGTAGACTGGAATTGCATTGAAAGCATAGGAAAAGAGGCAGAACGTCCACAATGATGCACTTGGCCAAAAAGGGCGTATGCGTTTTTTCCTGAATATATTCAGGAAAAAACGCATACGCCCTTTTTGGCCAACCAAGCAAGCTTGCAAAGGAAATCTGCACTACAATGAAGTCTCACTTCCCCCCGGTCAAAAGGGCCATCTGAAAAAAGTGTAAAATCCAGAAAGGCAGGACAGGCCATGGAGAACTGGGAGCCTTGTTATGCTGATGGGCGGGATGTCAATTGCCAACAGACACTCGGGAGAAGTGTATGGTGTTTCCTGAAACATCTAAAAAACAAAGCAACAGAGCCTAGGGCACTTCCACTTATGGTCCTATAGCTTAGGGAAATTAAAATCAAAAAGACACAGCCACCCCAATGTTTGGGACGCCTCTGTTTACAAGAACCTCGTTTACCGTACAAGTTCAATATCACAGAAAGTGAAAAATGGATAAAGAACTTGTGGTACTTACGTACAATGCAGTATCACTCAGCAGTGAAATCTATGTCATCAGGCCCGTAGCAGCACAATGAGTGGATTCAGGTACGATGATTCTAACTGAAATAAGTCACACAGAAAAAGAAACATCATAAGATATCAGTAATACACGGAATGTAAACTTGGCTACACAGGAACTGAATTACAGAACAGAACAGGGTCTCAAATTTAGAAAACCAACTTATGCTTGTTTAAGGGTAAAGGTGAGTTGGGGTGCTGCATAAAACCAGAGATTGAAATGAGCACAGATAAAGTTCCTTAAGCCAAATATGGAATAGACAAGAGCTACTCCTTGCTCAACGAAATGGACTCAACACCGCATATTAAACGCCTGAGAATGTACCTGACTCTTAAGTATCTTAAAACCGATGGATTGCTATGTCTCCGAAAGAGAATCAAGCATGTGTACAGGGACATAAACGCAGCAGTGATAGGATTGGAGAGGTTCGGTGAGCAAATGAAGACCCTTTGAAGTCATATTGCATGGTACCCATTCCACGGGTTTCAACTACCCAGGTTTAAGGTATTCTTCCTTCAGCTAAAACATGCATGTGGAACCTAGAGTATGATCAACCATGTGATCGGGAGACGTGTTCAAATATGTCTCAGTTTTCGTACCCTGGTACTCGGGTGCAATATTCCAGACGCTTTACTAACACTCTCCCGCCTTGGAGAGACAGTCCCTTTAAACTCCTGTTTGGCCCAGTTTGCAATTTCTGCGGAAGATGAACAGGAATAGGGAGAACCAATGAGAGACTAGCTGGAGGTGTCTGGACGGGCAAATTTAACTCTCATTTCCCACCAGGAAGAGGAAATAACCAAAGGCTCAGCGTGCCGTGCCGGAACCAGATTAGGGCCTGAAGCCATCCTGCGGTGTTGCGGCCAGCTCACAAGAAAACGAGTTGAAGAAAGGAGCTCAGGGGCACTGTAATTCACAAACCTGCAGAGTTATAAATGACAACTATCGTCCAAAAATATACTGAAGTAAGGCTGCCAAGAGGACTTGAAAGCGGGGCAGAATTGCAGGAAACCGATTTCAGGAGGTAGACTGGAATTGCATTGAAAGCATAGGAAAAGAGGCAGAACGTCCACAAGGATGCACTTGGCCAAAAAGGGCGTATGCGTTTTTTCCTGAATATATTCAGGAAAAAACGCATACGCCCTTTTTGGCCAACCAAGCAAGCTTGCAAAGGAAATCTGCACTACAATGAAGTCTCACTTCCCCCCGGTCAAAAGGGCCATCTGAAAAAAGTGTAAAATCCAGAAAGGCAGGACAGGCCATGGAGAACTGGGAGCCTTGTTATGCTGATGGGCGGGATGTCAATTGCCAACAGACACTCGGGAGAAGTGTATGGTGTTTCCTGAAACATCTAAAAAACAAAGCAACAGAGCCTAGGGCACGTCCACTTATGGTCCTATAGCTTAGGGAAATTAAAATCAAAAAGACACAGCCACCCCAATGTTTGGGACGCCTCTGTTTACAAGAACCTCGTTTACCGTACAAGTTCAATATCACAGAAAGTGAAAAATGGATAAAGAACTTGTGGTACTTACGTACAATGCAGTATCACTCAGCAGTGAAATCTATGTCATCAGGCCCGTAGCAGCACAATGAGTGGATTCAGGTACGATGATTCTAACTGAAATAAGTCACACAGAAAAAGAAACATCATAAGATATCAGTAATACACGGAATGTAAACTTGGCTACACAGGAACTGAATTACAGAACAGAACAGGGTCTCAAATTTAGAAAACCAACTTATGCTTTTTTAAGGGTAAAGGTGAGTTGGGGTGCTGCATAAAACCAGAGATTGAAATGAGCACAGATAAAGTTCCTTAAGCCAAATATGGAATAGACAAGAGCTACTCCTTGCTCAACGAAATGGACTCAACACCGCATATTAAACGCCTAAGAATGTACCTGACTCTTAAGTATCTTAAAACCTATGGATTGCTATGTCTCCGAAAGAGAATCAAGGCATGTGTACAGGGACATAAACGCAGCAGTGATAGGATTGGAGAGGTTCGGTGAGCAAATGAAGACCCTTTGAAGTCATATTGCATGGTACCCATTCCACGGGTTTCAACTACCCAGGTTTAAGGTATTCTTCCTTCAGCTAAAACATGCATGTGGAACCTAGAGTATGATCAACCATGTGATCGGGAGACGTGTTCAAATATGTCTCAGTTTTCGTACCCTGGTACTCGGGTGCAACATTCCAGACGCTTTACTAACACTCTCCCGACTTGGAGAGTCAGTCCCTTTAACCTCCTGTTTGGCCCAGTTTGCAATTTCTGCGGAAGATGAACAGGAATAGCGAGAACCAATGAGAGACTAGCTGGAGGTGTCTGGACGGGCAAATTTAACTCTCATTTCCCACCAGGAAGAGGAAATAACCAAAGGCTCAGCGTGCCGTGCCGGAACCAGATTAGGGCCTGAAGCCATCCTGCGGTGTTGCGGCCAGCTCACAAGAAAACGAGTTGAAGAAAGGAGCTCAGGGGCACTGTAATTCACAAACCTGCAGAGTTATAAATGACAACTATCGTCCAAAAATATACTGAAGTAAGGCTGCCAAGAGGACTTGAAAGCGGGGCAGAATTGCAGGAAACCGATTTCAGGAGGTAGACTGGAATTGCATTGAAAGCATAGGAAAAGAGGCAGAACGTCCACAATGATGCACTTGGCCAAAAAGGGCGTATGCGTTTTTTCCTGAATATATTCAGGAAAAAACGCATACGCCCTTTTTGGCCAACCAAGCAAGCTTGCAAAGGAAATCTGCACTACAATGAAGTCTCACTTCCCCCCGGTCAAAAGGGCCATCTGAAAAAAGTGTAAAATCCAGAAAGGCAGGACAGGCCATGGAGAACTGGGAGCCTTGTTATGCTGATGGGCGGGATGTCAATTGCCAACAGACACTCGGGAGAAGTGTATGGTGTTTCCTGAAACATCTAAAAAACAAAGCAACAGAGCCTAGGGCACTTCCACTTATGGTCCTATAGCTTAGGGAAATTAAAATCAAAAAGACACAGCCACCCCAATGTTTGGGACGCCTCTGTTTACAAGAACCTCGTTTACCGTACAAGTTCAATATCACAGAAAGTGAAAAATGGATAAAGAACTTGTGGTACTTACGTACAATGCAGTATCACTCAGCAGTGAAATCTATGTCATCAGGCCCGTAGCAGCACAATGAGTGGATTCAGGTACGATGATTCTAACTGAAATAAGTCACACAGAAAA
The DNA here is from genome assembly GCF_963455315.2 of Globicephala melas. Classification (NCBI taxonomy): domain Eukaryota; kingdom Metazoa; phylum Chordata; class Mammalia; order Artiodactyla; family Delphinidae; genus Globicephala; species Globicephala melas. Next base: position 316,840 of record NW_027207288.1, read on the forward strand.
AGAAACATCATAAGATATCAGTAATACACGGAATGTAAACTTGGCTACACAGGAACTGAATTACAGAACAGAACAGGGTCTCAAATTTAGAAAACCAACTTATGCTTGTTTAAGGGTAAAGGTGAGTTGGGGTGCTGCATAAAACCAGAGATTGAAATGAGCACAGATAAAGTTCCTTAAGCCAAATATGGAATAGACAAGAGCTACTCCTTGCTCAACGAAATGGACTCAACACCGCATATTAAACGCCTGAGAATGTACCTGACTCTTAAGTATCTTAAAACCGATGGATTGCTATGTCTCCGAAAGAGAATCAAGCATGTGTACAGGGACATAAACGCAGCAGTGATAGGATTGGAGAGGTTCGGTGAGCAAATGAAGACCCTTTGAAGTCATATTGCATGGTACCCATTCCACGGGTTTCAACTACCCAGGTTTAAGGTATTCTTCCTTCAGCTAAAACATGCATGTGGAACCTAGAGTATGATCAACCATGTGATCGGGAGACGTGTTCAAATATGTCTCAGTTTTCGTACCCTGGTACTCGGGTGCAACATTCCAGACGCTTTACTAACACTCTCCCGACTTGGAGAGTCAGTCCCTTTAACCTCCTGTTTGGCCCAGTTTGCAATTTCTGCGGAAGATGAACAGGAATAGCGAGAACCAATGAGAGACTAGCTGGAGGTGTCTGGACGGGCAAATTTAACTCTCATTTCCCACCAGGAAGAGGAAATAACCAAAGGCTCAGTGTGCCGTGCCGGAACCAGATTAGGGCCTGAAGCCATCCTGCGGTGTTGCGGCCAGTTCACAAGAAAACGAGTTGAAGAAAGGAGCTCAGGGGCACTGTAATTCACAAACCTGCAGAGTTATAAATGACAACTATCGTCCAAAAATATACTGAAGTAAGGCTGCCAAGAGGACTTGAAAGCGGGGCAGAATTGCAGGAAACCGATTTCAGGAGGTAGACTGGAATTGCATTGAAAGCATAGGAAAAGAGGCAGAACGTCCACAATGATGCACTTGGCCAAAAAGGGCGTATGCGTTTTTTCCTGAATATATTTAGGAAAAAATGCATACGCCCTTTTTGGCCAACCAAGCAAGCTTGCAAAGGAAATCTGCACTACAATGAAGTCTCACTTCCCCCCGGTCAAAAGGGCCATCTGAAAAAAGTGTAAAATCCAGAAAGGCAGGACAGGCCATGGAGAACTGGGAGCCTTGTTATGCTGATGGGCGGGATGTAAACTGCCAACAGACACTCGGGAGAAGTGTATGGTGTTTCCTGAAACATCTAAAAAACAAAGCAACAGAGCCTAGGGCACTTCCACTTATGGTCCTATAGCTTAGGGAAATTAAAATCAAAAAGATACAGCCACCCCAATGTTTGGGACGCCTCTGTTTACAAGAACCTCGTTTACCGTACAAGTTCAATATCACAGAAAGTGAAAAATGGATAAAGAACTTGTGGTACTTACGTACAATGCAGTATCACTCAGCAGTGAAATCTATGTCATCAGGCCCGTAGCAGCACAATGAGTGGATTCAGGTACGATGATTCTAACTGAAATAAGTCACACAGAAAAAGAAACATCATAAGATATCAGTAATACACGGAATGTAAACTTGGCTACACAGGAACTGAATTACAGAACAGAACAGGGTCTCAAATTTAGAAAACCAACTTATGCTTGTTTAAGGGTAAAGGTGAGTTGGGGTGCTGCATAAAACCAGAGATTGAAATGAGCACAGATAAAGTTCCTTAAGCCAAATATGGAATAGACAAGAGCTACTCCTTGCTCAACGAAATGGACTCAACACCGCATATTAAACGCCTAAGAATGTACCTGACTCTTAAGTATCTTAAAACCGATGGATTGCTATGTCTCCGAAAGAGAATCAAGCGTGTGTACAGGGACATAAACGCAGCAGTGATAGGATTTGAGAGGTTCGGTGAGCAAATGAAGACCCTTTGAAGTCATATTGCATGGTACCCATTCCACGGGTTTCAACTACCCAGGTTTAAGGTATTCTTCCTTCAGCTAAAACATGCATGTGGAACCTAGAGTATGATCAACCATGTGATCGGGAGACGTGTTCAAATATGTCTCAGTTTTCGTACCCTGGTACTCGGGTGCAACATTCCAGACGCTTTACTAACACTCTCCCGACTTGGAGAGTCAGTCCCTTTAACCTCCTGTTTGGCCCAGTTTGCAATTTCTGCGGAAGATGAATAGGAATAGCGAGAACCAATGAGAGACTAGCTGGAGGTGTCTGGACGGGCAAATTTAACTCTCATTTCCCACCAGGAAGAGGAAATAACCAAAGGCTCAGCGTGCCGTGCCGGAACCAGATTAGGGCCTGAAGCCATCATGCGGTGTTGCGGCCAGCTCACAAGAAAACGAGTTGAAGAAAGGAGCTCAGGGGCACTGTAATTCACAAACCTGCAGAGTTATAAATGACAACTATCGTCCAAAAATATACTGAAGTAAGGCTGCCAAGAGGACTTGAAAGCGGGGCAGAATTGCAGGAAACCGATTTCAGGAGGTAGACTGGCATTGCATTGAAAGCATAGGAAAAGAGGCAGAACGTCCACAATGATGCACTTGGCCAAAAAGGGCGTATGCGTTTTTTCCTGAATATATTCAGGAAAAAACGCATACGCCCTTTTTGGCCAACCAAGCAAGCTTGCAAAGGAAATCTGCACTACAATGAAGTCTCACTTCCCCCAGGTCAAAAGGGCCATCTGAAAAAAGTGTAAAATCCAGAAAGGCAGGACAGGCCATGGAGAACTGGGAGCCTTGTTATGCTGATGGGCGGGATGTAAATTGCCAACAGACACTCCGGAGAAGTGTATGGTGTTTCCTGAAACATCTAAAAAACAAAGCAACAGAGCCTAGGGCACTTCCACTTATGGTCCTATAGCTTAGGGAAATTAAAATCAAAAAGATACAGCCACCCCAATGTTTGGGACGCCTCTGTTTACAAGAACCTCGTTTACCGTACAAGTTCAATATCACAGAAAGTGAAAAATGGATAAAGAACTTGTGGTACTTACGTACAATGCAGTATCACTCAGCAGTGAAATCTATGTCATCAGGCCCGTAGCAGCACAATGAGTGGATTCAGGTACGATGATTCTAACTGAAATAAGTCACACAGAAAAAGAAACATCATAAGATATCAGTAATACACGGAATGTAAACTTGGCTACACAGGAACTGAATTACAGAACAGAACAGGGTCTCAAATTTAGAAAACCAACTTATGCTTGTTTAAGGGTAAAGGTGAGTTGGGGTGCTGCATAAAACCAGAGATTGAAATGAGCACAGATAAAGTTCCTTAAGCCAAATATGGAATAGACAAGAGCTACTCCTTGCTCAACGAAATGGACTCAACACACCATATTAAACGCCTAAGAATGTACCTGACTCTTAAGTATCTTAAAACCTATGGATTGCTATGTCTCCGAAAGAGAATCAAGCATGTGTACAGGGACATAAACGCAGCAGTGATAGGATTGGAGAGGTTCGGTGAGCAAATGAAGACCCTTTGAAGTCATATTGCATGGTACCCATTCCACGGGTTTCAACTACCCAGGTTTAAGGTATTCTTCCTTCAGCTAAAACATGCATGTGGAACCTAGAATATGATCAACCATGTGATCGGGAGACGTGTTCAAATATGTCTCAGTTTTCGTACCCTGGTACTCGGGTGCAACATTCCAGACGCTTTACTAACACTCTCCCGACTTGGAGAGTCAGTCCCTTTAACCTCCTGTTTGGCCCAGTTTGCAATTTCTGCGGAAGATGAACAGGAATAGCGAGAACCAATGAGAGACTAGCTGGAGGTGTCTGGACGGGCAAATTTAACTCTCATTTCCCACCAGGAAGAGGAAATAACCAAAGGCTCAGCGTGCCGTGCCGGAACCAGATTAGGGCCTGAAGCCATCCTGCGGTGTTGCGGCCAGCTCACAAGAAAACGAGTTGAAGAAAGGAGCTCAGGGGCACTGTAATTCACAAACCTGCAGAGTTATAAATGACAACTATCGTCCAAAAATATACTGAAGTAAGGCTGCCAAGAGGACTTGAAAGCGGGGCAGAATTGAAAGAAACCGATTTCAGGAGGTAGACTGGAATTGCATTGAAAGCATAGGAAAAGAGGCAGAACGTCCACAATGATGCACTTGGCCAAAAAGGGCGTATGCGTTTTTTCCTGAATATATTCAGGAAAAAACGCATACGCACTTTTTGGCCAACGAAGCAAGCTTGCAAAGAAATCTGCACTACAATGAAGTCTCACTTCCCCCCGGTCAAAAGGGCCATCTGAAAAAAGTGTAAAATCCAGAAAGGCAGGACAGGCCATGGAGAACTGGGAGCCTTGTTATGCTGATGGGCGGGATGTAAATTGCCAACAGACACTCGGGAGAAGTGTATGGTGTTTCCTGAAACATCTAAAAAACAAAGCAACAGAGCCTAGGGCACTTCCACTTATGGTCCTATAGCTTAGGGAAATTAAAATCAAAAAGACACAGCCACCCCAATGTTTGGGACGCCTCTGTTTACAAGAACCTCGTTTACCGTACAAGTTCAATATCACAGAAAGTGAAAAATGGATAAAGAACTTGTGGTACTTACGTACAATGCAGTATCACTCAGCAGTGAAATCTATGTCATCAGGCCCGTAGCAGCACAATGAGTGGATTCAGGTACGATGATTCTAACTGAAATAAGTCACACAGAAAAAGAAACATCATAAGATATCAGTAATACACGGAATGTAAACTTGGCTACACAGGAACTGAATTACAGAACAGAACAGGGTCTCAAATTTAGAAAACCAACTTATGCTTGTTTAAGGGTAAAGGTGAGTTGGGGTGCTGCATAAAACCAGAGATTGAAATGAGCACAGATAAAGTTCCTTAAGCCAAATATGGAATAGACAAGAGCTACTCCTTGCTCAACGAAATGGACTCAACACCGCATATTAAACGCCTAAGAATGTACCTGACTCTTAAGTATCTTAAAACCTATGGATTGCTATGTCTCCGAAAGAGAATCAAGCATGTGTACAGGGACATAAACGCAGCAGTGATAGGATTGGAGAGGTTCGGTGAGCAAATGAAGACCCTTTGAAGTCATATTGCATGGTACCCATTCCACGGGTTTCAACTACCCAGGTTTAAGGTATTCTTCCTTCAGCTAAAACATGCATGTGGAACCTAGAGTATGATCAACCATGTGATCGGGAGACGTGTTCAAATATGTCTCAGTTTTCGTACCCTGGTACTCGGGTGCAACATTCCAGACGCTTTACTAACACTCTCCCGACTTGGAGAGTCAGTCCCTTTAACCTCCTGTTTGGCCCAGTTTGCAATTTCTGCGGAAGATGAACAGGAATAGCGAGAACCAATGAGAGACTAGCTGGAGGTGTCTGGACGGGCAAATTTAACTCTCATTTCCCACCAGGAAGAGGAAATAACCAAAGGCTCAGCGTGCCGTGCCGGAACCAGATTAGGGCCTGAAGCCATCCTGCGGTGTTGCGGCCAGCTCACAAGAAAACGAGTTGAAGAAAGGAGCTCAGGGGCACTGTAATTCACAAACCTGCAGAGTTATAAATGACAACTATCGTCCAAAAATATACTGAAGTAAGGCTGCCAAGAGGACTTGAAAGCGGGGCAGAATTGCAGGAAACCGATTTCAGGAGGTAGACTGGAATTGCATTGAAAGCATAGGAAAAGAGGCAGAACGTCCACAATGATGCACTTGGCCAAAAAGGGCGTATGCGTTTTTTCCTGAATATATTCAGGAAAAAACGCATACGCCCTTTTTGGCCAACCAAGCAAGCTTGCAAAGGAAATCTGCACTACAATGAAGTCTCACTTCTCCCCCCCCCCGGTCAAAAGGGCCATCTGAAAAAAGTGTAAAATCCAGAAAGGCAGGACAGGCCATGGAGAACTGGGAGCCTTGTTATGCTGATGGGCGGGATGTAAATTGCCAACAGACACTCGGGAGAAGTGTATGGTGTTTCCTGAGACATCTAAAAAACAAAGCAACAGAGCCTAGGGCACTTCCACTTATGGTCCTATAGCTTAGGGAAATTAAAATCAAAAAGATACAGCCACCCCAATGTTTGGGACGCCTCTGTTTACAAGAACCTCGTTTACCGTACAAGTTCAATATCACAGAAAGTGAAAAATGGATAAAGAACTTGTGGTACTTACGTACAATGCAGTATCACTCAGCAGTGAAATCTATGTCATCAGGCCCGTAGCAGCACAATGAGTGGATTCAGGTACGATGATTCTAACTGAAATAAGTCACACAGAAAAAGAAACATCATAAGATATCAGTAATACACGGAATGTAAACTTGGCTACACAGGAACTGAATTACAGAACAGAACAGGGTCTCAAATTTAGAAAACCAACTTATGCTTGTTTAAGGGTAAAGGTGAGTTGGGGTGCTGCATAAAACCAGAGATTGAAATGAGCACAGATAAAGTTCCTTAAGCCAAATATGGAATAGACAAGAGCTACTCCTTGCTCAACGAAATGGACTCAACACCGCATATTAAACGCCTAAGAATGTACCTGACTCTTAATTATCTTAAAACCGATGGATTGCTATGTCTCCGAAAGAGAATCAAGCATGTGTACAGGGACATAAACGCAGCAGTGATAGGATTGGAGAGGTTCGGTGAGCAAATGAAGACCCTTTGAAGTCATATTGCATGGTACCCATTCCACGGGTTTCAACTACCCAGGTTTAAGGTATTCTTCCTTCAGCTAAAACATGCATGTGGAACCTAGAGTATGATCAACCATGTGATCGGGAGACGTGTTCAAATATGTCTCAGTTTTCGTACGCTGGTACTCGGGTGCAACATTCCAGACGCTTTACTAACACTCTCCCGACTTGGAGAGTCAGTCCCTTTAACCTCCTGTTTGGCCCAGTTTGCAATTTCTGCGGAAGATGAACAGGAATAGCGAGAACCAATGAGAGACTAGCTGGAGGTGTCTGGACGGGCAAATTTAACTCTCATTTCCCACCAGGAAGAGGAAATAACCAAAGGCTCAGCGTGCCGTGCCGGAACCAGATTAGGGCCTGAAGCCATCCTGCGGTGTTGCGGCCAGCTCACAAGAAAACGAGTTGAAGAAAGGAGCTCAGGGGCACTGTAATTCACAAACCTGCAGAGTTATAAATGACAACTATCGTCCAAAAATATACTGAAGTAAGGCTGCCAAGAGGACTTGAAAGCGGGGCAGAATTGCAGGAAACCGATTTCAGGAGGTAGACTGGAATTGCATTGAAAGCATAGGAAAAGAGGCAGAACGTCCACAATGATGCACTTGGCCAAAAAAGGCGTATGCGTTTTTTCCTGAATATAGTCAGGAAAAAACGCATACGCCCTTTTTGGCCAACCAAGCAAGCTTGCAAAGGAAATCTGCACTACAATGAAGTCTCACTTCCCCCCGGTCAAAAGGGCCATCTGAAAAAAGTGTAAAATCCAGAAAGGCAGGACAGGCCATGGAGAACTGGGAGCCTTGTTATGCTGATGGGCGGGATGTCAATTGCCAACAGACACTCGGGAGAAGTGTATGGTGTTTCCTGAAACATCTAAAAAACAAAGCAACAGAGCCTAGGGCACTTCCATTTATGGTCCTATAGCTTAGGGAAATTAAAATCAAAAAGATACAGCCACCCCAATGTTTGGGACGCCTCTGTTTACAAGAACCTCGTTTACCGTACAAGTTCAATATCACAGAAAGTGAAAAATGGATAAAGAACTTGTGGTACTTACGTACAATGCAGTATCACTCAGCAGTGAAATCTATGTCATCAGGCCCGTAGCAGCACAATGAGTGGATTCAGGTACGATGATTCTAACTGAAATAAGTCACACAGAAAAAGAAACATCATAAGATATCAGTAATACACGGAATGTAAACTTGGCTACACAGGAACTGAATTACAGAACAGAACAGGGTCTCAAATTTAGAAAACCAACTTATGCTTGTTTAAGGGTAAAGGTGAGTTGGGGTGCTGCATAAAACCAGAGATTGAAATGAGCACAGATAAAGTTCCTTAAGCCAAATATGGAATAGACAAGAGCTACTCCTTGCTCAACGAAATGGACTCAACACCGCATATTAAACGCCTGAGAATGTACCTGACTCTTAAGTATCTTAAAACCGATGGATTGCTATGTCTCCGAAAGAGAATCAAGCATGTGTACAGGGACATAAACGCAGCAGTGATAGGATTGGAGAGGTTCGGTGAGCAAATGAAGACCCTTTGAAGTCATATTGCATGGTACCCATTCCACGGGTTTCAACTACCCAGGTTTAAGGTATTCTTCCTTCAGCTAAAACATGCATGTGGAACCTAGAGTATGATCAACCATGTGATCGGGAGACGTGTTCAAATATGTCTCAGTTTTCGTACCCTGGTACTCGGGTGCAACATTCCAGACGCTTTACTAACACTCTCCCGACTTGGAGAGTCAGTCCCTTTAACCTCCTGTTTGGCCCAGTTTGCAATTTCTGCGGAAGATGAACAGGAATAGCGAGAACCAATGAGAGACTAGCTGGAGGTGTCTGGACGGGCAAATTTAACTCTCATTTCCCACCAGGAAGAGGAAATAACCAAAGGCTCAGCGTGCCGTGCCGGAACCAGATTAGGGCCTGAAGCCATCCTGCGCTGTTGCGGCCAGCTCACAAGAAAACGAGTTGAAGAAAGGAGCTCAGGGGCACTGTAATTCACAAACCTGCAGAGTTATAAATGACAACTATCGTCCAAAAATATACTGAAGTAAGGCTGCCAAGAGGACTTGAAAGCGGGGCAGAATTGCAGGAAACCGATTTCAGGAGGTAGACTGGAATTGCATTGAAAGCATAGGAAAAGAGGCAGAACGTCCACAATGATGCACTTGGCCAAAAAGGGCGTATGCGTTTTTTCCTGAATCAGGAAAAAACGCATACGCCCTTTTTGGCCAACCAAGCAAGCTTGCAAAGGAAATCTGCACTACAATGAAGTCTCACTTCCCCCCGGTCAAAAGGGCCATCTGAAAAAAGTGTAAAATCCAGAAAAGCAGGACAGGCCATGGAGAACTGGGAGCCTTGTTATGCTGATGGGCGGGATGTCAATTGCCAACAGACACTCGGGAGAAGTGTATGGTGTTTCCTGAAACATCTAAAAAACAAAGCAACAGAGCCTAGGGCACTTCCACTTATGGTCCTATAGCTTAGGGAAATTAAAATCAAAAAGACACAGCCACCCCAATGTTTGGGACGCCTCTGTTTACAAGAACCTCGTTTACCATACAAGTTCAATATCACAGAAAGTGAAAAATGGATAAAGAACTTGTGGTACTTACGTACAATGCAGTATCACTCAGCAGTGAAATCTATGTCATCAGGCCCGTAGCAGCACAATGAGTGGATTCAGGTACGATGATTCTAACTGAAATAAGTCACACAGAAAAAGAAACATCATAAGATATCAGTAATACACGGAATGTAAACTTGGCTACACAGGAACTGAATTACAGAACAGAACAGGGTCTCAAATTTAGAAAACCAACTTATGCTTGTTTAAGGGTAAAGGTGAGTTGGGGTGCTGCATAAAACCAGAGATTGAAATGAGCACAGATAAAGTTCCTTAAGCCAAATATGGAATAGACAAGAGCTACTCCTTGCTCAACGAAATGGACTCAACACCGCATATTAAACGCCTAAGAATGTACCTGACTCTTAAGTATCTTAAAACCGATGGATTGCTATGTCTCCGAAAGAGAATCAAGCGTGTGTACAGGGACATAAACGCAGCAGTGATAGGATTGGAGAGGTTCGGTGAGCAAATGAAGACCCTTTGAAGTCATATTGCATGGTACCCATTCCACGGGTTTCAACTACCCAGGTTTAAGGTATTCTTCCTTCAGCTAAAACATGCATGTGGAACCTAGAGTATGATCAACCATGTGATCGGGAGACGTGTTCAAATATGTCTCAGTTTTCGTACCCTGGTACTCGGGTGCAACATTCCAGACGCTTTACTAACACTCTCCCGACTTGGAGAGTCAGTCCCTTTAACCTCCTGTTTGGCCGAGTTTGCAATTTCTGCGGAAGATGAACAGGAATAGCGAGAACCAATGAGAGACTAGCTGGAGGTGTCTGGACGGGCAAATTTAACTCTCATTTCCCACCAGGAAGAGGAAATAACCAAAGGCTCAGCGTGCCGTGCCGGAACCAGATTAGGGCCTGAAGCCATCCTGCGGTGTTGCGGCCAGCTCACAAGAAAACGAGTTGAAGAAAGGAGCTCAGGGGCACTGTAATTCACAAACCTGCAGAGTTATAAATGACAACTATCGTCCAAAAATATACTGAAGTAAGGCTGCCAAGAGGACTTGAAAGCGGGGCAGAATTGCAGGAAACCGATTTCAGGAGGTAGACTGGAATTGCATTGAAAGCATAGGAAAAGAGGCAGAACGTCCACAATGATGCACTTGGCCAAAAAGGGCGTATGCGTTTTTTCCTGAATATATTCAGGAAAAAACGCATACGCCCTTTTTGGCCAACCAAGCAAGCTTGCAAAGGAAATCTGCACTACAATGAAGTCTCACTTCCCCCCGGTCAAAAGGGCCATCTGAAAAAAGTGTAAAATCCAGAAAGGCAGGACAGGCCATGGAGAACTGGGAGCCTTGTTATGCTGATGGGCGGGATGTCAATTGCCAACAGACACTCGGGAGAAGTGTATGGTGTTTCCTGAAACATCTAAAAAACAAAGCAACAGAGCCTAGGGCACTTCCACTTATGGTCCTATAGCTTAGGGAAATTAAAATCAAAAAGACACAGCCACCCCAATGTTTGGGACGCCTCTGTTTACAAGAACCTTGTTTACCGTACAAGTTCAATATCACAGAAAGTGAAAAATGGATAAAGAACTTGTGGTACTTACGTACAATGCAGTATCACTCAGCAGTGAAATCTATGTCATCAGGCCCGTAGCAGCACAATGAGTGGATTCAGGTACGATGATTCTAACTGAAATAAGTCACACAGAAAAAGAAACATCATAAGATATCAGTAATACACGGAATGTAAACTTGGCTACACAGGAACTGAATTACAGAACAGAACAGGGTCTCAAATTTAGAAAACCAACTTATGCTTGTTTAAGGGTAAAGGTGAGTTGGGGTGCTGCATAAAACCAGAGATTGAAATGAGCACAGATAAAGTTCCTTAAGCCAAATACGGAATAGACAAGAGCTACTCCTTGCTCAACGAAATGGACTCAACACCGCATATTAAACGCCTGAGAATGTACCTGACTCTTAAGTATCTTAAAACCTATGGATTGCTATGTCTCCGAAAAAGAATCAAGCATGTGTACAGGGACATAAACGCAGCAGTGATAGGATTGGAGAGGTTCGGTGAGCAAATGAAGACCCTTTGAAGTCATATTGCATGGTACCCATTCCACGGGTTTCAACTACCCAGGTTTAAGGTATTCTTCCTTCAGCTAAAACATGCATGTGGAACCTAGAGTATGATCAACCATGTGATCGGGAGACGTGTTCAAATATGTCTCAGTTTTCGTACCCTGGTACTCGGGTGCAACATTCCAGACGCTTTACTAACACTCTCCCGACTTGGAGAGACAGTCCCTTTAAACTCCTGTTTGGCCCAGTTTGCAATTTCTGCGGAAGATGAACAGGAATAGTGAGACGCAATGAGAGACTAGCTGGAGGTGTCTGGACGGGCAAATTTAACTCTCATTTCCCACCAGGAAGAGGAAATAACCAAAGGCTCAGCGTGCCGTGCCGGAACCAGATTAGGGCCTGAAGCCATCCTGCGGTGTTGCGGCCAGCTCACAAGAAAACGAGTTGAAGAAAGGAGCTCAGGGGCACTGTAATTCACAAACCTGCAGAGTTATAAATGACAACTATCGTCCAAAAATATACTGAAGTAAGGCTGCCAAGAGGACTTGAAAGCGGGGCAGAATTGCAGGAAACCGATTTCAGGAGGTAGACTGGAATTGCATTGAAAGCATAGGAAAAGAGGCAGAACGTCCACAATGATGCACTTGGCCAAAAAGGGCGTATGCGTTTTTTCCTGAATATATTCAGGAAAAAACGCATACGCCCTTTTTGGCCAACCAAGCAAGCTTGCAAAGGAAATCTGCACTACAATGAAGTCTCACTTCCCCCCGGTCAAAAGGGCCATCTGAAAAAAGTGTAAAATCCAGAAAGGCAGGACAGGCCATGGAGAACTGGGAGCCTTGTTATGCTGATGGGCGGGATGTCAATTGCCAACAGACACTCGGGAGAAGTGTATGGTGTTTCCTGAAACATCTAAAAAACAAAGCAACAGAGCCTAGGGCACTTCCACTTATGGTCCTATAGCTTAGGGAAATTAAAATCAAAAAGACACAGCCACCCCAATGTTTGGGACGCCTCTATTTACAAGAACCTCGTTTACCGTACAAGTTCAATATCACAGAAAGTGAAAAATGGATAAAGAACTTGTGGTACTTACGTACAATGCAGTATCACTCAGCAGTGAAATCTATGCCATCAGGCCCGTAGCAGCACAATGAGTGGATTCAGGTACGATGATTCTAACTGAAATAAGTCACACAGAAAAAGAAACATCATAAGATATCAGTAATACACGGAATGTAAACTTGGCTACACAGGAACTGAATTACAGAACAGAACAGGGTCTCAAATTTCGAAAACCAACTTATGCTTGTTTAAGGGTAAAGGTGAGTTGGGGTGCTGCATAAAACCAGAGATTGAAATGAGCACAGATAAAGTTCCTTAAGCCAAATATGGAATAGACAAGAGCTACTCCTTGCTCAACGAAATGGACTCAACACCGCATATTAAACGCCTAAGAATGTACCTGACTCTTAAGTATCTTAAAACCGATGGATTGCTATGTCTCCGAAAGAGAATCAAGCGTGTGTACAGGGACATAAACGCAGCAGTGATAGGATTGGAGAGGTTCGGTGAGCAAATGAAGACCCTTTGAAGTCATATTGCATGGTACCCATTCCACGGGTTTCAACTACCCAGGTTTAAGGTATTCTTCCTTCAGCTAAAACATGCATGTGGCACCTAGAGTATGATCAACCATGTGATCGGGAGACGTGTTCAAATATGTCTCAGTTTTCGTACCCTGGTACTCGGGTGCAACATTCCAGACGCTTTACTAACACTCTCCCGACTTGGAGAGTCAGTCCCTTTAACCTCCTGTTTGGCCCAGTTTGCAATTTCTGCGGAAGATGAACAGGAATAGCGAGAACCAATGAGAGACTAGCTGGAGGTGTCTGGACGGGCAAATTTAACTCTCATTTCCCACCAGGAAGAGGAAATAACCAAAGGCTCAGCGTGCCGTGCCGGAACCAGATTAGGGCCTGAAGCCATCCTGCGGTGTTGCGGCCAGCTCACAAGAAAACGAGTTGAAGAAAGGAGCTCAGGGGCACTGTAATTCACAAACCTGCAGAGTTATAAATGACAACTATCGTCCAAAAATATACTGAAGTAAGGCTGCCAAGAGGACTTGAAAGCGGGGCAGAATTGCAGGAAACCGATTTCAGGAGGTAGACTGGAATTGCATTGAAAGCATAGGAAAAGAGGCAGAACGTCCACAATGATGCACTTGGCCAAAAAGGGCGTATGCGTTTTTTCCTGAATATATTCAGGAAAAAACGCATACGCCCTTTTTGGCCAACCAAGCAAGCTTGCAAAGGAAATCTGCACTACAATGAAGTCTCACTTCCCCCCGGTCAAAAGGGCCATCTGAAAAAAGTGTAAAATCCAGAAAGGCAGGACAGGCCATGGAGAACTGGGAGCCTTGTTATGCTGATGGGCGGGATGTAAATTGCCAACAGACACTCGGGAGAAGTGTATGGTGTTTCCTGAAATATCTAAAAAACAAAGCAACAGAGCCTAGGGCACTTCCACTTATGGTCCTATAGCTTAGGGAAATTAAAATCAAAAAGATACAGCCACCCCAATGTTTGGGACGCCTCTGTTTACAAGAACCTCGTTTACCGTACAAGTTCAATATCACAGAAAGTGAAAAATGGATAAAGAACTTGTGGTACTTACGTACAATGCAGTATCACTCAGCAGTGAAATCTATGTCATCAGGCTCGTAGCAGCACAATGAGTGGATTCAGGTACGATGATTCTAACTGAAATAAGTCACACAGAAAAAGAAACATCATAAGATATCAGTAATACACGGAATGTAAACTTGGCTACACAGGAACTGAATTACAGAACAGAACAGGGTCTCAAATTTAGAAAACCAACTTATGCTTGTTTAAGGGTAAAGGTGAGTTGGGGTGCTGCATAAAACCAGAGATTGAAATGAACACAGATAAAGTTCCTTAAGCCAAATATGGAATAGACAAGAGCTACTCCTTGCTCAACGAAATGGACTCAACACCGCATATTAAACGCCTAAGAATGTACCTGACTCTTAAGTATCTTAAAACCGATGGATTGCTATGTCTCCGAAAGAGAATCAAGCATGTGTACAGGGACATAAACGCAGCAGTGATAGGATTGGAGAGGTTCGGTGAGCAAATGAAGACCCTTTGAAGTCATATTGCATGGTACCCATTCCACGGGTTTCAACTACCCAGGTTTAAGGTATTCTTCCTTCAGCTAAAACATGCATGTGGAACCTAGAGTATGATCAACCATGTGATCGGGAGACGTGTTCAAATATGTCTCAGTTTTCGTACCCTGGTACTCGGGTGCAACATTCCAGACGCTTTACTAACACTCTCCCGACTTGGAGAGTCAGTCCCTTTAACCTCCTGTTTGGCCCAGTTTGCAATTTCTGCGGAAGATGAACAGGAATAGCGAGAACCAATGAGAGACTAGCTGGAGGTGTCTGGACGGGCAAATTTAACTCTCATTTCCCACCAGGAAGAGGAAATAACCAAAGGCTCAGCGTGCCGTGCCGGAACCAGATTAGGGCCTGAAGCCATCCTGCGGTGTTGCGGCCAGCTCACAAGAAAACGAGTTGAAGAAAGGAGCTCAGGGGCACTGTAATTCACAAACCTGCAGAGTTATAAATGACAACTATCGTCCAAAAATATACTGAAGTAAGGCTGCCAAGAGGACTTGAAAGCGGGGCAGAATTGCAGGAAACCGATTTCAGGAGGTAGACTGGAATTGTATTGAAAGCATAGGAAAAGAGGCAGAACGTCCACAATGATGCACTTGGCCAAAAAGGGCATATGCGTTTTTTCCTGAATATATTCAGGAAAAAACGCATACGCCCTTTTTGGCCAACCAAGCAAGCTTGCAAAGGAAATCTGCACTACAATGAAGTCTCACTTCCCCCCGGTCAAAAGGGCCATCTGAAAAAAGTGTAAAATCCAGAAAGGCAGGACAGGCCATGGAGAACTGGGAGCCTTGTTATGCTGATGGGCGGGATGTAAACTGCCAACAGACACTCGGGAGAAGTGTATGGTGTTTCCTGAAACATCTAAAAAACAAAGCAACAGAGCCTAGGGCACTTCCACTTATGGTCCTATAGCTTAGGGAAATTAAAATCAAAAAGACACAGCCACCCCAATGTTTGGGACGCCTCTGTTTACAAGAACCTCGTTTACCGTACAAGTTCAATATCACAGAAAGTGAAAAATGGATAAAGAACTTGTGGTACTTACGTACAATGCAGTATCACTCAGCAGTGAAATCTATGTCATCAGGCCCGTAGCAGCACAATGAGTGGATTCAGGTACGATGATTCTAACTGAAATAAGTCACACAGAAAAAGAAACATCATAAGATATCAGTAATACACGGAATGTAAACTTGGCTACACAGGAACTGAATTACAGAACAGAACAGGGTCTCAAATTTAGAAAACCAACTTATGCTTGTTTAAGGGTAAAGGTGAGTTGGGGTGCTGCATAAAACCAGAGATTGAAATGAGCACAGATAAAGTTCCTTAAGCCAAATATGGAATAGACAAGAGCTACTCCTTGCTCAACGAAATGGACTCAACACCGCATATTAAACGCCTGAGAATGTACCTGACTCTTAAGTATCTTAAAACCGATGGATTGCTATGTCTCCGAAAGAGAATCAAGCATGTGTACAGGGACATAAACGCAGCAGTGATAGGATTGGAGAGGTTCGGTGAGCAAATGAAGACCCTTTGAAGTCATATTGCATGGTACCCATTCCACGGGTTTCAACTACCCAGGTTTAAGGTATTCTTCCTTCAGCTAAAACATGCATGTGGAACCTAGAGTATGATCAACCATGTGATCGGGAGACGTGTTCAAATATGTCTCAGTTTTCGTACCCTGGTACTCGGGTGCAATATTCCAGACGCTTTACTAACACTCTCCCGCCTTGGAGAGACAGTCCCTTTAAACTCCTGTTTGGCCCAGTTTGCAATTTCTGCGGAAGATGAACAGGAATAGCGAGAACCAATGAGAGACTAGCTGGAGGTGTCTGGACGGGCAAATTTAACTCTCATTTCCCACCAGGAAGAGGAAATAACCAAAGGCTCAGCGTGCCGTGCCGGAACCAGATTAGGGCCTGAAGCCATCCTGCGGTGTTGCGGCCAGCTCACAAGAAAACGAGTTGAAGAAAGGAGCTCAGGGGCACTGTAATTCACAAACCTGCAGAGTTATAAATGACAACTATCGTCCAAAAATATACTGAAGTAAGGCTGCCAAGAGGACTTGAAAGCGGGGCAGAATTGCAGGAAACCGATTTCAGGAGGTAGACTGGAATTGCATTGAAAGCATAGGAAAAGAGGCAGAACGTCCACAAGGATGCACTTGGCCAAAAAGGGCGTATGCGTTTTTTCCTGAATATATTCAGGAAAAAACGCATACGCCCTTTTTGGCCAACCAAGCAAGCTTGCAAAGGAAATCTGCACTACAATGAAGTCTCACTTCCCCCCGGTCAAAAGGGCCATCTGAAAAAAGTGTAAAATCCAGAAAGGCAGGACAGGCCATGGAGAACTGGGAGCCTTGTTATGCTGATGGGCGGGATGTCAATTGCCAACAGACACTCGGGAGAAGTGTATGGTGTTTCCTGAAACATCTAAAAAACAAAGCAACAGAGCCTAGGGCACGTCCACTTATGGTCCTATAGCTTAGGGAAATTAAAATCAAAAAGACACAGCCACCCCAATGTTTGGGACGCCTCTGTTTACAAGAACCTCGTTTACCGTACAAGTTCAATATCACAGAAAGTGAAAAATGGATAAAGAACTTGTGGTACTTACGTACAATGCAGTATCACTCAGCAGTGAAATCTATGCCATCAGGCCCGTAGCAGCACAATGAGTGGATTCAGGTACGATGATTCTAACTGAAATAAGTCACACAGAAAAAGAAACATCATAAGATATCAGTAATACACGGAATGTAAACTTGGCTACACAGGAACTGAATTACAGAACAGAACAGGGTCTCAAATTTAGAAAACCAACTTATGCTTGTTTAAGGGTAAAGGTGAGTTGGGGTGCTGCATAAAACCAGAGATTGAAATGAGCACAGATAAAGTTCCTTAAGCCAAATACGGAATAGACAAGAGCTACTCCTTGCTCAACGAAATGGACTCAACACCGCATATTAAACGCCTAAGAATGTACCTGACTCTTAAGTATCTTAAAACCGATGGATTGCTATGTCTCCGAAAGAGAATCAAGCATGTGTACAGGGACATAAACGCAGCAGTGATAGGATTGGAGAGGTTCGGTGAGCAAATGAAGACCCTTTGAAGTCATATTGCATGGTACCCATTCCACGGGTTTCAACTACCCAGGTTTAAGGTATTCTTCCTTCAGCTAAAACATGCATGTGGAACCTAGAGTATGATCAACCATGTGATCGGGAGACGTGTTCAAATATGTCTCAGTTTTCGTACCCTGGTACTCGGGTGCAACATTCCAGACGCTTTACTAACACTCTCCCGACTTGGAGAGTCAGTCCCTTTAACCTCCTGTTTGGCCCAGTTTGCAATTTCTGCGGAAGATGAACAGGAATAGCGAGAACCAATGAGAGACTAGCTGGAGGTGTCTGGACGGGCAAATTTAACTCTCATTTCCCACCAGGAAGAGGAAATAACCAAAGGCTCAGCGTGCCGTGCCGGAACCAGATTAGGGCCTGAAGCCATCCTGCGGTGTTGCGGCCAGCTCACAAGAAAACGAGTTGAAGAAAGGAGCTCAGGGGCACTGTAATTCACAAACCTGCAGAGTTATAAATGACAACTATCGTCCAAAAATATACTGAAGTAAGGCTGCCAAGAGGACTTGAAAGCGGGGCAGAATTGCAGGAAACCGATTTCAGGAGGTAGACTGGAATTGCATTGAAAGCATAGGAAAAGAGGCAGAACGTCCACAATGATGCACTTGGCCAAAAAGGGCGTATGCGTTTTTTCCTGAATATATTCAGGAAAAAACGCATACGCCCTTTTTGGCCAACCAAGCAAGCTTGCAAAGGAAATCTGCACTACAATGAAGTCTCACTTCCCCCCGGTCAAAAGGGCCATCTGAAAAAAGTGTAAAATCCAGAAAGGCAGGACAGGCCATGGAGAACTGGGAGCCTTGTTATGCTGATGGGCGGGATGTCAATTGCCAACAGACACTCGGGAGAAGTGTATGGTGTTTCCTGAAACATCTAAAAAACAAAGCAACAGAGCCTAGGGCACTTCCACTTATGGTCCTATAGCTTAGGGAAATTAAAATCAAAAAGACACAGCCACCCCAATGTTTGGGACGCCTCTGTTTACAAGAACCTCGTTTACCGTACAAGTTCAATATCACAGAAAGTGAAAAATGGATAAAGAACTTGTGGTACTTACGTACAATGCAGTATCACTCAGCAGTGAAATCTATGTCATCAGGCCCGTAGCAGCACAATGAGTGGATTCAGGTACGATGATTCTAACTGAAATAAGTCACACAGAAAAAGAAACATCATAAGATATCAGTAATACACGGAATGTAAACTTGGCTACACAGTAACTGAATTACAGAACAGAACAGGGTCTCAAATTTAGAAAACCAACTTATGCTTGTTTAAGGGTAAAGGTGAGTTGGGGTGCTGCATAAAACCAGAGATTGAAATGAGCACAGATAAAGTTCCTTAAGCCAAATATGGAATAGACAAGAGCTACTCCTTGCTCAACGAAATGGACTCAACACCGCATATTAAACGCCTAAGAATGTACCTGACTCTTAAGTATCTTAAAACCGATGGATTGCTATGTCTCCGAAAGAGAATCAAGCATGTGTACAGGGACATAAACGCAGCAGTGATAGGATTGGAGAGGTTCGGTGAGCAAATGAAGACCCTTTGAAGTCATATTGCATGGTACCCATTCCACGGGTTTCAACTACCCAGGTTTAAGGTATTCTTCCTTCAGCTAAAACATGCATGTGGAACCTAGAGTATGATCAACCATGTGATCGGGAGACGTGTTCAAATATGTCTCAGTTTTCGTACCCTGGTACTCGGGTGCAACATTCCAGACGCTTTACTAACACTCTCCCGACTTGGAGAGTCAGTCCCTTTAACCTCCTGTTTGGCCCAGTTTGCAATTTCTGCGGAAGATGAACAGGAATAGCGAGAACCAATGAGAGACTAGCTGGAGGTGTCTGGACGGGCAAATTTAACTCTCATTTCCCACCAGGAAGAGGAAATAACCAAAGGCTCAGCGTGCCGTGCCGGAACCAGATTAGGGCCTGAAGCCATCCTGCGGTGTTGCGGCCAGCTCACAAGAAAACGAGTTGAAGAAAGGAGCTCAGGGGCACTGTAATTCACAAACCTGCAGAGTTATAAATGACAACTATCGTCCAAAAATATACTGAAGTAAGGCTGCCAAGAGGACTTGAAAGCGGGGCAGAATTGCAGGAAACCGATTTCAGGAGGTAGACTGGAATTGTATTGAAAGCATAGGAAAAGAGGCAGAACGTCCACAATGATGCACTTGGCCAAAAAGGGCATATGCGTTTTTTCCTGAATATATTCAGGAAAAAACGCATACGCCCTTTTTGGCCAACCAAGCAAGCTTGCAAAGGAAATCTGCACTACAATGAAGTCTCACTTCCCCCCGGTCAAAAGGGCCATCTGAAAAAAGTGTAAAATCCAGAAAGGCAGGACAGGCCATGGAGAACTGGGAGCCTTGTTATGCTGATGGGCGGGATGTAAACTGCCAACAGACACTCGGGAGAAGTGTATGGTGTTTCCTGAAACATCTAAAAAACAAAGCAACAGAGCCTAGGGCACTTCCACTTATGGTCCTATAGCTTAGGGAAATTAAAATCAAAAAGACACAGCCACCCCAATGTTTGGGACGCCTCTGTTTACAAGAACCTCGTTTACCGTACAAGTTCAATATCACAGAAAGTGAAAAATGGATAAAGAACTTGTGGTACTTACGTACAATGCAGTATCACTCAGCAGTGAAATCTATGTCATCAGGCCCGTAGCAGCACAATGAGTGGATTCAGGTACGATGATTCTAACTGAAATAAGTCACACAGAAAAAGAAACATCATAAGATATCAGTAATACACGGAATGTAAACTTGGCTACACAGGAACTGAATTACAGAACAGAACAGGGTCTCAAATTTAGAAAACCAACTTATGCTTGTTTAAGGGTAAAGGTGAGTTGGGGTGCTGCATAAAACCAGAGATTGAAATGAGCACAGATAAAGTTCCTTAAGCCAAATATGGAATAGACAAGAGCTACTCCTTGCTCAACGAAATGGACTCAACACCGCATATTAAACGCCTGAGAATGTACCTGACTCTTAAGTATCTTAAAACCGATGGATTGCTATGTCTCCGAAAGAGAATCAAGCATGTGTACAGGGACATAAACGCAGCAGTGATAGGATTGGAGAGGTTCGGTGAGCAAATGAAGACCCTTTGAAGTCATATTGCATGGTACCCATTCCACGGGTTTCAACTACCCAGGTTTAAGGTATTCTTCCTTCAGCTAAAACATGCATGTGGAACCTAGAGTATGATCAACCATGTGATCGGGAGACGTGTTCAAATATGTCTCAGTTTTTGTACCCTGGTACTCGGGTGCAATATTCCAGACGCTTTACTAACACTCTCCCGCCTTGGAGAGACAGTCCCTTTAAACTCCTGTTTGGCCCAGTTTGCAATTTCTGCGGAAGATGAACAGGAATAGCGAGAACCAATGAGAGACTAGCTGGAGGTGTCTGGACGGGCAAATTTAACTCTCATTTCCCACCAGGAAGAGGAAATAACCAAAGGCTCAGCGTGCCGTGCCGGAACCAGATTAGGGCCTGAAGCCATCCTGCGGTGTTGCGGCCAGCTCACAAGAAAACGAGTTGAAGAAAGGAGCTCAGGGGCACTGTAATTCACAAACCTGCAGAGTTATAAATGACAACTATCGTCCAAAAATATACTGAAGTAAGGCTGCCAAGAGGACTTGAAAGCGGGGCAGAATTGCAGGAAACCGATTTCAGGAGGTAGACTGGAATTGCATTGAAAGCATAGGAAAAGAGGCAGAACGTCCACAAGGATGCACTTGGCCAAAAAGGGCGTATGCGTTTTTTCCTGAATATATTCAGGAAAAAACGCATACGCCCTTTTTGGCCAACCAAGCAAGCTTGCAAAGGAAATCTGCACTACAATGAAGTCTCACTTCCCCCCGGTCAAAAGGGCCATCTGAAAAAAGTGTAAAATCCAGAAAGGCAGGACAGGCCATGGAGAACTGGGAGCCTTGTTATGCTGATGGGCGGGATGTCAATTGCCAACAGACACTCGGGAGAAGTGTATGGTGTTTCCTGAAACATCTAAAAAACAAAGCAACAGAGCCTAGGGCACGTCCACTTATGGTCCTATAGCTTAGGGAAATTAAAATCAAAAAGACACAGCCACCCCAATGTTTGGGACGCCTCTGTTTACAAGAACCTCGTTTACCGTACAAGTTCAATATCACAGAAAGTGAAAAATGGATAAAGAACTTGTGGTACTTACGTACAATGCAGTATCACTCAGCAGTGAAATCTATGCCATCAGGCCCGTAGCAGCACAATGAGTGGATTCAGGTACGATGATTCTAACTGAAATAAGTCAAACAGAAAAAGAAACATCATAAGATATCAGTAATACACGGAATGTAAACTTGGCTACACAGGAACTGAATTACAGAACAGAACAG
Organism: Globicephala melas; assembly: GCF_963455315.2. Taxonomy (NCBI): domain Eukaryota; kingdom Metazoa; phylum Chordata; class Mammalia; order Artiodactyla; family Delphinidae; genus Globicephala; species Globicephala melas. The sequence continues at coordinate 339,036 of NW_027207288.1, forward strand.
GGTCTCAAATTTAGAAAACCAACTTATGCTTGTTTAAGGGTAAAGGTGAGTTGGGGTGCTGCATAAAACCAGAGATTGAAATGAGCACAGATAAAGTTCCTTAAGCCAAATATGGAATAGACAAGAGCTACTCCTTGCTCAACGAAATGGACTCAACACCGCATATTAAACGCCTAAGAATGTACCTGACTCTTAAGTATCTTAAAACCGATGGATTGCTATGTCTCCGAAAGAGAATCAAGCATGTGTACAGGGACATAAACGCAGCAGTGATAGGATTGGAGAGGTTCGGTGAGCAAATGAAGACCCTTTGAAGTCATATTGCATGGTACCCATTCCACGGGTTTCAACTACCCAGGTTTAAGGTATTCTTCCTTCAGCTAAAACATGCATGTGGAACCTAGAGTATGATCAACCATGTGATCGGGAGACGTGTTCAAATATGTCTCAGTTTTCGTACCCTGGTACTCGGGTGCAACATTCCAGACGCTTTACTAACACTCTCCCGACTTGGAGAGTCAGTCCCTTTAACCTCCTGTTTGGCCCAGTTTGCAATTTCTGCGGAAGATGAACAGGAATAGCGAGAACCAATGAGAGACTAGCTGGAGGTGTCTGGACGGGCAAATTTAACTCTCATTTCCCACCAGGAAGAGGAAATAACCAAAGGCTCAGCGTGCCGTGCCGGAACCAGATTAGGGCCTGAAGCCATCCTGCGGTGTTGCGGCCAGCTCACAAGAAAACGAGTTGAAGAAAGGAGCTCAGGGGCACTGTAATTCACAAACCTGCAGAGTTATAAATGACAACTATCGTCCAAAAATATACTGAAGTAAGGCTGCCAAGAGGACTTGAAAGCGGGGCAGAATTGCAGGAAACCGATTTCAGGAGGTAGACTGGAATTGCATTGAAAGCATAGGAAAAGAGGCAGAACGTCCACAATGATGCACTTGGCCAAAAAGGGCGTATGCGTTTTTTCCTGAATATATTCAGGAAAAAACGCATACGCCCTTTTTGGCCAACCAAGCAAGCTTGCAAAGGAAATCTGCACTACAATGAAGTCTCACTTCCCCCCGGTCAAAAGGGCCATCTGAAAAAAGTGTAAAATCCAGAAAGGCAGGACAGGCCATGGAGAACTGGGAGCCTTGTTATGCTGATGGGCGGGATGTCAATTGCCAACAGACACTCGGGAGAAGTGTATGGTGTTTCCTGAAACATCTAAAAAACAAAGCAACAGAGCCTAGGGCACTTCCACTTATGGTCCTATAGCTTAGGGAAATTAAAATCAAAAAGACACAGCCACCCCAATGTTTGGGACGCCTCTGTTTACAAGAACCTCGTTTACCGTACAAGTTCAATATCACAGAAAGTGAAAAATGGATAAAGAACTTGTGGTACTTACGTACAATGCAGTATCACTCAGCAGTGAAATCTATGTCATCAGGCCCGTAGCAGCACAATGAGTGGATTCAGGTACGATGATTCTAACTGAAATAAGTCACACAGAAAAAGAAACATCATAAGATATCAGTAATACACGGAATGTAAACTTGGCTACACAGGAACTGAATTACAGAACAGAACAGGGTCTCAAATTTAGAAAACCAACTTATGCTTGTTTAAGGGTAAAGGTGAGTTGGGGTGCTGCATAAAACCAGAGATTGAAATGAGCACAGATAAAGTTCCTTAAGCCAAATATGGAATAGACAAGAGCTACTCCTTGCTCAACGAAATGGACTCAACACCGCATATTAAACGCCTGAGAATGTACCTGACTCTTAAGTATCTTAAAACCGATGGATTGCTATGTCTCCGAAAGAGAATCAAGCATGTGTACAGGGACATAAACGCAGCAGTGATAGGATTGGAGAGGTTCGGTGAGCAAATGAAGACCCTTTGAAGTCATATTGCATGGTACCCATTCCACGGGTTTCAACTACCCAGGTTTAAGGTATTCTTCCTTCAGCTAAAACATGCATGTGGAACCTAGAGTATGATCAACCATGTGATCGGGAGACGTGTTCAAATATGTCTCAGTTTTCGTACCCTGGTACTCGGGTGCAATATTCCAGACGCTTTACTAACACTCTCCCGCCTTGGAGAGACAGTCCCTTTAAACTCCTGTTTGGCCCAGTTTGCAATTTCTGCGGAAGATGAACAGGAATAGGGAGAACCAATGAGAGACTAGCTGGAGGTGTCTGGACGGGCAAATTTAACTCTCATTTCCCACCAGGAAGAGGAAATAACCAAAGGCTCAGCGTGCCGTGCCGGAACCAGATTAGGGCCTGAAGCCATCCTGCGGTGTTGCGGCCAGCTCACAAGAAAACGAGTTGAAGAAAGGAGCTCAGGGGCACTGTAATTCACAAACCTGCAGAGTTATAAATGACAACTATCGTCCAAAAATATACTGAAGTAAGGCTGCCAAGAGGACTTGAAAGCGGGGCAGAATTGCAGGAAACCGATTTCAGGAGGTAGACTGGAATTGCATTGAAAGCATAGGAAAAGAGGCAGAACGTCCACAAGGATGCACTTGGCCAAAAAGGGCGTATGCGTTTTTTCCTGAATATATTCAGGAAAAAACGCATACGCCCTTTTTGGCCAACCAAGCAAGCTTGCAAAGGAAATCTGCACTACAATGAAGTCTCACTTCCCCCCGGTCAAAAGGGCCATCTGAAAAAAGTGTAAAATCCAGAAAGGCAGGACAGGCCATGGAGAACTGGGAGCCTTGTTATGCTGATGGGCGGGATGTCAATTGCCAACAGACACTCGGGAGAAGTGTATGGTGTTTCCTGAAACATCTAAAAAACAAAGCAACAGAGCCTAGGGCACGTCCACTTATGGTCCTATAGCTTAGGGAAATTAAAATCAAAAAGACACAGCCACCCCAATGTTTGGGACGCCTCTGTTTACAAGAACCTCGTTTACCGTACAAGTTCAATATCACAGAAAGTGAAAAATGGATAAAGAACTTGTGGTACTTACGTACAATGCAGTATCACTCAGCAGTGAAATCTATGTCATCAGGCCCGTAGCAGCACAATGAGTGGATTCAGGTACGATGATTCTAACTGAAATAAGTCACACAGAAAAAGAAACATCATAAGATATCAGTAATACACGGAATGTAAACTTGGCTACACAGGAACTGAATTACAGAACAGAACAGGGTCTCAAATTTAGAAAACCAACTTATGCTTTTTTAAGGGTAAAGGTGAGTTGGGGTGCTGCATAAAACCAGAGATTGAAATGAGCACAGATAAAGTTCCTTAAGCCAAATATGGAATAGACAAGAGCTACTCCTTGCTCAACGAAATGGACTCAACACCGCATATTAAACGCCTAAGAATGTACCTGACTCTTAAGTATCTTAAAACCTATGGATTGCTATGTCTCCGAAAGAGAATCAAGGCATGTGTACAGGGACATAAACGCAGCAGTGATAGGATTGGAGAGGTTCGGTGAGCAAATGAAGACCCTTTGAAGTCATATTGCATGGTACCCATTCCACGGGTTTCAACTACCCAGGTTTAAGGTATTCTTCCTTCAGCTAAAACATGCATGTGGAACCTAGAGTATGATCAACCATGTGATCGGGAGACGTGTTCAAATATGTCTCAGTTTTCGTACCCTGGTACTCGGGTGCAACATTCCAGACGTTTTACTAACACTCTCCCGACTTGGAGAGTCAGTCCCTTTAACCTCCTGTTTGGCCCAGTTTGCAATTTCTGCGGAAGATGAACAGGAATAGCGAGAACCAATGAGAGACTAGCTGGAGGTGTCTGGACGGGCAAATTTAACTCTCATTTCCCACCAGGAAGAGGAAATAACCAAAGGCTCAGCGTGCCATGCCGGAACCAGATTAGGGCCTGAAGCCATCCTGCGGTGTTGCGGCCAGCTCACAAGAAAACGAGTTGAAGAAAGGAGCTCAGGGGCACTGTAATTCACAAACCTGCAGAGTTATAAATGACAACTATCGTCCAAAAATATACTGAAGTAAGGCTGCCAAGAGGACTTGAAAGCGGGGCAGAATTGCAGGAAACCGATTTCAGGAGGTAGACTGGAATTGCATTGAAAGCATAGGAAAAGAGGCAGAACGTCCACAATGATGCACTTGGCCAAAAAGGGCGTATGCGTTTTTTCCTGAATATATTCAGGAAAAAACGCATACGCCCTTTTTGGCCAACCAAGCAAGCTTGCAAAGGAAATCTGCACTACAATGAAGTCTCACTTCCCCCCGGTCAAAAGGGCCATCTGAAAAAAGTGTAAAATCCAGAAAGGCAGGACAGGCCATGGAGAACTGGGAGCCTTGTTATGCTGATGGGCGGGATGTCAATTGCCAACAGACACTCGGGAGAAGTGTATGGTGTTTCCTGAAACATCTAAAAAACAAAGCAACAGAGCCTAGGGCACTTCCACTTATGGTCCTATAGCTTAGGGAAATTAAAATCAAAAAGACACAGCCACCCCAATGTTTGGGACGCCTCTGTTTACAAGAACCTCGTTTACCGTACAAGTTCAATATCACAGAAAGTGAAAAATGGATAAAGAACTTGTGGTACTTACGTACAATGCAGTATCACTCAGCAGTGAAATCTATGTCATCAGGCCCGTAGCAGCACAATGAGTGGATTCAGGTACGATGATTCTAACTGAAATAAGTCACACAGAAAAAGAAACATCATAAGATATCAGTAATACACGGAATGTAAACTTGGCTACACAGGAACTGAATTACAGAACAGAACAGGGTCTCAAATTTAGAAAACCAACTTATGCTTTTTTAAGGGTAAAGGTGAGTTGGGGTGCTGCATAAAACCAGAGATTGAAATGAGCACAGATAAAGTTCCTTAAGCCAAATATGGAATAGACAAGAGCTACTCCTTGCTCAACGAAATGGACTCAACACCGCATATTAAACGCCTAAGAATGTACCTGACTCTTAAGTATCTTAAAACCTATGGATTGCTATGTCTCCGAAAGAGAATCAAGGCATGTGTACAGGGACATAAACGCAGCAGTGATAGGATTGGAGAGGTTCGGTGAGCAAATGAAGACCCTTTGAAGTCATATTGCATGGTACCCATTCCACGGGTTTCAACTACCCAGGTTTAAGGTATTCTTCCTTCAGCTAAAACATGCATGTGGAACCTAGAGTATGATCAACCATGTGATCGGGAGACGTGTTCAAATATGTCTCAGTTTTCGTACCCTGGTACTCGGGTGCAACATTCCAGACGCTTTACTAACACTCTCCCGACTTGGAGAGTCAGTCCCTTTAACCTCCTGTTTGGCCCAGTTTGCAATTTCTGCGGAAGATGAACAGGAATAGCGAGAACCAATGAGAGACTAGCTGGAGGTGTCTGGACGGGCAAATTTAACTCTCATTTCCCACCAGGAAGAGGAAATAACCAAAGGCTCAGCGTGCCGTGCCGGAACCAGATTAGGGCCTGAAGCCATCCTGCGGTGTTGCGGCCAGCTCACAAGAAAACGAGTTGAAGAAAGGAGCTCAGGGGCACTGTAATTCACAAACCTGCAGAGTTATAAATGACAACTATCGTCCAAAAATATACTGAAGTAAGGCTGCCAAGAGGACTTGAAAGCGGGGCAGAATTGCAGGAAACCGATTTCAGGAGGTATACTGGAATTGCATTGAAAGCATAGGAAAAGAGGCAGAACGTCCACAATGATGCACTTGGCCAAAAAGGGCGTATGCGTTTTTTCCTGAATATATTCAGGAAAAAACGCATACGCCCTTTTTGGCCAACCAAGCAAGCTTGCAAAGGAAATCTGCACTACAATGAAGTCTCACTTCCCCCCGGTCAAAAGGGCCATCTGAAAAAAGTGTAAAATCCAGAAAGGCAGGACAGGCCATGGAGAACTGGGAGCCTTGTTATGCTGATGGGCGGGATGTCAATTGCCAACAGACACTCGGGAGAAGTGTATGGTGTTTCCTGAAACATCTAAAAAACAAAGCAACAGAGCCTAGGGCACTTCCACTTATGGTCCTATAGCTTAGGGAAATTAAAATCAAAAAGACACAGCCACCCCAATGTTTGGGACGCCTCTGTTTACAAGAACCTCGTTTACCGTACAAGTTCAATATCACAGAAAGTGAAAAATGGATAAAGAACTTGTGGTACTTACGTACAATGCAGTATCACTCAGCAGTGAAATCTATGTCATCAGGCCCGTAGCAGCACAATGAGTGGATTCAGGTACGATGATTCTAACTGAAATAAGTCACACAGAAAAAGAAACATCATAAGATATCAGTAATACACGGAATGTAAACTTGGCTACACAGGAACTGAATTACAGAACAGAACAGGGTCTCAAATTTAGAAAACCAACTTATGCTTGTTTAAGGGTAAAGGTGAGTTGGGGTGCTGCATAAAACCAGAGATTGAAATGAGCACAGATAAAGTTCCTTAAGCCAAATACGGAATAGACAAGAGCTACTCCTTGCTCAACGAAATGGACTCAACACCGCATATTAAACGCCTAAGAATGTACCTGACTCTTAAGTATCTTAAAACCTATGGATTGCTATGTCTCCGAAAGAGAATCAAGCGTGTGTACAGGGACATAAACGCAGCAGTGATAGGATTGGAGAGGTTCGGTGAGCAAATGAAGACCCTTTGAAGTCATATTGCATGGTACCCATTCCACGGGTTTCAACTACCCAGGTTTAAGGTATTCTTCCTTCAGCTAAAACATGCATGTGGAACCTAGAGTATGATCAACCATGTGATTGGGAGACGTGTTCAAATATGTCTCAGTTTTCGTACCCTGGTACTCGGGTGCAACATTCCAGACGCTTTACTAACACTCTCCCGACTTGGAGAGTCAGTCCCTTTAACCTCCTGTTTGGCCCAGTTTGCAATTTCTGCGGAAGATGAACAGGAATAGCGAGAACCAATGAGAGACTAGCTGGAGGTGTCTGGACGGGCAAATTTAACTCTCATTTCCCACCAGGAAGAGGAAATAACCAAAGGCTCAGCGTGCCGTGCCGGAACCAGATTAGGGCCTGAAGCCATCCTGCGGTGTTGCGGCCAGCTCACAAGAAAACGAGTTGAAGAAAGGAGCTCAGGGGCACTGTAATTCACAAACCTGCAGAGTTATAAATGACAACTATCGTCCAAAAATATACTGAAGTAAGGCTGCCAAGAGGACTTGAAAGCGGGGCAGAATTGCAGGAAACCGATTTCAGGAGGTAGACTGGAATTGCATTGAAAGCATAGGAAAAGAGGCAGAACGTCCACAATGATGCACTTGGCCAAAAAGGGCGTATGCGTTTTTTCCTGAATATATTCAGGAAAAAACGCATACGCCCTTTTTGGCCAACCAAGCAAGCTTGCAAAGGAAATCTGCACTACAATGAAGTCTCACTTCCCCCCGGTCAAAAGGGCCATCTGAAAAAAGTGTAAAATCCAGAAAGGCAGGACAGGCCATGGAGAACTGGGAGCCTTGTTATGCTGATGGGCGGGATGTCAATTGCCAACAGACACTCGGGAGAAGTGTATGGTGTTTCCTGAAACATCTAAAAAACAAAGCAACAGAGCCTAGGGCACTTCCACTTATGGTCCTATAGCTTAGGGAAATTAAAATCAAAAAGATACAGCCACCCCAATGTTTGGGACGCCTCTGTTTACAAGAACCTCGTTTACCGTACAAGTTCAATATCACAGAAAGTGAAAAATGGATAAAGAACTTGTGGTACTTACGTACAATGCAGTATCACTCAGCAGTGAAATCTATGTCATCAGGCCCGTAGCAGCACAATGAGTGGATTCAGGTACGATGATTCTAACTGAAATAAGTCACACAGAAAAAGAAACATCATAAGATATCAGTAATACACGGAATGTAAACTTGGCTACACAGGAACTGAATTACAGAACAGAACAGGGTCTCAAATTTAGAAAACCAACTTATGCTTGCTTAAGGGTAAAGGTGAGTTGGGGTGCTGCATAAAACCAGAGATTGAAATGAGCACAGATAAAGTTCCTTAAGCCAAATATGGAATAGACAAGAGCTACTCCTTGCTCAACGAAATGGACTCAACACCGCATATTAAACGCCTAAGAATGTACCTGACTCTTAAGTATCTTAAAACCTATGGATTGCTATGTCTCCGAAAGAGAATCAAGCATGTGTACAGGGACATAAACGCAGCAGTGATAGGATTGGAGAGGTTCGGTGAGCAAATGAAGACCCTTTGAAGTCATATTGCATGGTACCCATTCCACGGGTTTCAACTACCCAGGTTTAAGGTATTCTTCCTTCAGCTAAAACATGCATGTGGAACCTAGAGTATGATCAACCATGCGATCGGGAGACGTGTTCAAATATGTCTCAGTTTTCGTACCCTGGTACTCGGGTGCAACATTCCAGACGCTTTACTAACACTCTCCCGACTTGGAGAGTCAGTCCCTTTAACCTCCTGTTTGGCCCAGTTTGCAATTTCTGCGGAAGATGAACAGGAATAGCGAGAACCAATGAGAGACTAGCTGGAGGTGTCTGGACGGGCAAATTTAACTCTCATTTCCCACCAGGAAGAGGAAATAACCAAAGGCTCAGCGTGCCGTGCCGGAACCAGATTAGGGCCTGAAGCCATCCTGCGGTGTTGCGGCCAGCTCACAAGAAAACGAGTTGAAGAAAGGAGCTCAGGGGCACTGTAATTCACAAACCTGCAGAGTTATAAATGACAGCTATCGTCCAAAAATATACTGAAGTAAGGCTGCCAAGAGGACTTGAAAGCGGGGCAGAATTGCAGGAAACCGATTTCAGGAGGTAGACTGGAATTGCATTGAAAGCATAGGAAAAGAGGCAGAACGTCCACAATGATGCACTTGGCCAAAAAGGGCGTATGCGTTTTTTCCTGAATATATTCAGGAAAAAACGCATACGCCCTTTTTGGCCAACCAAGCAAGCTTGCAAAGGAAATCTGCACTACAATGAAGTCTCACTTCCCCCCGGTCAAAAGGGCCATCTGAAAAAAGTGTAAAATCCAGAAAGGCAGGACAGGCCATGGAGAACTGGGAGCCTTGTTATGCTGATGGGCGGGATGTAAATTGCCAACAGACACTAGGGAGAAGTGTATGGTGTTTCCTGAAACATCTAAAAAACAAAGCAACAGAGCCTAGGGCACTTCCACTTATGGTCCTATAGCTTAGGGAAATTAAAATCAAAAAGATACAGCCACCCCAATGTTTGGGACGCCTCTGTTTACAACAACCTCGTTTACCGTACAAGTTCAATATCACAGAAAGTGAAAAATGGATAAAGAACTTGTGGTACTTACGTACAATGCAGTATCACTCAGCAGTGAAATCTATGTCATCAGGCCCGTAGCAGCACAATGAGTGGATTCAGGTACGATGATTCTAACTGAAATAAGTCACACAGAAAAAGAAACATCATAAGATATCAGTAATACACGGAATGTAAACTTGGCTACACAGGAACTAAATTACAGAACAGAACAGGGTCTCAAATTTAGAAAACCAACTTATGCTTGTTTAAGGGTAAAGGTGAGTTGGGGTGCTGCATAAAACCAGAGATTGAAATGAGCACAGATAAAGTTCCTTAAGCCAAATATGGAATAGACAAGAGCTACTCCTTGCTCAACGAAATGGACTCAACACCGCATATTAAACGCCTAAGAATGTACCTGACTCTTAAGTATCTTAAAACCTATGGATTGCTATGTCTCCGAAAGAGAATCAAGCATGTGTACAGGGACATAAACGCAGCAGTGATAGGATTGGAGAGGTTCGGTGAGCAAATGAAGACCCTTTGAAGTCATATTACATGGTACCCATTCCACGGGTTTCAACTACCCAGGTTTAAGGTATTCTTCCTTCAGCTAAAACATGCATGTGGAACCTAGAGTATAATCAACCATGCGATCGGGAGACGTGTTCAAATATGTCTCAGTTTTCGTACCCTGGTACTCGGGTGCAACATTCCAGACGCTTTACTAACACTCTCCCGACTTGGAGAGTCAGTCCCTTTAACCTCCTGTTTGGCCCAGTTTGCAATTTCTGCGGAAGATGAACAGGAATAGCGAGAACCAATGAGAGACTAGCTGGAAGTGTCTGGACGAGCAAATTTAACTCTCATTTCCCACCAGGAAGAGGAAATAACCAAAGGCTCAGCGTGCCGTGCCGGAACCAGATTAGGGCCTGAAGGCATCCTGCGGTGTTGCGGCCAGCTCACAAGAAAACGAGTTGAAGAAAGGAGCTCAGGGGCACTGTAATTCACAAACCTGCAGAGTTATAAATGACAACTATCGTCCAAAAATATACTGAAGTAAGGCTGCCAAGAGGACTTGAAAGCGGAGCAGAATTGCAGGAAACCGATTTCAGGAGGTAGACTGGAATTGCATTGAAAGCATAGGAAAAGAGGCAGAACGTCCACAATGATGCACTTGGCCAAAAAGGGCGTATGCGTTTTTTCCTGAATATATTCAGGAAAAAACGCATACGCCCTTTTTGGCCAACCAAGCAAGCTTGCAAAGGAAATCTGCACTACAATGAAGTCTCACTTCCCCCCGGTCAAAAGGGCCATCTGAAAAAAGTGTAAAATCCAGAAAGGCAGGACAGGCCATGGAGAACTGGGAGCCTTGTTATGCTGATGGGCGGGATGTCAATTGCCAACAGACACTCGGGAGAAGTGTATGGTGTTTCCTGAAACATCTAAAAAACAAAGCAACAGAGCCTAGGGCACTTCCACTTATGGTCCTATAGCTTAGGGAAATTAAAATCAAAAAGATACAGCCACCCCAATGTTTGGGACGCCTCTGTTTACAAGAACTTCGTTTACCGTACAAGTTCAATATCACAGAAAGTGAAAAATGGATAAAGAACTTGTGGTACTTACGTACAATGCAGTATCACTCAGCAGTGAAATCTATGTCATCAGGCCCGTAGCAGCACAATGAGTGGATTCAGGTACGATGATTCTAACTGAAATAAGTCACACAGAAAAAGAAACATCATAAGATATCAGTAATACACGGAATGTAAACTTGGCTACACAGGAACTGAATTACAGAACAGAACAGGGTCTCAAATTTAGAAAACCAACTTATGCTTGTTTAAGGGTAAAGGTGAGTTGGGGTGCTGCATAAAACCAGAGATTGAAATGAGCACAGATAAAGTTCCTTAAGCCAAATATGGAATAGACAAGAGCTACTCCTTGCTCAACGAAATGGACTCAACACCGCATATTAAACGCCTAAGAATGTACCTGACTCTTAAGTATCTTAAAACCGATGGATTGCTATGTCTCCGAAAGAGAATCAAGCATGTGTACAGGGACATAAACGCAGCAGTGATAGGATTGGAGAGGTTCGGTGAGCAAATGAAGACCCTTTGAAGTCATATTGCATGGTACCCATTCCACGGGTTTCAACTACCCAGGTTTAAGGTATTCTTCCTTCAGCTAAAACATGCATGTGGAACCTAGAGTATGATCAACCATGTGATCGGGAGACGTGTTCAAATATGTCTCAGTTTTCGTACCCTGGTACTCGGGTGCAACATTCCAGACGCTTTACTAACACTCTCCCGACTTGGAGAGTCAGTCCCTTTAACCTCCTGTTTGGCCCAGTTTGCAATTTCTGCGGAAGATGAACAGGAATAGCGAGAACCAATGAGAGACTAGCTGGAGGTGTCTGGACGGGCAAATTTAACTCTCATTTCCCACCAGGAAGAGGAAATAACCAAAGGCTCAGCGTGCCGTGCCGGAACCAGATTAGGGCCTGAAGCCATCCTGCGGTGTTGCGGCCAGCTCACAAGAAAACGAGTTGAAGAAAGGAGCTCAGGGGCACTGGAATTCACAAACCTGCAGAGTTATAAATGACAACTATCGTCCAAAAATATACTGAAGTAAGGCTGCCAAGAGGACTTGAAAGCGGGGCAGAATTGCAGGAAACTGATTTCAGGAGGTAGACTGGAATTGCATTGAAAGCATAGGAAAAGAGGCAGAACGTCCACAATGATGCACTTGGCCAAAAAGGGCGTATGCGTTTTTTCCTGAATATATTCAGGAAAAAACGCATACGCCCTTTTTGGCCAACCAAGCAAGCTTGCAAAGGAAATCTGCACTACAATGAAGTCTCACTTCCCCCCGGTCAAAAGGGCCATCTGAAAAAAGTGTAAAATCCAGAAAGGCAGGACAGGCCATGGAGAACTGGGAGCCTTGTTATGCTGATGGGCGGGATGTAAGTTGCCAACAGACACTCAGGAGAAGTGTATGGTGTTTCCTGAAACATCTAAAAAACAAAGCAACAGAGCCTAGGGCACTTCCACTTATGGTCCTATAGCTTAGGGAAATTAAAATCAAAAAGATACAGCCACCTCAATGTTTGGGACGCCTCTGTTTACAAGAACCTCGTTTACCGTACAAGTTCAATATCACAGAAAGTGAAAAATGGATAAAGAACTTGTGGTACTTACGTACAATGCAGTATCACTCAGCAGTGAAATCTATGTCATCAGGCCCGTAGCAGCACAATGAGTGGATTCAGGTACGATGATTCTAACTGAAATAAGTCACACAGAAAAAGAAACATCATAAGATATCAGTAATACACGGAATGTAAACTTGGCTACACAGGAACTGAATTACAGAACAGAACAGGGTCTCAAATTTAGAAAACCAACTTATGCTTGTTTAAGGGGAAAGGTGAGTTGGGGTGCTGCATAAAACCAGAGATTGAAATGAGCACAGATAAAGTTCCTTAAGCCAAATATGGAATAGACAAGAGCTACTCCTTGCTCAACGAAATGGACTCAACACCGCATATTAAACGCCTAAGAATGTACCTGACTCTTAAGTATCTTAAAACCTATGGATTGCTATGTCTCCGAAAGAGAATCAAGCATGTGTACAGGGACATAAACGCAGCAGTGATAGGATTGGAGAGGTTCGGTGAGCAAATGAAGACCCTTTGAAGTCATATTGCATGGTACCCATTCCACGGGTTTCAACTACCCAGGTTTAAGGTATTCTTCCTTCAGCTAAAACATGCATGTGGAACCTAGAGTATGATCAACCATGTGATCGGGAGACGTGTTCAAATATGTCTCAGTTTTCGTACCCTGGTACTCGGGTGCAACATTCCAGACGCTTTACTAACACTCTCCCGACTTGGAGAGTCAGTCCCTTTAACCTCCTGTTTGGCCCAGTTTGCAATTTCTGCGGAAGATGAACAGGAATAGCGAGAACCAATGAGAGACTAGCTGGAGGTGTCTGCACGGGCAAATTTAACTCTCATTTCCCACCAGGAAGAGGAAATAACCAAAGGCTCAGCGTGCCGTGCCGGAACCAGATTAGGGCCTGAAGCCATCCTGCGGTGTTGCGGCCAGCTCACAAGAAAACGAGTTGAAGAAAGGAGCTCAGGGGCACTGTAATTCACAAACCTGCAGAGTTATAAATGACAACTATCGTCCAAAAATATACTGAAGTAAGGCTGCCAAGAGGACTTGAAAGCGGGGCAGAATTGCAGGAAACCGATTTCAGGAGGTAGACTGGAATTGCATTGAAAGCATAGGAAAAGAGGCAGAACGTCCACAATGATGCACTTGGCCAAAAAGGGCGTATGCGTTTTTTCCTGAATATATTCAGGAAAAAACGCATACGCCCTTTTTGGCCAACCAAGCAAGCTTGCAAAGGAAATCTGCACTACAATGAACTCTCACTTCCCCCCGGTCAAAAGGGCCATCTGAAAAAAGTGTAAAATCCAGAAAGGCAGGACAGGCCATGGAGAACTGGGAGCCTTGTTATGCTGATGGGCGGGATGTAAGTTGCCAACAGACACTCAGGAGAAGTGTATGGTGTTTCCTGAAACATCTAAAAAACAAAGCAACAGAGCCTAGGGCACTTCCACTTATGGTCCTATAGCTTAGGGAAATTAAAATCAAAAAGATACAGCCACCCCAATGTTTGGGACGCCTCTGTTTACAAGAACCTCGTTTACCGTACAAGTTCAATATCACAGAAAGTGAAAAATGGATAAAGAACTTGTGGTACTTACGTACAATGCAGTATCACTCAGCAGTGAAATCTATGTCATCAGGCCCGTAGCAGCACAATGAGTGGATTCAGGTACGATGATTCTAACTGAAATAAGTCACACAGAAAAAGAAACATCATAAGATATCAGTAATACACGGAATGTAAACTTGGCTACACAGGAACTGAATTACAGAACAGAACAGGGTCTCAAATTTAGAAAACCAACTTATGCTTGTTTAAGGGGAAAGGTGAGTTGGGGTGCTGCATAAAACCAGAGATTGAAATGAGCACAGATAAAGTTCCTTAAGCCAAATATGGAATAGACAAGAGCTACTCCTTGCTCAACGAAATGGACTCAACACCGCATATTAAACGCCTAAGAATGTACCTGACTCTTAAGTATCTTAAAACCTATGGATTGCTATGTCTCCGAAAGAGAATCAAGCATGTGTACAGGGACATAAACGCAGCAGTGATAGGATTGGAGAGGTTCGGTGAGCAAATGAAGACCCTTTGAAGTCATATTGCATGGTACCCATTCCACGGGTTTCAACTACCCAGGTTTAAGGTATTCTTCCTTCAGCTAAAACATGCATGTGGAACCTAGAGTATGATCAACCATGCGATCGGGAGACGTGTTCAAATATGTCTCAGTTTTCGTACCCTGGTACTCGGGTGCAACATTCCAGACGCTTTACTAACACTCTCCCGACTTGGAGAGTCAGTCCCTTTAACCTCCTGTTTGGCCCAGTTTGCAATTTCTGCGGAAGATGAACAGGAATAGCGAGAACCAATGAGAGACTAGCTGGAGGTGTCTGGACGGGCAAATTTAACTCTCATTTCCCACCAGGAAGAGGAAATAACCAAAGGCTCAGCGTGCCGTGCCGGAACCAGATTAGGGCCTGAAGCCATCCTGCGGTGTTGCGGCCAGTTCACAAGAAAACGAGTTGAAGAAAGGAGCTCAGGGGCACTGTAATTCACAAACCTGCAGAGTTATAAATGACAACTATCGTCCAAAAATATACTGAAGTAAGGCTGCCAAGAGGACTTGAAAGCGGGGCAGAATTGCAGGAAACCGATTTCAGGAGGTAGACTGGAATTGCATTGAAAGCATAGGAAAAGAGGCAGAACGTCCACAATGATGCACTTGGCCAAAAAGGGCGTATGCGTTCTTTCCTGAATATATTCAGGAAAAAACGCATACGCACTTTTTGGCCAACCAAGCAAGCTTGCAAAGGAAATCTGCACTACAATGAAGTCTCACTTCCCCCCGGTCAAAAGGGCCATCTGAAAAAAGTGTAAAATCCAGAAAGGCAGGACAGGCCATGGAGAACTGGGAGCCTTGTTATGCTGATGGGCGGGATGTCAATTGCCAACAGACACTCGGGAGAAGTGTATGGTGTTTCCTGAAACATCTAAAAAACAAAGCAACAGAGCCTAGGGCACTTCCACTTATGGTCCTATAGCTTAGGGAAATTAAAATCAAAAAGATACAGCCACCCCAATGTTTGGGACGCCTCTGTTTACAAGAACCTCGTTTACCGTACAAGTTCAATATCACAGAAAGTGAAAAATGGATAAAGAACTTGTGGTACTTACGTACAATGCAGTATCACTCAGCAGTGAAATCTATGTCATCAGGCCCGTAGCAGCACAATGAGTGGATTCAGGTACGATGATTCTAACTGAAATAAGTCACACAGAAAAAGAAACATCATAAGATATCAGTAATACACGGAATGTAAACTTGGCTACACAGGAACTGAATTACAGAACAGAACAGGGTCTCAAATTTAGAAAACCAACTTATGCTTGTTTAAGGGGAAAGGTGAGTTGGGGTGCTGCATAAAACCAGAGATTGAAATGAGCACAGATAAAGTTCCTTAAGCCAAATATGGAATAGACAAGAGCTACTCCTTGCTCAACGAAATGGACTCAACACCGCATATTAAACGCCTAAGAATGTACCTGACTCTTAAGTATCTTAAAACCTATGGATTGCTATGTCTCCGAAAGAGAATCAAGCATGTGTACAGGGACATAAACGCAGCAGTGATAGGATTGGAGAGGTTCGGTGAGCAAATGAAGACCCTTTGAAGTCATATTGCATGGTACCCATTCCACGGGTTTCAACTACCCAGGTTTAAGGTATTCTTCCTTCAGCTAAAACATGCATGTGGAACCTAGAGTATGATCAACCATGTGATCGGGAGACGTGTTCAAATATGTCTCAGTTTTCGTACCCTGGTACTCGGGTGCAACATTCCAGACGCTTTACTAACACTCTCCCGACTTGGAGAGTCAGTCCCTTTAACCTCCTGTTTGGCCCAGTTTGCAATTTCTGCGGAAGATGAACAGGAATAGCGAGAACCAATGAGAGACTAGCTGGAGGTGTCTGGACGGGCAAATTTAACTCTCATTTCCCACCAGGAAGAGGAAATAACCAAAGGCTCAGCGTGCCGTGCCGGAACCAGATTAGGGCCTGAAGCCATCCTGCGGTGTTGCGGCCAGCTCACAAGAAAACGAGTTGAAGAAAGGAGCTCAGGGGCACTGTAATTCACAAACCTGCAGAGTTATAAATGACAACTATCGTCCAAAAATATACTGAAGTAAGGCTGCCAAGAGGACTTGAAAGCGGGGCAGAATTGCAGGAAACCGATTTCAGGAGGTAGACTGGAATTGCATTGAAAGCATAGGAAAAGAGGCAGAACGTCCACAATGATGCACTTGGCCAAAAAGGGCGTATGCGTTCTTTCCTGAATATATTCAGGAAAAAACGCATACGCCCTTTTTGGCCAACCAAGCAAGCTTGCAAAGGAAATCTGCACTACAATGAAGTCTCACTTCCCCCCGGTCAAAAGGGCCATCTGAAAAAAGTGTAAAATCCAGAAAGGCAGGACAGGCCATGGAGAACTGGGAGCCTTGTTATGCTGATGGGCGGGATGTCAATTGCCAACAGACACTCGGGAGAAGTGTATGGTGTTTCCTGAAACATCTAAAAAACAAAGCAACAGAGCCTAGGGCACTTCCACTTATGGTCCTATAGCTTAGGGAAATTAAAATCAAAAAGATACAGCCACCCCAATGTTTGGGACGCCTCTGTTTACAAGAACCTCGTTTACCGTACAAGTTCAATATCACAGAAAGTGAAAAATGGATAAAGAACTTGTGGTACTTACGTACAATGCAGTATCACTCAGCAGTGAAATCTATGTCATCAGGCCCGTAGCAGCACAATGAGTGGATTCAGGTACGATGATTCTAACTGAAATAAGTCACACAGAAAAAGAAACATCATAAGATATCAGTAATACACGGAATGGAAACTTGGCTACACAGGAACTGAATTACAGAACAGAACAGGGTCTCAAATTTAGAAAACCAACTTATGCTTGTTTAAGGGTAAAGGTGAGTTGGGGTGCTGCATAAAACCAGAGATTGAAATGAGCACAGATAAAGTTCCTTAAGCCAAATATGGAATAGACAAGAGCTACTCCTTGCTCAACGAAATGGACTCAACACCGCATATTAAACGCCTAAGAATGTACCTGACTCTTAAGTATCTTAAAACCTATGGATTGCTATGTCTCCGAAAGAGAATCAAGCATGTGTACAGGGACATAAACGCAGCAGTGATAGGATTGGAGAGGTTCGGTGAGCAAATGAAGACCCTTTGAAGTCATATTGCATGGTACCCATTCCACGGGTTTCAACTACCCAGGTTTAAGGTATTCTTCCTTCAGCTAAAACATGCATGTGGAACCTAGAGTATGATCAACCATGTGATCGGGAGACGTGTTCAAATATGTCTCAGTTTTCGTACCCTGGTACTCGGGTGCAACATTCCAGACGCTTTACTAACACTCTCCCGACTTGGAGAGTCAGTCCCTTTAACCTCCTGTTTGGCCCAGTTTGCAATTTCTGCGGAAGATGAACAGGAATAGCGAGAACCAATGAGAGACTAGCTGGAGGTGTCTGGACGGGCAAATTTAACTCTCATTTCCCACCAGGAAGAGGAAATAACCAAAGGCTCAGCGTGCCGTGCCGGAACCAGATTAGGGCCTGAAGCCATCCTGCGGTGTTGCGGCCAGCTCACAAGAAAACGAGTTGAAGAAAGGAGCTCAGGGGCACTGTAATTCACAAACCTGCAGAGTTATAAATGACAACTATCGTCCAAAAATATACTGAAGTAAGGCTGCCAAGAGGACTTGAAAGCGGGGCAGAATTGCAGGAAACCGATTTCAGGAGGTAGACTGGAATTGCATTGAAAGCATAGGAAAAGAGGCAGAACGTCCACAATGATGCACTTGGCCAAAAAGGGCGTATGCGTTTTTTCCTGAATATATTCAGGAAAAAACGCATACGTCCTTTTTGGCCAACCAAGCAAGCTTTCAAAGGAAATCTGCACTACAATGAAGTCTCACTTCCCCCCGGTCAAAAGGGCCATCTGAAAAAAGTGTAAAATCCAGAAAGGCAGGACAGGCCATGGAGAACTGGGAGCCTTGTTATGCTGATGGGCGGGATGTAAATTGCCAACAGACACTCGGGAGAAGTGTATGGTGTTTCCTGAAACATCTAAAAAACAAAGCAACAGAGCCTAGGGCACTTCCACTTATGGTCCTATAGCTTAGGGAAATTAAAATCAAAAAGATACAGCCACCCCAATGTTTGGGACGCCTCTGTTTACAAGAACCTCGTTTACCGTACAAGTTCAATATCACAGAAAGTGAAAAATGGATAAAGAACTTGTGGTACTTACGTACAATGCAGTATCACTCAGCAGTGAAATCTATGTCATCAGGCCCGTAGCAGCACAATGAGTGGATTCAGGTACGATGATTCTAACTGAAATAAGTCACACAGAAAAAGAAACATCATAAGATATCAGTAATACATGGAATGGAAACTTGGCTACACAGGAACTAAATTACAGAACAGAACAGGGTCTCAAATTTAGAAAACCAACTTATGCTTGTTTAAGGGTAAAGGTGAGTTGGGGTGCTGCATAAAACCAGAGATTGAAATGAGCACAGATAAAGTTCCTTAAGCCAAATATGGAATAGACAAGAGCTACTCCTTGCTCAACGAAATGGACTCAACACCGCATATTAAACGCCTAAGAATGTACCTGACTCTTAAGTATCTTAAAACCTATGGATTGCTATGTCTCCGAAAGAGAATCAAGCATGTGTACAGGGACATAAACGCAGCAGTGATAGGATTGGAGAGGTTCGGTGAGCAAATGAAGACCCTTTGAAGTCATATTGCATGGTACCCATTCCACGGGTTTCAACTACCCAGGTTTAAGGTATTCTTCCTTCAGCTAAAACATGCATGTGGAACCTAGAGTATAATCAACCATGCGATCGGGAGACGTGTTCAAATATGTCTCAGTTTTCGTACCCTGGTACTCGGGTGCAACATTCCAGACGCTTTACTAACACTCTCCCGACTTGGAGAGTCAGTCCCTTTAACCTCCTGTTTGGCCCAGTTTGCAATTTCTGCGGAAGATGAACAGGAATAGCGAGAACCAATGAGAGACTAGCTGGAAGTGTCTGGACGGGCAAATTTAACTCTCATTTCCCACCAGGAAGAGGAAATAACCAAAGGCTCAGCGTGCCGTGCCGGAACCAGATTAGGGCCTGAAGGCATCCTGCGGTGTTGCGGCCAGCTCACAAGAAAACGAGTTGAAGAAAGGAGCTCAGGGGCACTGTAATTCACAAACCTGCAGAGTTATAAATGACAACTATCGTCCAAAAATATACTGAAGTAAGGCTGCCAAGAGGACTTGAAAGCGGGGCAGAATTGCAGGAAACCGATTTCAGGAGGTAGACTGGAATTGCATTGAAAGCATAGGAAAAGAGGCAGAACGTCCACAATGATGCACTTGGCCAAAAAGGGCGTATGTGTTTTTTCCTGAATATATTCAGGAAAAAACGCATACGCCCTTTTTGGCCAACCAAGCAAGCTTGCAAAGGAAATCTGCACTACAATGAAGTCTCACTTCCCCCCCCCCCGGTCAAAAGGGCCATCTGAAAAAAGTGTAAAATCCAGAAAGGCAGGACAGGCCATGGAGAACTGGGAGCCTTGTTATGCTGATGGGCGGGATGTCAATTGCCAACAGACACTCGGGAGAAGTGTATGGTGTTTCCTGAAACATCTAAAAAACAAAGCAACAGAGCCTAGGGCACTTCCACTTATGGTCCTATAGCTTAGGGAAATTAAAATCAAAAAGATACAGCCACCCCAATGTTTGGGACGCCTCTGTTTACAAGAACCTCGTTTACCGTACAAGTTCAATATCACAGAAAGTGAAAAATGGATAAAGAACTTGTGGTACTTACGTACAATGCAGTATCACTCAGCAGTGAAATCTATGTCATCAGGCCCGTAGCAGCACAATGAGTGGATTCAGGTACGATGATTCTAACTGAAATAAGTCACACAGAAAAAGAAACATCATAAGATATCAGTAATACACGGAATGTAAACTTGGCTACACAGGAACTGAATTACAGAACAGAACAGGGTCTCAAATTTAGAAAACCAACTTATGCTTGTTTAAGGGGAAAGGTGAGTTGGGGTGCTGCATAAAACCAGAGATTGAAATGAGCACAGATAAAGTTCCTTAAGCCAAATATGGAATAGACAAGAGCTACTCCTTGCTCAACGAAATGGACTCAACACCGCATATTAAACGCCTAAGAATGTACCTGACTCTTAAGTATCTTAAAACCTATGGATTGCTATGTCTCCGAAAGACAATCAAGCATGTGTACAGGGACATAAACGCAGCAGTGATAGGATTGGAGAGGTTCGGTGAGCAAATGAAGACCCTTTGAAGTCATATTGCATGGTACCCATTCCACGGGTTTCAACTACCCAGGTTTAAGGTATTCTTCCTTCAGCTAAAACATGCATGTGGAACCTAGAGTATGATCAACCATGTGATCGGGAGACGTGTTCAAATATGTCTCAGTTTTCGTACCCTGGTACTCGGGTGCAACATTCCAGACGCTTTACTAACACTCTCCCGACTTGGAGAGTCAGTCCCTTTAACCTCCTGTTTGGCCCAGTTTGCAATTTCTGCGGAAGATGAACAGGAATAGCGAGAACCAATGAGAGACTAGCTGGAGGTGTCTGGACGGGCAAATTTAACTCTCATTTCCCACCAGGAAGAGGAAATAACCAAAGGCTCAGCGTGCCGTGCCGGAACCAGATTAGGGCCTGAAGGCATCCTGCGGTGTTGCGGCCAGCTCACAAGAAAACGAGTTGAAGAAAGGAGCTCAGGGGCACTGTAATTCACAAACCTGCAGAGTTATAAATGACAACTATCGTCCAAAAATATACTGAAGTAAGGCTGCCAAGAGGACTTGAAAGCGGGGCAGAATTGCAGGAAACTGATTTCAGGAGGTAGACTGGAATTGCATTGAAAGCATAGGAAAAGAGGCAGAACGTCCACAATGATGCACTTGGCCAAAAAGGGCGTATGCGTTTTTTCCTGAATATATTCAGGAAAAAACGCATACGCCCTTTTTGGCCAACCAAGCAAGCTTGCAAAGGAAATCTGCACTACAATGAAGTCTCACTTCCCCCCGGTCAAAAGGGCCATCTGAAAAAAGTGTAAAATCCAGAAAGGCAGGACAGGCCATGGAGAACTGGGAGCCTTGTTATGCTGATGGGCGGGATGTAAGTTGCCAACAGACACTCAGGAGAAGTGTATGGTGTATCCTGAAACATCTAAAAAACAAAGCAACAGAGCCTAGGGCACTTCCACTTATGGTCCTATAGCTTAGGGAAATTAAAATCAAAAAGATACAGCCACCCCAATGTTTGGGACGCCTCTGTTTACAAGAACCTCGTTTACCGTACAAGTTCAATATCACAGAAAGTGAAAAATGGATAAAGAACTTGTGGTACTTACGTACAATGCAGTATCACTCAGCAGTGAAATCTATGCCATCAGGCCCGTAGCAGCACAATGAGTGGATTCAGGTACGATGATTCTAACTGAAATAAGTCACACAGAAAAAGAAACATCATAAGATATCAGTAATACACGGAATGTAAACTTGGCTACACAGGAACTGAATTACAGAACAGAACAGGGTCTCAAATTTAGAAAACCAACTTATGCTTGTTTAAGGGGAAAGGTGAGTTGGGGTGCTGCATAAAACCAGAGATTGAAATGAGCACAGATAAAGTTCCTTAAGCCAAATATGGAATAGACAAGAGCTACTCCTTGCTCAACGAAATGGACTCAACACCGCATATTAAACGCCTAAGAATGTACCTGACTCTTAAGTATCTTAAAACCTATGGATTGTTATGTCTCCGAAAGAGAATCAAGCATGTGTACAGGGACATAAACGCAGCAGTGATAGGATTGGAGAGGTTCGGTGAGCAAATGAAGACCCTTTGAAGTCATATTGCATGGTACCCATTCCACGGGTTTCAACTACCCAGGTTTAAGGTATTCTTCCTTCAGCTAAAACATGCATGTGGAACCTAGAGTATGATCAACCATGTGATCGGGAGACGTGTTCAAATATGTCTCAGTTTTCGTACCCTGGTACTCGGGTGCAACATTCCAGACGCTTTACTAACACTCTCCCGACTTGGAGAGTCAGTCCCTTTAACCTCCTGTTTGGCCCAGTTTGCAATTTCTGCGGAAGATGAACAGGAATAGCGAGAACCAATGAGAGACTAGCTGGAGGTGTCTGGACGGGCAAATTTAACTCTCATTTCCCACCAGGAAGAGGAAATAACCAAAGGCTCAGCATGCCGTGCCGGAAGCAGATTAGGGCCTGAAGCCATCCTGCGGTGTTGCGGCCAGCTCACAAGAAAACGAGTTGAAGAAAGGAGCTCAGGGGCACTGTAATTCACAAACCTGCAGAGTTATAAATGACAACTATCGTCCAAAAATATACTGAAGTAAGGCTGCCAAGAGGACTTGAAAGCGGGGCAGAATTGCAGGAAACCGATTTCAGGAGGTAGACTGGAATTGCATTGAAAGCATAGGAAAAGAGGCAGAACGTCCACAATGATGCACTTGGCCAAAAAGGGCGTATGCGTTTTTTCCTGAATATATTCAGGAAAAAACGCATACGCCCTTTTTGGCCAACCAAGCAAACTTGCAAAGGAAATCTGCACTACAATGAAGTCTCACTTCCCCCCCCCCCCGGTCAAAAGGGCCATCTGAAAAAAGTGTAAAATCCAGAAAGGCAGGACAGGCCATGGAGAACTGGGAGCCTTGTTATGCTGATGGGCGGGATGTCAATTGCCAACAGACACTCGGGAGAAGTGTATGGTGTTTCCTGAAACATCTAAAAAACAAAGCAACAGAGCCTAGGGCACTTCCACTTATGGTCCTATAGCTTAGGGAAATTAAAATCAAAAAGATACAGCCACCCCAATGTTTGGGACGCCTCTGTTTACAAGAACCTCGTTTACCGTACAAGTTCAATATCACAGAAAGTGAAAAATGGATAAAGAACTTGTGGTACTTACGTACAATGCAGTATCACTCAGCAGTGAAATCTATGTCATCAGGCCCGTAGCAGCACAATGAGTGGATTCAGGTACGATGATTCTAACTGAAATAAGTCACACAGAAAAAGAAACATCATAAGATATCAGTAATACACGGAATGTAAACTTGGCTACACAGGAACTGAATTACAGAACAGAACAGGGTCTCAAATTTAGAAAACCAACTTATGCTTGTTTAAGGGGAAAGGTGAGTTGGGGTGCTGCATAAAACCAGAGATTGAAATGAGCACAGATAAAGTTCCTTAAGCCAAATATGGAATAGACAAGAGCTACTCCTTGCTCAACGAAATGGACTCAACACCGCATATTAAACGCCTAAGAATGTACCTGACTCTTAAGTATCTTAAAACCTATGGATTGCTATGTCTCCGAAAGAGAATCAAGCATGTGTACAGGGACATAAACGCAGCAGTGATAGGATTGGAGAGGTTCGGTGAGCAAATGAAGACCCTTTGAAGTCATATTGCATGGTACCCATTCCACGGGTTTCAACTACCCAGGTTTAAGGTATTCTTCCTTCAGCTAAAACATGCATGTGGAACCTAGAGTATGATCAACCATGTGATCGGGAGACGTGTTCAAATATGTCTCAGTTTTCGTACCCTGGTACTCGGGTGCAACATTCCAGACGCTTTACTAACACTCTCCCGACTTGGAGAGTCAGTCCCTTTAACCTCCTGTTTGGCCCAGTTTGCAATTTCTGCGGAAGATGAACAGGAATAGCGAGAACCAATGAGAGACTAGCTGGAGGTGTCTGGACGGGCAAATTTAACTCTCATTTCCCACCAGGAAGAGGAAATAACCAAAGGCTTAGCGTGCCGTGCCGGAACCACATTAGGGCCTGAAGCCATCCTGCGGTGTTGCGGCCAGCTCACAAGAAAACGAGTTGAAGAAAGGAGCTCAGGGGCACTGTAATTCACAAACCTGCAGAGTTATAAATGACAACTATCGTCCAAAAATATACTGAAGTAAGGCTGCCAAGAGGACTTGAAAGCGGGGCAGAATTGCAGGAAACCGATTTCAGGAGGTAGACTGGAATTGCATTGAAAGCATAGGAAAAGAGGCAGAACGTCCACAATGATGCACTTGGCCAAAAAGGGCGTATGCGTTTTTTCCTGAATATATTCAGGAAAAAACGCATACGCCCTTTTTGGCCAACCAAGCAAGCTTGCAAAGGAAATCTGCACTACAATGAAGTCTCACTTCCCCCCCCCCCCGGTCAAAAGGGCCATCTGAAAAAAGTGTAAAATCCAGAAAGGCAGGACAGGCCATGGAGAACTGGGAGCCTTGTTATGCTGATGGGCGGGATGTAAATTGCCAACAGACACTCGGGAGAAGTGTATGGTGTTTCCTGAAACATCTAAAAAACAAAGCAACAGAGCCTAGGGCACTTCCACTTATGGTCCTATAGCTTAGGGAAATTAAAATCAAAAAGATACAGCCACCCCAATGTTTGGGACGCCTCTGTTTACAAGAACCTCGTTTACCGTACAAGTTCAATATCACAGAAAGTGAAAAATGGATAAAGAACTTGTGGTACTTACGTACAATGCAGTATCACTCAGCAGTGAAATCTATGTCATCAGGCCCGTAGCAGCACAATGAGTGGATTCAGGTACGATGATTCTAACTGAAATAAGTCACACAGAAAAAGAAACATCATAAGATATCAGTAATACACGGAATGTAAACTTGGCTACACAGGAACTGAATTACAGAACAGAACAGGGTCTCAAATTTAGAAAACCAACTTATGCTTGTTTAAGGGGAAAGGTGAGTTGGGGTGCTGCATAAAACCAGAGATTGAAATGAGCACAGATAAAGTTCCTTAAGCCAAATATGGAATAGACAAGAGCTACTCCTTGCTCAACGAAATGGACTCAACACCGCATATTAAACGCCTAAGAATGTACCTGACTCTTAAGTATCTTAAAACCGATGGATTGCTATGTCTCCGAAAGAGAATCAAGCATGTGTACAGGGACATAAACGCAGCAGTGATAGGATTGGAGAGGTTCGGTGAGCAAATGAAGACCCTTTGAAGTCATATTGCATGGTACCCATTCCACGGGTTTCAACTACCCAGGTTTAAGGTATTCTTCCTTCAGCTAAAACATGCATGTGGAACCTAGAGTATGATCAACCATGTGATCGGGAGACGTGTTCAAATATGTCTCAGTTTTCGTACCCTGGTACTCGGGTGCAACATTCCAGACGCTTTACTAACACTCTCCCGACTTGGAGAGTCAGTCCCTTTAACCTCCTGTTTGGCCCAGTTTGCAATTTCTGCGGAAGATGAACAGGAATAGCGAGAACCAATGAGAGACTAGCTGGAGGTGTCTGGACGGGCAAATTTAACTCTCATTTCCCACCAGGAAGAGGAAATAACCAAAGGCTCAGCGTGCCGTGCCGGAACCAGATTAGGGCCTGAAGCCATCCTGCGGTGTTGCGGCCAGCTCACAAGAAAACGAGTTGAAGAAAGGAGCTCAGGGGCACTGTAATTCACAAACCTGCAGAGTTATAAATGACAACTATCGTCCAAAAATATACTGAAGTAAGGCTGCCAAGAGGACTTGAAAGCGGGGCAGAATTGCAGGAAACCGATTTCAGGAGGTAGACTGGAATTGCATTGAAAGCATAGGAAAAGAGGCAGAACGTCCACAATGATGCACTTGGCCAAAAAGGGCGTATGCGTTTTTTCCTGAATATATTCAGGAAAAAACGCATACGCCCTTTTTGGCCAACCAAGCAAGCTTGCAAAGGAAATCTGCACTACAATGAAGTCTCACTTCCCCCCCCCCCCGGTCAAAAGGGCCATCTGAAAAAAGTGTAAAATCCAGAAAGGCAGGACAGGCCATGGAGAACTGGGAGCCTTGTTATGCTGATGGGCGGGATGTAAATTGCCAACAGACACTCGGGAGAAGTGTATGGTGTTTCCAGAAACATCTAAAAAACAAAGCAACAGAGCCTAGGGCACTTCCACTTATGGTCCTATAGCTTAGGGAAATTAAAATCAAAAAGATACAGCCACCCCAATGTTTGGGACGCCTCTGTTTACAAGAACCTCGTTTACCGTACAAGTTCAATATCACAGAAAGTGAAAAATGGATAAAGAACTTGTGGTACTTACGTACAATGCAGTATCACTCAGCAGTGAAATCTATGTCATCAGGCCCGTAGCAGCACAATGAGTGGATTCAGGTACGATGATTCTAACTGAAATAAGTCACACAGAAAAAGAAACATCATAAGATATCAGTAATACACGGAATGTAAACTTGGCTACACAGGAACTGAATTACAGAACAGAACAGGGTCTCAAATTTAGAAAACCAACTTATGCTTGTTTAAGGGGAAAGGTGA
Organism: Globicephala melas; assembly: GCF_963455315.2. Lineage (NCBI taxonomy): Eukaryota > Metazoa > Chordata > Mammalia > Artiodactyla > Delphinidae > Globicephala > Globicephala melas. The sequence goes on from NW_027207288.1 coordinate 365,970, forward strand.
GTTGGGGTGCTGCATAAAACCAGAGATTGAAATGAGCACAGATAAAGTTCCTTAAGCCAAATATGGAATAGACAAGAGCTACTCCTTGCTCAACGAAATGGACTCAACACCGCATATTAAACGCCTAAGAATGTACCTGACTCTTAAGTATCTTAAAACCGATGGATTGCTATGTCTCCGAAAGAGAATCAAGCATGTGTACAGGGACATAAACGCAGCAGTGATAGGATTGGAGAGGTTCGGTGAGCAAATGAAGACCCTTTGAAGTCATATTGCATGGTACCCATTCCACGGGTTTCAACTACCCAGGTTTAAGGTATTCTTCCTTCAGCTAAAACATGCATGTGGAACCTAGAGTATGATCAACCATGTGATCGGGAGACGTGTTCAAATATGTCTCAGTTTTCGTACCCTGGTACTCGGGTGCAACATTCCAGACGCTTTACTAACACTCTCCCGACTTGGAGAGTCAGTCCCTTTAACCTCCTGTTTGGCCCAGTTTGCAATTTCTGCGGAAGATGAACAGGAATAGCGAGAACCAATGAGAGACTAGCTGGAGGTGTCTGGACGGGCAAATTTAACTCTCATTTCCCACCAGGAAGAGGAAATAACCAAAGGCTCAGCGTGCCGTGCCGGAACCAGATTAGGGCCTGAAGCCATCCTGCGGTGTTGCGGCCAGCTCACAAGAAAACGAGTTGAAGAAAGGAGCTCAGGGGCACTGTAATTCACAAACCTGCAGAGTTATAAATGACAACTATCGTCCAAAAATATACTGAAGTAAGGCTGCCAAGAGGACTTGAAAGCGGGGCAGAATTGCAGGAAACCGATTTCAGGAGGTAGACTGGAATTGCATTGAAAGCATAGGAAAAGAGGCAGAACGTCCACAATGATGCACTTGGCCAAAAAGGGCGTATGCGTTTTTTCCTGAATATATTCAGGAAAAAACGCATACGCCCTTTTTGGCCAACCAAGCAAGCTTGCAAAGGAAATCTGCACTACAATGAAGTCTCACTTCCCCCCCCCCCCCGGTCAAAAGGGCCATCTGAAAAAAGTGTAAAATCCAGAAAGGCAGGACAGGCCATGGAGAACTGGGAGCCTTGTTATGCTGATGGGCGGGATGTAAATTGCCAACAGACACTCGGGAGAAGTGTATGGTGTTTCCAGAAACATCTAAAAAACAAAGCAACAGAGCCTAGGGCACTTCCACTTATGGTCCTATAGCTTAGGGAAATTAAAATCAAAAAGATACAGCCACCCCAATGTTTGGGACGCCTCTGTTTACAAGAACCTCGTTTACCGTACAAGTTCAATATCACAGAAAGTGAAAAATGGATAAAGAACTTGTGGTACTTACGTACAATGCAGTATCACTCAGCAGTGAAATCTATGTCATCAGGCCCGTAGCAGCACAATGAGTGGATTCAGGTACGATGATTCTAACTGAAATAAGACAAACAGAAAAAGAAACATCATAAGATATCAGTAATACACGGAATGTAAACTTGGCTACACAGGAACTGAATTACAGAACAGAACAGGGTCTCAAATTTAGAAAACCAACTTATGCTTGTTTAAGGGTAAAGGTGAGTTGGGGTGCTGCATAAAACCAGAGATTGAAATGAGCACAGATAAAGTTCCTTAAGCCAAATATGGAATAGACAAGAGCTACTCCTTGCTCAACGAAATGGACTCAACACCGCATATTAAACGCCTAAGAATGTACCTGACTCTTAAGTATCTTAAAACCTATGGATTGCTATGTCTCCGAAAGAGAATCAAGCATGTGTACAGGGACATAAACGCAGCAGTGATAGGATTGGAGAGGTTCGGTGAGCAAATGAAGACCCTTTGAAGTCATATTGCATGGTACCCATTCCACGGGTTTCAACTACCCAGGTTTAAGGTATTCTTCCTTCAGCTAAAACATGCTTGTGGAACCTAGAGTATGATCAACCATGTGATCGGGAGACGTGTTCAAATATGTCTCAGTTTTCGTACCCTGGTACTCGGGTGCAACATTCCAGACGCTTTACTAACACTCTCCCGACTTGGAGAGTCAGTCCCTTTAACCTCCTGTTTGGCCCAGTTTGCAATTTCTGCGGAAGATGAACAGGAATAGCGAGAACCAATGAGAGACTAGCTGGAGGTGTCTGGACGGGCAAATTTAACTCTCATTTCCCACCAGGAAGAGGAAATAACCAAAGGCTCAGCGTGCCGTGCCGGAACCAGATTAGGGCCTGAAGCCATCCTGCGGTGTTGCGGCCAGCTCACAAGAAAACGAGTTGAAGAAAGGAGCTCAGGGGCACTGTAATTCACAAACCTGCAGAGTTATAAATGACAACTATCGTCCAAAAATATACTGAAGTAAGGCTGCCAAGAGGACTTGAAAGCGGGGCAGAATTGCAGGAAACCGATTTCAGGAGGTAGACTGGAATTGCATTGAAAGCATAGGAAAAGAGGCAGAACGTCCACAATGATGCACTTGGCCAAAAAGGGCGTATGCGTTTTTTCCTGAATATATTCAGGAAAAAACGCATACGCCCTTTTTGGCCAACCAAGCAAGCTTGCAAAGGAAATCTGCACTACAATGAAGTGTCACTTCCCCCCGGTCAAAAGGGCCATCTGAAAAAAGTGTAAAATCCAGAAAGGCAGGACAGGCCATGGAGAACTGGGAGCCTTGTTATGCTGATGGGCGGGATGTCAATTGCCAACAGACACTCGGGAGAAGTGTATGGTGTTTCCTGAAACATCTAAAAAACAAAGCAACAGAGCCTAGGGCACTTCCACTTATGGTCCTATAGCTTAGGGAAATTAAAATCAAAAAGATACAGCCACCCCAATGTTTGGGACGCCTCTGTTTACAAGAACCTCGTTTACCGTACAAGTTCAATATCACAGAAAGTGAAAAATGGATAAAGAACTTGTGGTACTTACGTACAATGCAGTATCACTCAGCAGTGAAATCTATGTCATCAGGCCCGTAGCAGCACAATGAGTGGATTCAGGTACGATGATTCTAACTGAAATAAGTCACACAGAAAAAGAAACATCATAAGATATCAGTAATACACGGAATGTAAACTTGGCTACACAGGAACTGAATTACAGAACAGAACAGGGTCTCAAATTTAGAAAACCAACTTATGCTTGTTTAAGGGGAAAGGTGAGTTGGGGTGCTGCATAAAACCAGAGATTGAAATGAGCACAGATAAAGTTCCTTAAGCCAAATATGGAATAGACAAGAGCTACTCCTTGCTCAACGAAATGGACTCAACACCGCATATTAAACGCCTAAGAATGTACCTGACTCTTAAGTATCTTAAAACCGATGGATTGCTATGTCTCCGAAAGAGAATCAAGCATGTGTACAGGGACATAAACGCAGCAGTGATAGGATTGGAGAGGTTCGGTGAGCAAATGAAGAGCCTTTGAAGTCATATTGCATGGTACCCATTCCACGGGTTTCAACTACCCAGGTTTAAGGTATTCTTCCTTCAGCTAAAACATGCATGTGGAACCTAGAGTATGATCAACCATGTGATCGGGAGACGTGTTCAAATATGTCTCAGTTTTCGTACCCTGGTACTCGGGTGCAACATTCCAGACGCTTTACTAACACTCTCCCGACTTGGAGAGTCAGTCCCTTTAACCTCCTGTTTGGCCCAGTTTGCAATTTCTGCGGAAGATGAACAGGAATAGCGAGAACCAATGAGAGACTAGCTGGAGGTGTCTGGACGGGCAAATTTAACTCTCATTTCCCACCAGGAAGAGGAAATAACCAAAGGCTCAGCGTGCCGTGCCGGAACCAGATTAGGGCCTGAAGCCATCCTGCGGTGTTGCGGCCAGCTCACAAGAAAACGAGTTGAAGAAAGGAGCTCAGGGGCACTGTAATTCACAAACCTGCAGAGTTATAAATGACAACTATCGTCCAAAAATATACTGAAGTAAGGCTGCCAAGAGGACTTGAAAGCGGGGCAGAATTGCAGGAAACCGATTTCAGGAGGTAGACTGGAATTGCATTGAAAGCATAGGAAAAGAGGCAGAACGTCCACAATGATGCACTTGGCCAAAAAGGGCGTATGCGTTTTTTCCTGAATATATTCAGGAAAAAACGCATACGCCCTTTTTGGCCAACCAAGCAAGCTTGCAAAGGAAATCTGCACTACAATGAAGTGTCACTTCCCCCCGGTCAAAAGGGCCATCTGAAAAAAGTGTAAAATCCAGAAAGGCAGGACAGGCCATGGAGAACTGGGAGCCTTGTTATGCTGATGGGCGGGATGTCAATTGCCAACAGACACTCGGGAGAAGTGTATGGTGTTTCCTGAAACATCTAAAAAACAAAGCAACAGAGCCTAGGGCACTTCCACTTATGGTCCTATAGCTTAGGGAAATTAAAATCAAAAAGATACAGCCACCCCAATGTTTGGGACGCCTCTGTTTACAAGAACCTCGTTTACCGTACAAGTTCAATATCACAGAAAGTGAAAAATGGATAAAGAACTTGTGGTACTTACGTACAATGCAGTATCACTCAGCAGTGAAATCTATGTCATCAGGCCCGTAGCAGCACAATGAGTGGATTCAGGTACGATGATTCTAACTGAAATAAGTCACACAGAAAAAGAAACATCATAAGATATCAGTAATACACGGAATGTAAACTTGGCTACACAGGAACTGAATTACAGAACAGAACAGGGTCTCAAATTTAGAAAACCAACTTATGCTTGTTTAAGGGGAAAGGTGAGTTGGGGTGCTGCATAAAACCAGAGATTGAAATGAGCACAGATAAAGTTCCTTAAGCCAAATATGGAATAGACAAGAGCTACTCCTTGCTCAACGAAATGGACTCAACACCGCATATTAAACGCCTAAGAATGTACCTGACTCTTAAGTATCTTAAAACCGATGGATTGCTATGTCTCCGAAAGAGAATCAAGCATGTGTACAGGGACATAAACGCAGCAGTGATAGGATTGGAGAGGTTCGGTGAGCAAATGAAGACCCTTTGAAGTCATATTGCATGGTACCCATTCCACGGGTTTCAACTACCCAGGTTTAAGGTATTCTTCCTTCAGCTAAAACATGCATGTGGAACCTAGAGTATGATCAACCATGTGATCGGGAGACGTGTTCAAATATGTCTCAGTTTTTGTACCCTGGTACTCGGGTGCAACATTCCAGACGCTTTACTAACACTCTCCCGACTTGGAGAGTCAGTCCCTTTAACCTCCTGTTTGGCCCAGTTTGCAATTTCTGCGGAAGATGAACAGGAATAGCGAGAACCAATGAGAGACTAGCTGGAGGTGTCTGGACGGGCAAATTTAACTCTCATTTCCCACCAGGAAGAGGAAATAACCAAAGGCTCAGCGTGCCGTGCCGGAACCAGATTAGGGCCTGAAGCCATCCTGCGGTGTTGCGGCCAGCTCACAAGAAAACGAGTTGAAGAAAGGAGCTCAGGGGCACTGTAATTCACAAACCTGCAGAGTTATAAATGACAACTATCGTCCAAAAATATACTGAAGTAAGGCTGCCAAGAGGACTTGAAAGCGGGGCAGAATTGCAGGAAACCGATTTCAGGAGGTAGACTGGAATTGCATTGAAAGCATAGGAAAAGAGGCAGAACGTCCACAATGATGCACTTGGCCAAAAAGGGCGTATGCGTTTTTTCCTGAATATATTCAGGAAAAAACGCATACGCCCTTTTTGGCCAACCAAGCAAGCTTGCAAAGGAAATCTGCACTACAATGAAGTCTCACTTCCACCCGCCCCCGGTCAAAAGGGCCATCTGAAAAAAGTGTAAAATCCAGAAAGGCAGGACAGGCCATGGAGAACTGGGAGCCTTGTTATGCTGATGGGCGGGATGTCAGTTGCCAACAGACACTCGGGAGAAGTGTATGGTGTTTCCTGAAACATCTAAAAAACAAAGCAACAGAGCCTAGGGCACTTCCACTTATGGTCCTATAGCTCAGGGAAATTAAAATCAAAAAGATACAGCCACCCCAATGTTTGGGACGCCTCTGTTTACAAGAACCTCGTTTACCGTACAAGTTCAATATCACAGAAAGTGAAAAATGGATAAAGAACTTGTGGTACTTACGTACAATGCAGTATCACTCAGCAGTGAAATCTATGTCATCAGGCCCGTAGCAGCACAATGAGTGGATTCAGGTACGATGATTCTAACTGAAATAAGTCACACAGAAAAAGAAACATCATAAGATATCAGTAATACACGGAATGTAAACTTGGCTACACAGGAACTGAATTACAGAACAGAACAGGGTCTCAAATTTAGAAAACCAACTTATGCTTGTTTAAGGGGAAAGGTGAGTTGGGGTGCTGCATAAAACCAGAGATTGAAATGAGCACAGATAAAGTTCCTTAAGCCAAATATGGAATAGACAAGAGCTACTCCTTGCTCAACGAAATGGACTCAACACCGCATATTAAACGCCTAAGAATGTACCTGACTCTTAAGTATCTTAAAACCTATGGATTGCTATGTCTCCGAAAGAGAATCAAGCATGTGTACAGGGACATAAACGCAGCAGTGATAGGATTGGAGAGGTTCGGTGAGCAAATGAAGACCCTTTGAAGTCATATTGCATGGTACCCATTCCACGGGTTTCAACTACCCAGGTTTAAGGTATTCTTCCTTCAGCTAAAACATGCATGTGGAACCTAGAGTATGATCAACCATGCGATCGGGAGACGTGTTCAAATATGTCTCAGTTTTCGTACCCTGGTACTCGGGTGCAACATTCCAGACGCTTTACTAACACTCTCCCGACTTGGAGAGTCAGTCCCTTTAACCTCCTGTTTGGCCCAGTTTGCAATTTCTGCGGAAGATGAACAGGAATAGCGAGAACCAATGAGAGACTAGCTGGAGGTGTCTGCACGGGCAAATTTAACTCTCATTTCCCACCAGGAAGAGGAAATAACCAAAGGCTCAGCGTGCCGTGCCGGAACCAGATTAGGGCCTGAAGCCATCCTGCGGTGTTGCGGCCAGCTCACAAGAAAACGAGTTGAAGAAAGGAGCTCAGGGGCACTGGAATTCACAAACCTGCAGAGTTATAAATGACAACTATCGTCCAAAAATATACTGAAGTAAGGCTGCCAAGAGGACTTGAAAGCGGGGCAGAATTGCAGGAAACCGATTTCAGGAGGTAGACTGGAATTGCATTGAAAGCATAGGAAAAGAGGCAGAACGTCCACAATGATGCACTTGGCCAAAAAGGGCGTATGCGTTTTTTCCTGAATATATTCAGGAAGAAACGCATACGCCCTTTTTGGCCAACCAAGCAAGCTTGCAAAGGAAATCTGCACTACAATGAAGTCTCACTTCCCCCCGGTCAAAAGGGCCATCTGAAAAAAGTGTAAAATCCAGAAAGGCAGGACAGGCCATGGAGAACTGGGAGCCTTGTTATGCTGATGGGCGGGATGTCAATTGCCAACAGACACTCGGGAGAAGTGTATGGTGTTTCCTGAAACATCTAAAAAACAAAGCAACAGAGCCTAGGGCACTTCCACTTATGGTCCTATAGCTCAGGGAAATTAAAATCAAAAAGATACAGCCACCCCAATGTTTGGGACGCCTCTGTTTACAAGAACCTCGTTTACCGTACAAGTTCAATATCACAGAAAGTGAAAAATGGATAAAGAACTTGTGGTACTTACGTACAATGCAGTATCACTCAGCAGTGAAATCTATGTCATCAGGCCCGTAGCAGCACAATGAGTGGATTCAGGTACGATGATTCTAACTGAAATAAGTCACACAGAAAAAGAAACATCATAAGATATCAGTAATACACGGAATGTAAACTTGGCTACACAGGAACTGAATTACAGAACAGAACAGGGTCTCAAATTTAGAAAACCAACTTATGCTTGTTTAAGGGGAAAGGTGAGTTGGGGTGCTGCATAAAACCAGAGATTGAAATGAGCACAGATAAAGTTCCTTAAGCCAAATATGGAATAGACAAGAGCTACTCCTTGCTCAACGAAATGGACTCAACACCGCATATTAAACGCCTAAGAATGTACCTGACTCTTAAGTATCTTAAAACCTATGGATTGCTATGTCTCCGAAAGAGAATCAAGCATGTGTACAGGGACATAAACGCAGCAGTGATAGGATTGGAGAGGTTCGGTGAGCAAATGAAGACCCTTTGAAGTCATATTGCATGGTACCCATTCCACGGGTTTCAACTACCCAGGTTTAAGGTATTCTTCCTTCAGCTAAAACATGCATGTGGAACCTAGAGTATGATCAACCATGTGATCGGGAGACGTGTTCAAATATGTCTCAGTTTTCGTACCCTGGTACTCGGGTGCAACATTCCAGACGCTTTACTAACACTCTCCCGACTTGGAGAGTCAGTCCCTTTAACCTCCTGTTTGGCCCAGTTTGCAATTTCTGCGGAAGATGAACAGGAATAGCGAGAACCAATGAGAGACTAGCTGGAGGTGTCTGGACGGGCAAATTTAACTCTCATTTCCCACCAGGAAGAGGAAATAACCAAAGGCTCAGCGTGCCGTGCCGGAACCAGATTAGGGCCTGAAGCCATCCTGCGGTGTTGCGGCCAGCTCACAAGAAAACGAGTTGAAGAAAGGAGCTCAGGGGCACTGTAATTCACAAACCTGCAGAGTTATAAATGACAACTATCGTCCAAAAATATACTGAAGTAAGGCTGCCAAGAGGACTTGAAAGCGGGGCAGAATTGCAGGAAACCGATTTCAGGAGGTAGACTGGAATTGCATCGAAAGCATAGGAAAAGAGGCAGAACGTCCACAATGATGCACTTGGCCAAAAAGGGCGTATGCGTTTTTTCCTGAATATATTCAGGAAAAAACGCATACGCCCTTTTTGGCCAACCAAGCAAGCTTGCAAAGGAAATCTGCACTACAATGAAGTCTCACTTCCCCCCGGTCAAAAGGGCCATCTGAAAAAAGTGTAAAATCCAGAAAGGCAGGACAGGCCATGGAGAACTGGGAGCCTTGTTATGCTGATGGGCGGGATGTAAATTGCCAACAGACACTCGGGAGAAGTGTATGGTGTTTCCTGAAATATCTAAAAAACAAAGCAACAGAGCCTAGGGCACTTCCACTTATGGTCCTATAGCTTAGGGAAATTAAAATCAAAAAGATACAGCCACCCCAATGTTTGGGACGCCTCTGTTTACAAGAACCTCGTTTACCGTACAAGTTCAATATCACAGAAAGTGAAAAATGGATAAAGAACTTGTGGTACTTACGTACAATGCAGTATCACTCAGCAGTGAAATCTATGTCATCAGGCCCGTAGCAGCACAATGAGTGGATTCAGGTACGATGATTCTAACTGAAATAAGTCACACAGAAAAAGAAACATCATAAGATATCAGTAATACACGGAATGTAAACTTGGCTACACAGGAACTGAATTACAGAACAGAACAGGGTCTCAAATTTAGAAAACCAACTTATGCTTGTTTAAGGGGAAAGGTGAGTTGGGGTGCTGCATAAAACCAGAGATTGAAATGAGCACAGATAAAGTTCCTTAAGCCAAATATGGAATAGACAAGAGCTACTCCTTGCTCAACGAAATGGACTCAACACCGCATATTAAACGCCTAAGAATGTACCTGACTCTTAAGTATCTTAAAACCGATGGATTGCTATGTCTCCGAAAGAGAATCAAGCATGTGTACAGGGACATAAATGCAGCAGTGATAGGATTGGAGAGGTTCGGTGAGCAAATGAAGACCCTTTGAAGTCATATTGCATGGTACCCATTCCACGGGTTTCAACTACCCAGGTTTAAGGTATTCTTCCTTCAGCTAAAACATGCATGTGGAACCTAGAGTATGATCAACCATGTGATCGGGAGACGTGTTCAAATATGTCTCAGTTTTCGTACCCTGGTACTCGGGTGCAACATTCCAGACGCTTTACTAACACTCTCCCGACTTGGAGAGTCAGTCCCTTTAACCTCCTGTTTGGCCCAGTTTGTAATTTCTGCGGAAGATGAACAGGAATAGCGAGAACCAATGAGAGACTAGCTGGAGGTGTCTGGACGGGCAAATTTAACTCTCATTTCCCACCAGGAAGAGGAAATAACCAAAGGCTCAGCGTGCCGTGCCGGAACCAGATTAGGGCCTGAAGCCATCCTGCGGTGTTGCGGCCAGCTCACAAGAAAACGAGTTGAAGAAAGGAGCTCAGGGGCACTGTAATTCACAAACCTGCAGAGTTATAAATGACAACTATCGTCCAAAAATATACTGAAGTAAGGCTGCCAAGAGGACTTGAAAGCGGGGCAGAATTGCAGGAAACCGATTTCAGGAGGTAGACTGGAATTGCATTGAAAGCATAGGAAAAGAGGCAGAACGTCCACAATGATGCACTTGGCCAAAAAGGGCGTATGCGTTTTTTCCTGAATATATTCAGGAAAAAACGCATACGCCCTTTTTGGCCAACCAAGCAAGCTTGCAAAGGAAATCTGCACTACAATGAAGTCTCACTTCCCCCCCCCCCCGGTCAAAAGGGCCATCTGAAAAAAGTGTAAAATCCAGAAAGGCAGGACAGGCCATGGAGAACTGGGAGCCTTGTTATGCTGATGGGCGGGATGTCAATTGCCAACAGACACTCGGGAGAAGTGTATGGTGTTTCCTGAAACATCTAAAAAACAAAGCAACAGAGCCTAGGGCACTTCCACTTATGGTCCTATAGCTTAGGGAAATTAAAATCAAAAAGATACAGCCACCCCAATGTTTGGGACGCCTCTGTTTACAAGAACCTCGTTTACCGTACAAGTTCAATATCACAGAAAGTGAAAAATGGATAAAGAACTTGTGGTACTTACGTACAATGCAGTATCACTCAGCAGTGAAATCTATGTCATCAGGCCCGTAGCAGCACAATGAGTGGATTCAGGTACGATGATTCTAACTGAAATAAGTCAAACAGAAAAAGAAACATCATAAGATATCAGTAATACACGGAATGTAAACTTGGCTACACAGGAACTGAATTACAGAACAGAACAGGGTCTCAAATTTAGAAAACCAACTTATGCTTGTTTAAGGGTAAAGGTGAGTTGGGGTGCTGCATAAAACCAGAGATTGAAATGAGCACAGATAAAGTTCCTTAAGCCAAATATGGAATAGACAAGAGCTACTCCTTGCTCAACGAAATGGACTCAACACCGCATATTAAACGCCTAAGAATGTACCTGACTCTTAAGTATCTTAAAACCTATGGATTGCTATGTCTCCGAAAGAGAATCAAGCATGTGTACAGGGACATAAACGCAGCAGTGATAGGATTGGAGAGGTTCGGTGAGCAAATGAAGACCCTTTGAAGTCATATTGCATGGTACCCATTCCACGGGTTTCAACTACCCAGGTTTAAGGTATTCTTCCTTCAGCTAAAACATGCATGTGGAACCTAGAGTATGATCAACCATGTGATCGGGAGACGTGTTCAAATATGTCTCAGTTTTCGTACCCTGGTACTCGGGTGCAACATTCCAGACGCTTTACTAACACTCTCCCGACTTGGAGAGTCAGTCCCTTTAACCTCCTGTTTGGCCCAGTTTGCAATTTCTGCGGAAGATGAACAGGAATAGCGAGAACCAATGAGAGACTAGCTGGAGGTGTCTGGACGGGCAAATTTAACTCTCATTTCCCACCAGGAAGAGGAAATAACCAAAGGCTTAGCGTGCCGTGCCGGAACCACATTAGGGCCTGAAGCCATCCTGCGGTGTTGCGGCCAGCTCACAAGAAAACGAGTTGAAGAAAGGAGCTCAGGGGCACTGTAATTCACAAACCTGCAGAGTTATAAATGACAACTATCGTCCAAAAATATACTGAAGTAAGGCTGCCAAGAGGACTTGAAAGCGGGGCAGAATTGCAGGAAACCGATTTCAGGAGGTAGACTGGAATTGCATTGAAAGCATAGGAAAAGAGGCAGAACGTCCACAATGATGCACTTGGCCAAAAAGGGCGTATGCGTTTTTTCCTGAATATATTCAGGAAAAAACGCATACGCCCTTTTTGGCCAACCAAGCAAGCTTGCAAAGGAAATCTGCACTACAATGAACTCTCACTTCCACCCCCCCCCCGGTCAAAAGGGCCATCTGAAAAAAGTGTAAAATCCAGAAAGGCAGGACAGGCCATGGAGAACTGGGAGCCTTGTTATGCTGATGGGCGGGATGTCAATTGCCAACAGACACTCGGGAGAAGTGTATGGTGTTTCCTGAAACATCTAAAAAACAAAGCAACAGAGCCTAGGGCACTTCCACTTATGGTCCTATAGCTTAGGGAAATTAAAATCAAAAAGATACAGCCACCCCAATGTTTGGGACGCCTCTGTTTACAAGAACCTCGTTTACCGTACAAGTTCAATATCACAGAAAGTGAAAAATGGATAAAGAACTTGTGGTACTTACGTACAATGCAGTATCACTCAGCAGTGAAATCTATGTCATCAGGCCCGTAGCAGCACAATGAGTGGATTCAGGTACGATGATTCTAACTGAAATAAGTCACACAGAAAAAGAAACATCATAAGATATCAGTAATACACGGAATGTAAACTTGGCTACACAGGAACTGAATTACAGAACAGAACAGGGTCTCAAATTTAGAAAACCAACTTATGCTTGTTTAAGGGGAAAGGTGAGTTGGGGTGCTGCATAAAACCAGAGATTGAAATGAGCACAGATAAAGTTCCTTAAGCCAAATATGGAATAGACAAGAGCTACTCCTTGCTCAACGAAATGGACTCAACACCGCATATTAAACGCCTAAGAATGTACCTGACTCTTAAGTATCTTAAAACCGATGGATTGCTATGTCTCCGAAAGAGAATCAAGCATGTGTACAGGGACATAAACGCAGCAGTGATAGGATTGGAGAGGTTCGGTGAGCAAATGAAGACCCTTTGAAGTCATATTGCATGGTACCCATTCCACGGGTTTCAACTACCCAGGTTTAAGGTATTCTTCCTTCAGCTAAAACATGCATGTGGAACCTAGAGTATGATCAACCATGTGATCGGGAGACGTGTTCAAATATGTCTCAGTTTTCGTACCCTGGTACTCGGGTGCAACATTCCAGACGCTTTACTAACACTCTCCCGACTTGGAGAGTCAGTCCCTTTAACCTCCTGTTTGGCCCAGTTTGCAATTTCTGCGGAAGATGAACAGGAATAGCGAGAACCAATGAGAGACTAGCTGGAGGTGTCTGGACGGGCAAATTTAACTCTCATTTCCCACCAGGAAGAGGAAATAACCAAAGGCTCAGCGTGCCGTGCCGGAACCAGATTAGGGCCTGAAGCCATCCTGCGGTGTTGCGGCCAGCTCACAAGAAAACGAGTTGAAGAAAGGAGCTCAGGGGCACTGTAATTCACAAACCTGCAGAGTTATAAATGACAACTATCGTCCAAAAATATACTGAAGTAAGGCTGCCAAGAGGACTTGAAAGCGGGGCAGAATTGCAGGAAACCGATTTCAGGAGGTAGACTGGAATTGCATTGAAAGCATAGGAAAAGAGGCAGAACGTCCACAATGATGCACTTGGCCAAAAAGGGCGTATGCGTTTTTTCCTGAATATATTCAGGAAAAAACGCATACGCCCTTTTTGGCCAACCAAGCAAGCTTGCAAAGGAAATCTGCACTACAATGAAGTCTCACTTCCCCCCCCCCCCGGTCAAAAGGGCCATCTGAAAAAAGTGTAAAATCCAGAAAGGCAGGACAGGCCATGGAGAACTGGGAGCCTTGTTATGCTGATGGGCGGGATGTCAATTGCCAACAGACACTCGGGAGAAGTGTATGGTGTTTCCTGAAACATCTAAAAAACAAAGCAACAGAGCCTAGGGCACTTCCACTTATGGTCCTATAGCTTAGGGAAATTAAAATCAAAAAGATACAGCCACCCCAATGTTTGGGACGCCTCTGTTTACAAGAACCTCGTTTACCGTACAAGTTCAATATCACAGAAAGTGAAAAATGGATAAAGAACTTGTGGTACTTACGTACAATGCAGTATCACTCAGCAGTGAAATCTATGTCATCAGGCCCGTAGCAGCACAATGAGTGGATTCAGGTACGATGATTCTAACTGAAATAAGTCAAACAGAAAAAGAAACATCATAAGATATCAGTAATACACGGAATGTAAACTTGGCTACACAGGAACTGAATTACAGAACAGAACAGGGTCTCAAATTTAGAAAACCAACTTATGCTTGTTTAAGGGTAAAGGTGAGTTGGGGTGCTGCATAAAACCAGAGATTGAAATGAGCACAGATAAAGTTCCTTAAGCCAAATATGGAATAGACAAGAGCTACTCCTTGCTCAACGAAATGGACTCAACACCGCATATTAAACGCCTAAGAATGTACCTGACTCTTAAGTATCTTAAAACCTATGGATTGCTATGTCTCCGAAAGAGAATCAAGCATGTGTACAGGGACATAAACGCAGCAGTGATAGGATTGGAGAGGTTCGGTGAGCAAATGAAGACCCTTTGAAGTCATATTGCATGGTACCCATTCCACGGGTTTCAACTACCCAGGTTTAAGGTATTCTTCCTTCAGCTAAAACATGCATGTGGAACCTAGAGTATGATCAACCATGTGATCGGGAGACGTGTTCAAATATGTCTCAGTTTTCGTACCCTGGTACTCGGGTGCAACATTCCAGACGCTTTACTAACACTCTCCCGACTTGGAGAGTCAGTCCCTTTAACCTCCTGTTTGGCCCAGTTTGCAATTTCTGCGGAAGATGAACAGGAATAGCGAGAACCAATGAGAGACTAGCTGGAGGTGTCTGGACGGGCAAATTTAACTCTCATTTCCCACCAGGAAGAGGAAATAACCAAAGGCTTAGCGTGCCGTGCCGGAACCACATTAGGGCCTGAAGCCATCCTGCGGTGTTGCGGCCAGCTCACAAGAAAACGAGTTGAAGAAAGGAGCTCAGGGGCACTGTAATTCACAAACCTGCAGAGTTATAAATCACAACTATCGTCCAAAAATATACTGAAGTAAGGCTGCCAAGAGGACTTGAAAGCGGGGCAGAATTGCAGGAAACCGATTTCAGGAGGTAGACTGGAATTGCATTGAAAGCATAGGAAAAGAGGCAGAACGTCCACAATGATGCACTTGGCCAAAAAGGGCGTATGCGTTTTTTCCTGAATATATTCAGGAAAAAACGCATACGCCCTTTTTGGCCAACCAAGCAAGCTTGCAAAGGAAATCTGCACTACAATGAACTCTCACTTCCACCCCCCCCCCGGTCAAAAGGGCCATCTGAAAAAAGTGTAAAATCCAGAAAGGCAGGACAGGCCATGGAGAACTGGGAGCCTTGTTATGCTGATGGGCGGGATGTCAATTGCCAACAGACACTCGGGAGAAGTGTATGGTGTTTCCTGAAACATCTAAAAAACAAAGCAACAGAGCCTAGGGCACTTCCACTTATGGTCCTATAGCTTAGGGAAATTAAAATCAAAAAGATACAGCCACCCCAATGTTTGGGACGCCTCTGTTTACAAGAACCTCGTTTACCGTACAAGTTCAATATCACAGAAAGTGAAAAATGGATAAAGAACTTGTGGTACTTACGTACAATGCAGTATCACTCAGCAGTGAAATCTATGTCATCAGGCCCGTAGCAGCACAATGAGTGGATTCAGGTACGATGATTCTAACTGAAATAAGTCACACAGAAAAAGAAACATCATAAGATATCAGTAATACACGGAATGTAAACTTGGCTACACAGGAACTGAATTACAGAACAGAACAGGGTCTCAAATTTAGAAAACCAACTTATGCTTGTTTAAGGGTAAAGGTGAGTTGGGGTGCTGCATAAAACCAGAGATTGAAATGAGCACAGATAAAGTTCCTTAAGCCAAATATGGAATAGACAAGAGCTACTCCTTGCTCAACGAAATGGACTCAACACCGCATATTAAACGCCTAAGAATGTACCTGACTCTTAAGTATCTTAAAACCTATGGATTGCTATGTCTCCGAAAGAGAATCAAGCATGTGTACAGGGACATAAACGCAGCAGTGATAGGATTGGAGAGGTTCGGTGAGCAAATGAAGACCCTTTGAAGTCATATTGCATGGTACCCATTCCACGGGTTTCAACTACCCAGGTTTAAGGTATTCTTCCTTCAGCTAAAACATGCATGTGGAACCTAGAGTATGATCAACCATGTGATCGGGAGACGTGTTCAAATATGTCTCAGTTTTCGTACCCTGGTACTCGGGTGCAACATTCCA
This sequence comes from Globicephala melas, assembly GCF_963455315.2. Lineage (NCBI taxonomy): Eukaryota > Metazoa > Chordata > Mammalia > Artiodactyla > Delphinidae > Globicephala > Globicephala melas. The sequence goes on from NW_027207288.1 coordinate 382,245, forward strand.
GACGCTTTACTAACACTCTCCCGACTTGGAGAGTCAGTCCCTTTAACCTCCTGTTTGGCCCAGTTTGCAATTTCTGCGGAAGATGAACAGGAATAGCGAGAACCAATGAGAGACTAGCTGGAGGTGTCTGGACGGGCAAATTTAACTCTCATTTCCCACCAGGAAGAGGAAATAACCAAAGGCTTAGCGTGTCGTGCCGGAACCACATTAGGGCCTGAAGCCATCCTGCGGTGTTGCGGCCAGCTCACAAGAAAACGAGTTGAAGAAAGGAGCTCAGGGGCACTGTAATTCACAAACCTGCAGAGTTATAAATCACAACTATCGTCCAAAAATATACTGAAGTAAGGCTGCCAAGAGGACTTGAAAGCGGGGCAGAATTGCAGGAAACCGATTTCAGGAGGTAGACTGGAATTGCATTGAAAGCATAGGAAAAGAGGCAGAACGTCCACAATGATGCACTTGGCCAAAAAGGGCGTATGCGTTTTTTCCTGAATATATTCAGGAAGAAACGCATACGCCCTTTTTGGCCAACCAAGCAAGCTTGCAAAGGAAATCTGCACTACAATGAAGTCTCACTTCCCCCCGGTCAAAAGGGCCATCTGAAAAAAGTGTAAAATCCAGAAAGGCAGGACAGGCCATGGAGAACTGGGAGCCTTGTTATGCTGATGGGCGGGATGTAAATTGCCAACAGACACTCGGGAGAAGTGTATGGTGTTTCCTGAAATATCTAAAAAACAAAGCAACAGAGCCTAGGGCACTTCCACTTATGGTCCTATAGCTTAGGGAAATTAAAATCAAAAAGATACAGCCACCCCAATGTTTGGGACGCCTCTGTTTACAAGAACCTCGTTTACCGTACAAGTTCAATATCACAGAAAGTGAAAAATGGATAAAGAACTTGTGGTACTTACGTACAATGCAGTATCACTCAGCAGTGAAATCTATGTCATCAGGCCCGTAGCAGCACAATGAGTGGATTCAGGTACGATGATTCTAACTGAAATAAGTCACACAGAAAAAGAAACATCATAAGATATCAGTAATACACGGAATGTAAACTTGGCTACACAGGAACTGAATTACAGAACAGAACAGGGTCTCAAATTTAGAAAACCAACTTATGCTTGTTTAAGGGTAAAGGTGAGTTGGGGTGCTGCATAAAACCAGAGATTGAAATGAGCACAGATAAAGTTCCTTAAGCCAAATATGGAATAGACAAGAGCTACTCCTTGCTCAACGAAATGGACTCAACACCGCATATTAAACGCCTAAGAATGTACCTGACTCTTAAGTATCTTAAAACCTATGGATTGCTATGTCTCCGAAAGAGAATCAAGCATGTGTACAGGGACATAAACGCAGCAGTGATAGGATTGGAGAGGTTCGGTGAGCAAATGAAGACCCTTTGAAGTCATATTGCATGGTACCCATTCCACGGGTTTCAACTACCCAGGTTTAAGGTATTCTTCCTTCAGCTAAAACATGCATGTGGAACCTAGAGTATGATCAACCATGTGATCGGGAGACGTGTTCAAATATGTCTCAGTTTTCGTACCCTGGTACTCGGGTGCAACATTCCAGACGCTTTACTAACACTCTCCCGACTTGGAGAGTCAGTCCCTTTAACCTCCTGTTTGGCCCAGTTTGCAATTTCTGCGGAAGATGAACAGGAATAGCGAGAACCAATGAGAGACTAGCTGGAGGTGTCTGGACGGGCAAATTTAACTCTCATTTCCCACCAGGAAGAGGAAATAACCAAGGGCTCAGCGTGCCGTGCCGGAACCAGATTAGGGCCTGAAGCCATCCTGCGGTGTTGCGGCCAGCTCACAAGAAAACGAGTTGAAGAAAGGAGCTCAGGGGCACTGTAATTCACAAACCTGCAGAGTTATAAATGACAACTATCGTCCAAAAATATACTGAAGTAAGGCTGCCAAGAGGACTTGAAAGCGGGGCAGAATTGCAGGAAACCGATTTCAGGAGGTAGACTGGAATTGCATTGAAAGCATAGGAAAAGAGGCAGAACGTCCACAATGATGCACTTGGCCAAAAAGGGCGTATGCGTTTTTTCCTGAATATATTCAGGAAAAAACGCATACGCCCTTTTTGGCCAACCAAGCAAGCTTGCAAAGGAAATCTGCACTACAATGAAGTCTCACTTCCCCCCGGTCAAAAGGGCCATCTGAAAAAAGTGTAAAATCCAGAAAGGCAGGACAGGCCATGGAGAACTGGGAGCCTTGTTATGCTGATGGGCGGGATGTAAATTGCCAACAGACACTCGGGAGAAGTGTATGGTGTTTCCTGAAACATCTAAAAAACAAAGCAACAGAGCCTAGGGCACTTCCACTTATGGTCCTATAGCTTAGGGAAATTAAAATCAAAAAGATACAGCCACCCCAATGTTTGGGACGCCTCTGTTTACAAGAACCTCGTTTACCGTACAAGTTCAATATCACAGAAAGTGAAAAATGGATAAAGAACTTGTGGTACTTACGTACAATGCAGTATCACTCAGCAGTGAAATCTATGTCATCAGGCCCGTAGCAGCACAATGAGTGGATTCAGGTACGATGATTCTAACTGAAATAAGTCACACAGAAAAAGAAACATCATAAGATATCAGTAATACACGGAATGTAAACTTGGCTACACAGGAACTGAATTACAGAACAGAACAGGGTCTCAAATTTAGAAAACCAACTTATGCTTGTTTAAGGGTAAAGGTGAGTTGGGGTGCTGCATAAAACCAGAGATTGAAATGAGCACAGATAAAGTTCCTTAAGCCAAATATGGAATAGACAAGAGCTACTCCTTGCTCAACGAAATGGACTCAACACCGCCTATTAAACGCCTAAGAATGTACCTGACTCTTAAGTATCTTAAAACCTATGGATTGCTATGTCTCCGAAAGAGAATCAAGCATGTGTACAGGGACATAAACGCAGCAGTGATAGGATTGGAGAGGTTCGGTGAGCAAATGAAGACCCTTTGAAGTCATATTGCATGGTACCCATTCCACGGGTTTCAACTACCCAGGTTTAAGGTATTCTTCCTTCAGCTAAAACATGCATGTGGAACCTAGAGTATGATCAACCATGTGATCGGGAGACGTGTTCAAATATGTCTCAGTTTTCGTACCCTGGTACTCGGGTGCAACATTCCAGACGCTTTACTAACACTCTCCCGACTTGGAGAGTCAGTCCCTTTAACCTCCTGTTTGGCCCAGTTTGCAATTTCTGCGGAAGATGAACAGGAATAGCGAGAACCAATGAGAGACTAGCTGGAGGTGTCTGGACGGGCAAATTTAACTCTCATTTCCCACCAGGAAGAGGAAATAACCAAAGGCTCAGCGTGCCGTTCCGGAACCAGATTAGGGCCTGAAGCCATCCTGCGGTGTTGCGGCCAGCTCACAAGAAAACGAGTTGAAGAAAGGAGCTCAGGGGCACTGTAATTCACAAACCTGCAGAGTTATAAATGACAACTATCGTCCAAAAATATACTGAAGTAAGGCTGCCAAGAGGACTTGAAAGCGGGGCAGAATTGCAGGAAACCGATTTCAGGAGGTAGACTGGAATTGCATTGAAAGCATAGGAAAAGAGGCAGAACGTCCACAATGATGCACTTGGCCAAAAAGGGCGTATGCGTTTTTTCCTGAATATATTCAGGAAAAAACGCATACGCCCTTTTTGGCCAACCAAGCAAGCTTGCAAAGGAAATCTGCACTACAATGAAGTCTCACTTCCCCCCCCCCCCGGTCAAAAGGGCCATCTGAAAAAAGTGTAAAATCCAGAAAGGCAGGACAGGCCATGGAGAACTGGGAGCCTTGTTATGCTGATGGGCGGGATGTCAATTGCCAACAGACACTCGGGAGAAGTGTATGGTGTTTCCTGAAACATCTAAAAAACAAAGCAACAGAGCCTAGGGCACTTCCACTTATGGTCCTATAGCTTAGGGAAATTAAAATCAAAAAGATACAGCCACCCCAATGTTTGGGACGCCTCTGTTTACAAGAACCTCGTTTACCGTACAAGTTCAATATCACAGAAAGTGAAAAATGGATAAAGAACTTGTGGTACTTACGTACAATGCAGTATCACTCAGCAGTGAAATCTATGTCATCAGGCCCGTAGCAGCACAATGAGTGGATTCAGGTACGATGATTCTAACTGAAATAAGTCACACAGAAAAAGAAACATCATAAGATATCAGTAATACACGGAATGTAAACTTGGCTACACAGGAACTGAATTACAGAACAGAACAGGGTCTCAAATTTAGAAAACCAACTTATGCTTGTTTAAGGGTAAAGGTGAGTTGGGGTGCTGCATAAAACCAGAGATTGAAATGAGCACAGATAAAGTTCCTTAAGCCAAATATGGAATAGACAAGAGCTACTCCTTGCTCAACGAAATGGACTCAACACCGCATATTAAACGCCTAAGAATGTACCTGACTCTTAAGTATCTTAAAACCTATGGATTGCTATGTCTCCGAAAGAGAATCAAGCATGTGTACAGGGACATAAACGCAGCAGTGATAGGATTGGAGAGGTTCGGTGAGCAAATGAAGACCCTTTGAAGTCATATTGCATGGTACCCATTCCACGGGTTTCAACTACCCAGGTTTAAGGTATTCTTCCTTCAGCTAAAACATGCATGTGGAACCTAGAGTATGATCAACCATGCGATCGGGAGACGTGTTCAAATATGTCTCAGTTTTCGTACCCTGGTACTCGGGTGCAACATTCCAGACGCTTTACTAACACTCTCCCGACTTGGAGAGTCAGTCCCTTTAACCTCCTGTTTGGCCCAGTTTGCAATTTCTGCGGAAGATGAACAGGAATAGCGAGAACCAATGAGAGACTAGCTGGAGGTGTCTGGACGGGCAAATTTAACTCTCATTTCCCACCAGGAAGAGGAAATAACCAAAGGCTCAGCGTGCCGTGCCGGAACCAGATTAGGGCCTGAAGCCATCCTGCGGTGTTGCGGCCAGCTCACAAGAAAACGAGTTGAAGAAAGGAGCTCAGGGGCACTGTAATTCACAAACCTGCAGAGTTATAAATGACAACTATCGTCCAAAAATATACTGAAGTAAGGCTGCCAAGAGGACTTGAAAGCGGGGCAGAATTGCAGGAAACCGATTTCAGGAGGTAGACTGGAATTACATTGAAAGCATAGGAAAAGAGGCAGAACGTCCACAATGATGCACTTGGCCAAAAAGGGCGTATGCGTTTTTTCCTGAATATATTCAGGAAAAAACGCATACGCCCTTTTTGGCCAACCAAGCAAGCTTGCAAAGGAAATCTGCACTACAATGAAGTCTCACTCCCCCCCCCCCCGGTCAAAAGGGCCATCTGAAAAAAGTGTAAAATCCAGAAAGGCAGGACAGGCCATGGAGAACTGGGAGCCTTGTTATGCTGATGGGCGGGATGTCAATTGCCAACAGACACTGGGGAGAAGTGTATGGTGTTTCCTGAAACATCTAAAAAACAAAGCAACAGAGCCTAGGGCACTTCCACTTATGGTCCTATAGCTTAGGGAAATTAAAATCAAAAAGATACAGCCACCCCAATGTTTGGGACGCCTCTGTTTACAAGAACCTCGTTTACCGTACAAGTTCAATATCACAGAAAGTGAAAAATGGATAAAGAACTTGTGGTACTTACGTACAATGCAGTATCACTCAGCAGTGAAATCTATGTCATCAGGCCCGTAGCAGCACAATGAGTGGATTCAGGTACGATGATTCTAACTGAAATAAGTCACACAGAAAAAGAAACATCATAAGATATCAGTAATACACGGAATGTAAACTTGGCTACACAGGAACTGAATTACAGAACAGAACAGGGTCTCAAATTTAGAAAACCAACTTATGCTTGTTTAAGGGGAAAGGTGAGTTGGGGTGCTGCATAAAACCAGAGATTGAAATGAGCACAGATAAAGTTCCTTAAGCCAAATATGGAATAGACAAGAGCTACTCCTTGCTCAACGAAATGGACTCAACACCGCATATTAAACGCCTAAGAATGTACCTGACTCTTAAGTATCTTAAAACCGATGGATTGCTATGTCTCCGAAAGAGAATCAAGCATGTGTACAGGGACATAAACGCAGCAGTGATAGGATTGGAGAGGTTCGGTGAGCAAATGAAGACCCTTTGAAGTCATATTGCATGGTACCCATTCCACGGGTTTCAACTACCCAGGTTTAAGGTATTCTTCCTTCAGCTAAAACATGCATGTGGAACCTAGAGTATGATCAACCATGTGATCGGGAGACGTGTTCAAATATGTCTCAGTTTTCGTACCCTGGTACTCGGGTGCAACATTCCAGACGCTTTACTAACACTCTCCCCACTTGGAGAGTCAGTCCCTTTAACCTCCTGTTTGGCCCAGTTTGCAATTTCTGCGGAAGATGAACAGGAATAGCGAGAACCAATGAGAGACTAGCTGGAGGTGTCTGGACGGGCAAATTTAACTCTCATTTCCCACCAGGAAGAGGAAATAACCAAAGGTTCAGCGTGCCGTGCCGGAACCAGATTAGGGCCTGAAGCCATCCTGCGGTGTTGCGGCCAGCTCACAAGAAAACGAGTTGAAGAAAGGAGCTCAGGGGCACTGTAATTCACAAACCTGCAGAGTTATAAATGACAACTATCGTCCAAAAATATACTGAAGTAAGGCTGCCAAGAGGACTTGAAAGCGGGGCAGAATTGCAGGAAACCGATTTCAGGAGGTAGACTGGAATTGCATTGAAAGCATAGGAAAAGAGGCAGAACGTCCACAATGATGCACTTGGCCAAAAAGGGCGTATGCGTTTTTTCCTGAATATATTCAGGAAAAAACGCATACGCCCTTTTTGGCCAACCAAGCAAGCTTGCAAAGGAAATCTGCACTACAATGAAGTCTCACTTCCCCCCGGTCAAAAGGGCCATCTGAAAAAAGTGTAAAATCCAGAAAGGCAGGACAGGCCATGGAGAACTGGGAGCCTTGTTATGCTGATGGGCGGGATGTAAATTGCCAACAGACACTCAGGAGAAGTGTATGGTGTTTCCTGAAACATCTAAAAAACAAAGCAACAGAGCCTAGGGCACTTCCACTTATGGTCCTATAGCTTAGGGAAATTAAAATCAAAGAGATACAGCCACCCCAATGTTTGGGACGCCTCTGTTTACAAGAACCTCGTTTACCATACAAGTTCAATATCACAGAAAGTGAAAAATGGATAAAGAACTTGTGGTACTTACGTACAATGCAGTATCACTCAGCAGTGAAATCTATGTCATCAGGCCCGTAGCAGCACAATGAGTGGATTCAGGTACGATGATTCTAACTGAAATAAGTCACACAGAAAAAGAAACATCATAAGATATCAGTAATACACGGAATGTAAACTTGGCTACACAGGAACTGAATTACAGAACAGAACAGGGTCTCAAATTTAGAAAACCAACTTATGCTTGTTTAAGGGGAAAGGTGAGTTGGGGTGCTGCATAAAACCAGAGATTGAAATGAGCACAGATAAAGTTCCTTAAGCCAAATATGGAATAGACAAGAGCTACTCCTTGCTCAACGAAATGGACTCAACACCGCATATTAAACGCCTAAGAATGTACCTGACTCTTAAGTATCTTAAAACCGATGGATTGCTATGTCTCCGAAAGAGAATCAAGCATGTGTACAGGGACATAAACGCAGCAGTGATAGGATTGGAGAGGTTCGGTGAGCAAATGAAGACCCTTTGAAGTCATATTGCATGGTACCCATTCCACGGGTTTCAACTACCCAGGTTTAAGGTATTCTTCCTTCAGCTAAAACATGCATGTGGAACCTAGAGTATGATCAACCATGTGATCGGGAGACGTGTTCAAATATGTCTCAGTTTTCGTACCCTGGTACTCGGGTGCAACATTCCAGACGCTTTACTAACACTCTCCTGACTTGGAGAGTCAGTCCCTTTAACCTCCTGTTTGGCCCAGTTTGCAATTTCTGCGGAAGATGAACAGGAATAGCGAGAACCAATGAGAGACTAGCTGGAGGTGTCTGGACGGGCAAATTTAACTCTCATTTCCCACCAGGAAGAGGAAATAACCAAAGGCTCAGCGTGCCGTGCCGGAACCAGATTAGGGCCTGAAGCCATCCTGCGGTGTTGCGGCCAGCTCACAAGAAAACGAGTTGAAGAAAGGAGCTCAGGGGCACTGTAATTCACAAACCTGCAGAGTTATAAATGACAACTATCGTCCAAAAATATACTGAAGTAAGGCTGCCAAGAGGACTTGAAAGCGGGGCAGAATTGCAGGAAACCGATTTCAGGAGGTAGACTGGAATTGCATTGAAAGCATAGGAAAAGAGGCAGAACGTCCACAATGATGCACTTGGCCAAAAAGGGCGTATGCGTTTTTTCCTGAATATATTCAAGAAAAAACGCATACGCCCTTTTTGGCCAACCAAGCAAGCTTGCAAAGGAAATCTGCACTACAATGAAGTCTCACTTCCCCCCCCCCCCGGTCAAAAGGGCCATCTGAAAAAAGTGTAAAATCCAGAAAGGCAGGACAGGCCATGGAGAACTGGGAGCCTTGTTATGCTGATGGGCGGGATGTAAATTGCCAACAGACACTCGGGAGAAGTGTATGGTGTTTCCTGAGACATCTAAAAAACAAAGCAACAGAGCCTAGGGCACTTCCACTTATGGTCCTATAGCTTAGGGAAATTAAAATCAAAAAGATACAGCCACCCCAATGTTTGGGACGCCTCTGTTTACAAGAACCTCGTTTACCGTACAAGTTCAATATCACAGAAAGTGAAAAATGGATAAAGAACTTGTGGTACTTACGTACAATGCAGTATCACTCAGCAGTGAAATCTATGTCATCAGGCCCGTAGCAGCACAATGAGTGGATTCAGGTACGATGATTCTAACTGAAATAAGTCACACAGAAAAAGAAACATCATAAGATATCAGTAATACACGGAATGTAAACTTGGCTACACAGGAACTGAATTACAGAACAGAACAGGGTCTCAAATTTAGAAAACCAACTTATGCTTGTTTAAGGGTAAAGGTGAGTTGGGGTGCTGCATAAAACCAGAGATTGAAATGAGCACAGATAAAGTTCCTTAAGCCAAATATGGAATAGACAAGAGCTACTCCTTGCTCAACGAAATGGACTCAACACCGCATATTAAACGCCTAAGAATGTACCTGACTCTTAAGTATCTTAAAACCGATGGATTGCTATGTCTCCGAAAGAGAATCAAGCATGTGTACAGGGACATAAACGCAGCAGTGATAGGATTGGAGAGGTTCGGTGAGCAAATGAAGACCCTTTGAAGTCATATTGCATGGTACCCATTCCACGGGTTTCAACTACCCAGGTTTAAGGTATTCTTCCTTCAGCTAAAACATGCATGTGGAACCTAGAGTATGATCAACCATGCGATCGGGAGACGTGTTCAAATATGTCTCAGTTTTCGTACCCTGGTACTCGGGTGCAACATTCCAGATGCTTTACTAACACTCTCCCCACTTGGAGAGTCAGTCCCTTTAACCTCCTGTTTGGCCCAGTTTGCAATTTCTGCGGAAGATGAACAGGAATAGCGAGAACCAATGAGAGACTAGCTGGAGGTGTCTGGACGGGCAAATTTAACTCTCATTTCCCACCAGGAAGAGGAAATAACCAAAGGCTCAGCGTGCCGTGCCGGAACCAGATTAGGGCCTGAAGCCATCTTGCTGTGTTGCGGTCAGCTCAAAAGAAAGCGAGTTGAAGAAAGGAGCTCAGGGGCACTGTAATTCACAAAACTGAAGAGTTATAAATGACAGCTATCGTCCAAAAATATACTGAAGTAAGGCTGCCAAGAGGACTTGAAAGCGGGGCAGAATTGCAGGAAACCGATTTCAGGAGGTAGACTGGAATTGCATTGAAAGCATAGGAAAAGAGGCAGAACGTCGACAATGATGCACTTGGCCAAAACGGGCGTATGCGTTTTTTCCTGAATATATTCAGGAAAAAACGCATACGCCCTTTTTGGCCAACCAAGCAAGCTTGCAAAGGAAATCTGCACTACAATGAAGTCTCACTTCCCCCCGGTCAAAAGGGCCATCTGAAAAAGTGTGAAATCCAGAAAGGCAGGACAGGCCATGGAGAACTGGGAGCCTTGTTATGCTGATGGGCAGGATGTAAATTGCCAACAGACACTCAGGACAAGTGTATGGTGTTTCCTGAAACATCTAAAAAACAAAGCAACAGAGCCTAGGGCACTTCCACTTATGGTCCTATAGCTTTGGGAAATTAAAATCAAAAAGACACAGCCACCCCAAAGTTTGGGACGCCTCTGTTTACAAGAACCTCATTTACCGTACAAGTTCAATATCACAGAAAGTGAAAAATGGATAAAGAAGTTGTGGTACTTACGTACAATGCAGTATCACTCAGCAATGAAATCTATGTCATCAGGCCCGTAGCAGCATAATGAGTGGATTCAGGTACGATGATTCTAACTGAAATAAGTCACACAGAAAAAGAAACATCATAAGATATCACTAATACACGGAATGTAAACTTGTCTACACAGGAACTGAATTCCAAAACAGAACAGGGTCTCAAATTTAGAAAACCAACTTATGCTTGCTTAAGGGGAAAGGTGAGTTGGGGTGCTGCATAAAACCAGAGATTGAAATGAGCACAGATAAAGTTCCTTAAGCCAAATATGGAATAGACAAGAGCTACTCCTTGCTCAACGAAATGGACTCAACACCCCATATTAAACACCTAAGAATGTACCTGACTAGTAAGTATCTTAAAACCTATGGATTGCTATGTCTCCAAAAGAGAATCAAGCGTGTGTACAGGGGCAAAAACGCAGCAGTGATAGGGTTGGAGAGGTTCGGTGAGCAAATGAAGACCCTTTGAAGTCATATTGCATGGTACCCATTCCACGGGTTTCAACTACCCAGGTTTAAGGTATTCTTCCTTCAGCTAAAACATGCATGTGGAACCTAGAGTATGATCACCCATGTGATCGGGAGAAGTGTTCAAATATGTCTCAGTTTTTGTACCCTGGTACTCGGGTGCAACATTCCAGACGCTTTACTAACACTCTCCCCACTTGGAGAGTCAGTCCCTTTAACCTCCTGTTTGGCCCAGTTTGCAATTTCTGCGGAAGATGAACAGGAATAGGGAGAACCAATGAGAGACTAGCTGGAGGTGTCTGGACGGGCAAATTTAACTCTCATTTCCCACCAGGAAGAGGAATTAACCAAAGGCTCAGCATGCCATGCCGGAACCAGATTAGGGCCTGAAGCCATCCTGTGGTGTTGCGGCCAGGTCACAAGAAAGCGAGTTGAAGAAAGGAGCTCAGGGGCACTGTAATTCACAAACCTGCAGAGTTATAAATGACAACTATCATCCAAAAATATACTGAAGTAAGGCTGCCAAGAGGACTTGAAAGCGGGGCAGAATTGCAGGAAACCGATTTCAGGAGGTAGACTGGAATTGCATTGAAAGAATACGAAAAGAGGCAGAACGTCCACAATGATGCACTTGGCCAAAAAGGGCATATGCGTTTTTTCCTGAATATATTCAGGAAAAAACGCATACGCCCTTTTTGGCCAACCAAGCAAACTTGCAAAGGAAATCTGCACTACAATGAAGTCTCACTTCCCCCCGGTCAAAAGGGCCATCTGATAAAAGTGTAAAATCCAGAAAGGCAGGACAGGCCATGGAGAACTGGGAGCCTTGTTATGCTGATGGGTGGGATGTAAATTGCCAACAGACACTGGGGAGAAGTTTATGGTGTTTCCTGAAACATCTAAGAAACAAAGCAACAGAGCCTAGGGCACTTCCACTTATGGTCCTATAGCTTAGGGAAATTAAAATCAAAAAGACACAGCCACCCCAAAGTTTGGGACGCCTCTGTTTACAAGAACCTCGTTTACCGTACAAGTTCAATATCACAGAAAGTGAAAAATGGATAAAGAAGCTCTGGTACTTACGTACAATGCAGTATCACTCAGCAATGAAATCTATGTCATCAGGCCCGTAGCAGCATAATGAGTGGATTCAGGTACGATGATTCTAACTTAAATAAGTCACACAGAAAAAGAAACATCATAAGATATCAGTAATACACGGAATGTAAACTTGGCTACACAGGAACTGAATTACAGAACAGAACAGGGTCTCAAATTTAGAAAACCAACTTATGCTTGCTTAAGGGTAAAGGTGAGTTGGGGTGCTGCATAAAACCAGAGATTGAAATGAGCACAGATAAAGTTCCTTAAGCCAAATATGGAATAGACAAGAGCTACTCCTTGCTCAACGAAATGGACTCAACACCGCATATTAAACGCCTAAGAATGTACCTGACTAGTAAGTATCTTAAAACCTATGGATTGCTATGTCTCCAAAAGAGAATCAAGCGTGTGTACAGGGGCATAAACGCAGCAGTGATAGGATTGGAGAGGTTCGGTGAGCAAATGAAGACCCTTTGAAGTCATATTGCATGGTAACCATTCCACGGGTCTCAACTACCCAGGTTTAAGGTATTCTTCCTTCAGCTAAAACATGCATGTGGAACCTAGAGTATGATCAACCATGTGATCGGGAGACGTGTTCAAATATGTCTCAGTTTTCCTCCCCTGGTACTCGGGTGCAACATTCCAGACGGTTTACTCACACCCTCCCCACTTGGAGAGTCAGCGCCTTTAACCTCCTGTTTGGACCAGTTTGCAATTTCTGTGGAAGATGAACAGGAATAGGGAGAACCAATGAGAGACTAGCTGGAGGTGTCTGGACGGGCAAATTTAACTCTCATTTCCCACCAGGAAGAGGAAATAACCAAAGGCTCAGCGTGCCGTGCCGGAATCAGATTAGGACCTGAAGCCATCTTGCGGTGTTGCGGCCAGCTCAAAAGAAAGCGAGTTGAAGAAAGGAGCTCAGGGGCACTGTAATTCACAGAACTGTAGAGTTATAAATGACAGCTATCGTCAAAAAATATACTGAAGTAACGCTGCCAAGAGGACTTGAAAGCGGGGCAGAATTGCAGGAAACCGATTTCAGGAGGTAGACTGGAATTGCATTGAAAGCATAGGAAAAGAGGCAGAACGTCCACAATGATGCACTTGGCCAAAAAGGGCATATGCGTTTTTTCCTGAATATATTCAGGAAAAAACGCATGCGCCCTTTTTGGCCAACCAAGCAAGCTTGCAATGGAAATTGGCACTACAATGAAGTCTCACTTCCCCCCGGTCAAAAGGGCCATCTGAAAAAAGTGTAAAATCCAGAAAGGCAGGACAGGCCATGGAGAACTGGGAGCCTTGTTATGCTGATGGGCGGGATGTAAATTGCCAAGAGCCACTCGGGAGAAGTGTATGGTGTTTCCTGAAACATCTAAAAAACAAAGTAACAGAGCCTAGGGCACTTCCATTTATGGTCCTATAGCTTAGGGAAAATAAAATCAAAAAGACACAGCCACCCCAAAGTTTGGGACGCCTCTGTTTACAAGAACCTCGTTTACCGTACAAGTTCAATATCACAGAAAGTGAAAAATGGATAAAGAAGCTGTGGTACTTACGTACAATGCAGTATCACTCAGCAATGAAATCTATGTCATCAGGCCCGTAGCAGCATAATGAGTGGATTCAGGTACGATGATTCTAACTGAAATAAGTCACACAGAAAAAGAAACATCATAAGATATCAGTAATACACGGAATGTAAACTTGGCTACACAGGAACTGAATTACAGAACAGAACAGGGTCTCAAATTTAGAAAAACAACTTATGCTTGCTTAAGGGTAAAGGTGAGTTGGGGTGCTGCATAAAACCAGAGATTGAAATGAGCACAGATAAAGTTCCTTAAGACAAATATGGAATAGACAAGAGCTACTCCTTGCTCAACGAAATGGACTCAACACCGCATATTAAACGCCTAAGAATGTACGTGACTAGTAAGTATCTTAAAACCTATGGATTGCTATGTCTCCAAAAGAGAATCAAGCGTGTGTACAGGGGCATAAACGCAGCAGTGATAGGATTGGAGAGGTTCGGTGAGCAAATGAAGACCCTTTGAAGTCATATTGCATGGTAACCATTCCACGGGTCTCAACTACCCAGGTTTAAGGTATTCTTCCTTCAGCTAAAACATGCATGTGGAACCTAGAGTATGATCAACCATGTGATCGGGAGACGTGTTCAAATATGTCTCAGTTTTCCTCCCCTGGTACTCGGGTGCAACATTCCAGACGGTTTACTCACACCCTCCCCACTTGGAGAGTCAGCGCCTTTAACCTCCTGTTTGGACCAGTTTGCAATTTCTGTGGAAGATGAACAGGAATAGGGAGAACCAATGAGAGACTAGCTGGAGGTGTCTGGACGGGCAAATTTAACTCTCATTTCCCACCAGGAAGAGGAAATAACCAAAGGCTCAGCGTGCCGTGCCGGAATCAGATTAGGACCTGAAGCCATCTTGCGGTGTTGCGGCCAGCTCAAAAGAAAGCGAGTTGAAGAAAGGAGCTCAGGGGCACTGTAATTCACAGAACTGTAGAGTTATAAATGACAGCTATCGTCAAAAAATATACTGAAGTAACGCTGCCAAGAGGACTTGAAAGCGGGGCAGAATTGCAGGAAACCGATTTCAGGAGGTAGACTGGAATTGCATTGAAAGCATAGGAAAAGAGGCAGAACGTCCACAATGATGCACTTGGCCAAAAAGGGCATATGCGTTTTTTCCTGAATATATTCAGGAAAAAACGCATGCGCCCTTTTTGGCCAACCAAGCAAGCTTGCAATGGAAATCGGCACTACAATGAAGTCTCACTTCCCCCCAGTCAAAAGGGCCATCTGAAAAAAGTGTAAAATCCAGAAAGGCAGGACAGGCCATGGAGAACTGGGAGCCTTGTTATGCTGATGGGCGGGATGTAAATTGCCAAGAGCCACTCGGGAGAAGTGTATGGTGTTTCCTGAAACATCTAAAAAACAAAGTAACAGAGCCTAGGGCACTTCCATTTATGGTCCTATAGCTTAGGGAAATTAAAATCAAAAAGACACAGCCACCCCAAAGTTTGGGACACCTCTGTTTACAAGAACCTCGTTTACAGTACAAGTTCAACATCGCAGAAAGTGAAAAATGGATAAAGAAGTTGTGGTATTTACTTACAAAGCAATATCACTCAGCAATGAAATCTATGTCATCAGGCCCTTAGCAGCACAATGAGTGGATTCAGGTATGATGATTCTAACTGAAATAAGTCACACAGAAAAATAAACATCATAAGATATCAGTAATACACGGAATGTAAACTTGGCTACACAGGAACTGAATTACAGAACAGAACAGGGTCTCAAATTTAGAAAACCAACTTATGCTTGCTTAAGGGGAAAGGTGAGTTTGGGTGCTGCATAAAACCAGAGATTGAAATGAGCACAGATAAAGTTCCTTAAGCCAAATATGGAATAGACAAGAGCTACTCCTTGCTCAACGAAATGGACTCAACACCGCATATTAAACGCCTAAGAATGTACCTGACTAGTAAATATCTTAAAACCTATGGATTGCTATGTCTCCGAAAGAGAATCAAGCATGTGTACAGGGGCATAAACGCAGCAGTGATAGGATTGGAGAGGTTCGGTGAGCAAATGAAGACCCTTTGAAGTCATATTGCATGGTACCCATTCCACGGGTCTCAACTACCCAGGTTTAAGGTATTCTTCCTTCAGCTAAAACATGCATGTGGAACCTAGAGTATGATCAACAATGTGATCGGGAGACGTGTTCAAATATGTCTCAGTTTTCGTACCCTGGTACTCGGGTGCAACATTCCAGACGCTTTACTAACACTCTCCCCACTTGGAGAGTCAGGGCCTTTAACCTCCTGTTTGGCCCAGTTTGCAATTTCTGCGGAAGATGAACAGGAATAGCGAGAACCAATGAGAGACTAGCTGGAGGTGTCTGGACGGGCAAATTTAACTCTCATTTCCCACCAGGAAGAGGAATTAACCAAAGGCGCAGCGTGCCGTGCTGGAACCAGATTAGGGCCTGAAGCCATCCTGCGGTGTTGCGGCCAGCTCACAAGAAAGCGAGTTGAAGAAAGGTGCTCAGGGGCACTGTAATTCACAAACCTGCAGAGTTATAAATGACAGCTATCGTCCAAAAATATACTGAAGTAAGGCTGCCAAGAGGACTTGAAAGCGGGGCAGAATTGCAGGAAACCGATTTCAGGAGGTAGACTGGAATTGCATTGAAAGCATAGGAAAAGAGGCAGAACGTCCACAATGATGCACTTGGCCAAAAAGGGCGTATGCGTTTTTTCCTGAATATATTCAGGAAAAAACGCATATGCCCTTTTTGGCCAACCAAGCAAGCTTGCAAAGGAAATCTGCACTACAATGAAGTCTCACTTCCCCCCGGTCAAAAGGGCCATCTGAAAAAAGTGTAAAATCCAGAAAGGCAGGACAGGCCATGGAGAACTGGGAGCCTTGTTATGCTGATGGGCGGGTTGTAAATTGCCAACAGACACTCGGGAAAAGTGTATGGTGTTTTCTGAAACATCTAAAAAACAAAGCAACAGAGCCTAGGGCACTTCCACTTATGGTCCTATAGCTTAGGGAAATTAAAATCAAAAAGACACAGCCACCCCAAAGTTTGGGACGCCTCTGTTTACAAGAACCTCGTTTACAGTACAAGTTCAACATCGCAGAAAGTGAAAAATGGATAAAGAAGTTGTGGTATTTACTTACAAAGCAATATCACTCAGCAATGAAATCTATGTCAGCAGGCCCTTAGCAGCACAATGAGTGGATTCAGGTATGATGATTCTAACTGAAATAAGTCACACAGAAAAAGAAACATCATAAGATATCATTAATACACGGAATGTAAACTTGGCTACACAGGAACTGAATTACAGAACAGAACAGGGTCTCAAATTTAGAAAACCAACTTATGCCTGCTTAAGGGGAAAGGTGATTTGTGGTTCTGCATAAAACCAGAGATTGAAATGAGCACAGATAAAGTTCCTTAAGCCAAATATGGAATAGACAAGAGCTACTCCTTGCTCAACGAAATGGACTCAACACCCCATATTAAACGCCTAAGAATGTACCTGACTAGTAAGTATCTTAAAACCTATGGATTGCTATGTCTCCGAAAGAGAATCAAGCATGTGTACAGGGGCATAAACGCAGCAGTGATAGGATTGGAGAGGTTCGGTGAGCAAATGAAGACCCTTTGAAGTCATATTGCATGGTACCCATTCCACGGGTTTCTACTACCCAGGTTTAAGGTATCCTTCCTTCAGCTAAAACATGCATGTGGAACCTAGAGTATGATCAACCATGTGATCAGGAGACGTGTTCAAATATGTCTCAGTTTTTGTACCCTGGTACTCGGGTGCAACATTCCATACGCTTTCCTAACACCCTCCAGACTTGGAGAGTCAGTCCCTTTAACCTCGTGTTTGTCCCAGTTTGCAATTTCTGCGGAAGATGAATAGGAATAGCGAGAACCAATGAGAGACTAGCTGGAGGTGTCTGGACGGGCAAATTTAACTCTCATTTCCCACCAGGAAGAGGAATTAACCAAAGGCTCAGCGTGCCGTGCCGGAACCAGATTAGGGTCTGAAGCCATTCTGCGGTGCTGCGGCCAGGTCACAAGAAAGCGAGTTGAAGAAAGGAGCTCAGGGGCACTGTAATTCACAAACCTGCAGAGTTATAAATGACAGCTATCGTCCAAAAATATACTGAAGTAAGGCTGCCAAGAGGACTTGAAAGCAGGGCAGAATTGCAGGAAACCGATTTCAGGAGGTAGACTGGAATTGCATTGAAAGCATAGGAAAAGAGGCAGAACGTCCACAATGATGCACTTGGCCAAAAAGGGCGTATGCGTTTTTTCCTGAATATATTCAGGAAAGAACGCATACGCCCTTTTTGGCCAACCAAACAAACTTGCAAAGGAAATCTGCACTGCAATGAAGTCTCACTTCCCCCCGGTCAAAAGGGCCATCTGAAAAAAGTGTAAAATCCAGAAAGGCAGGACAGGCCATGGAGAACTGGGAGTCTTGTTATGCTGATGGGCGGGATGTAAATTGCCAAAAGCCACTCGGGAGAAGTGTATGGTGTTTCCTGAAACATCTAAAAAACAAAGCAACAGAGCCTAGGACACTTCCACTTATGGTCCTATAGCTTAGGGAAATTATAATCAAAAAGACACAGCCACTCCAAAGTTTGGGACGCCTCTGTTTACAAGAACCTCGTTTACAGTACAAGTTCAATATCACGGAAAATGAAAAATGGATAAAGAACTTGTGGTACTTACGTACAATGCAGTATCACTGAGCAATGAAATCTATGTCATCAGGCCCGTAGCAGCATAATGAGTGGATTCAGGTATGATGATTCTAACTGAAATAAGTCACACAGAAAAAGAAACATCATAAGATATCACTAATACACGGAATGTAAACTTGTCTACACAGGAACTGAATTCCAAAACAGAACAGGGTCTCAAATTTAGAAAACCAACTTATGCTTGCTTAAGGGGAAAGGTGAGTTGGGGTGCTGCATAAACCCAGGATTGAAATGCGCACAGATAAAGTTCCTTAAGCCAAATATGGAATAGACAAGAGCTACTCCTTGCTCAACGAAATGGACTCAACACCCCATATTAAACGCCTAAGAATGTACCTGACTAGTAAGTATCTTAAAACCTATGGATTGCTATGTCTCCAAAAGAGAATCAAGCGTGTGTACAGGGGCATAAACGCAGCAGTGATAGGATTGGAGAGGTTCGGTGAGCAAATGAAGACCCTTTGAAGTCATATTGCATGGTACCCATTCCACGGGTTTCAACTACCCAGGTTTAAGGTATTCTTCCTTCAGCTAAAACATGCATGTGGAACCTAGAGTATGATCAACCATGTGATCGGGAGACGTGTTCAAATATGTCTCAGTTTTCGTACCCTGGTACTCGGGTGCAACATTCCAGACGCTTTACTAACACTCTCCCCACTTGGAGAGTCAGCGCCTTTAAACTCCTGTTTGGCCCAGTTTGCAATTTCTGCGGAAGATGAACAGGAATAGGGAGAACCAATGAGAGACTAGTTGGAGGTGTCTGGACGGGCAAATTTAACTCTCATTTCCCACCAGGAAGAGGAAATAACCAAAGGCTCAGCGTGCTGTGCCGGAACCAGATTAGGGCCTGAAGCCATCCTGCAGTGTTGCGGCCAGGTCACAAGAAAGCGAGTTGAAGAAAGGAGCTCAGGGGCACTGTAATTCACAAACCTGCAGAGTTATAAATGACAGCTATCGTCCAAAAATATACTGAAGTAAGGCTGCCAAGAGGACTTGAAAGCGGGTCAGAATTGCAGGAAACCGATTTCAGGAGGTAGACTGGAATTGCATTGAAAGCATAGGAAAAGAGGCAGAACGTCCACAATGATGCACTTGGCCAAAAAGGGCGTATGCGTTTTTTCCTGAATATATTCAGGAAAAAACGCATACGCCCTTTTTGGCCAACCAAGCAAGCTTGCAAAGGAAATCTGCACTACAATGAAGTCTCACTTCACCCCGGTCAAAAGGGCCATCTGTAAAAAGTGTAAAATCCAGAAAGGCAGGACAGGCCATGGAGAACTGGGAGCCTTGTTATGCTGATGAGCGGGATGTAAACTGCCAACAGACACTCGGGAGAAGTGTATGGTGTTTCCTGAAACATCTAAAAAACAAAGCAACAGAGCCTAGGGCACTTCCACTTATGGTCCTATAGCTTAGGGAAATTAAAATCAAAAAGACACAGCCACCCCAAAGTTTGGGACGCCTCTGTTTACAAGAACCTTATTTACCGTACAAGTTCAATATCACAGAAAGTGAAAAATGGATAAAGAACTTGTAGTATTTACGTACAATGCAGTATCACTCAGCAATGAAATCTATGTCATCAGGCCCTTAGCAGCACAATGAGTGGATTCAGGTATGATGATTCTAACTGAAATAAGTCACACAGAAAAAGAAACATCATAAGATATCAGTAATACACGGAATGTAAACTTGGCTACTCAGGAACTGAATTACAGAACAGAACAGGGTCTCAAATTTAGAAAACCATCTTATGCTTGCTTAAGGGGAAAGGTGAGTTGGGGTGCTGCATAAAACAGGAGATTGAAATGAGCACAGATAAAGTTCCTTAAGCCAAATATGGAATAGACAAGAGCTACTCCTTGCTCAACGAAATGGACTCAACACCCCATATTAAACGCCTAAGAATGTACCTGACTAGTAAGTATCTTAAAACCGATGGATTGCTATGTCTCCAAAAGAGAATCAAGCGTGTGTACAGGGGCATAAACGCAGCAGTGATAGGATTGGAGAGGTTCGGTGAGCAAATGAAGACCCTTTGAAGTCATATTGCATGGTACCCATTCCACGGGTCTCAACTCTCGAGGTTTAAAGTATTCTTCCTTCAGCTAAAACATGCATGTGGAACCCAGAGTATGATCAACCGTGTGAACGGGAGACGTGTTCAAATATGTCTCAGTTTTACTCCCCTGGTACTCGGGTGCAACATTCCAGACGCTTTACTAACACTCTCCCCACTTGGAGAGTCAGCGCCTTTAACCTCCTGTTTGGCCCAGTTTGCAATTTCTGCGGAAGATGAACAGGAATAGGGAGAACCAATGAGAGACTAGCTGGAGGTGTCTGGACGGGGAAATTTAACTCTCATTTCCCACCAGGAAGAGGAATTAACCAAAGGCTCAGCGTGCCGTGCCGGAACCAGATTAGGGCCTGAAGCCATCCTGCGGTGTTGCGGCCAGGTCACAAGAAAGCGAGTTGAAGAAAGGAGCTCAGGGGCACTGTAATTTACAAAACTGCAGAGTTATAAATGACAGCTATCGTCCAAAAATATACTGAAGTAAGGCTGCCAAGAGGACTTGAAAGCGGGGCTGAATTGCAGGAAACCGATTTCAGGAGGTAGACTGGAATTGCATTGAAAGCATAGGAAAAGAGGCAGAACGTCCACAATGATGCACTTGGCCATAAAGGGTGTATGCGTTTTTTCCTGAATATATTCAGGAAAAAACGCATACGCCCTTTTTGGTCAACCAAGCAAGCTTGCAAAGGAAATCTGCACTACAATGAAGTCTCACTTCCCCCCGGTCAAAAGGGCCATCTGAAAAAAGTGTAAAATCCAGAAAGGCAGGACAGGCCATGGAGAACTGGGAGCCTTCTTATGCTGATGAGCGGGATGTAAATTGCAAACAGACACTCGGGAGAAGTGTATGGTGTTTCCTGAAACATCTAAGAAACAAAGCAACAGAGCCTAGGGCACTTTCACTTATGGTCCTATAGCTTAGGGAAATTAAAATCAAAAAGACACAGCCACCCCAAAGTTTGGGACGCCTCTGTTTACAAGAACCTCGTTTACCGTACAAGTTCAATATCACAGAAAGTGAAAAATGGATAAAAAACTTGTGGTACTTACGTACAATGCAGTATCACTCAGCAAAGAAATCTATGTCATCAGGCCCATAGCAGCATAATGAGTGGATTCAGGTACGATGATTCTAACTGAAATAAGTCACACAGAAAAAGAAACATCATAAGATATCACTAATACACGGAATGTAAACTTGGCTACACAGGAACTGAATTCCAAAACAGAACAGGGTCTCAAATTTAGAAAACCAACTTATGCTTGCTTAAGGGGAAAGGTGAGTTGGGGTGCTGCATAAAACCAGAGATTGAAATGAGCACAGATAAAGTTCCTTAAGCCAAATATGGAATAGACAAGAGCTACTCCTTGCTCAACGAAATGGACTCAACACCCCATATTAAACGCCTAAGAATGTACCTGACTAGTAAGTATCTTAAAACCTATGGATTGCTATGTCTCCAAAAGAGAATCAAGCGTGTGTACAGGGGCATAAACACAGCAGTGATAGGACTGGAGAGGTTCGGTGAGCAAATGAAGACCCTTTGAAGTCATATTGCATGGTACCCATTACACGGGTCTCAACTCTCCAGGTTTAAGGTATTCTTCCTTCAGCTAAAACATGCATGTGGAACCCAGAGTATGATCAACCGTGTGATCGGGAGACGTGTTCAAATATGTCTCAGTTTTCGTCCCCTGGTATTCGGGTGCAACATTCCAGACGCTTTACTAACACTCTCCCGACTTGGAGAGTCAGTGCCTTTAACCTCCTGTTTGGCCCAGTTTGCAATTTCTGCAGAAGATGAACAGGAATAGGGAGAACCAATGAGAGACTAGCTGGAGGTGTCTGAACGGGCAAATTTAACTCTCATTTCCCACAGGGAAGAGGAATAAACCAAAAGCTCAGCGTGCCATGCCGGAAACAGATTAGGGCCTGAAGCCATCCTGTGGTGTTGCGGCCAGCTCACAAGAAAGCGAGTTGAAGAAAGGAGCTCAGGGGCTCTGTAATTCACAAACCTGCAGAGTTATAAATGACAGCTATCGTCCAAAAATATACTGAAGTAAGGCTGCCAAGAGGACTTGAAAGCGGGGCAGAATTGCAGGAAACCGATTTCAGGAGGTAGACTGGAATTGCATTGAAAGCATAGGAAAAGAGGCAGAACGTCCACAATGATGCACTTGGCCAAAAAGGGCGTATGCGTTTTTTCCTGAATATATTCAGGAAAAAACGCATACGCCCTTTTTGGCCAACCAAGCAAACTTGTAAAGAAATCTACACTACAATGAAGTCTCACTTCCCCCCGGTCAAAAGGGCCATCTGAAAAAAGTGTAAAACCCAGAAAGGCAGAACAGGCCATGGAGAACTGGGAGCCTTGTTATGCTGATGGGCGGGATGTAAATTGCCAACAGACACTCGGGAGAAGTGTATGGTGTTTCCTGAAACATCTAAAAAACAAAGCAACAGAGCCTAGGGCACTTCCACTTATGGTCCTATAGCTTAGGGAAATTAAAATAAAAAAGACACAGCCACCCCAAAATTTGGGACAGCTCTTTTTACAGAAATCTCTTCTACGGCACAAGTTAAATATCCCAGAGAGCAAATAATGGATAAAGAAGTTGTGGTACTTATGTACAACAGAATACCACTCAGCAATTAAATCTATGTCACCAGGCCCGTACCAGCATAATGAGTGGATTGAGGCACGATGATTCTAAGTGAAATAAGTCACACAGAAAAAGAAACATCATAAGGTATCACTAATACACGGAATGTGAACTTGGCTACACATGAACTGAATTACAAAACAGAACAGGGTCTCAAATTTAGAAAACCAACTTATGCCTGCTTAAGGGGGAAGGTGAGTTGGGGTGCTGCATAAAAGCAGAGTTTGAAATTAGCACAGATACCGTTCCATAAGCCAAATATGTAATAGACAAGACCTACCGTTTGCTCAACGAAATGGATTCAACAATGAGGTATCATCTCACACCTGGTAGAATAGGCATCATAGAAAATCTACAAACAAAAAATGCTGGAAAGGGTGTGGAGAAAAGGAACCCTCTTCCACTATTGTTGGGAATATAAATTGATACAGTCATTATGGAGAACAATATGGAATTTCTTAAGAAACTAACAATAGAATTACCATATGATACAGCAATCCCTGTACTGGAGATATACCCAGACAAAACCATAAATCAAAAAGAGTCATTCACCGCAATGTTCATTGCATCACTATTTACAATATCGAGGTAATGGAAGCAACCTAAATGCCCACAGACAGACGAATGCATAAAGCTGTGGTACTTATATAAAATGGAATATTACTAAGCCATGAAAAGGAATGAAATTGGGTCATTTGTAGAGACGTCGATGGATCTAGAGACTGTCATACAGAGTGAAGTAAGTCAAAAAGAGAAAAACAAATCTTGTATATTCATGCATATATGTGGAACCTAGAAAAACTGTACAGATTAACCATTTTGCAAGGCATAAATAGAGCAACAGATGTAGACAACAAACGTATGGACAACAAGGCGGGAAAGCTGTTGGGGGGGTGGTGGTGGGAGGAGTTGAGAGACTGGGATTGGCATGTATACATTTATATGTATAAAATAGATAACCAATAAGAACCTGCTGTATAAAAATATAAAATAAAATTCAAAATTAAAAAGAAATAAAATTTAAAAAATAAAACAGAAAAAACAATTATTCCCTGCACATACATGTATTTATATGAATAAATTATTTCCATGCTTATATCTGTAAATACAAAAAAGAGGAATAAAATCTACCTTGAACCAAAAACGAAAAAGAGAAAAAAACACAGAACCCACCAGTTACACAGAGGAAAACCGTATCAGGGCACTTGCTCCAGTTGTAAACAATTCTGAAGTTGGTCAGTGGTGGAGAATCGTCTCCCATTCAGCCAGCAGCCCCCACGCAACAAGCGTCCTCATTGCAAAGCTGGGGCACCGTGCCGAGGCATCTGTGAGTAAACGTGAGCTGAGCCCCAGGCCAGTTGCTGCTGAACTATTCCCACCCGTCCCAGGTAAAACACCTGAATATATACAAGGACTTGAAAGCCTAGAGGAAGGGCCATAGAGCCACACGAGTGACAGCATGCTGGCCGACTTGGTGCCTGCAGGCCAGCCAGGATGGTCCTGGCCCTGGGTGCTCTTCTGGAAGATTTCCATTTCCCTGCCTGAGATACCCGTCCTGTCCCTGCCCCCACTGCTTTTTTCCTTCCTCACCTCTGCCCAGGGAGAAATTCCAGCAGCAGGTATGGGTGACACATCCTCTTCTTTAGCAGGTGGCAGCCTGGCAACTGCTGCAGAAAGTCCAGCAGAGCCCCACTCACACTGGGCCACCCACAAAGCCGTGGCCTCTCACTCCCTCCCACCAGCCCAGCCCCGAGACTGCTGACAGGGCAGAGAAAATGGCGTCAGGCACGGCTGCAGGGGCTCTTGCTGCCTGGAGTGGTATTTATATTGATCTCAACCCAGGCACACCTGGGGAGGGCTGGCCGGCATGGTAAGGCTGCCCAGGTCAGCCAATCATCACCCCTCAGGGGCTCACAGTTGCAGAAAATGGAACTTGCTGAACCAGCCAGGTCCAAGGAACAGGTGTGGGCTCCTGAGAGTCAGGATAGACAAGGGGCTGCAGCTTTGGCTTGTTTTCTAATCATTTTATCTGGCCCATGAGTGGGAGACAACTTTAAGAAAACCCTCTCCTAATGAGAGGAACCCAGGAGTCAGGGAGAGGAGGGGTGGGTGGTGGTTGGAGACAGAGGCCTGGTGCCCCGGGTGCAGTGGAAGTCTCTGGAAGACCAGGTGGAGGGAGGCCTCACGGAGTGATGCCCAGGGTCACAGACCTGTCGCAGCTGCTGTTTGTTAGTTCAAGTCCTGCTCTGAGGTGCTCTGTGTCAGCTCTGAGCGACAGGTGAGCTGGGGGTGCTCTGCAATGAGGGCTATGTGCACGGTTCCTGTGTGCCCAGCCCTGCCACGGTACCTGCAAGGGTAGCTCTGTATCCTGGGAGGGGCCTGACCACGAGAGCCCCGTGGGCTGGGGTGGGGGTGGGGTACCTGCCCAGGTGAGCTCCATATTCTGGGATTGGTCTGACCACGAGAGCCCCATGGGCTGCTGGGGACCTGGTAAAGGATGTCAGGACAGTCAGTGAAGCCACCGAGGATATACCTCCAGTTGCTCCTAATTCCTACACCCTGCTGGTCATTCTACCAACCACCAGGACATGGTATTCTGTATTAGTCTTCAATGATGCCTTCTTTTGTATTCCATTAGTCCCAGAGTCACAAGAAATTTTGGCTTGTGAGTGGCAGGACTCAACATACAACTAAACAATACTTCCGGGCCGTCTGGACCCAAGGGTGCAAAAGTTCCCACACCGTCTTTGGGGAAAGCTTAGCTAAAGACCTAAAAGTTCTACCTCTGGAAAAGGAAACCCTCCTTCAATATGCAGATGACATTCTGATCGCCAGCCCTACTAAGGAGGCCTCTGAACTACCAAGACAATAAAGGATAGAAGTTGTCCAAGAAAAAGCTCAAATATCACAGACTGCAGTGACCTGCCTGGGCTTCATTCTCACAGAAGGTCAGAGAAGCCCATCCCAGGAAAGGGAAGAAACCATTTTCAGCCTTACCCCTTTCTAAAACTAGAAGACAGCTTAGGGGTTCCTGGGGAGGCCAGGGTTTGCTGCTTCTGGATCCCTAACTACAGTCTACTAGCTGGGCCTCTATATGAAACACTGAAAGGAAAAGATGATGATCCTTTTGAATAGAATCCAGAAGTGGCCTTTCAAGAATGGAAAGAGCAGTCAATTCAGACCCTTGCCCTGGAACTCCCTAATTTAGCTAAACCCTTTGACCTTTACATTCCCGGTGAAAGGTGAATCGCCATTGAAGAATTAGTGCAAAAACTGGGACCACTTGAAATGGAACAATGCAAGAATGCCATCCAGGTAGGATAAACTACGGTCACTAAGGGGCTTGGCCCACTGCCACATCTGGCCAAGATACTGGCGGTATCTAAAAACCTGGAAATCAGCAGCCCAAAAGGCCACCTCCCTCCTAAGGGAAAAGGACCCCACGTGGTGATCCTAACCACCAACCATGCCCTGAAGTTGCAGGGTTCGCTCCGTGGGCACACCGACCTCGAGTGAGGAGGCCCTCCAACTCCAACATCCAGAGAGATAACCGGGGGCAACAGGGCACCATGACGACTCGTGTGAACATCACTTGACCTGGAGTTTCTCTCATAAAACAACAAGGGTGTGTCCCAAAAGAGTAGACTACTGCTTGCAGGACTTACTGCACCCAGAGGGGAGCTAATAATCTTGGCGGGGGAACCGTATATCACACTGTCACCATAGAAAAGCCTACAGACACCGTGATGATGGTGGCCAATAAGACCGGCTGGACTCCTGTTTACTTCAAAAGGCTGTTGACTCAGTAGCCATCATGGTCCTTATCACCACTGACCCTGGACTGTCTGGGAGTTGAGCGGGCAGGGCTCTGACACCTGGTGCTGTTTGTACGTTAATTCAGGGGCCTAATTGAAGAAAGCGCAGACTACTGGTCAGAGCATCTAGGCTGGCAGAAACGGTCAGCCTAAGGTGGCCGAACAAATGTGGGGCGGGGTGAAACCGGCCCCCACAGCGTCTCTGCACATCTCTTTCCTGGACCCTTAAAGGTCATTAGAATCTATAACACTTCCAATGCTGGTGCTCAGGTGGACGAGCAGGGAGGCAGGGGTCCTGGGGACAATCAACGTCACCGGGAGGCTGTTGGGGAGAAGCTCTGACCCTCGCCCCAGGGTATGAGGGCTCCCAACTCAGCACTCAGCAGTTACAGAAGAAGGGTCTGCACCCTCAGCACTCCAAGAATGAGGAACGGGACAAAAGGCAGAGGAGGGGTTTGTCCCCAGCAAAGCCCATTAAAAATCCCTGAGAGATAAAAATAGAATCTGGGCAATAAAGTCAAGTCTAACCTATTTTATCCTTTGTGCTTTGTCTAATTTCACGTGCTCCTAGGGTCCCGCATGCAGAGGTTCCACACCCGGCACTTCAGACCAGATTTCCTAGTGCAGAATGGCTGGGTCGACACCTCAGCTCCTGGGGCCCAGTGCAGACTCCACGATATAGAGCCTGAGCTACAGCCAACCCGGCCCTCGAGAGCTCCGCCGCCTCCCTCCCTCCCACTGACTCTGACAGGATCTCTACACAGCAGCCCAGCCCACAGCCCACGGGGTAGTGCATGCTCTCACCTCTCCATTCTCTGATCAAAATATAAAGTTTCCTTTGCTTGTGAACCAAACTCAGTCTCGATCTGTTGGCCCCAATGACACTGGGCAGGGGGACACTTGTTGGGGTCCACTCTGGAGGATCAGTAACAGAAATTGAGACTATTGTAACCTCAATGAACAGATGTGTGAGCCAAACTGTAGTTAACATAGAACAGTGTATAAGGCTCGGGTAAAATAAGATGTTTCTAACACTTCCATTTGATATTTCCATCACTTTTTATAAGCAAGTTCAGTGAAAAGGTTTGTCTTATTTGTCAGGTCAATATTAGAGAAACGAAGTGATTTCTTTCCAAGGATGTACATCTAATAATCTTGGTTAAACCTTCAATCTTGTTTTAAATGCTTTTCCATTGAAAATGATACCTCTCTTTCAGCTCCCCCATTTCTGAGAAGTATAAAATCTTATAATTTATTATTACCAAAGGGGAAAGGTGGGAGGAGGGATAAATTAACAGTTTGGAATTAACACATACACACTGCTATGTATAAAATAGATCATCAACAAGGAACTACTGTATAGCACAGGGAACTACACTCAACATTTTGCAATAACCTATAAGGGGAAATAATCTGAAAAAGAATAGATATTTTTATTGACATCATCTATCAATGATAGTTAAAGTGTAGCCTAAGGGAAGCTGGTGGTGAGTGCTTCTGACCCTGAAGACTTCAATCATCTAAAGTTTGGACTCTGCCTACTTCCCAAGGCCCTTAATGAACATATGTGTAGCCGTAGCTTAAAAACTTCCCCAGTTTGGGTTTCGGGGAGACACTGATTTTGAAAAAGCCCTGGTGTTCTCCTTACATGAATGGGACTCTTCCTACTGCTAAAACATGGCTGTCACACCCAGAGGATGGTATACCGTCTGATCGGGAAGAGTTTGGAAAAGGCATCTCATCTCCTCATCTCCTGGTGCTCGGGTTCACCCCTCCAGCGTCTTTACTAACAGTCTCCCCACTTGGAGATGTCAGCACTGTCAACATCCTGTTGCGTACAGTTTGGAATTTGTCCAGAGGATGAAGCGGAAGGATGAGGAACAATGAGAGACAAGTCCTAGGTGTTCAGACAGGCACATGTCACTCTAATTTCCAATCAGGAAGACGAATTGACCAAAGGCTAGGGTTGCCCATGGAAACAGTATAGGGCTTGAGGAAATCCCGCTGCTTTGTGGCCAGTTCCCATAAACACAAGTTGAACAATGGAACTCAGGGGCAGTAAAATTCACAAAACTGCAGAGTTGAAAATATCCATCACTGAAAAATGTCTTGAGGAAAGTCAGAGAAAAGGACTTGTAAGCAAGGGAGAATGGCAGGAAAGGGATTTGAGGAGGTAGAAAGGACTCGCCATTAAGCACAAGAAAAGGAGCTGAACATTGCCAACATTACAGTTGGCCAAAAAGGGTGTATGCGTTTTTTTTTCTGTATATATTCAAGAAAAGGGCATACACTTTTTTAGCCAACCAAACAGGTGGGCACTGGAAGTCAATACTACAAAAGATATCACTTCGCATCAGTCAGAAGAGCCATCCTCATAAAGCGTAAACAACAGAAATGCAGGACAGGGCAACGAGAAGAGGGAGCCCTGTGAGACTTATAGTGGAAATGTATATTGCCAACGGCCATTCTGGAGAAGTGTATTGTGTTTACTAAAGCATCTAAAAAATGAGCTACAGAGCATAGGGCACTTGCACTCATGGGCGTATATCTTGGGAAAAACAAAAATCGAGAGGACACAGGCACCCCAATGTTTACCCCCTCTCTGTTTAAAAGATCCTCGACTAGGATATAACTTAAATGTCTCTGGAGGGAAAAAATGGATAGAGATGTGGTACTTAGGTAGAGTGGAATATTATTCAGCCTGGAAATCAATGAAATATGGCCAGTTGTAACAACTCCGGAGGAGTTACGTATGATCATTCTAAGTGACAGAATTCAAAAAGAAAAAGACACATATCATAAGATATCACTTAAAGGTGGAATCCAAAATGGCTACACATGAAATAAATTACAAAACAAAAACATAGTCAAATATGTAGAAAACACGCATAAGGCTGCTAAACGGGAAAGGTGGGGAGGGGTGAGGCATCATCCAGGAGGTTGAAATTAGCAAAGATACCATTCCAAATACCAAACTGATAATCAACAAGGCCTACACGGTAGCTAAAAGAACTGCACTCAGCACACTCAAGTCACCGGAAAAGAATATATACGACTGGTAAGAATCTGAAAAAGAATTTATTGATGACTCTCTGTACGTGAATCAAGTGGATGTACAGCAGCAAGAAACAGAGCTTTGAAAATCAGCTGTAACCAATATAGTAATAAATTGAAAAAAATAAACGACAGAGAGACAGAGAAAACCTCTTACAACTTTTCCTCAGGGACGGTGATGCAACATGGATTGAACACATCTAGACCCACAGCAGGATGAGACATAAGGCTGGAAACTGTTTGCGCTAAGAGAAATGTGAGGTTGGGTGAGGAAATGCACACCCTTTAAAGTAATACTACCTGGTACCCATTCAATGGGTCCCAAATCTGCAGGTTCAAGGGATCTTCCTACAGCTAAAACATGCATGGAAAACCCAGAGGACTGTACACCATGTGATCGGGAGATGTGTCTAAAATGCACCTCATTTATCCTCTCCTGGTGCTCCTGTTCACCATTCCAGCCACGTTACTTAGAATCTCCCCACTTGGAGAATCAGCACATTTCAACTTCTGTTTCACACATTTTGCAAATTGTGAGGAGGATGAACGGGAAGAGGGGGAACCAATGAGAGAATAGTTGTAGGGGTTTGGACGGGCACATATCACTCTAATTTCCCATTAAGAATAAGAATTAAAGAAAGGCTCAGCCTGCCTCGCCGGAGCCAAAATAGAGCCTGAAGCAATCCTGCCGGTTTGAGGCCAGCTCACAAAAGAGCAACTTAAAAAATGGAGCTCAGGGTCACTGCAATTCACAAACCTGCAGAGTTATAAATGAAAACTAACGTCCAAAAATATGTTGAGGTAAGGCAAAGAAGAGGATCTGAATGCAAGACAGAATTGCAAGAAACAGATTTCAAGAGATAGATTGGACTCGTCTTTAACGCACATGAAAAGCGGCAGAATTTCGACAATGATGCAGTTGGCCCAAAAGGGCGTATGCGTTTTTTCCTGATTATATCCAGGAAAAAACGCATACGCACTTTATGGGCAACGAAGCAAGCAAGCAATGCAAATGTGCACAACAAAGAAGTCTCACTTCCCACCGGTCAAAAGGGCCATCCTAAAAAATTGTAAAAACCAGAAATGCAGGACAGGCCATGGAGAACAGGGAGCCTTTATACGCTGATGGGCAGTGTGTGAACTGCCGAGAGCCACTCTGGAGAAGTGTATGGTGGTTCCTAAATCATCTAAAAAACAGAGCTACAGAGCATAGGACACTTCCAATCATGGGAGTATATCTAGGGAAGTCTAAAAATCAACAAGACACAAGCACACCACAGTTTAGGGCTACTCTGTTTACAAGAACCTCAACTTCAGTACACCTTAAATATCCCAGGAAAGAGAACAATGGATAAAGAAGATGTGGTACTTATGTACAATGGAATATCTCTTCACCATGAAATCAATGTAATAAGGCTAGTAGAAGGATAAAGAGTGGATTTAGGTCCGATAATACTACTTGAAATAAGTCAAACAGAAAAAGAAACATATCATAAGATATCACTTATAGAGGGAGGGTAAATATGGCTGCACAAGAAATGAATTACAGAACAGAACAGTGTCTCACATTTAGAAAACACACTTATGTCAGCTTAAGGGGAAAGGAGAGGTGGGGTGATGCATAAAACCAGAGTTTGAAATTAGCACAGATACCGTTCAATAAACCAAATAGGTATTAGACAAGATCTACACCTTGCTCAATGAACTGGCCTCAACACACCCTATACACCGCAGAGAAATATATCTGAGTAATAAGAATCTTAAAACCCATGTATTGATATATCTCCATAAGGGAATCAAGTGTGTGCAGAGCGGCACAAACACAGCAGTGAAAATGAGCTAAACCCCATTATAGAAATAAATTTTAAAAAGAAAACGCTGAAACAATGAAAGAGAAAAATTCTTACAAAATTCGCTCAGGGGCTGTGATGCAACCTGGATTGACCACATATAAACCCACAGCTGGATAAGACATAAGGCTGGACACTTGGGGCTGAGAGGATTGGTGAGCTTTGGTGAGCAACTGCCGAAAGTTTAATGCAATACTTCATGCTACTCAGTCCAAGGGTCCCAACACTCCAGGTTGAAGGGAATCTTCCTACAGCTAAACCATGCTTGGGAAACCCAGCGACTGGTATACCATATGATCGGGAAAGGTTTCTAAAACGCACCTCATTTTTCCTCTCCTGGGGCTGCGGATCGACATTCCAGCCGCTTTACTAACAACATCCCCACATGGAGTCAATGCCTTTAAGTTCTGGTATCGCACAGTCTGCAGTTAGTGTGGAGGATGAATGGGAATAGGGGGAACCAGTGAGAAACAAGCTGTAGCGGTTTCAATGGGCACATGTCTCTCTAATGCCACATCAGTAAGAAGAATTAACCAAAGGCACAGCAAGGTGCCCCAGAAGAAAAATAGGGCTTCAAGGAATCCTGTGGTTATGGGGCAAGACCACAAAAATAAGAGCTGAAAAGTGGGGCTAAGGGCCACCACAATTCAAAAACCTGCAGAGTTATAAAGGCCAACTATTTTCAAAAAATATATTGAGGTAAGGCTATGAAGAGACATTGAAAGCAAGGCAGAAGTGCAGGAAACCGATTTCAGGAGGTAGACTGGAATTGCATTGAAAACATATGAAGAGAGTCAGAACCTCGACAATGAGGCACTTGGCCAAAAAGGGCGTATGTGTTTTTTCCTGAATATATTCAGGAAAAAACGCATACACACTTGTTGGCCAACCAAGCAAGCTTGCAAAGGAAATGTGCACTACAATGAAGTCTCACTTCCACCTGGTCAAAAGGGCCATCTGAAAAAAGTGTAAAATCCATAAAGGCACGACAGGGCATGGAGAACTGGGAGCCTTCTTATGCTGATGGGCGGGATGTAAATTGCCAACAGCCACTCTGGAGAAGTGTATGGTGTTTCCTGAAACATCTAAAAAACAAAGCAACAGAGCCTAGGGCACTTGAACTTATGGTCCTATAGATTAGGGAAATTAAAATTAAAAAGACACAGCCACCCCAAAGTTTGGGACGGCTCTGTTTACAAGAACCTCGTTTACGGTACAAGTTCAATATCGCAGAAAGTGAAAAATGGATAAAGAATTTGTGGTACTTACGTACAATGCAATATCACTCAGCAATGAAATCTATGTCATCAGGCCCTTAGCAGCACAATGAGTGGATTCAGGTATGATGATTCTAACTGAAATAAGTCACACAGGAAAAGAAACATCATAAGATATCAGTAATACACGGAATGTAAACTTGGCTACTCAGGAACTGAATTATAGAACAGAACAGGGTCTCCAATTTAGAAAACCAACTTATGCTTGCTTAAGGGTAAAGGTGAGTTGGGGTGCTGCATAAAACCAGAGATTGAAATGAGCACAGATAAAGTTCCTTAAGCCAAATATGGAATAGACAAGAGGTACTCCTTGCTCAACGAAATGGACTCAACACCCCATATTAAACGCCTAAGAATATACCTGACTAGTAAGAATCTTAAAACGTATGGATGGCTATGTCTCCGAAAGAGAATCAAGCATGTGTACAGGGGCATAAACGCAGCAGTGATAGGATTGGAGAGGTTCGGTGAGCAAATGAAGACCCTTTGAAGTCATATTGCATGGTACCCATTCCACGGGTTTCAACTACCCAGGTTTAAGGTATTCTTCCTTCAGCTAAAACATGCATGTGGAACCTAGAGTATGATCAACCATGTGATCGGGAGACGTGTTCAAATATGTCTCAGTTTTCGTACCCTGGTACTCGGGTGCAACATTCCAGACGCTTTACTAACACTCTCCCCACTTGGAGAGTCAGTCCCTTTAACCTCCTGTTTGGCCCAGTTTGCAATTTCTGCGGAAGATGAACAGGAATAGCGAGAACCAATGAGAGACTAGCTGGAGGTGTCTGGACGGGCAAATTTAACTCTCATTTCCCACCAGGAAGAGGAATTAACCAAAGGCTCAGCGTGCCATGCCAGAACCAGATTAGGGCCTGAAGCCATCCTGCGGTGTTGTGGCCAGGTCACAAGAAAGCGAGTTGAAGAAAGGAGCTCAGGGGCACTGTAATTCACAAACCTGCAGAGTTATAAATGACAGCTATCGTCCAAAAACATACTGAAGTAAGGCTACCAAGAGGACTTGAAAGCACGGCAGAATTGCAGGAAACCGATTTCAGGAGGTAGACTGGAATTGCATTGAAAGCATAGGAAAAGAGGCAGAACGTCCACAATGATGCACTTGGCCAAAAAGGGCGTATGCGTTTTTTCCTGAATATATTCAGGAAAAAACGCATACGCCCTTTTTGGCCAACCAAGCAAGCTTGCAAAGGAAATCTGCACTACAATGAAGTCTCACTTCCCCCCGGTCAAAAGGGCCATCTGAAAAAAGTGTAAAATCCAGAAAGGCAGGACAGGCCATGGAGAACTGGGAGCCTTGTTATGCTGATGGGCGGGATGTAAATTGCCAACAGACACTCGGGAGAAGTGTATGGTGTTTCCTGAAACATCTAAAAAACAAAGCAACAGAGCCTAGGGCACTTCACTTATGGTCCTATAGCTTAGGGAAATTAAAATCAAAAAGACACAGCCACCCCAAAGTTTGGGACGCCTCTGTTTACAAGAACCTCGTTTACAGTACAAGTTTAATATCACAGAAAGTGAAAAATGGATAAAGAAGTTGTGGTATTCAAGTACAATGCAATATGACTCAGCAATGAAATCTATGTCACCAGGCCCATAGCAGCACAATGAGTGGATTCGGGTATGGTGATTCTAACTGAAATAAGTCACACAGAAAAAGAAACATCAAAAAATATCACTAATACATGGAATGTAAACTTGGCTACAGAGGAACTGAATTCCAAAACAGAAGAGGGTCTCAAATTTAGAAAACCAACTTATGCTTGCTTAAGGGGAAAGGTGAGTTGGGGTGCTGCATAAAACCAGAGATTGAAATGAGCACAGATAAAGTTCCTTAAGCCAAATATGGAATAGACAAGAGCTACTCCTTGCTCAACGAAATGGACTCAACACCCCATATTAAACGCCTAAGAATGTACCTGACTAGTAAGTATCTTAAAACCTATAGATTGCTATGTCTCCAAAAGAGAATCAAGCGTGTGTACAGGGGCATAAATGCAGCAGTGATAGGATTGGAGAGGTTCGGTGAGCAAATGAAGAACCTTTGAAGTCATATTGCATGGTACCCATTCCACGGTTCTCAACTCTCCAGGTTTAAGGTATTCTTCCTTCAGCTAAAACATGCATGTGGAACCCAGAGTATGATCAACCGTGTGATAGGGAGACGTGTTCAGATATGTCTCAGTTTTCGTCCCCTGGTACTTCAGTGAAACATTCCAGACGCTTTACTAACACTCTCCCCACTTGGAGAGTCAGTGTCTTTAACCTCCTGTTTGGCCCAGTTTGCAATTTCTGCGGAAGATGAAGAGGAATAGGGAGAACAAATGCGAGACTAGCTGGAGGTGTCTGGACGGGCAAATTTAACTCTCATTTCCCACCAGGAAGAGGAAATAACCAAAGGCTCAGCGTGCCGTGCCGGAACCAGATTAGGGTCTGAAGCCATCCTGTGGTGCTGCGGCCAGCTCAAAAGAAAGCGAGTTGAAGAAAGGAGCTCAGGGTCACTGTAATTCACAAACCTGCAGAGTTATAAATGACAGCTATCGTCCAAAAATAGACTGAAGTAAGGCTGCCAAGAGGACTTGAAAGCGGGGCAGAATTGCAGGAAACCGATTTCAGGAGGTAGACTGGAATTGCATTGAAAGCATAGGAAAAGAGGCAGAACGTCCACAATGATGCACTTGGCCAAAAAGAGCATATGCGTTTTTTCCTGAATATATTCAGGAAAAAACGCATACGCCCTTTTTGGCCAACCAAGCAAGCTTGCAAAGGAAATCTGCACTACAATGAAGTCTCACTTCCCCCCGGTCAAAAGGGCCATCTGAAAAAAGTGTAAAATCCAGAAAGGCAGGACAGGCCATGGAGAACTGGGAGCCTTGTTATGCTGATGGGCGGGATGTAAATTGCCAACAGACACTCGGGAGAAGTGTATGGTGTTTCCTGAAACATCTAAAAAACAAAGCAACAGAGCCTAGGGCACTTCCACTTATGGTCCTATAGCTTAGGGAAATTAAAATCAAAAAGACACAGCCACCCCAAAGTTTGGAACGGCTCTGTTTACAAGAACCTCGTTTACAGTACAAGTTCAACATCGCAGAAAGTGAAAAATGGATAAAGAAGTTGTGGTATTTACTTACAAAGCAATATCACTCAGCAATGAAATCTATGTCATCAGGCCCTTAGCAGCACAATGAGTGGATTCAGGTATGATGATTCTAACTGAAATAAGTCACACAGAAAAACAAACATCATAAGATATCAGTAATACACGGAATGTAAACTTGGCTACACAGGAACTGAATTACAGAACAAAACAGGGTCTCAAATTTAGAAAACCAACTTATGCTTGCTTAAGGGGAAAGGTGAGTTGGGGTGCTGCATAAAACCAGAGATTGAAATGAGCACAGATAAAGTTCCTCAAGCCAAATATGGAATAGACAAGAGCTACTCCTTGCTCAACGAAATGGACTCAACACCCCATATTAAACGCCTAAGAATGTACCTGACTAGTAAGTATCTTAAAACCTACGGATTGCTATGTCTCCAAAAGAGAATCAAGCATGTGTACAGGGGCATACACGCAGCAGTGATAGGATTGGAGAGGTTCGGTGAGCAAATGAAGACCCTTTGAAGTCATATTGCATGGTACCCATTCCACGGGTTTCAACTACCCAGGTTTAAGGTATTCTTCCTTCAGCTAAAACATGCATGTGGAACCTAGAGTATGATCAACCATGTGATCGGGAGACGTGTTCAAATATGTCTCAGTTTTCGTACCCTGGTACTCGGGTGCAACATTCCAGACGCTTTACTAACACTCTCCCGACTTGGAGAGTCAGTCCCTTTAACCTCCTGTTTGGCCCAGTTTGCAATTTCTGCGGAAGATGAACAGGAATAGCGAGAACCAATGAGAGACTAGCTGGAGGTGTCTGGACGGGCAAATTTAACTCTCATTTCCCACCAGGAAGAGGAATTAACCAAAGGCTCAGCGTGCCGTGCCGGAACCAGATTAGGGCCTGAAGCCATCCTGCGGTGTTGTGGCCAGGTCACAAGAAAGCGAGTTGAAGAAAGGAGCTCAGGGTCACTGTAATTCACAAACCTGCAGAGTTATAAATGACAGCTGTCGTCCAAAAATATACTGAAGTAAGGCTGCCAAGAGGACTTGAAAGCGGGGCAGAATAGCAGGAAACCGATTTCAGGAGGTAGACTGGAATTGCATTGAAAGAATAGGAAAAGAGGCAGAACATCCACAATGATGCACTTGGCCAAAAAGGGCGTATGCGTTTTTTCCTGAATATATTCAGGAAAAAACGCATACGCCCTTTTTGGCCAACCAAGCAAGCTTGCAAAGGAAATCTGCACTACCATGAAGTCTCACTTCCCCCCGGTCAAACGGGTCATCTGAAAAAAGTGTAAAATCCAGAAAGGCAGGACAGGCCATGGAGAACTGGGAGCCTTGTTATGCTGATGGGCGGGATGTAAATTGCCAACAGACACTCGGGAGAAGTGTATGGTGTTTCCTGAAACATCTAAAAAACAAAGCAACAGAGCCTAGGGCACTTCCACTTATGGTCCTATAGCTTAGGGAAATTAAAATCAAAAAGACACAGCCACCCCTAAATTTGGGACGCCTCTGTTTACAAGAACCTTGTTTACCGTACAAGTTCAATATCACAGAAAGTGAAAAATGGATAAGGAACTTGTGGTACTTACGTACAATGCAGTATCACTCAGCAATGAAATCTATGTCATCAGGCCCTTAGCAGCACAATGAGTGGATTCAGGTATGATGATTCTAACTGAAATAAGTCACACAGAAAAAGAAAAAGCATAAGGTATCACTAATACACGGAATGTAAACTTGGCTACACAGGAACTGAATTACAGAACAGAACAGGGTCTCAAATTTAGAAAACCAACTTATGCTTGCTTAAGGGTAAAGGTGAGTTGGGGTGCTGCATAAAACCAGAGATTGAAATGAGCACAGATAAAGTTCCTTAAGCCAAATATGGAATAGACAAGAGCTACTCCTTGCTCAACGAAATGGACTCAACACCGCATATTGAACGCCTAAGAATGTACCTGACTAGTAAATATCTTAAAACCTATGGATTGCTATGTCTCCGAAAGAGAATCAAGCATGTGTACAGGGGCATAAACGCAGCAGTGATAGGATTGGAGAGGTTCGGTGAGTAAATGAAGACCCTTTGAAGTCATATTGCATGGTACCCTTTCAACGGGTTTCAACTACACAGGTTTAAGGTATTCTTCCTTCAGCTAAAACATGCATGTGGAACCTAGAGTATGATCAACCATGTGATCGGGAGACGTGTTCAAATATGTCTCAGTTTTCGTACCCTGGTACTCAGGTGCAACATTCCAGACGCTTTACTAACACTCTCCCGACTTGGAGAGTCAGTCCCTTTAACCTCCTGTTTGGCCCAGTTTGCAATTTCTGCGGAAGATGAACAGGAATAGCGAGAACCAATGAGAGACTAGCTGGAGGTGTCTGGACGGGCAAATTTAACTCTCGTTTCCCACCAGAAAGAGGAAATAACAAAAGGCTCAGCGTGCCGTTCCGGAACCAGATTAGGGCCTGAAGCCATCCTGCGGTGTTGCGGCCAGCTCACAAGAAAGCAAGTTGAAGAAAGGAGCTCAGGGGCACTGTAATTCACAAACCTGCAGAGTTATAAATGACAGCTATCGTCCAAAAATATACTGAAGTAAGGCTGCCAAGAGGACTTGAAAGCGGGGCAGAATTGCAGGAAACCGATTTCAGGAGGTAGACTGGAATTGCATTGAAAGCATAGGAAAAGAGGCAGAACGTCCACAATGATGCACTTGGCCAAAAAGGGCGTATGCGTTGTTTCCTGAATATATTCAGGAAAAAACGCATACGCACTTTTTGACCAACCAAGCAAGCTTGCAAAGGAAATCTGCACTACAATGAAGTCTCACTTCCCCCCGGTCAAAAGGGCCATCTGAAAAAAGTGTAAAATCCAGAAAGGCAGGACAGGCCATGGAGAACTGGGAGCCTTGTTATGCTGATGGGCGGGATGTAAATTGCCAACAGACACTCGGGAGAAGTGTATGGTGTTTCCTGAAACATCTAAAAAAAAAGCAATAGAGCCTAGGGCACTTCCACTTATGGTCCTATAGCTTAGGGAAATTAAAATCAAAAAGACACAGCCACCCCAAAGTTTGGGACGCCTCTGTTTACAAGAACCTCGTTTACAGTACAAGTTCAACATCGCAGAAAGTGAAAAATGGATAAAGAAGTTGTGGTATTTACTTACAACGCAATATCACTCAGCAATGAAATCTATGTCATCAGACCCTTAGCAGCACAATGAGTAGATTCAGGTATGATGATTCTAACTGAAATAAGTCACACAGAAAAAGAAACATCATAAGATATCAGTAATACACGGAATGTAAACTTGGCTACACAGGAACTGAATTACAGAACAGAACAGGGTCTCAAATTTAGAAAACCAACTTATGCTTGCTTAAGGGTAAAGGTGAGTTGGGGTGCTGCATAAAACCAGAGATTGAAATGAGCACAGATAAAGTTCCTTAAGCTAAATATGGAATAGACAAGAGCTACTCCTTGCTCAACGAAATGGACGCAACACCGCATATTAAATGCCTAAGAATGTACCTGACTAGTAAGTATCTTAAAACCTATGGATTGCTATGTCTCCGAAAGAGAATCAAGCATGTGTACAGGGGCATAAACGCAGCAGTGATAGGATTGGAGAGG
Organism: Globicephala melas; assembly: GCF_963455315.2. NCBI lineage: Eukaryota > Metazoa > Chordata > Mammalia > Artiodactyla > Delphinidae > Globicephala > Globicephala melas. The sequence goes on from NW_027207288.1 coordinate 422,102, forward strand.
TTCGGTGAGCAAATGAAGACCCTTTGAAGTCATATTGCATGGTCCCCATTCCACGGGTTTCAACTACCCAGGTTTAAGGTATTCTTCCTTCAGCTAAAACATGCATGTGGAACCCAGAGTATGATCAGTCATGTGATCGGGAGACGTGTTCAAATATGTCTCAGATTTCGTACCCTGGTACTCGGGTGCAACATTCCAGACGCTTTACTAACACTCTCCCGACTTGGAGAGTCAGTCCCTTTAACCTCCTGTTTGGCCCAGTTTGCAATTTCTGCGGAAGATGAACAGGAATAGCGAGAACCAATGAGAGACTAGCTGGAGGTGTCTGGACGGGCAAATTTAACTCTCATTTCCCACCAGGAAGAGGAATTAACCAAAGGCTCAGTGTGCCGTGCCGGAACCAGATTAGGGCCTGAAGCCATCCTGCGGTGTTGCGGCCAGCACACAAGAAAGCGAGTTGAAGAAAGGAGCTCAGGGGCACTGTAATTCACAAACCTGCAGAGTTATAAATGACAGCTATCGTCCAAAAATAGACTGTAGTAAGGCTGCCAAGAGGACTTGAAAGCGGGGCAGAATTGCAGAAAACCGATTTCAGGAGGTAGACTGGAATTGCATTGAAAGCATAGGAAAAGAGGCAGAACGTCCACAATGATGCACTTGGCCAAAAAGGGCGTATGCGTTTTTTCCTGAATATATTCAGGAAAAAACGCATACGCCCTTTTTGGCCAACCAAGCAAGCTTGCAAAGGAAATCTGCACTACAATGAAGTCTCACTTCCTCCCGGTCAAAAGGGCCATCTGAAAAAAGTGTAAAATCCAGAAAGGCAGGACAGGCAATGGAGAACTGGGAGCCTTGTTATGCTGATGAGCGGGATGTAAATTGCCAACAGACACTCGGGAGAAGTGTATGGTGTTTCCTGAAACATCTAAAAAACAAAGCAACAGAGCCTAGGGCACTTCCACTTATGGTCCTATAGCTTAGGGAAATTAAAATCAAAAAGACACAGCCACCCCAAAGTTTGGGACGCCTCTGTTTACAAGAACCTCGTTTACAGTACAAGTTCAACATCGCAGAAAGTGAAAAATGGATAAAGAAGTTGTGGTATTTACTTACAAAGCAATATCACTCAGCAATGAAATCTGTCATCAGGCCCTTAGCAGCACAATGAGTGGATTCAGGTATGATGATTCTAACTGAAATAAGTCACACAGAAAAAGAAACATCATAAGATATCAGTAATACACGGAATATAAACTTGGCTACACAGGAACTGAATTACAGAACAGAACACGGTCTCAAATTTAGAAAACCAACTTATGCCTGCTTAAGGGGAAAGGTGAGTTGGGGTGCTGCATAAAACCAGAGATTGAAATGAGCACAGATAAAGTTCCTTAAGCCAAATATGGAATAGACAAGAGCTACTCCTTGCTCAACGAAATGGACTCAACACCGCATATTAAACGCCTAAGAATGTACCTGACTAGTAAGTATCTTAAAACCTATGGATTGCTATGTCTCCGAAAGAGAATCAAGCATGCGTACAGGGGCATAAACGCAGCAGTGACAGGATTGGAGAGGTTCGGTGAGCAAATGAAGACCCTTTGAAGTCATATTGCATGGTATCCATTCCACGGGTCTCAACTCTCCAGGTTTAAGGTATTCTTCCTTCAGCTAAAACATGCATGTGGAACCTAGAGTATGATCAACCATGTGATCGGGAGACGTGTTCAAATATGTCTCAGTTTTCGTACCCTGGTACTCGAGTGAAACATTCCAGACGCTTTACTAACACTCTCCCGACTTGGAGAGTCAGTCCCTTTAACCTACTGTTTGGCCCAGTTTGCAATTTCTGCAGAAGATGAACAGGAATAGCGAGAACCAATGAGAGACTAGCTGGAGGTGTCTGGACGGGCAAATTTAACTCTCATTTCCCACCAGGAAGAGGAAATAACCAAAGGCTCAGCGTGCCGTGCCGGAACCAGATTAGGTCCTGAAGACATCCTGCGGTGTTGTGGACAGGTCACAAGAAAGCGAGTTGAAGAAAGGAGCTCAGGGACACTGTAATTCACAAACCTGCAGAGTTATAAATGACAGCTATCGTCCAAAAATATACTGAAGTAAGGCTGCCAAGAGGACTTGAAAGCGGGGCAGAATTGCAGGAAACTGATTTCAGGAGGTAGACTGGCATTTCATTGAAAGCATAGGAAAAGAGGCAGAACGTCCACAATGATGCACTTGGCCAAAAAGGGCGTATGCGTTTTTTCCTGAATATATTGAGGAAAAAAAGCATACGCCCTTTTTGGCCAACCAAGCAAGCTTGCTAAGGAAATCTGCACTACAATGAAGTCTCACTTCCCCCCGGTCAAAAGGGCCATCTGAAAAAAGTGTAAAATCCAGAAAGGCAGGACAGGCCATGGAGAACTGGGAGCCTTGTTATGCTGATGGGCGGGATGTAAATTGCCAACAGACACTCGGGAGAAGTGTATGGTGTTTCCTGAAACATCTAAAAAACAAAGCAACAGAGCCTAGGGCACTTCCACTTATGGTCCTATAGCTTAGGGAAATTAAAATCAAAAAGACACAGCCACCCCAAAGTTTGGGACGCCTCTGTTTACAAGAACCTCGTTTACCGTACAAGTTCAACATCACAGAAAGTGAAAAATGGATAAAGAACTTGTGGTACTTACGTACAATGCAGTATCACGTAGCAATGAAATCTATGTCATCAGGCCCGTAGCAGCACAATGAGTGGATTCAGGTATGATGATTCTAAATGAAATAAGTCACACAGAAAAAGAAACATCATAAGATATCAGTAATACACGGAATGTAAACTTGGCTACACAGGAACTGAATTACAGAACAGAACAGGGTCTCAAATTTAGAAAACCAACTTATGCTTGCTTAAGGGGAAAGGTGAGTTGGGGTGCTGCATAAAACCAGAGATTGAAATGAGCAGAGATAAAGTTCCTAAAGCCAAATATGGAATAGACAAGAGCTACTCCTTGCTCAACGAAATAGACTCAACACCGCATATTAAACGCCTAAGAATGTACCTGACTAGTAAGTATCTTAAAACCTATGGATTGCTATGTCTCCGAAAGAGAATCAAGCGTGTGTACATGGGCATAAACGCAGCAGTGATAGGATTGGAGAGGTTCGGTGAGCAAATGAAGACCCTTTGAAGTCATATTGCATGGTACCCATTCCACGGGTTTCAACTACCCAGGTTTAAGGTATTCTTCCTTCAGCTAAAACATGCATGTGGAACCTAGAGTATGATCAACCATGTGATCGGGAGACGTGTTCAAATATGTCTCAGTTTTCGTACCCTGGTAGTCAGGTGCAACATTCCAGACGCTTTACTAACACTCTCCCGACTTGGAGAGTCAGTCCCTTTAACCTCCTGTTTGGCCCAGTTTGCAATTTCTGCGGAAGATGAACAGGAATAGCGAGAACCAATGAGAGACTAGCTGGAGGTGTCTGGACGGGCAAATTTAACTCTCATTTCCCACCAGGAAGAGGAATTAACCAAAGGCTCAGCGTGCCGTGCCGGAACCAGATTAGGGCCTGAAGCCATCCTGCGGTGTTGCTGCCAGGTCACAAGAAAGCGAGTTGAAGAAAGGAGCTCAGGGGCACTGTAATTCACAAACCTGCAGAGTTATAAATGACAACTATCGGCCAAAAATAGACTGAAGTAAGGCTGCCAAGAGGACTTGAAAGCGGGGCAGAATTGCAGGAAACCGATTTCAGGAGGTAGACTGGAATTGCATTGAAAGCATAGGAAAAGAGGCAGAACGTCCACAATGATGCACTTGGCCAAAAAGGGCGTATGCGTTTTTTCCTGAATATATTCAGGAAAAAACGCATACGCCCTTTTTGGCCAACCAAGCAAGCTTGCAAACGAAATCTGCACTACAATGAAGTCTCACTTCCCCCCGGTCAAAAGGGCCATCTGAAAAAAGTGTAAAATCCAGAAAGGCAGGACAGGCCATGGAGAACTGGGAGCCTTGTTATGCTGATGGGCGGGATGAAAATTGCCAACAGCCACTCAGCAGAAGTGTATGGTGTTTCCTGAAACATCTAAAAAACAAAGCAACAGAGCCTAGGGCACTTCCACTTATGGTCCTATAGCTTAGGGAAATTAAAATCAAAAAGACACAGCCACCCCAAAGTTTGGGACGCCTCTGTTTACAAGAACCTCGTTTACAGTACAAGTTCAACATCGCAGAAAGTGAAAAATGGATAAAGAAGTTGTGGTATTTACTTACAAAGCAATATCACTCAGCAATGAAATCTATGTCATCAGGCCCTTAGCAGCACAATGAGTGGATTCAGGTATGATGATTCTAACAGAAATAGGTCACACAGAAAAAGAAACATCATAAGATATCAGTAATACACGGAATGTAAACATGGCTATACAGGAACTGAATTACAGAACAGAAGAGGGTCTCAAATTTAGAAAACCAACTTATGCTTGCTTAAGGGGAAAGGTGAGTTGGGGTGCTGCATAAAACCAGAGATTGAAATGAGCACAGATAAAGTTCCTTAAGCCAAATATGGAATAGACAAGACCTACTCCTTGCTCAACGAAATGGACTCAACACCCCATATTAAACGCCTAAGAATGTACCTGACTAGTAAATATCTTAAAACCTACGGATTGCTATGTCTCCGAAAGAGAATCAAGCGTGTGTACAGGGGCATAAACGCAGGAGTGATAGGACTGGAGAGGTTCGGTGAGCAAATGAAGACCCTTTGAAGTCATATTGCATGGTCCCCATTCCACGGGTTTCAACTACCCAGGTTTAAGGTATTCTTCCTTCAGCTAAAACATGCATGTGGAACCTAGAGTATGATCAACCATGTGATCGGGAGACGTGTTCAAATATGTCTGAGTTTTCGTACCCTGGTTCTCAGGTGCAACATTCCAGACGCTTTACTAACACTCTCCTGACTTGGAGAGTCAGTCCCTTTAACCTCCTGTTTGGCCCAGTTTGCAATTTCTGCGGAAGATGAACAGGAATAGCGAGAACCAATGAGAGACTAGCTGGAGGTGTCTGGACGGGCAAATTTAACTCTCATTTCCCACCAGGAAGAGGAATTAACCAAAGGCTCAGTGTGCCGTGCCGGAACCAGATTAGGGCCTGAAGCCATCCTGCGGTGTTGCGGCCAAGTCACAAGAAAGCGAGTTGAAGAAAGGAGCTCATGGGCACTGTAATTCACAAACCTGCAGAGTTATAAATGACAGCTATCGTCCAAAAATATACTGAAGTAAGGCTGCCAAGAGGACTTGAAAGCGGGGCAGAATTGCAGGAAATCGATTTCAGGAGGTAGACTGGAATTGCATTGAAAGCATAGGAAAAGAGGCAGAACGTCCACAATGATGCACTTGGCCAAAAAGGGCGTATGCGTTTTTTCCTGAATATATTCAGGAAAAAACGCATACGCCCTTTTTGGCCAACCAAGCAAGCTTGCTAAGGAAATCTGCACTACAATGAAGTCTCACTTCCCCCCGGTCAAAAGGGCCATCTGAAAAAAGTGTAAAATCCAGAAAGGCAGGACAGGCCATGGAGAACTGGGAGCCTTGTTATGCTGATGGGCGGGATGTAAATTGCCAACAGCCACTCGGGAGAAGTGTATGTGTTTCCTGAAACATCTAAAAAACAAAGCAACAGAGCCTAGGGCACTTCCACTTATGGTCCTATAGCTTAGGGAAATGAAAATCAAAAAGACACAGCCACCCCAAAGTTTGGGACGGCTCTGTTTACAAGAACCTCGTTTACGGTACAAGTTCAATATCGCAGAAAGTGAAAAATGGATGAAGAAGCTGTGGTACTTACGTACAATGCAATATCACTCAGCAATGACATCTATGTCATCAGGCACGTAGCAGCATAATGAGTGGATTCAGGTATGATGATTCTACCTGAAATAAGTCACACAGAAAAAGAAACATCATAAGATATCACTAATACACGGAATGTAAACTTGGCTACACAGGAACTGGATTACAAAACAGAACAGGGTCTCAAATTTAGAAAACCAACTTATGCTTGCTTAAGAGGAAAGGTGAGTTGGGGTGCTGCATAAAACCAGAGATTGTAATGAGCACAGATAACGTTCCTTAAGCCAAATATGGAATAGACAAGAGCTACTCCTTGCTCAACGAAATGGACTCAACACCCCATATTAAACGCCTAAGAATGTACCTGACTAGTAAGTATCTTAAAACCTATGGATTGCTATGTCTCCGAAAGAGAAACAAGCATGTGTACAGGGGCATAAACGCAGCAGTGATAGGATTGGAGAGGTTCGGTGAGCAAATGAAGACCCTTTGAAGTCATATTGCATGGTACCCATTCCACGGATTTCAACTACGCAGGTTTAAGGTATTCTTCCTTCAGCTAAAACATGCATGTGGAACCTAGAGTATGATCAACCATGTGATCGGGAGACCTGTTCAAATATGTCTCAGTTTTCGTACCCTGGTACTCAGGTGCAACATTCCAGACGCTTTACTAACACTCTCCCGACTTGGAGAGTCAGTCCCTTTAACCTCCTGTTTGGCCCAGTTTGCAATTTCTGCGGAAGATGAACAGGAATAGCGAGAACCAATGAGAGACTAGCTGGAGGTGTCTGGACGGGCAAATTTAACTCTCATTTCCCACCAGGAAGAGGAATTAACCAAAGGCTCAGCGTGCCGTGCCGGAACCAGATTAGGGCCTGAAGCAATCCTGCGGTGTTGCGGCCAGCTCACAAGAAAGCGAGTTGAGGAAAGGAGCTCCGGAGCACTGTAATTCACAAACCTGCAGAGTTATAAATGACAGCTATCGTCCAAAAATATACTGAAGTAAGGCTGCCAAGAGGACTCGAAAGCGGGGCAGAATTGCAGGAAACCGATTTCAGGAGGTAGACTGGCATTGCATTGAAAGCATAGGAAAAGAGGCAGAACGTCCACAATGATGCACTTGGCCAAAAAGGGCGTATGCGTTTTTTCCTGAATATATTCAGGAAAAAACGCATACGCCCTTTTTGGCCAACCAAGCAAGCTTGCAAAGGAAATCTGCACTACAATGAAGTCTCACTTCCCCCCGGTCAAAAGGGCCATCTGAAAAAAGTGTAAAATCCAGAAAGGCAGGACAGGCCATGGAGAACTGGGAGCCTTGTTATGCTGATGGGCGGGATGTAAATTGCCAACAGCCACTCGGGAGAAGTGTATGTGTTTCCTGAAACATCTAAAAAACAAAGCAACAGAGCCTAGGGCACTTCCACTTATGGTCCAATAGCTTAGGGAAATGAAAATCAAAAAGACACAGCCACCCCAAAGTTTGGGACGGCTCTGTTTACAAGAACCTCGTTTACGGTACAAGTTCAATATCGCAGAAACTGAAAAATGGATGAAGAAGCTGTGGTACTTACGTACAAAGCAATATCACTCAGCAATGACATCTATGTCATCAGGCACGTAGCAGCATAATGAGTGGATTCAGGTATGATGATTCTACCTGAAATAAGTCACACAGAAAAAGAAACATCATAAGATATCACTAATACACGGAATGTAAACTTGGCTACACAGGAACTGGATTACAAAACAGAACAGGGTCTCAAATTTAGAAAACCAACTTATGCTTGCTTAAGGGGAAAGGTGAGTTGGGGTGCTGCATAAAACCAGAGATTGTAATGAGCACAGATAATGTTACTTAAGCCAAATATGGAATAGACAAGAGCTACTCCTTGCTCAACGAAATGGACTCAACACCCCATATTAAGCGCCTAAGAATGTACCTGACTAGTAAGTATCTTAAAACCTATGGATTGCTATATCTCCGAAAGGGAATCAAGCGTGTGTAGAGGGGAATAAACGCAGCAGTGATAGGATTGGAGAGGTTCGGTGAGCAAATGAAGACCCTTTGAAGTCATATTGCATGGTACCCATTCCACGGGTCTCAACTCTCCAGGTTTAAGGGATTCTTCCTTCAGCTAAAACATGCATGTGGAACTCAGAGTATGATCAACCGTGTGATCGGGAGACGTGTTCAAATATGTCTCCGTTCTCGTCCCCTGGTACTCGGGTGCAACATTCCAGACGCTTTACTAACACTCTCCCGACTTGGAGAGTCAGTGCCTTTAACCTCCTGTTTGGCCCAGTTTGCAATTTCTGCGGAAGATGAACAGGAATAGGGAGAACCAATGAGAGACTAGCTGGAGGTGTCTGGACGGGCAAATTTAACTCTCATTTCCCACCAGGAAGAGGAATTAACCAAAGGCTCAGCGTGCCGTGCCGGAACCAGATTAGGGCCTGAAGCAATCCTGCGGTGTTGCGGCCAGCTCACAAGAAAGCGAGTTGAGGAAAGGAGCTCCGGGGCACTGTAATTCACAAACCTGCAGAGTTATAAATGACAGCTATCGTCCAAAAATATACTGAAGTAAGGCTGCCAAGAGGACTCGAAAGCGGGGCAGAATTGCAGGAAACCGATTTCAGGAGTTAGACTGGAATTGCATTTAAAGCATAGGAAAAGAGGCAGAACGTCCACAATGATGCACTTGGCCAAAAAGGGCGTATGCGTTTTTTCCTGAATATATTCAGGAAAAAACGCATACGCACTTTTTGGCCAACCAAGCAAGCTTGCAAAGGAAATCTGCACTACAATGAAGTCTCACTTCCCCCCGGTCAAAAGGGCCATCTGAAAAAAGTGTAAAATCCAGAAAGGCAGGACAGGCCATGGAGAACTGGGAGCCTTGTTATGCTGATGGGCGGGATGTAAATTGCCAACAGACACTCGGGAGAAGTGTATGTGTTTCCTGAAACATCTAAAAAACAAAGCAACAGAGCCTAGGGCACTTCCACTTATGGTCCAATAGCTTAGGGAAATGAAAATCAAAAAGACACAGCCACCCCAAAGTTTGGGACGGCTCTGTTTACAAGAACCTCGTTTACGGTACAAGTTCAATATCGCAGAAACTGAAAAATGGATGAAGAAGCTGTGGTACTTACGTACAAAGCAATATCACTCAGCAATGACATCTATGTCATCAGGCACGTAGCAGCATAATGAGTGGATTCAGGTATGATGATTCTACCTGAAATAAGTCACACAGAAAAAGAAATATCATAAGATATCACTAATACACGGAATGTAAACTTGGCTACACAGGAACTGGATTACAAAACAGAACAGGGTCTCAAATTTAGAAAACCAACTTATGCTTGCTTAAGGGGAAAGGTGAGTTGGGGTGCTGCATAAAACCAGAGATTGTAATGAGCACAGATAATGTTACTTAAGCCAAATATGGAATAGACAAGAGCTACTCCTTGCTCAACGAAATGGACTCAACACCCCATATTAAGCGCCTAAGAATGTACCTGACTAGTAAGTATCTTAAAACCTATGGATTGCTATATCTCCGAAAGGGAATCAAGCGTGTGTAGAGGGGAATAAACGCAGCAGTGATAGGATTGGAGAGGTTCGGTGAGCAAATGAAGACCCTTTGAAGTCATATTGCATGGTACCCATTCCACGGGTCTCAACTCTCCAGGTTTAAGGGATTCTTCCTTCAGCTAAAACATGCATGTGGAACTCAGAGTATGATCAACCGTGTGATCGGGAGACGTGTTCAAATATGTCTCCGTTCTCGTCCCCTGGTACTCGGGTGCAACATTCCAGACGCTTTACTAACACTCTCCCGACTTGGAGAGTCAGTGCCTTTAACCTCCTGTTTGGCCCAGTTTGCAATTTCTGCGGAAGATGAACAGGAATAGGGAGAACCAATGAGAGACTAGCTGGAGGTGTCTGGACGGGCAAATTTAACTCTCATTTCCCACCAGGAAGAGGAATTAACCAAAGGCTCAGCGTGCCGTGCCGGAACCAGATTAGGGCCTGAAGCAATCTTGCGGTGTTGCGGCCAGCTCACAAGAAAGCGAGTTGAAGAAAGGAGCTCAGGGGCACTGTAATTCACAAACCTGCAGAGTTATAAATGACAGCTATCGTCCAAAAATATACTGAAGTAAGGCTGCCAAGAGGACTTGAAAGCGGGGCAGAATTGCAGGAAACCGATTTCAGGAGGTAGACTGGAATTGCATTTAAAGCATAGGAAAAGAGGCAGAACGTCCACAATGATGCACTTGGCCAAAAAGGGCGTATGCGTTTTTTCCTGAATATAGTCAGGAAAAAACGCATACGCCCTTTTTGGCCAACCAAGCAAGCTTGCAAAGGAAATCTGCACTACAATGAAGTCTCACTTCCCCCCGGTCAAAAGGGCCATCTGAAAAAAGTGTAAAATCCAGAAAGGCAGGACAGGCCATGGAGAACTGGGAGCCTTGTTATGCTGATGGGCGGGATGTAAATTGCCAACAGCCACTCGGGAGAAGTGTATGTGTTTCCTGAAACATCTAAAAAACAAAGCAACAGAGCCTAGGGCACTTCCACTTATGGTCCTATAGCTTAGGGAAATGAAAATCAAAAAGACACAGCCACCCCAAAGTTTGGGACGGCTCTGTTTACAAGAACCTCGTTTACGGTACAAGTTCAATATCGCAGAAAGTGAAAACTGGATGAAGAAGCTGTGGTACTTACGTACAATGCAATATCACTCAGCAATGACATCTATGTCATCAGGCACGTAGCAGCATAATGAGTGGATTCAGGTATGATGATTCTACCTGAAATAAGTCACACAGAAAAAGAAACATCATAAGATATCACTAATACACGGAATGTAAACTTGGCTACACAGGAACTGGATTACAAAACAGAACAGGGTCTCAAATTTAGAAAACCAACTTATGCTTGCTTAAGAGGAAAGGTGAGTTGGGGTGCTGCATAAAACCAGAGATTGTAATGAGCACAGATAACGTTCCTTAAGCCAAATATGGAATAGACAAGAGCTACTCCTTGCTCAACGAAATGGACTCAACACCGCATATTAAACGCGTAAGAATGTACCTGACTATTAAGTATCTTAAAACCTATGGATTGCTATGTCTCCGAAAGAGAAACAAGCATGTGTACAGGGGCATAAACGCAGCAGTGATAGGATTGGAGAGGTTCGGTGAGCAAATGAAGACCCTTTGAAGTCATATTGCATGGTACCCATTCCACGGATTTCAACTACGCAGGTTTAAGGTATTCTTCCTTCAGCTAAAACATGCATGTGGAACCTAGAGTATGATCAACCATGTGATCGGGAGACCTGTTCAAATATGTCTCAGTTTTCGTACCCTGGTACTCAGGTGCAACATTCCAGACGCTTTACTAACACTCTCCCGACTTGGAGAGTCAGTCCCTTTAACCTCCTGTTTGGCCCAGTTTGCAATTTCTGCGGAAGATGAACAGGAATAGCGAGAACCAATGAGAGACTAGCTGGAGGTGTCTGGACGGGCAAATTTAACTCTCATTTCCCACCAGGAAGAGGAATTAACCAAAGGCTCAGCGTGCCGTGCCGGAACCAGATTAGGGCCTGAAGCAATCCTGCGGTGTTGCGGCCAGCTCACAAGAAAGCGAGTTGAGGAAAGGAGCTCCGGAGCACTGTAATTCACAAACCTGCAGAGTTATAAATGACAGCTATCGTCCAAAAATATACTGAAGTAAGGCTGCCAAGAGGACTCGAAAGCGGGGCAGAATTGCAGGAAACCGATTTCAGGAGGTAGACTGGAATTGCATTGAAAGCATAGGAAAAGAGGCAGAACGTCCACAATGATGCACTTGGCCAAAAAGGGCGTATGCGTTTTTTCCTGAATATATTCAGGAAAAAACGCATACGCCCTTTTTGGCCAACCAAGCAAGCTTGCAAAGGAAATCTGCACTACAATGAAGTCTCACTTCCCCCCGGTCAAAAGGGCCATCTGAAAAAAGTGTAAAATCCAGAAAGGCAGGACAGGCCATGGAGAACTGGGAGCCTTGTTATGCTGATGGGCGGGATGTAAATTGCCAACAGCCACTCGGGAGAAGTGTATGTGTTTCCTGAAACATCTAAAAAACAAAGCAACAGAGCCTAGGGCACTTCCACTTATGGTCCAATAGCTTAGGGAAATGAAAATCAAAAAGACACAGCCACCCCAAAGTTTGGGACGGCTCTGTTTACAAGAACCTCGTTTACGGTACAAGTTCAATATCGCAGAAACTGAAAAATGGATGAAGAAGCTGTGGTACTTACGTACAAAGCAATATCACTCAGCAATGACATCTATGTCATCAGGCACGTAGCAGCATAATGAGTGGATTCAGGTATGATGATTCTACCTGAAATAAGTCACACAGAAAAAGAAACATCATAAGATATCACTAATACACGGAATGTAAACTTGGCTACACAGGAACTGGATTACAAAACAGAACAGGGTCTCAAATTTAGAAAACCAACTTATGCTTGCTTAAGGGGAAAGGTGAGTTGGGGTGCTGCATAAAACCAGAGATTGTAATGAGCACAGATAATGTTACTTAAGCCAAATATGGAATAGACAAGAGCTACTCCTTGCTCAACGAAATGGACTCAACACCCCATATTAAGCGCCTAAGAATGTACCTGACTAGTAAGTATCTTAAAACCTATGGATTGCTATATCTCCGAAAGGGAATCAAGCGTGTGTAGAGGGGAATAAACGCAGCAGTGATAGGATTGGAGAGGTTCGGTGAGCAAATGAAGACCCTTTGAAGTCATATTGCATGGTACCCATTCCACGGGTCTCAACTCTCCAGGTTTAAGGGATTCTTCCTTCAGCTAAAACATGCATGTGGAACTCAGAGTATGATCAACCGTGTGATCGGGAGACGTGTTCAAATATGTCTCCGTTCTCGTCCCCTGGTACTCGGGTGCAACATTCCAGACGCTTTACTAACACTCTCCCGACTTGGAGAGTCAGTGCCTTTAACCTCCTGTTTGGCCCAGTTTGCAATTTCTGCGGAAGATGAACAGGAATAGGGAGAACCAATGAGAGACTAGCTGGAGGTGTCTGGACGGGCAAATTTAACTCTCATTTCCCACCAGGAAGAGGAATTAACCAAAGGCTCAGCGTGCCGTGCCGGAACCAGATTAGGGCCTGAAGCAATCTTGCGGTGTTGCGGCCAGCTCACAAGAAAGCGAGTTGAAGAAAGGAGCTCAGGGGCACTGTAATTCACAAACCTGCAGAGTTATAAATGACAGCTATCGTCCAAAAATATACTGAAGTAAGGCTGCCAAGAGGACTTGAAAGCGGGGCAGAATTGCAGGAAACCGATTTCAGGAGGTAGACTGGAATTGCATTTAAAGCATAGGAAAAGAGGCAGAACGTCCACAATGATGCACTTGGCCAAAAAGGGCGTATGCGTTTTTTCCTGAATATAGTCAGGAAAAAACGCATACGCACTTTTTGGCCAACCAAGCAAGCTTGCAAAGGAAATCTGCACTACAATGAAGTCTCACTTCCCCCCGGTCAAAAGGGCCATCTGAAAAAAGTGTAAAATCCAGAAAGGCAGGACAGGCCATGGAGAACTGGGAGCCTTGTTATGCTGATGGGCGGGATGTAAATTGCCAACAGCCACTCGGGAGAAGTGTATGTGTTTCCTGAAACATCTAAAAAACAAAGCAACAGAGCCTAGGGCACTTCCACTTATGGTCCTATAGCTTAGGGAAATGAAAATCAAAAAGACACAGCCACCCCAAAGTTTGGGACGGCTCTGTTTACAAGAACCTCGTTTACGGTACAAGTTCAATATCGCAGAAAGTGAAAAATGGATGAAGAAGCTGTGCTACTTACGTACAATGCAATATCACTCAGCAATGACATCTATGTCATCAGGCACGTAGCAGCATAATGAGTGGATTCAGGTATGATGATTCTACCTGAAATAAGTCACACAGAAAAAGAAACATCATAAGATATCACTAATACACGGAATGTAAACTTGGCTACACAGGAACTGGATTACAAAACAGAACAGGGTCTCAAATTTAGAAAACCAACTTATGCTTGCTTAAGAGGAAAGGTGAGTTGGGGTGCTGCATAAAACCAGAGATTGTAATGAGCACAGATAACGTTCCTTAAGCCAAATATGGAATAGACAAGAGCTACTCCTTGCTCAACGAAATGGACTCAACACCCCATATTAAACGCCTAAGAATGTACCTGACTAGTAAGTATCTTAAAACCTATGGATTGCTATGTCTCCGTAAGAGAATCAAGCGTGTGTACAGGGGCATAAACGCAGCAGTGATAGGATTGGAGAGGTTCGGTGAGCAAATGAAGACCCTTTGAAGTCATATTGCATGGTACCCATTCCACGGGTCACAACTCTCCAGGTTTAAGGGATTCTTCCTTCAGCTAAAACATGCATGTGGAACCCAGAGTATGATCAACCGTGTGATCGGGAGACGTGTTCAAATATGTCTCCGTTCTCGTCCCCTGGTACTCGGGTGCAACATTCCAGGCGCTTTACTAACACTCTCCCGACTTGGAGAGTCAGTGCCTTTAACCTCCTGTTTGGCCCAGTTTGCAATTTCTGCGGAAGATGAACAGGAATAGGGAGAACCAATGAGAGACTAGCTGGAGGTGTCTGGACGGACAAATTTAACTCTCATTTCCCACCAGGAAGAGGAATTAACCAAAGGCTCAGCGTGCCGTGCCGGAACCAGATTAGGACCTGAAGCAATCCTGCGGTGTTGCGGCCAGCTCACAAGAAAGCAAGTTGAAGAAAGGAGCTCAGGGTCACTGTAATTCACAAACCTGCAGAGTTATAAATGACAGCTATCGTCCAAAAATATACTGAAGTAAGGCTGCCAAGAGGACTTGAAAGCGGGGCAGAATTGCAGGAAACCGATTTCAGGAGGTAGACTGGAATTGCATTTAAAGCATAGGAAAAGAGGCAGAACGTCCACAATGATGCACTTGGCCAAAAAGGGCGTATGCGTTTTTTCCTGAATATATTCAGAAAAAAACGCATACGCCCTTTTTGGCCAACCAAGCAAGCTTGCAAAGGAAATCTGCACTACAATGAAGTCTCACTTCCCCCGGGTCAAAAGGGCCATCTGAAAAAAGTGTAAAATCCAGAAAGGCAGGACAGGCCATGGAGAACTGGGAGCCTTGTTATGCTGATGGGCGGGATGTAAATTGCCAACAGCCACTCAGGAGAAGTGTATGTGTTTCCTGAAACATCTAAAAAACAAAGCAACAGAGCCTAGGGCACTTCCACTTATGGTCCTATAGCTTAGGGAAATGAAAATCAAAAAGACACAGCCACCCCAAAGTTTGGGACGGCTCTGTTTACAAGAACCTCGTTTACGGTACAAGTTCAATATCGCAGAAAGTGAAAAATGGATGAAGAAGTTGTGGTACTTACGTACAATGCAATATCACTCAGCACTGACATCTATGTCATCAGGCCCGTAGCAGCATAATGAGTGGATTCAGGTATGATGATTCTAACTGAAAGAAGTCACACAGAAAAAGAAACATCATAAGATATCACTAATACACGGAATGTAAACTTGGCTACACAGGAACTGGATTACAAAACAGAACATGGTCTCAATTTAGAAAACCAACTTATGCTTGCTTAAGGGGAAAGGTGAGTTGGGGTGCTGCATAAAACCAGAGATTGTAATGAGCACAGATAAAGTTCCTTAAGCCAAATATGGAATAGACAAGAGCTACTCCTTGCTCAACGAAATGGACTCAACACCCCATATTAAGCGCCTAAGAATGTACCTGACTAGTAAGTATCTTAAAACCTATGGATTGCTATATCTCCGAAAGGGAATCAAGCGTGTGTAGAGGGGAATAAACGCAGCAGTGATAGGATTGGAGAGGTTCGGTGAGCAAATGAAGACCCTTTGAAGTCATATTGCATGGTACCCATTCCACGGGTCTCAACTCTCCAGGTTTAAGGGATTCTTCCTTCAGCTAAAACATGCATGTGGAACTCAGAGTATGATCAACCGTGTGATCGGGAGACGTGTTCAAATATGTCTCCGTTCTCGTCCCCTGGTACTCGGTTGCAACATTCCAGACGCTTTACTAACACTCTCCCGACTTGGAGAGTCAGTGCCTTTAACCTCCTGTTTGGCCCAGTTTGCAATTTCTGCGGAAGATGAACAGGAATAGGGAGAACCAATGAGAGACTAGCTGGAGGTGTCTGGACGGGCAAATTTAACTCTCATTTCCCACCAGGAAGAGGAATTAACCAAAGGCTCAGCGTGCCGTGCCGGAACCAGATTAGGGCCTGAAGCAATCTTGCGGTGTTGCGGCCAGCTCACAAGAAAGCGAGTTGAAGAAAGGAGCTCAGGGGCACTGTAATTCACAAACCTGCAGAGTTATAAATGACAGCTATCGTCCAAAAATATACTGAAGTAAGGCTGCCAAGAGGACTTGAAAGCGGGGCAGAATTGCAGGAAACCGATTTCAGGAGGTAGACTGGAATTGCATTTAAAGCATAGGAAAAGAGGCAGAACGTCCACAATGATGCACTTGGCCAAAAAGGGCGTATGCGTTTTTTCCTATTCAGGAAAAAACGCATACGCCCTTTTTGGCCAACCAAGCAAGCTTGCAAAGGAAATCTGCACTACAATGAAGTCTCACTTCCCCCCGGTCAAAAGGGCCATCTGAAAAAAGTGTAAAATCCAGAAAGGCAGGACAGGCCATGGAGAACTGGGAGCCTTGTTATGCTGATGGGCGGGATGTAAATTGCCAACAGCCACTCGGGAGAAGTGTATGTGTTTCCTGAAACATCTAAAAAACAAAGCAACAGAGCCTAGGGCACTTCCACTTATGGTCCTATAGCTTAAGGAAATTAAAATAAAAAAGACACAGCCACCCCAAAGTTTGGGACAGCTCTGTATACAAGAACCTCGTTTATGGTACAAGTTCAATATCGCAGAAAGTGAAAAATGGATGAAGAAGTTTGGTACTTACGTACAATGCAATATCACTCAGCAATGACATCTATGTCATCAGGCCCGTAGCAGCATAATGAGTGGATTCAGGTATGATGATTCTAACTGAAATAAGTCACACAGAAAAAGAAACATCATAAGATATCACTAATACACGGAATGTAAACTTGGCTACACAGGAACTGGATTACAAAACAGAACAGGGTCTCAAATTTACAAAACCAACTTATGCTTGCTTAAGGGGAAAGGTGAGTTGGGGTGCTGCATAAAACCAGAGATTGAAATGAGCACAGATAAAGTTCCTTAAGCCAAATATGGAATAGACAAGAGCTACTCCTTGCTCAACGAAATGGACTCAACACCCCATATTAAGCGCCTAAGAATGTACCTGACTAGTAAGTATCTTAAAACCTATGGATTGCTATATCTCCGAAAGGGAATCAAGCGTGTGTAGAGGGGAATAAACGCAGCAGTGATAGGATTGGAGAGGTTCGGTGAGCAAATGAAGACCCTTTGAAGTCATATTGCATGGTACCCATTCCACGGGTCTCAACTCTCCAGGTTTAAGGGATTCTTCCTTCAGCTAAAACATGCATGTGGAACTCAGAGTATGATCAACCGTGTGATCGGGAGACGTGTTCAAATATGTCTCCGTTCTCGTCCCCTGGTACTCGGGTGCAACATTCCAGACGCTTTACTAACACTCTCCCGACTTGGAGAGTCAGTGCCTTTAACCTCCTGTTTGGCCCAGTTTGCAATTTCTGCGGAAGATGAACAGGAATAGGGAGAACCAATGAGAGACTAGCTGGAGGTGTCTGGACGGGCAAATTTAACTCTCATTTCCCACCAGGAAGAGGAATTAACCAAAGGCTCAGCGTGCCGTGCCGGAACCAGATTAGGGCCTGAAGCAATCTTGCGGTGTTGCGGCCAGCTCACAAGAAAGCGAGTTGAAGAAAGGAGCTCAGGGGCACTGTAATTCACAAACCTGCAGAGTTATAAATGACAGCTATCGTCCAAAAATATACTGAAGTAAGGCTGCCAAGAGGACTTGAAAGCGGGGCAGAATTGCAGGAAACCGATTTCAGGAGGTAGACTGGAATTGCATTTAAAGCATAGGAAAAGAGGCAGAACGTCCACAATGATGCACTTGGCCAAAAAGGGCGTATGCGTTTTTTCCTGAATATAGTCAGGAAAAAACGCATACGCACTTTTTGGCCAACCAAGCAAGCTTGCAAAGGAAATCTGCACTACAATGAAGTCTCACTTCCCCCCGGTCAAAAGGGCCATCTGAAAAAAGTGTAAAATCCAGAAAGGCAGGACAGGCCATGGAGAACTGGGAGCCTTGTTATGCTGATGGGCGGGATGTAAATTGCCAACAGCCACTCGGGAGAAGTGTATGTGTTTCCTGAAACATCTAAAAAACAAAGCAACAGAGCCTAGGGCACTTCCACTTATGGTCCTATAGCTTAGGGAAATGAAAATCAAAAAGACACAGCCACCCCAAAGTTTGGGACGGCTCTGTTTACAAGAACCTCGTTTACGGTACAAGTTCAATATCGCAGAAAGTGAAAAATGGATGAAGAAGCTGTGCTACTTACGTACAATGCAATATCACTCAGCAATGACATCTATGTCATCAGGCACGTAGCAGCATAATGAGTGGATTCAGGTATGATGATTCTACCTGAAATAAGTCACACAGAAAAAGAAACATCATAAGATATCACTAATACACGGAATGTAAACTTGGCTACACAGGAACTGGATTACAAAACAGAACAGGGTCTCAAATTTAGAAAACCAACTTATGCTTGCTTAAGAGGAAAGGTGAGTTGGGGTGCTGCATAAAACCAGAGATTGTAATGAGCACAGATAACGTTCCTTAAGCCAAATATGGAATAGACAAGAGCTACTCCTTGCTCAACGAAATGGACTCAACACCCCATATTAAACGCCTAAGAATGTACCTGACTAGTAAGTATCTTAAAACCTATGGATTGCTATGTCTCCGTAAGAGAATCAAGCGTGTGTACAGGGGCATAAACGCAGCAGTGATAGGATTGGAGAGGTTCGGTGAGCAAATGAAGACCCTTTGAAGTCATATTGCATGGTACCCATTCCACGGGTCACAACTCTCCAGGTTTAAGGGATTCTTCCTTCAGCTAAAACATGCATGTGGAACCCAGAGTATGATCAACCGTGTGATCGGGAGACGTGTTCAAATATGTCTCCGTTCTCGTCCCCTGGTACTCGGGTGCAACATTCCAGGCGCTTTACTAACACTCTCCCGACTTGGAGAGTCAGTGCCTTTAACCTCCTGTTTGGCCCAGTTTGCAATTTCTGCGGAAGATGAACAGGAATAGGGAGAACCAATGAGAGACTAGCTGGAGGTGTCTGGACGGACAAATTTAACTCTCATTTCCCACCAGGAAGAGGAATTAACCAAAGGCTCAGCGTGCCGTGCCGGAACCAGATTAGGACCTGAAGCAATCCTGCGGTGTTGCGGCCAGCTCACAAGAAAGCAAGTTGAAGAAAGGAGCTCAGGGTCACTGTAATTCACAAACCTGCAGAGTTATAAATGACAGCTATCGTCCAAAAATATACTGAAGTAAGGCTGCCAAGAGGACTTGAAAGCGGGGCAGAATTGCAGGAAACCGATTTCAGGAGGTAGACTGGAATTGCATTTAAAGCATAGGAAAAGAGGCAGAACGTCCACAATGATGCACTTGGCCAAAAAGGGCGTATGCGTTTTTTCCTGAATATATTCAGAAAAAAACGCATACGCCCTTTTTGGCCAACCAAGCAAGCTTGCAAAGGAAATCTGCACTACAATGAAGTCTCACTTCCCCCGGGTCAAAAGGGCCATCTGAAAAAAGTGTAAAATCCAGAAAGGCAGGACAGGCCATGGAGAACTGGGAGCCTTGTTATGCTGATGGGCGGGATGTAAATTGCCAACAGCCACTCAGGAGAAGTGTATGTGTTTCCTGAAACATCTAAAAAACAAAGCAACAGAGCCTAGGGCACTTCCACTTATGGTCCTATAGCTTAGGGAAATGAAAATCAAAAAGACACAGCCACCCCAAAGTTTGGGACGGCTCTGTTTACAAGAACCTCGTTTACGGTACAAGTTCAATATCGCAGAAAGTGAAAAATGGATGAAGAAGTTGTGGTACTTACGTACAATGCAATATCACTCAGCACTGACATCTATGTCATCAGGCCCGTAGCAGCATAATGAGTGGATTCAGGTATGATGATTCTAACTGAAAGAAGTCACACAGAAAAAGAAACATCATAAGATATCACTAATACACGGAATGTAAACTTGGCTACACAGGAACTGGATTACAAAACAGAACATGGTCTCAATTTAGAAAACCAACTTATGCTTGCTTAAGGGGAAAGGTGAGTTGGGGTGCTGCATAAAACCAGAGATTGTAATGAGCACAGATAAAGTTCCTTAAGCCAAATATGGAATAGACAAGAGCTACTCCTTGCTCAACGAAATGGACTCAACACCCCATATTAAGCGCCTAAGAATGTACCTGACTAGTAAGTATCTTAAAACCTATGGATTGCTATATCTCCGAAAGGGAATCAAGCGTGTGTAGAGGGGAATAAACGCAGCAGTGATAGGATTGGAGAGGTTCGGTGAGCAAATGAAGACCCTTTGAAGTCATATTGCATGGTACCCATTCCACGGGTCTCAACTCTCCAGGTTTAAGGGATTCTTCCTTCAGCTAAAACATGCATGTGGAACTCAGAGTATGATCAACCGTGTGATCGGGAGACGTGTTCAAATATGTCTCCGTTCTCGTCCCCTGGTACTCGGTTGCAACATTCCAGACGCTTTACTAACACTCTCCCGACTTGGAGAGTCAGTGCCTTTAACCTCCTGTTTGGCCCAGTTTGCAATTTCTGCGGAAGATGAACAGGAATAGGGAGAACCAATGAGAGACTAGCTGGAGGTGTCTGGACGGGCAAATTTAACTCTCATTTCCCACCAGGAAGAGGAATTAACCAAAGGCTCAGCGTGCCGTGCCGGAACCAGATTAGGGCCTGAAGCAATCTTGCGGTGTTGCGGCCAGCTCACAAGAAAGCGAGTTGAAGAAAGGAGCTCAGGGGCACTGTAATTCACAAACCTGCAGAGTTATAAATGACAGCTATCGTCCAAAAATATACTGAAGTAAGGCTGCCAAGAGGACTTGAAAGCGGGGCAGAATTGCAGGAAACCGATTTCAGGAGGTAGACTGGAATTGCATTTAAAGCATAGGAAAAGAGGCAGAACGTCCACAATGATGCACTTGGCCAAAAAGGGCGTATGCGTTTTTTCCTATTCAGGAAAAAACGCATACGCCCTTTTTGGCCAACCAAGCAAGCTTGCAAAGGAAATCTGCACTACAATGAAGTCTCACTTCCCCCCGGTCAAAAGGGCCATCTGAAAAAAGTGTAAAATCCAGAAAGGCAGGACAGGCCATGGAGAACTGGGAGCCTTGTTATGCTGATGGGCGGGATGTAAATTGCCAACAGCCACTCGGGAGAAGTGTATGTGTTTCCTGAAACATCTAAAAAACAAAGCAACAGAGCCTAGGGCACTTCCACTTATGGTCCTATAGCTTAAGGAAATTAAAATAAAAAAGACACAGCCACCCCAAAGTTTGGGACAGCTCTGTATACAAGAACCTCGTTTATGGTACAAGTTCAATATCGCAGAAAGTGAAAAATGGATGAAGAAGTTTGGTACTTACGTACAATGCAATATCACTCAGCAATGACATCTATGTCATCAGGCCCGTAGCAGCATAATGAGTGGATTCAGGTATGATGATTCTAACTGAAATAAGTCACACAGAAAAAGAAACATCATAAGATATCACTAATACACGGAATGTAAACTTGGCTACACAGGAACTGGATTACAAAACAGAACAGGGTCTCAAATTTACAAAACCAACTTATGCTTGCTTAAGGGGAAAGGTGAGTTGGGGTGCTGCATAAAACCAGAGATTGAAATGAGCACAGATAAAGTTCCTTAAGCCAAATATGGAATAGACAAGAGCTACTCCTTGCTCAACGAAATGGACTCAACACCCCATATTAAACGCCTAAGAATGTACCTGACTAGTAAGTATCTTAAAACCTATGGATTGCTATGTCTCCGAAAGAGAATCAAGTGTGTGTACAGGGGCATAAACGCAGCAGTGATAGGATTGGAGAGGTTCGGTGAGCAAATGAAGACCCTCTGAATTCATATTGCATGGTACCCATTCCACGGGTCTCAACTCTCCAGGTTTAAGGGATTCTTCCTTCAGCTAAAACATGCATGTGGAACCCAGAGTATGATCAACCGTGTGATCGGGAGATGTGTTCAAATATGTCTCCGTTCTCGTCCTCTGGTACTCGGGTGCAACATTCCAGACGCTTTACTAACACTCTCCCGACTTGGAGAGTCAGTGCCTTTAACCTCCTGTTTGGCCCAGTTTGCAATTTCTGCGGAAGATGAACAGGAATAGGGAGAACCAATGAGAGACTAGCTGGAGGTGTCTGGACGGGCAAATTTAACTCTCATTTCCCACCAGGAAGAGGAATTAACCAAAGGCTCAGCGTGCCGTGCCGGAACCAGATTAGGGCCTGAAGCAATCCTGCGGTGTTGCGGCCAGCTCGCAAGAAAGCAAGTTGAAGAAAGGAGCTCAGGGTCACTGTAATTCACAAACCTGCAGAGTTATAAATGACAGCTATCGTCCAAAAATATACTGAAGTAAGGCTGCCAAGAGGACTTGAAAGCGGGGCAGAATTGCAGGAAACCGAGTTCAGGAGGTAGACTGGAATTGCATTGAAAGCATAGGAAAAGAGGCAGAACGTCCACAATGATGCACTTGGCCAAAAAGGGCGTATGCGTTTTTTCCTGAATATATTCAGGAAAAAACGCATACGCCCTTTTTGGCCAACCAAGCAAGCTTGCAAAGGAAATCTGCACTACAATGAAGTCTCACTTCCCCCCGGTCATAAGGGCCATCTGAAAAAAGTTTAAAATCCAGAAAGGCAGGACAGGCCATGGAGAACTGGGAGCCTTGTTATGCTGATGGGCGGGATGTAAATTGCCAACAGCCACTCGGGAGAAGTGTATGGTGTTTCCTGACACATCTAAAAAACAAAGCAACAGAGCCTAGGGCACTTCCACTTATGGTCCTATAGCTTAGGGAAATGAAAATCAAAAAGACACAGCCACCCCAAAGTTTGGGACGGCTCTGTTTACAAGAACCTCATTTACGGTACAAGTTCAATATCACAGAAAGTGAAAAATGGATGAAGAAGTTGTGGTACTTACGTACAATGCAATATCACTCAGCAATGACATCTATGTCATCAGGCCCGTAGCAGCATAATGAGTGGATTCAGCTATGATGATTCTAACTGAAAGAAGTCACACAGAAAAAGAAACATCATAAGATATCACTAATACACGCAATGTAAACATGGCTACACAGGAACTGGATTACAAAACAGAACAGGGTCTCAAATTTAGAAAACCAACTTATGCTTGCTTAAGGGGAAAGGTGAGTTGGGGTGCTGCATAAAACCAGAGATTGAAATGAGCACAGATAAAGTTCCTTAAGCCAAATATGAAATAGACAAGAGCTACTCCTTGCTCAATGAAATGGACTTAACACCCCATATTAAACGCCTAAGAATGTACCTGACTAGTAAGTATCTTAAAACCTATGGATTGCTATGTCTCCGAAAGGGAATCAAGCGTGTGTAGAGGGGAATAAACGCAGCAGTGATAGGATTGGAGCAGTTCGGTGAGCAAATGAAGACCCTTTGAAGTCATATTTCATGGTACCCATTCCACGGGTCTCAACTCTCCAGGTTTAAGGGATTCTTCCTTCAGCTAAAACATGCATGTGGAACCCAGAGTATGATCAACCGTGTGATCGGGAGACGTCTTCAAATATGTCTCCGTTCTCGTCCCCTGGTCCTCGGGTGCAACATTCCAGACGCTTTACTAACACTCTCCCGACTTGGAGAGTCAGTGCCTTTAACCTCCTGTTTGGCCCAGTTTGCAATTTCTGCGGAAGATGAACAGGAATAGGGAGAACCAATGAGAGACTAGCTGGAGGTGTCTGGACGGGCAAATTTAACTCTCATTTCCCACCAGGATGAGGAATTAACCAAAGGCTCAGCGTGCCATGTCGGAACCAGATTAGGGCCTGAAGCAATCCTGCGGTGTTGCGGCCAGCTCACAAGGAAGCGAGTTGAAGGAAGGAGTTCAGGGGCACTGTAATTCACAAACCTGCAGAGTTATAAATGACAGCTATCGTCCAAAAATATACTGAAGTAAGGCTGCCAAGAGGACTTGAAAGCGGGGCAGAATTGCAGGAAACCGATTTCAGGAGGTAGACTGGAATTGCATTTAAAGCATAGGAAAAGAGGCAGAACGTCCACAATGATGCACTTGGCCTAAAAGGGCGTATG
Organism: Globicephala melas; assembly: GCF_963455315.2. Classification (NCBI taxonomy): domain Eukaryota; kingdom Metazoa; phylum Chordata; class Mammalia; order Artiodactyla; family Delphinidae; genus Globicephala; species Globicephala melas. The sequence goes on from NW_027207288.1 coordinate 446,450, forward strand.
CGTTTTTTCCTATTCAGGAAAAAACGCATACGCCCTTTTTGGCCAACCAAGCAAGCTTGCAAAGGAAATCTGCACTACAATGAAGTCTCACTTCCCCCCGGTCAAAAGGGCCATCTGAAAAAAGTGTAAAATCCAGAAAGGCAGGACAGGCCATAGAGAACTGGGAGCCTTGTTATGCTGATGGGCGGGATGTAAATTTCCAACAGTCACTCGGCAGAAGTGTATGGTGTTTCCTGAAACATCTAAAAAACAAAGCAACAGAGCCTAGGGCACTTCCACTTATGGTCCTATAGCTTAAGGAAATTAAAATCAAAAAGACACAGCCACCCCAAAGTTTGGGACGGCTCTGTATACAAGAACCTCTTTTATGGTACAAGTTCAATATTGCAGAAAGTGAAAAATGGATAAAGAAGTTGTGGTACTTACGTACAATGCAATATCACTCAGCAATGACATCTATGTCATCAGGCCCGTAGCAGCATAATGAGTGCATTCAGGTATGATGATTCTAACTGAAATAAGTCACGCAGAAAAAGAAACATCATAAGCTATCTCTAATACACGGAATGTAAACTTGGCTACACAGGAACTGGATTACAAAACAGAACAGGGTCTCAAATTTAGAAAACCAACTTATGCTTGCTTAAGGGGAAAGGTGAGTTGGGGTGCTGCATAAAACCAGAGATTGAAATGAGCACAGATAAAGTTCCTTAAGCCAAATATGGAATAGACAAGAGCTACTCCTTGCTCAACGAAATGGACTCAACACCCCATATTAAACGCCTAAGAATGTACCTGACTAGTATGTATCTTAAAACCTATGGATTGCTATGTCTCCGAAAGAGAATCAAGCGTGTGTACAGGGGCATAAACGCAGCAGTGGTAGAATTGGAGAGGTTTGGTGAGCAAATGAAGACCCTTTGAAGTCATATTGCACGGTACCCATTCCACGGGTCTCAACTCTCCAGCTTTAAGGGATTCTTCCTTCAGCTAAATCATGCATGTGGAACCCAGAGTATGATCAACCATGTGATCGGGAGACGTGTTCAAATATGTCTCCGTTCTCGTCCCCTGTTTCTCGGGTGCAACATTCCAGACGCTTTACTAACACTCTCCCGACTTGGAGAGTCAGTGCCTTTAACCTCCTGTTTGGCCCAGTTTGCAATTTCTGCGGAAGATGAACAGGAATAGGGAGAACCAATGAGAGACTAGCTGGAGGTGTCTGGACGGACAAATTTAACTCTCATTTCCCACCAGGAAGAGGAATTAACCAAAGGCTCAGCGTGCCGTGCCGGAACCAGATTAGGACCTGAAGCAATCCTGCGGTGTTGCGGCCAGCTCACAAGAAAGCAAGTTGAAGAAAGGAGCTCAGGGTCACTGTAATTCACAAACCTGCAGAGTTATAAATGACAGCTATCGTCCAAAAATATACTGAAGTAAGGCTGCCAAGAGGACTTGAAAGCGGGGCAGAATTGCAGGAAACCGATTTCAGGAGGTAGACTGGAATTGCATTTAAAGCATAGGAAAAGAGGCAGAACGTCCACAATGATGCACTTGGCCAAAAAGGGCGTATGCGTTTTTTCCTGAATATATTCAGAAAAAAACGCATACGCCCTTTTTGGCCAACCAAGCAAGCTTGCAAAGGAAATCTGCACTACAATGAAGTCTCACTTCCCCCGGGTCAAAAGGGCCATCTGAAAAAAGTGTAAAATCCAGAAAGGCAGGACAGGCCATGGAGAACTGGGAGCCTTGTTATGCTGATGGGCGGGATGTAAATTGCCAACAGCCACTCAGGAGAAGTGTATGTGTTTCCTGAAACATCTAAAAAACAAAGCAACAGAGCCTAGGGCACTTCCACTTATGGTCCTATAGCTTAGGGAAATGAAAATCAAAAAGACACAGCCACCCCAAAGTTTGGGACGGCTCTGTTTACAAGAACCTCGTTTACGGTACAAGTTCAATATCGCAGAAAGTGAAAAATGGATGAAGAAGTTGTGGTACTTACGTACAATGCAATATCACTCAGCACTGACATCTATGTCATCAGGCCCGTAGCAGCATAATGAGTGGATTCAGGTATGATGATTCTAACTGAAAGAAGTCACACAGAAAAAGAAACATCATAAGATATCACTAATACACGGAATGTAAACTTGGCTACACAGGAACTGGATTACAAAACAGAACATGGTCTCAATTTAGAAAACCAACTTATGCTTGCTTAAGGGGAAAGGTGAGTTGGGGTGCTGCATAAAACCAGAGATTGTAATGAGCACAGATAAAGTTCCTTAAGCCAAATATGGAATAGACAAGAGCTACTCCTTGCTCAACGAAATGGACTCAACACCCCATATTAAGCGCCTAAGAATGTACCTGACTAGTAAGTATCTTAAAACCTATGGATTGCTATATCTCCGAAAGGGAATCAAGCGTGTGTAGAGGGGAATAAACGCAGCAGTGATAGGATTGGAGAGGTTCGGTGAGCAAATGAAGACCCTTTGAAGTCATATTGCATGGTACCCATTCCACGGGTCTCAACTCTCCAGGTTTAAGGGATTCTTCCTTCAGCTAAAACATGCATGTGGAACTCAGAGTATGATCAACCGTGTGATCGGGAGACGTGTTCAAATATGTCTCCGTTCTCGTCCCCTGGTACTCGGGTGCAACATTCCAGACGCTTTACTAACACTCTCCCGACTTGGAGAGTCAGTGCCTTTAACCTCCTGTTTGGCCCAGTTTGCAATTTCTGCGGAAGATGAACAGGAATAGGGAGAACCAATGAGAGACTAGCTGGAGGTGTCTGGACGGGCAAATTTAACTCTCATTTCCCACCAGGAAGAGGAATTAACCAAAGGCTCAGCGTGCCGTGCCGGAACCAGATTAGGGCCTGAAGCAATCTTGCGGTGTTGCGGCCAGCTCACAAGAAAGCGAGTTGAAGAAAGGAGCTCAGGGGCACTGTAATTCACAAACCTGCAGAGTTATAAATGACAGCTATCGTTCAAAAATATACTGAAGTAAGGCTGCCAAGAGGACTTGAAAGCGGGGCAGAATTGCAGGAAACCGATTTCAGGAGGTAGACTGGAATTGCATTTAAAGCATAGGAAAAGAGGCAGAACGTCCACAATGATGCACTTGGCCAAAAAGGGCGTATGCGTTTTTTCCTGAATATATTCAGGAAAAAACGCATACGCCCTTTTTGGCCAACCAAGCAAGCTTGCAAAGGAAATCTGCACTACAATGAAGTCTTACTTCCCCCCGGTCAAAAGGGCCATCTGAAAAAAGTGTAAAATCCAGAAAGGCAGGACAGGCCATGGAGAACTGGGAGCCTTGTTATGCTGATGGGCGGGATGTAAATTGCCAACAGCCACTCGGGAGAAGTGTATGTGTTTCCTGAAACATCTAAAAAACAAAGCAACAGAGCCTAGGGCACTTCCACTTATGGTCCTATAGCTTAGGGAAATGAAAATCAAAAAGACACAGCCACCCCAAAGTTTGGGACGGCTCTGTTTACAAGAACCTCGTTTACGGTACAAGTTCAATATCGCAGAAAGTGAAAAATGGATGAAGAAGCTGTGCTACTTACGTACAATGCAATATCACTCAGCAATGACATCTATGTCATCAGGCACGTAGCAGCATAATGAGTGGATTCAGGTATGATGATTCTACCTGAAATAAGTCACACAGAAAAAGAAACATCATAAGATATCACTAATACACGGAATGTAAACTTGGCTACACAGGAACTGGATTACAAAACAGAACAGGGTCTCAAATTTAGAAAACCAACTTATGCTTGCTTAAGAGGAAAGGTGAGTTGGGGTGCTGCATAAAACCAGAGATTGTAATGAGCACAGATAAAGTTCCTTAAGCCAAATATGGAATAGACAAGAGCTACTCCTTGCTCAACGAAATGGACTCAATACCCCATATTAAACGCCTAAGAATGTACCTAACTAGTAAGTATCTTAAAACCTATGGATTGCTATGTCTCCGAAAGAGAATCAAGCGTGTGTACAGGGGCATAAACGCAGCAGTGATAGGATTGGAGAGGTTCGGTGAGCAAATGAAGACCCTTTGAAGTCATATTGCATGGTACCCATTCCACGGGTCACAACTCTCCAGGTTTAAGGGATTCTTCCTTCAGCTAAAACATGCATGTGGAACCCAGAGTATGATCAACCGTGTGATCGGGAGACGTGTTCAAATATGTCTCCGTTCTCGTCCCCTGGTACTCGGGTGCAACATTCCAGACGCTTTACTAACACTCTCCCGACTTGGAGAGTCAGTGCCTTTAACCTCCTGTTTGGCCCAGTTTGCAATTTCTGCGGAAGATGAACAGGAATAGGGAGAACCAATGAGAGACTAGCTGGAGGTGTCTGGACGGGCAAATTTAACTCTCATTTCCCACCAGGAAGAGGAATTAACCAAAGGCTCAGCGTGCCGTGCCGGAACCAGATTAGGGCCTGAAGCAATCCTGCGGTGTTGCGGCCAGCTCACAAGAAAGCGAGTTGAAGAAAGGACCTCAGGGGCACTGTAATTCACAAACCTGCAGAGTTATAAATGACAGCTATCGTCCAAAAATATACTGAAGTAAGGCTGCCAAGAGGACTTGAAAGCGGGGCAGAATTGCAGGAAACCGATTTCAGGAGGTAGACTGGAATTGCATTTAAAGCATAGGAAAAGAGGCAGAACGTCCACAATGATGCACTTGGCCAAAAAGGGCGTATGCGTTTTTTCCTATTCAGGAAAAAACGCATACGCCCTTTTTGGCCAACCAAGCAAGCTTGCAAAGGAAATCTGCACTACAATGAAGTCTCACTTCCCCCCGGTCAAAAGGGCCATCTGAAAAAAGTGTAAAATCCAGAAAGGCAGGACAGGCCATGGAGAACTGGGAGCCTTGTTATGCTGATGGGCAGGATGTAAATTGCCAACAGTCACTAGGCAGAAGTGTATGGTGTTTCCTGAAACATCTAAAAAACAAAGCAACAGAGCCTAGGGCACTTCCACTTATGGTCCTATAGCTTAAGGAAATTAAAATAAAAAAGACACAGCCACCCCAAAGTTTGGGACGGCTCTGTATACAAGAACCTCGTTTATGGTACAAGTTCAATATCGCAGAAAGTGAAAAATGGATGAAGAAGTTTGGTACTTACGTACAATGCAATATCACTCAGCAATGACATCTATGTCATCAGGCCTGTAGCAGCATAATGAGTGGATTCAGGTATGATGATTCTAACTGAAATAAGTCACACAGAAAAAGAAACATCATAAGATATCACTAATACACGGAATGTAAACTTGGCTACACAGGAACTGGATTACAAAACAGAACAGGGTCTCAAATTTACAAAACCAACTTATGCTTGCTTAAGGGGAAAGGTGAGTTGGGGTGCTGCATAAAACCAGAGATTGAAATGAGCACAGATAAAGTTCCTTAAGCCAAATATGGAATAGACAAGAGCTACTCCTTGCTCAACGAAATGGACTCAACACCCCATATTAAACGCCTAAGAATGTACCTGACTAGTAAGTATCTTAAAACCTATGGATTGCTATGTCTCCGAAAGAGAATCAAGTGTGTGTACAGGGGCATAAACGCAGCAGTGATAGGATTGGAGAGGTTCGGTGAGCAAATGAAGACCCTCTGAATTCATATTGCATGGTACCCATTCCACGGGTCTCAACTCTCCAGGTTTAAGGGATTCTTCCTTCAGCTAAAACATGCATGTGGAACCCAGAGTATGATCAACCGTGTGATCGGGAGATGTGTTCAAATATGTCTCCGTTCTCGTCCTCTGGTATTCGGGTGCAACATTCCAGACGCTTTACTAACACTCTCCCGACTTGGAGAGTCAGTGCCTTTAACCTCCTGTTTGGCCCAGTTTGCAATTTCTGCGGAAGATGAACAGGAATAGGGAGAACCAATGAGAGACTAGCTGGAGGTGTCTGGACGGGCAAATTTAACTCTCATTTCCCACCAGGAAGAGGAATTAACCAAAGGCTCAGCGTGCCGTGCCGGAACCAGATTAGGGCCTGAAGCAATCCTGCGGTGTTGCGGCCAGCTCGCAAGAAAGCAAGTTGAAGAAAGGAGCTCAGGGTCACTGTAATTCACAAACCTGCAGAGTTATAAATGACAGCTATCGTCCAAAAATATACTGAAGTAAGGCTGCCAAGAGGACTTGAAAGCGGGGCAGAATTGCAGGAAACCGAGTTCAGGAGGTAGACTGGAATTGCATTGAAAGCATAGGAAAAGAGGCAGAACGTCCACAATGATGCACTTGGCCAAAAAGGGCGTATGCGTTTTTTCCTGAATATATTCAGGAAAAAACGCATACGCCCTTTTTGGCCAACCAAGCAAGCTTGCAAAGGAAATCTGCACTACAATGAAGTCTCACTTCCCCCCGGTCATAAGGGCCATCTGAAAAAAGTTTAAAATCCAGAAAGGCAGGACAGGCCATGGAGAACTGGGAGCCTTGTTATGCTGATGGGCGGGATGTAAATTGCCAACAGCCACTCGGGAGAAGTGTATGGTGTTTCCTGACACATCTAAAAAACAAAGCAACAGAGCCTAGGGCACTTCCACTTATGGTCCTATAGCTTAGGGAAATGAAAATCAAAAAGACACAGCCACCCCAAAGTTTGGGACGGCTCTGTTTACAAGAACCTCATTTACGGTACAAGTTCAATATCACAGAAAGTGAAAAATGGATGAAGAAGTTGTGGTACTTACGTACAATGCAATATCACTCAGCAATGACATCTATGTCATCAGGCCCGTAGCAGCATAATGAGTGGATTCAGCTATGATGATTCTAACTGAAAGAAGTCACACAGAAAAAGAAACATCATAAGATATCACTAATACACGCAATGTAAACATGGCTACACAGGAACTGGATTACAAAACAGAACAGGGTCTCAAATTTAGAAAACCAACTTATGCTTGCTTAAGGGGAAAGGTGAGTTGGGGTGCTGCATAAAACCAGAGATTGAAATGAGCACAGATAAAGTTCCTTAAGCCAAATATGGAATAGACAAGAGCTACTCCTTGCTCAATGAAATGTACTTAACACCCCATATTAAACGCCTAAGAATGTACCTGACTAGTAAGTATCTTAAAACCTATGGATTGCTATGTCTCCGAAAGGGAATCAAGCGTGTGTAGAGGGGAATAAACGCAGCAGTGATAGGATTGGAGCAGTTTGGTGAGCAAATGAAGACCCTTTGAAGTCATATTGCATGGTACCCATTCCACGGGTCTCAACTCTCCAGGTTTAAGGGATTCTTCCTTCAGCTAAAACATGCATGTGGAACCCAGAGTATGATCAACCGTGTGATCGGGAGACGTCTTCAAATATGTCTCCGTTCTCGTCCCCTGGTCCTAGGGTGCAACATTCCAGACGCTTTACTAACACTCTCCCGACTTGGAGAGTCAGTGCCTTTAACCTCCTGTTTGGCCCAGTTTGCAATTTCTGCGGAAGATGAACAGGAATAGCGAGAACCAATGAGAGACTAGCTGGAGGTGTCTGGACGGGCAAATTTAACTCTCATTTCCCACCAGGATGAGGAATTAACCAAAGGCTCAGCGTGCCATGGCGGAACCAGATTAGGGCCTGAAGCAATCCTGCGGTGTTGCGGCCAGCTCACAAGGAAGCGAGTTGAAGGAAGGAGTTCAGGGGCACTGTAATTCACAAACCTGCAGAGTTATAAATGACAGCTATCGTCCAAAAATATACTGAAGTAAGGCTGCCAAGAGGACTTGAAAGCGGGGCAGAATTGCAGGAAACCGATTTCAGGAGGTAGACTGGAATTGCATTTAAAGCATAGGAAAAGAGGCAGAACGTCCACAATGATGCACTTGGCCTAAAAGGGCGTATGCGTTTTTTCCTATTCAGGAAAAAACGCATACGCCCTTTTTGGCCAACCAAGCAAGCTTGCAAAGGAAATCTGCACTACAATGAAGTCTCACTTCCCCCCGGTCAAAAGGGCCATCTGAAAAAAGTGTAAAATCCAGAAAGGCAGGACAGGCCATAGAGAACTGGGAGCCTTGTTATGCTGATGGGCGGGATGTAAATTTCCAACAGTCACTCGGCAGAAGTGTATGGTGTTTCCTGAAACATCTAAAAAACAAAGCAACAGAGCCTAGGGCACTTCCACTTATGGTCCTATAGCTTAAGGAAATTAAAATCAAAAAGACACAGCCACCCCAAAGTTTGGGACGGCTCTGTATACAAGAACCTCCTTTATGGTACAAGTTCAATATTGCAGAAAGTGAAAAATGGATAAAGAAGTTGTGGTACTTACGTACAATGCAATATCACTCAGCAATGACATCTATGTCATCAGGCCCGTAGCAGCATAATGAGTGCATTCAGGTATGATGATTCTAACTGAAATAAGTCACGCAGAAAAAGAAACATCATAAGCTATCTCTAATACACGGAATGTAAACTTGGCTACACAGGAACTGGATTACAAAACAGAACAGGGTCTCAAATTTAGAAAACCAACTTATGCTTGCTTAAGGGGAAAGGTGAGTTGGGGTGCTGCATAAAACCAGAGATTGAAATGAGCACAGATAAAGTTCCTTAAGCCAAATATGGAATAGACAAGAGCTACTCCTTGCTCAACGAAATGGACTCAACACCCCATATTAAACGCCTAAGAATGTACCTGACTAGTATGTATCTTAAAACCTATGGATTGCTATGTCTCCGAAAGAGAATCAAGCGTGTGTACAGGGGCATAAACGCAGCAGTGGTAGAATTGGAGAGGTTTGGTGAGCAAATGAAGACCCTTTGAAGTCATATTGCACGGTACCCATTCCACGGGTCTCAACTCTCCAGCTTTAAGGGATTCTTCCTTCAGCTAAATCATGCATGTGGAACCCAGAGTATGATCAACCATGTGATCGGGAGACGTGTTCAAATATGTCTCCGTTCTCGTCCCCTGTTTCTCGGGTGCAACATTCCAGACGCTTTACTAACACTCTCCCGACTTGGAGAGTCAGTGCCTTTAACCTCCTGTTTGGCCCAGTTTGCAATTTCTGCGGAAGATGAACAGGAATAGGGAGAACCAATGAGAGACTAGCTGGAGGTGTCTGGACGGACAAATTTAACTCTCATTTCCCACCAGGAAGAGGAATTAACCAAAGGCTCAGCGTGCCGTGCCGGAACCAGATTAGGACCTGAAGCAATCCTGCGGTGTTGCGGCCAGCTCACAAGAAAGCAAGTTGAAGAAAGGAGCTCAGGGTCACTGTAATTCACAAACCTGCAGAGTTATAAATGACAGCTATCGTCCAAAAATATACTGAAGTAAGGCTGCCAAGAGGACTTGAAAGCGGGGCAGAATTGCAGGAAACCGATTTCAGGAGGTAGACTGGAATTGCATTTAAAGCATAGGAAAAGAGGCAGAACGTCCACAATGATGCACTTGGCCAAAAAGGGCGTATGCGTTTTTTCCTGAATATATTCAGAAAAAAACGCATACGCCCTTTTTGGCCAACCAAGCAAGCTTGCAAAGGAAATCTGCACTACAATGAAGTCTCACTTCCCCCGGGTCAAAAGGGCCATCTGAAAAAAGTGTAAAATCCAGAAAGGCAGGACAGGCCATGGAGAACTGGGAGCCTTGTTATGCTGATGGGCGGGATGTAAATTGCCAACAGCCACTCAGGAGAAGTGTATGTGTTTCCTGAAACATCTAAAAAACAAAGCAACAGAGCCTAGGGCACTTCCACTTATGGTCCTATAGCTTAGGGAAATGAAAATAAAAAAGACACAGCCACCCCAAAGTTTGGGACGGCTCTGTTTACAAGAACCTCGTTTACGGTACAAGTTCAATATCGCAGAAAGTGAAAAATGGATGAAGAAGTTGTGGTACTTACGTACAATGCAATATCACTCAGCACTGACATCTATGTCATCAGGCCCGTAGCAGCATAATGAGTGGATTCAGGTATGATGATTCTAACTGAAAGAAGTCACACAGAAAAAGAAACATCATAAGATATCACTAATACACGGAATGTAAACTTGGCTACACAGGAACTGGATTACAAAACAGAACATGGTCTCAATTTAGAAAACCAACTTATGCTTGCTTAAGGGGAAAGGTGAGTTGGGGTGCTGCATAAAACCAGAGATTGTAATGAGCACAGATAAAGTTCCTTAAGCCAAATATGGAATAGACAAGAGCTACTCCTTGCTCAACGAAATGGACTCAACACCCCATATTAAGCGCCTAAGAATGTACCTGACTAGTAAGTATCTTAAAACCTATGGATTGCTATATCTCCGAAAGGGAATCAAGCGTGTGTAGAGGGGAATAAACGCAGCAGTGATAGGATTGGAGAGGTTCGGTGAGCAAATGAAGACCCTTTGAAGTCATATTGCATGGTACCCATTCCACGGGTCTCAACTCTCCAGGTTTAAGGGATTCTTCCTTCAGCTAAAACATGCATGTGGAACTCAGAGTATGATCAACCGTGTGATCGGGAGACGTGTTCAAATATGTCTCCGTTCTCGTCCCCTGGTACTCGGTTGCAACATTCCAGACGCTTTACTAACACTCTCCCGACTTGGAGAGTCAGTGCCTTTAACCTCCTGTTTGGCCCAGTTTGCAATTTCTGCGGAAGATGAACAGGAATAGGGAGAACCAATGAGAGACTAGCTGGAGGTGTCTGGACGGGCAAATTTAACTCTCATTTCCCACCAGGAAGAGGAATTAACCAAAGGCTCAGCGTGCCGTGCCGGAACCAGATTAGGGCCTGAAGCAATCTTGCGGTGTTGCGGCCAGCTCACAAGAAAGCGAGTTGAAGAAAGGAGCTCAGGGGCACTGTAATTCACAAACCTGCAGAGTTATAAATGACAGCTATCGTTCAAAAATATACTGAAGTAAGGCTGCCAAGAGGACTTGAAAGCGGGGCAGAATTGCAGGAAACCGATTTCAGGAGGTAGACTGGAATTGCATTTAAAGCATAGGAAAAGAGGCAGAACGTCCACAATGATGCACTTGGCCAAAAAGGGCGTATGCGTTTTTTCCTGAATATATTCAGGAAAAAACGCATACGCCCTTTTTGGCCAACCAAGCAAGCTTGCAAAGGAAATCTGCACTACAATGAAGTCTCACTTCCCCCCGGTCAAAAGGGCCATCTGAAAAAAGTGTAAAATCCAGAAAGGCAGGACAGGCCATGGAGAACTGGGAGCCTTGTTATGCTGATGGGCGGGATGTAAATTGCCAACAGCCACTCGGGAGAAGTGTATGTGTTTCCTGAAACATCTAAAAAACAAAGCAACAGAGCCTAGGGCACTTCCACTTATGGTCCTATAGCTTAGGGAAATGAAAATCAAAAAGACACAGCCACCCCAAAGTTTGGGACGGCTCTGTTTACAAGAACCTCGTTTACGGTACAAGTTCAATATCGCAGAAAGTGAAAAATGGATGAAGAAGCTGTGGTACTTACGTACAATGCAATATCACTCAGCAATGACATCTATGTCATCAGGCACGTAGCAGAATAATGAGTGGATTCAGGTATGATGATTCTACCTGAAATAAGTCACACAGAAAAAGAAACATCATAAGATATCACTAATACACGGAATGTAAACTTGGCTACACAGGAACTGGATTACAAAACAGAACAGGGTCTCAAATTTAGAAAACCAACTTATGCTTGCTTAAGAGGAAAGGTGAGTTGGGGTGCTGCATAAAACCAGAGATTGTAATGAGCACAGATAAAGTTCCTTAAGCCAAATATGGAATAGACAAGAGCTACTCCTTGCTCAACGAAATGGACTCAACACCCCATATTAAACGCCTAAGAATGTACCTAACTAGTAAGTATCTTAAAACCTATGGATTGCTATGTCTCCGAAAGAGAATCAAGCTTGTGTACAGGGGCATAAACGCAGCAGTGATAGGATTGGAGAGGTTCGGTGAGCAAATGAAGACCCTTTGAAGTCATATTGCATGGTACCCATTCCACGGGTCACAACTCTCCAGGTTTAAGGGATTCTTCCTTCAGCTAAAACATGCATGTGGAACCCAGAGTATGATCAACCGTGTGATCGGGAGACGTGTTCAAATATGTCTCCGTTCTCGTCCCCTGGTACTCGGGTGCAACATTCCAGACGCTTTACTAACACTCTCCCGACTTGGAGAGTCAGTGCCTTTAACCTCCTGTTTGGCCCAGTTTGCAATTTCTGCGGAAGATGAACAGGAATAGGGAGAACCAATGAGAGACTAGCTGGAGGTGTCTGGACGGGCAAATTTAACTCTCATTTCCCACCAGGAAGAGGAATTAACCAAAGGCTCAGCGTGCCGTGCCGGAACCAGATTAGGGCCTGAAGCAATCCTGCGGTGTTGCGGCCAGCTCACAAGAAAGCGAGTTGAAGAAAGGAGCTCAGGGGCACTGTAATTCACAAACCTGCAGAGTTATAAATGACAGCTATCGTCCAAAAATATACTGAAGTAAGGCTGCCAAGAGGACTTGAAAGCGGGGCAGAATTGCAGGAAACCGATTTCAGGAGGTAGACTGGAATTGCATTTAAAGCATAGGAAAAGAGGCAGAACGTCCACAATGATGCACTTGGCCAAAAAGGGCGTATGCGTTTTTTCCTGAATATATTCAGGAAAAAACGCATACGTCCTTTTTGGCCAACCAAGCAAGCTTGCAAAGGAAATCTGCACTACAATGAAGTCTCACTTCCCCCCGGTCAAAAGGGCCATCTGAAAAAAGTGTAAAATCCAGAAAGGCAGGACAGGCCATGGAGAACTGGGAGCCTTGTTATGCTGATGGGCGGGATGTAAATTGCCAACAGCCACTCGGGAGAAGTGTATGTGTTTCCTGAAACATCTAAAAAACAAAGCAACAGAGCCTAGGGCACTTCCACTTATGGTCCTATAGCTTAGGGAAATGAAAATCAAAAAGACACAGCCACCCCAAAGTTTGGGACGGCTCTGTTTACAAGAACCTCGTTTACGGTACAAGTTCAATATCGCAGAAAGTGAAAAATGGATGAAGAAGTTGTGGTACTTACGTACAATGCAATATCACTCAGCACTGACATCTATGTCATCAGGCCCGCAGCAGCATAATGAGTGGATTCAGGTATGATGATTCTACCTGAAATAAGTCACGCAGAAAAAGAAACATCATAAGATATCACTAATACTCGGAATGTAAACTTGGCTACACAGGAACTGGATTACAAAACAGAACAGGGTCTCAAATTTAGAAAACCAAATTATGCTTGCTTAAGGGGAAAGGTGAGTTGGGGTGCTGCATAAAACCAGAGATTGAAATGAGCACAGAGTAAGTTCCTTAAGTCAAATATGGAATAGACAAGAGCTACTCCTTGCTCAACGAAATGGACTCAACACCCCATATTAAACGCCTAAGAATGTACCTGACTTGTAAGTATCTTAAAACCTATGGATTGCTATGTCTCTGAAAGGGAATCAAGCGTGTGTACATGGGCATAAACGCAGCAGTGATAGGATTGGAGAGGTTCGGTGAGCAAATGAACACCCTTTGAAGTCATATTGCATGGTACCCATTCCACGGGTCTCAACTCTCCAGGTTTAAGGGATTCTTCCTTCAGCTAAACCATGCATGTGGAACCCAGAGTATGATCAACCGTGTGATCGGGAGACGTCTTCAAATATGTCTCCGTTCTCGTCCCCTGGTACTCGGGTGCAACATTCCAGATGCTTTACTAACACTCTCCCGACTTGGAGAGTCAGTGCCTTTAACCTCCTGTTTGGCCCAGTTTGCAATTTCTGCGGAAGATGAACAGGAATAGGGAGAACCAATGAGAGACTAGCTGGAGGTGTCTGGACGGGCAAATTTAACTCTCATTTCCCACCAGGAAGAGGAATTAACCAAAGGCTCAGCGTGCCGTGCCGGAACCACATTAGGGCCTGAAGCAATCCTGCGGTGTTGCGGCCAGCTCACAAGAAAGCGAGTTGAAGAAAGGAGCTCAGGGGCACTGTAATTCACAAACCTGCAGAGTTATAAATGACAGCTATCGTCCAAAAATATACTGAAGTAAGGCTGCCAAGAGGACTTGAAAGCGGGGCAGAATTGCAGGAAACCGATTTCAGGAGGTAGAGTGGAATTGCATTGAAAGCATAGGAAAAGAGGCAGAACGTCCACAATGATGCACTTGGCCAAAAAGGGCGTATGCGTTTTCTCCTGAATATATTCAGGAAAAAACGCATACGCCCTTTTTGGCCAACCAAGCAAGCTTGCAAAGGAAATCTGCACTACAATGAAGTCTCACTTCCCCCCGGTCAAAAGGGCCATCTGAAAAAAGTGTAAAATCCAGAAAGGCAGGACAGGCCATGGAGAACTGGGAGCCTTGTTATGCTGATGGGCGAGATGTAAATTGCCAACAGCCACTCAGGAGAAGTGTATGGTGTTTCCTGAAACATCTAAAAAACAAAGCAACAGAGCCTAGGGCACTTCCACTTATGGTCCTATAGCTTAGGGAAATGAAAATCAAAAAGACACAGCCACCCCAAAGTTTGGGACGGCTCTGTTTACAAGAACCTCGTTTACGGTACAAGTTCAATATCGCAGAAAGTGAAAAATGGATGAAGAAGCTGTGGTACTTACGTACAATGCAATATCACTCAGCAATGACATCTATGTCATCAGGCCCGTAGCAGCATAATGAGTGGATTCAGGTATGATGATTCTAACTGAAAGAAGTCACACAGAAAAAGAAACATCATAAGATATCACTAATACACGGAATGTAAACTTGGCTACACAGGAACTGGATTACAAAACAGAACAGGGTCTCAAATTTAGAAAAGCAAATTATGCTTGCTTAAGGGGAAAGGTGAGTTGGGGTGCTGCATAAAACCAGAGATTGAAATGAGCACAGATAAAGTACCTTAAGCCAAATATGGAATAGACAAGAGCTACTCCTTGCTCAACGAAATGGACTCAACACCCCATATTAAACGCCTAAGAATGTACCTGACTAGTAAGTATCTTAAAACCTATGGATTGCTATGTGTCCGAAAGAGAATCAAGCGTGTGTACAGGGGCATAAACGCAGCAGTGGTAGAATTGGAGAGGTTCGGTGAGCAAATGAAGAACCTTTGAAGTCATATTGCACGGTACCCATTCCACGGGTCTCAACTCTCCAGCTTTAAGGGATTCTTCCTTCAGCTAAAACATGCATGTGGAACCCAGAGTATGATCAACCGTGTGATCGGGAGACGTGTTCAAATATGTCTCCGTTCTCGTCCCCTGTTTCTCGGGTGCAACATTCCCGACGCTTTACTAACACTCTCCCGACTTGGAGAGTCAGTCCCTTTAACCTCCTGTTTGGCCCAATTTGCAATTTCTGCGGAAGATGAACAGGAATAGCGAGAACCAATGAGAGACTAGCTGGAGGTGTCTGGACGGGCAAATTTAACTCTCATTTCCCACCAGGAAGAGGAATTAACCAAAGGCTCAGCGTGCCGTGCCGGAACCAGATTAGGGCCTGAAGCAATCCTGCGGTGTTGCGGCCAGCTCGCAAGAAAGCAAGTTGAAGAAAGGAGCTCAGGGTCACTGTAATTCACAAACCTGCAGAGTTATAAATGACAGCTATCGTCCAAAAATATACTGAAGTAAGGCTGCCAAGAGGACTTGAAAGCGGGGCAGAATTGCAGGAAACCGATTTCAGGAGGTAGACTGGAATTGCATTGAAAGCATAGGAAAAGAGGCAGAACGTCCACAATGATGCACTTGGCCAAAAAGGGCGTATGCGTTTTTTCCTGAATATATTCAGGAAAAAACGCATACGCCCTTTTTGGCCAACCAAGCAAGCTTGCAAAGGAAATCTGCACTACAATGAAGTCTCACTTCCCCCCGGTCAAAAGGGCCATCTGAAAAAAGTGTAAAATCCAGAAAGGCAGGACAGGCCATGGAGAACTGGGAGCCTTGTTATGCTGATGGGCGGGATGTAAATTGCCAACAGTCACTAGGCAGAAGTGTATGGTGTTTCCTGAAACATCTAAAAAACAAAGCAACAGAGCCTAGGGCACTTCCACTTATGGTCCTATAGCTTAAGGAAATTAAAATCAAAAAGACACAGCCACCCCAAAGTTTGGGACGGCTCTGTATACAAGAACCTCGTTTATGGTACAAGTTCAATATCGCAGAAAGTGAAAAATGGATGAAGAAGTTTGGTACTTACGTACAATGCAATATCACTCAGCAATGACATCTATGTCATCAGGCCCGTAGCAGCATAATGAGTGCATTCAGGTATGATGATTCTAACTGAAATAAGTCACACAGAAAAAGAAACATCATAAGATATCACTAATACACGGAATGTAAACTTGGCTACACAGGAACTGGATTACAAAACAGAACAGGGTCTCAAATTTAGAAAACCAACTTATGCTTGCTTAAGGGGAAAGGTGAGTTGGGGTGCTGCATAAAACCAGAGATTGAAATGAGCACAGATAAAGTTCCTTAAGCCAAATATGGAATAGACAAGAGCTACTCCTTGCTCAACGAAATGGACTCAACACCCCATATTAAACGCCTAAGAATGTACCTGACTAGTAAGTATCTTAAAACCTATGGATTGCTATGTCTCCGAAAGAGAATCAAGCGTGTGTACAGGGGCATAAACGCAGCAGTGATAGGATTGGAGAGGTTCGGTGAGCAAATGAAGACCCTCTGAAGTCATATTGCATGGTACCCATTCCACGGGTCTCAACTCTCCAGGTTTAAGGGATTCTTCCTTCAGCTAAAACATGCATGTGGAACCCAGAGTATGATCAACCATGTGATCGGGAGACGTGTTGAAATATGTCTCCGTTCTCGTCCTCTGGTACTCGGGTGCAACTTTCCAGACGCTTTACTAACACTCTCCCGACTTGGAGAGTCAGTGCCTTTAACCTCCTGTTTGGCCCAGTTTGCAATTTCTGCGGAAGATGAACAGGAATAGGGAGAACCAATGAGAGACTAGCTGGAGGTGTCTGGACGGGCAAATTTAACTCTCATTTCCCACCAGGAAGAGGAATTAACCAAAGGCTCAGCGTGCAGTGCTGGAACCAGATTAAGGCCTGAAGCAATCCTGCGGTGTTGTGGCCAGCTCACAAGAAATCGAGTTGAGGAAAGGAGCTCCGGGACACTGTAATTCACAAACCTGCAGAGTTATAAATGACAGCTATCGTCCACAAATATACTGAAGTAAGGCTGCCAAGAGGACTTGAAAGTGGGGCAGAATTGCAGGAAACCGATTTCAGGAGGTAGACTGGAATTGCATTGAAAGCATAGGAAAAGAGGCAGAACGTCCACAATGATGCACTTGGCCAAAAAGGGCGTATGCGTTTTTTCCTGAATATATTCAGGAAAAAACGCATACGCCCTTTATGGCCAACCAAGCAAGCTTGCAAAGGAAATCTGCACTACAATGAAGTCTCACTTCCCCCGGGTCAATAGGGCCATCTGAAAAAAGTGTAAAATCCAGAAAGACAGGACAGGCCATGGAGAACTGGGAGCCTTGTTATGCTGATGGGCGGAATGTAAATTGCCAACAGCCACTCGGGAGAAGTGTATGTGTTTCCTGAAACATCTAAAAAACAAAGCAACAGAGCCTAGGGCACTTCCACTTATGGTCCTATAGCTTAGGGAAATGAAAATCAAAAAGACACAGCCACCCCAAAGTTTGGGACGGCTCTGTTTACAAAACCTCGTTTACGGTACAAGTTCAATATCGCAGAAAGTGAAAAATGGATGAAGAAGTTGTGGTACTTACGTACAATGCAATATCACTCAGCAATGACCTCTATGTCATCAGGCCCGTAGCAGCATAATGAGTGGATTCAGGTATGATGATTCTAACTGAAAGAAGTCACACAGAAAAAGAAACATCATAAGATATCACTAATACACGGAATGTAAACTTGGCTACACAGGAACTGGATTACAAAACAGAACAGGGTCTCAAATTTAGAAAACCAACTTATGCTTGCTTAAGGGGAAAGGTGAGTTGGGGTGCTGCATAAAACCAGAGATTGTAATGAGCACAGATAATGTTACTTAAGCCAAATATGGAATAGACAAGAGCTACTCCTTGCTCAACGAAATGGACTCAACACCCCATATTAAGCGCCTAAGAATGTACCTGACTAGTAAGTATCTTAAAACCTATGGATTGCTATGTCTCCGAAAGAGAATCAAGCGTGTGTACAGGGGCATAAACGCAGCAGTGATAGGATTGGAGAGGTTCGGTGAGCAAATGAAGACCCTTTGAAGTCATATTGCATGGTACCCATTCCACGGGTCACAACTCTCCAGGTTTAAGGGATTCTTCCTTCAGCTAAAACATGCATGTGGAACCCAGAGTATGATCAACCGTGTGATCGGGAGACGTGTTCAAATATGTCTCCGTTCTCGTCCCCTGGTACTCGGGTGCAACATTCCAGACGCTTTACTAACACTCTCCCGACTTGGAGAGTCAGTGCCTTTAACCTCCTGTTTGGCCCAGTTTGCAATTTCTGCGGAAGATGAACAGGAATAGGGAGAACCAATGAGAGACTAGCTGGAGGTGTCTGGACGGGCAAATTTAACTCTCATTTCCCACAAGGAAGAGGAATTAACCAAAGGCTCAGCGTGCCGTGCCGGAACCAGATTAGGGCCTGAAGCAATCCTGCGGTGTTGCGGCCAGCTCACAAGAAAGCGAGTTGAAGAAAGGAGCTCAGGGGCACTGTAATTCACAAACCTGCAGAGTTATAAATGACAGCTATCGTCCAAAAATATACTGAAGTAAGGCTGCCAAGAGGACTTGAAAGCGGGGCAGAATTGCAGGAAACCGATTTCAGGAGGTAGACTGGAATTGCATTTAAAGCATAGGAAAAGAGGCAGAACGTCCACAATGATGCACTTGGCCAAAAAGGGCGTATGCGTTTTGTCCTGAATATATTCAGGAAAAAACGCATACGTCCTTTTTGGCCAACCAAGCAAGCTTGCAAAGGAAATCTGCACTACAATGAAGTCTCACTTCCCCCCGGTCAAAAGGGCCATCTGAAAAAAGTGTAAAATCCAGAAAGGCAGGACAGGCCATGGAGAACTGGGAGCCTTGTTATGCTGATGGGCGGGATGTAAATTGCCAACAGCCACTCGGGAGAAGTGTATGTGTTTCCTGAAACATCTAAAAAACAAAGCAACAGAGCCTAGGGCACTTCCACTTATGGTCCTATAGATTAGGGAAATGAAAATCAAAAAGACACAGCCACCCCAAAGTTTGGGACGGCTCTGTTTACAAGAACCTCGTTTACGGTACAAGTTCAATATCGCAGAAAGTGAAAAATGGATGAAGAAGTTGTGGTACTTACGTACAATGCAATATCACTCAGCACTGACATCTATGTCATCAGGCCCGCAGCAGCATAATGAGTGGATTCAGGTATGATGATTCTACCTGAAATAAGTCACGCAGAAAAAGAAACATCATAAGATATCACTAATACACGGAATGTAAACTTGGCTACACAGGAACTGGATTACAAAACAGAACAGGGTCTCAAATTTAGAAAACCAACTTATGCTTGCTTAAGGGGAAAGGTGAGTTGGGGTGCTGCATAAAACCAGAGATTGAAATGAGCACAGAGTAAGTTACTTAAGTCAAATATGGAATAGACAAGAGCTACTCCTTGCTCAACGAAATGGACTCAACACCCCATATTAAACGCCTAACAATGTACCTGACTTGTAAGTATCTTAAAACCTATGGATTGCTATGTCTCTGAAAGGGAATCAAGCGTGTGTACATGGGCATAAACGCAGCAGTGATAGGATTGGAGAGGTTCGGTGAGCAAATGAACACCCTTTGAAGTCATATTGCATGGTACCCATTCCACGGGTCTCAACTCTCCAGGTTTAAGGGATTCTTCCTTCAGCTAAACCATGCATGTGGAACCCAGAGTATGATCAACCGTGTGATCGGGAGACGTCTTCAAATATGTCTCCGTTCTCGTCCCCTGGTACTCGGGTGCAACATTCCAGATGCTTTACTAACACTCTCCCGACTTGGAGAGTCAGTGCCTTTAACCTCCTGTTTGGCCCAGTTTGCAATTTCTGCGGAAGATGAACAGGAATAGGGAGAACCAATGAGAGACTAGCTGGAGGTGTCTGGACGGGCAAATTTAACTCTCATTTCCCACCAGGAAGAGGAATTAACCAAAGGCTCAGCGTGCCGTGCCGGAACCACATTAGGGCCTGAAGCAATCCTGCGGTGTTGCGGCCAGCTCACAAGAAAGCGAGTTGAAGAAAGGAGCTCAGGGGCACTGTAATTCACAAACCTGCAGAGTTATAAATGACAGCTATCGTCCAAAAATATACTGAAGTAAGGCTGCCAAGAGGACTTGAAAGCGGGGCAGAATTGCAGGAAACCGATTTCAGGAGGTAGACTGGAATTGCATTGAAAGCATAGGAAAAGAGGCAGAACGTCCACAATGATGCACTTGGCCAAAAAGGGCGTATGCGTTTTCTCCTGAATATATTCAGGAAAAAACGCATACGCCCTTTTTGGCCAACCAAGCAAGTTTGCAAAGGAAATCTGCACTACAATGAAGTCTCACTTCCCCCCGGTCAAAAGGGCCATCTGAAAAAAGTGTAAAATCCAGAAAGGCAGGACAGGCCATGGAGAACTGGGAGCCTTGTTATGCTGATGGGCGAGATGTAAATTGCCAACAGCCACTCAGGAGAAGTGTATGGTGTTTCCTGAAACATCTAAAAAACAAAGCAACAGAGCCTAGGGCACTTCCACTTATGGTCCTATAGCTTAGGGAAATGAAAATCAAAAAGACACAGCCACCCCAAAGTTTGGGACGGCTCTGTTTACAAGAACCTCGTTTACGGTACAAGTTCAATATCGCAGAAAGTGAAAAATGGATGAAGAAGCTGTGGTACTTACGTACAATGCAATATCACTCAGCAATGACATCTATGTCATCAGGCCCGTAGCAGCATAATGAGTGGATTCAGGTATGATGATTCTAACTGAAAGAAGTCACACAGAAAAAGAAACATCATAAGATATCACTAATACACGGAATGTAAACTTGGCTACACAGGAACTGGATTACAAAACAGAACAGGGTCTCAAATTTAGAAAAGCAAATTATGCTTGCTTAAGGGGAAAGGTGAGTTGGGGTGCTGCATAAAACCAGAGATTGAAATGAGCACAGATAAAGTACCTTAAGCCAAATATGGAATAGACAAGAGCTACTCCTTGCTCAACGAAATGGACTCAACACCCCATATTAAACGCCTAAGAATGTACCTGACTAGTAAGTATCTTAAAACCTATGGATTGCTATGTGTCCGAAAGAGAATCAAGCGTGTGTACAGGGGCATAAACGCAGCAGTGGTAGAATTGGAGAGGTTCGGTGAGCAAATGAAGAACCTTTGAAGTCATATTGCACGGTACCCATTCCACGGGTCTCAACTCTCCAGCTTTAAGGGATTCTTCCTTCAGCTAAAACATGCATGTGGAACCCAGAGTATGATCAACCGTGTGATCGGGAGACGTGTTCAAATATGTCTCCGTTCTCGTCCCCTGTTTCTCGGGTGCAACATTCCAGACGATTTACTAACACTCTCCCGACTTGGAGAGTCAGTGCCTTTAACCTCCTGTTTGGCCCAGTTTGCAATTTCTGCGGAAGATGAACAGGAATAGGGAGAACCAATGAGAGACTAGCTGGAGGTGTCTGGACGGGCAAATTTAACTCTCATTTCCCACCAGGAAGAGGAATTAACCAAAGGCTCAGCGTGCCGTGCCGGAACCAGATTAGGGCCTGAAGCAATCCTGCGGTGTTGCGGCCAGCTCGCAAGAAAGCAAGTTGAAGAAAGGAGCTCAGGGTCACTGTAATTCACAAACCTGCAGAGTTATAAATGACAGCTATCGTCCAAAAATATACTGAAGTAAGGCTGCCAAGAGGACTTGAAAGCGGGGCAGAATTGCAGGAAACCGATTTCAGGAGGTAGACTGGAATTGCATTGAAAGCATAGGAAAAGAGGCAGAACGTCCACAATGATGCACTTGGCCAAAAAGGGCGTATGCGTTTTTTCCTGAATATATTCAGGAAAAAACGCATACGCCCTTTTTGGCCAACCAAGCAAGCTTGCAAAGGAAATCTGCACTACAATGAAGTCTCACTTCCCCCCGGTCAAAAGGGCCATCTGAAAAAAGTGTAAAATCCAGAAAGGCAGGACAGGCCATGGAGAACTGGGAGCCTTGTTATGCTGATGGGCGGGATGTAAATTGCCAACAGTCAATAGGCAGAAGTGTATGGTGTTTCCTGAAACATCTAAAAAACAAAGCAACAGAGCCTAGGGCACTTCCACTTATGGTCCTATAGCTTAAGGAAATTAAAATCAAAAAGACACAGCCACCCCAAAGTTTGGGACGGCTCTGTATACAAGAACCTCGTTTATGGTACAAGTTCAATATCGCAGAAAGTGAAAAATGGATGAAGAAGTTTGGTACTTACGTACAATGCAATATCACTCAGCAATGACATCTATGTCATCAGGCCCGTAGCAGCATAATGAGTGCATTCAGGTATGATGATTCTAACTGAAATAAGTCACACAGAAAAAGAAACATCATAAGATATCACTAATACACGGAATGTAAACTTGGCTACACAGGAACTGGATTACAAAACAGAACAGGGTCTCAAATTTAGAAAACCAACTTATGCTTGCTTAAGGGGAAAGGTGAGTTGGGGTGCTGCATAAAACCAGAGATTGAAATGAGCACAGATAAAGTTCCTTAAGCCAAATATGGAATAGACAAGAGCTACTCCTTGCTCAACGAAATGGACTCAACACCCCATATTAAACGCCTAAGAATGTACCTGACTAGTAAGTATCTTAAAACCTATGGATTGCTATGTCTCCGAAAGAGAATCAAGCGTGTGTACAGGGGCATAAACGCAGCAGTGATAGGATTGGAGAGGTTCGGTGAGCAAATGAAGACCCTCTGAAGTCATATTGCATGGTACCCATTCCACGGGTCTCAACTCTCCAGGTTTAAGGGATTCTTCCTTCAGCTAAAACATGCATGTGGAACCCAGAGTATGATCAACCATGTGATCGGGAGACGTGTTGAAATATGTCTCCGTTCTCGTCCTCTGGTACTCGGGTGCAACATTCCAGACGCTTTACTAACACTCTCCCGACTTGGAGAGTCAGTGCCTTTAACCTCCTGTTTGGCCCAGTTTGCAATTTCTGCGGAAGATGAACAGGAATAGGGAGAACCAATGAGAGACTAGCTGGAGGTGTCTGGACGGGCAAATTTAACTCTCATTTCCCACCAGGAAGAGGAATTAACCAAAGGCTCAGCGTGCAGTGCTGGAACCAGATTAGGGCCTGAAGCAATCCTGCGGTGTTGTGGCCAGCTCACAAGAAATCGAGTTGAGGAAAGGAGCTCCGGGACACTGTAATTCACAAACCTGCAGAGTTATAAATGACAGCTATCGTCCACAAATATACTGAAGTAAGGCTGCCAAGAGGACTTGAAAGTGGGGCAGAATTGCAGGAAACCGATTTCAGGAGGTAGACTGGAATTGCATTGAAAGCATAGGAAAAGAGGCAGAACGTCCACAATGATGCACTTGGCCAAAAAGGGCGTATGCGTTTTTTCCTGAATATATTCAGGAAAAAACGCATACGCCCTTTATGGCCAACCAAGCAAGCTTGCAAAGGAAATCTGCACTACAATGAAGTCTCACTTCCCCCGGGTCAATAGGGCCATCTGAAAAAAGTGTAAAATCCAGAAAGACAGGACAGGCCATGGAGAACTGGGAGCCTTGTTATGCTGATGGGCGGAATGTAAATTGCCAACAGACACTCGGGAGAAGTGTATGTGTTTCCTGAAACATCTAAAAAACAAAGCAACAGAGCCTAGGGCACTTCCACTTATGGTCCTATAGCTTAGGGAAATGAAAATCAAAAAGACACAGCCACCCCAAAGTTTGGGACGGCTCTGTTTACAAAACCTCGTTTACGGTACAAGTTCAATATCGCAGAAAGTGAAAAATGGATGAAGAAGTTGTGGTACTTACGTACAATGCAATATCACTCAGCAATGACCTCTATGTCATCAGGCCCGTAGCAGCATAATGAGTGGATTCAGGTATGATGATTCTAACTGAAAGAAGTCACACAGAAAAAGAAACATCATAAGATATCACTAATACACGGAATGTAAACTTGGCTACACAGGAACTGGATTACAAAACAGAACAGGGTCTCAAATTTAGAAAACCAACTTATGCTTGCTTAAGGGGAAAGGTGAGTTGGGGTGCTGCATAAAACCAGAGATTGTAATGAGCACAGATAATGTTACTTAAGCCAAATATGGAATAGACAAGAGCTACTCCTTGCTCAACGAAATGGACTCAACACCCCATATTAAGCGCCTAAGAATGTACCTGACTAGTAAGTATCTTAAAACCTATGGATTGCTATATCTCCGAAAGGGAATCAAGCGTGTGTAGAGGGGAATAAACGCAGCAGTGATAGGATTGGAGAGGTTCGGTGAGCAAATGAAGACCCTTTGAAGTCATATTGCATGGTACCCATTCCACGGGTCTCAACTCTCCAGGTTTAAGGGATTCTTCCTTCAGCTAAAACATGCATGTGGAACTCAGAGTATGATCAACCGTGTGATCGGGAGACGTGTTCAAATATGTCTCCGTTCTCGTCCCCTGGTACTCGGTTGCAACATTCCAGACGCTTTACTAACACTCTCCCGACTTGGAGAGTCAGTGCCTTTAACCTCCTGTTTGGCCCAGTTTGCAATTTCTGCGGAAGATGAACAGGAATAGGGAGAACCAATGAGAGACTAGCTGGAGGTGTCTGGACGGGCAAATTTAACTCTCATTTCCCACCAGGAAGAGGAATTAACCAAAGGCTCAGCGTGCCGTGCCGGAACCAGATTAGGGCCTGAAGCAATCTTGCGGTGTTGCGGCCAGCTCACAAGAAAGCGAGTTGAAGAAAGGAGCTCAGGGGCACTGTAATTCACAAACCTGCAGAGTTATAAATGACAGCTATCGTCCAAAAATATACTGAAGTAAGGCTGCCAAGAGGACTTGAAAGCGGGGCAGAATTGCAGGAAACCGATTTCAGGAGGTAGACTGGAATTGCATTGAAAGCATAGGAAAAGAGGCAGAACGTCCACAATGATGCACTTGGCCAAAAAGGGCGTATGCGTTTTTTCCTGAATATATTCAGGAAAAAACGCATACGCCCTTTTTGGCCAACCAAGCAAGCTTGCAAAGGAAATCTGCACTACAATGAAGTCTCACTTCCCCCCGGTCAAAAGGGCCATCTGAAAAAAGTGTAAAATCCAGAAAGGCAGGACAGGCCATGGAGAACTGGGAGCCTTGTTATGCTGATGGGCGGGATGTAAATTGCCAACAGCCACTCGGGAGAAGTGTATGTGTTTCCTGAAACATCTAAAAAACAAAGCAACAGAGCCTAGGGCACTTCCACTTATGGTCCTATAGCTTAGGGAAATGAAAATCAAAAAGACACAGCCACCCCAAAGTTTGGGACGGCTCTGTTTACAAGAACCTCGTTTACGGTACAAGTTCAATATCGCAGAAAGTGAAAAATGGATGAAGAAGCTGTGGTACTTACGTACAATGCAATATCACTCAGCAATGACATCTATGTCATCAGGCACGTAGCAGCATAATGAGTGGATTCAGGTATGATGATTCTACCTGAAATAAGTCACACAGAAAAAGAAACATCATAAGATATCACTAATACACGGAATGTAAACTTGGCTACACAGGAACTGGATTACAAAACAGAACAGGGTCTCAAATTTAGAAAACCAACTTATGCTTGCTTAAGAGGAAAGGTGAGTTGGGGTGCTGCATAAAACCAGAGATTGTAATGAGCACAGATAAAGTTCCTTAAGCCAAATATGGAATAGACAAGAGCTACTCCTTGCTCAACGAAATGGACTCAACACCCCATATTAAACGCCTAAGAATGTACCTGACTAGTAAGTATCTTAAAACCTATGGATTGCTATGTGTCCGAAAGAGAATCAAGCGTGTGTACAGGGGCATAAACGCAGCAGTGGTAGAATTGGAGAGGTTCGGTGAGCAAATGAAGAACCTTTGAAGTCATATTGCACGGTACCCATTCCACGGGTCTCAACTCTCCAGCTTTAAGGGATTCTTCCTTCAGCTAAAACATGCATGTGGAACCCAGAGTATGATCAACCGTGTGATCGGGAGACGTGTTCAAATATGTCTCCGTTCTCGTCCCCTGTTTCTCGGGTGCAACATTCCAGACGATTTACTAACACTCTCCCGACTTGGAGAGTCAGTGCCTTTAACCTCCTGTTTGGCCCAGTTTGCAATTTCTGCGGAAGATGAACAGGAATAGGGAGAACCAATGAGAGACTAGCTGGAGGTGTCTGGACGGGCAAATTTAACTCTCATTTCCCACCAGGAAGAGGAATTAACCAAAGGCTCAGCGTGCCGTGCCGGAACCAGATTAGGGCCTGAAGCAATCCTGCGGTGTTGCGGCCAGCTCGCAAGAAAGCAAGTTGAAGAAAGGAGCTCAGGGTCACTGTAATTCACAAACCTGCAGAGTTATAAATGACAGCTATCGTCCAAAAATATACTGAAGTAAGGCTGCCAAGAGGACTTGAAAGCGGGGCAGAATTGCAGGAAACCGATTTCAGGAGGTAGACTGGAATTGCATTGAAAGCATAGGAAAAGAGGCAGAACGTCCACAATGATGCACTTGGCCAAAAAGGGCGTATGCGTTTTTTCCTGAATATATTCAGGAAAAAACGCATACGCCCTTTTTGGCCAACCAAGCAAGCTTGCAAACGAAATCTGCACTACAATGAAGTCTCACTTCCCCCCGGTCAAAAGGGCCATCTGAAAAAAGTGTAAAATCCAGAAAGGCAGGACAGGCCATGGAGAACTGGGAGCCTTGTTATGCTGATGGGCGGGATGTAAATTGCCAACAGTCAATAGGCAGAAGTGTATGGTGTTTCCTGAAACATCTAAAAAACAAAGCAACAGAGCCTAGGGCACTTCCACTTATGGTCCTATAGCTTAAGGAAATTAAAATCAAAAAGACACAGCCACCCCAAAGTTTGGGACGGCTCTGTATACAAGAACCTCGTTTATGGTACAAGTTCAATATCGCAGAAAGTGAAAAATGGATGAAGAAGTTTGGTACTTACGTACAATGCAATATCACTCAGCAATGACATCTATGTCATCAGGCCCGTAGCAGCATAATGAGTGCATTCAGGTATGATGATTCTAACTGAAATAAGTCACACAGAAAAAGAAACATCATAAGATATCACTAATACACGGAATGTAAACTTGGCTACACAGGAACTGGATTACAAAACAGAACAGGGTCTCAAATTTAGAAAACCAACTTATGCTTGCTTAAGGGGAAAGGTGAGTTGGGGTGCTGCATAAAACCAGAGATTGAAATGAGCACAGATAAAGTTCCTTAAGCCAAATATGGAATAGACAAGAGCTACTCCTTGCTCAACGAAATGGACTCAACACCCCATATTAAACGCCTAAGAATGTACCTGACTAGTAAGTATCTTAAAACCTATGGATTGCTATGTCTCCGAAAGAGAATCAAGCGTGTGTACAGGGGCATAAACGCAGCAGTGATAGGATTGGAGAGGTTCGGTGAGCAAATGAAGACCCTCTGAAGTCATATTGCATGGTACCCATTCCACGGGTCTCAACTCTCCAGGTTTAAGGGATTCTTCCTTCAGCTAAAACATGCATGTGGAACCCAGAGTATGATCAACCATGTGATCGGGAGACGTGTTGAAATATGTCTCCGTTCTCGTCCTCTGGTACTCGGGTGCAACATTCCAGACGCTTTACTAACACTCTCCCGACTTGGAGAGTCAGTGCCTTTAACCTCCTGTTTGGCCCAGTTTGCAATTTCTGCGGAAGATGAACAGGAATAGGGAGAACCAATGAGAGACTAGCTGGAGGTGTCTGGACGGGCAAATTTAACTCTCATTTCCCACCAGGAAGAGGAATTAACCAAAGGCTCAGCGTGCAGTGCTGGAACCAGATTAGGGCCTGAAGCAATCCTGCGGTGTTGTGGCCAGCTCACAAGAAATCGAGTTGAGGAAAGGAGCTCCGGGACACTGTAATTCACAAACATGCAGAGTTATAAATGACAGCTATCGTCCACAAATATACTGAAGTAAGGCTGCCAAGAGGACTTGAAAGTGGGGCAGAATTGCAGGAAACCGATTTCAGGAGGTAGACTGGAATTGCATTGAAAGCATAGGAAAAGAGGCAGAACGTCCACAATGATGCACTTGGCCAAAAAGGGCGTATGCGTTTTTTCCTGAATATATTCAGGAAAAAACGCATACGCCCTTTATGGCCAACCAAGCAAGCTTGCAAAGGAAATCTGCACTACAATGAAGTCTCACTTCCCCCGGGTCAATAGGGCCATCTGAAAAAAGTGTAAAATCCAGAAAGACAGGACAGGCCATGGAGAACTGGGAGCCTTGTTATGCTGATGGGCGGAATGTAAATTGCCAACAGCCACTCGGGAGAAGTGTATGTGTTTCCTGAAACATCTAAAAAACAAAGCAACAGAGCCTAGGGCACTTCCACTTATGGTCCTATAGCTTAGGGAAATGAAAATCAAAAAGACACAGCCACCCCAAAGTTTGGGACGGCTCTGTTTACAAAACCTCGTTTACGGTACAAGTTCAATATCGCAGAAAGTGAAAAATGGATGAAGAAGTTGTGGTACTTACGTACAATGCAATATCACTCAGCAATGACCTCTATGTCATCAGGCCCGTAGCAGCATAATGAGTGGATTCAGGTATGATGATTCTAACTGAAAGAAGTCACACAGAAAAAGAAACATCATAAGATATCACTAATACACGGAATGTAAACTTGGCTACACAGGAACTGGATTACAAAACAGAACAGGGTCTCAAATTTAGAAAACCAACTTATGCTTGCTTAAGGGGAAAGGTGAGTTGGGGTGCTGCATAAAACCAGAGATTGTAATGAGCACAGATAATGTTACTTAAGCCAAATATGGAATAGACAAGAGCTACTCCTTGCTCAACGAAATGGACTCAACACCCCATATTAAGCGCCTAAGAATGTACCTGACTAGTAAGTATCTTAAAACCTATGGATTGCTATATCTCCGAAAGGGAATCAAGCGTGTGTAGAGGGGAATAAACGCAGCAGTGATAGGATTGGAGAGGTTCGGTGAGCAAATGAAGACCCTTTGAAGTCATATTGCATGGTACCCATTCCACGGGTCTCAACTCTCCAGGTTTAAGGGATTCTTCCTTCAGCTAAAACATGCATGTGGAACTCAGAGTATGATCAACCGTGTGATCGGGAGACGTGTTCAAATATGTCTCCGTTCTCGTCCCCTGGTACTCGGTTGCAACATTCCAGACGCTTTACTAACACTCTCCCGACTTGGAGAGTCAGTGCCTTTAACCTCCTGTTTGGCCCAGTTTGCAATTTCTGCGGAAGATGAACAGGAATAGGGAGAACCAATGAGAGACTAGCTGGAGGTGTCTGGACGGGCAAATTTAACTCTCATTTCCCACCAGGAAGAGGAATTAACCAAAGGCTCAGCGTGCCGTGCCGGAACCAGATTAGGGCCTGAAGCAATCTTGCGGTGTTGCGGCCAGCTCACAAGAAAGCGAGTTGAAGAAAGGAGCTCAGGGGCACTGTAATTCACAAACCTGCAGAGTTATAAATGACAGCTATCGTCCAAAAATATACTGAAGTAAGGCTGCCAAGAGGACTTGAAAGCGGGGCAGAATTGCAGGAAACCGATTTCAGGAGGTAGACTGGAATTGCATTGAAAGCATAGGAAAAGAGGCAGAACGTCCACAATGATGCACTTGGCCAAAAAGGGCGTATGCGTTTTTTCCTGAATATATTCAGGAAAAAACGCATACGCCCTTTTTGGCCAACCAAGCAAGCTTGCAAAGGAAATCTGCACTACAATGAAGTCTCACTTCCCCCCGGTCAAAAGGGCCATCTGAAAAAAGTGTAAAATCCAGAAAGGCAGGACAGGCCATGGAGAACTGGGAGCCTTGTTATGCTGATGGGCGGGATGTAAATTGCCAACAGCCACTCGGGAGAAGTGTATGTGTTTCCTGAAACATCTAAAAAACAAAGCAACAGAGCCTAGGGCACTTCCACTTATGGTCCTATAGCTTAGGGAAATGAAAATCAAAAAGACACAGCCACCCCAAAGTTTGGGACGGCTCTGTTTACAAGAACCTCGTTTACGGTACAAGTTCAATATCGCAGAAAGTGAAAAATGGATGAAGAAGCTGTGGTATTTACGTACAATGCAATATCACTCAGCAATGACATCTATGTCATCAGGCACGTAGCAGCATAATGAGTGGATTCAGGTATGATGATTCTACCTGAAATAAGTCACACAGAAAAAGAAACATCATAAGATATCACTAATACACGGAATGTAAACTTGGCTACACAGGAACTGGATTACAAAACAGAACAGGGTCTCAAATTTAGAAAACCAACTTATGCTTGCTTAAGAGGAAAGGTGAGTTGGGGTGCTGCATAAAACCAGAGATTGTAATGAGCACAGATAAAGTTCCTTAAGCCAAATATGGAATAGACAAGAGCTACTCCTTGCTCAACGAAATGGACTCAACACCCCATATTAAACGCCTAAGAATGTACCTAACTAGTAAGTATCTTAAAACCTATGGATTGCTATGTCTCCGAAAGAGAATCAAGCGTGTGTACAGGGGCATAAACGCAGCAGTGATAGGATTGGAGAGGTTCGGTGAGCAAATGAAGACCCTTTGAAGTCATATTGCATGGTACCCATTCCACGGGTCACAACTCTCCAGGTTTAAGGGATTCTTCCTTCAGCTAAAACATGCATGTGGAACCCAGAGTATGATCAACCGTGTGATCGGGAGACGTGTTCAAATATGTCTCCGTTCTCGTCCTCTGGTACTCGGGTGCAACATTCCAGACGCTTTACTAACACTCTCCCGACTTGGAGAGTCAGTGCCTTTAACCTCCTGTTTGGCCCAGTTTGCAATTTCTGCGGAAGATGAACAGGAATAGGGAGAACCAATGAGAGACTAGCTGGAGGTGTCTGGACGGGCAAATTTAACTCTCATTTCCCACCAGGAAGAGGAATTAACCAAAGGCTCAGCGTGCAGTGCTGGAACCAGATTAGGGCCTGAAGCAATCCTGCGGTGTTGTGGCCAGCTCACAAGAAATCGAGTTGAGGAAAGGAGCTCTGGGACACTGTAATTCACAAACCTGCAGAGTTATAAATGACAGCTATCGTCCACAAATATACTGAAGTAAGGCTGCCAAGAGGACTTGAAAGTGGGGCAGAATTGCAGGAAACCGATTTCAGGAGGTAGACTGGAATTGCATTGAAAGCATAGGAAAAGAGGCAGAACGTCCACAATGATGCACTTGGCCAAAAAGGGCGTATGCGTTTTTTCCTGAATATATTCAGGAAAAAACGCATACGCCCTTTATGGCCAACCAAGCAAGCTTGCAAAGGAAATCTGCACTACAATGAAGTCTCACTTCCCCCGGGTCAATAGGGCCATCTGAAAAAAGTGTAAAATCCAGAAAGACAGGACAGGCCATGGAGAACTGGGAGCCTTGTTATGCTGATGGGCGGAATGTAAATTGCCAACAGCCACTTGGGAGAAGTGTATGTGTTTCCTGAAACATCTAAAAAACAAAGCAACAGAGCCTAGGGCACTTCCACTTATGGTCCTATAGCTTAGGGAAATGAAAATCAAAAAGACACAGCCACCCCAAAGTTTGGGACGGCTCTGTTTACAAAACCTCGTTTACGGTACAAGTTCAATATCGCAGAAAGTGAAAAATGGATGAAGAAGTTGTGGTACTTACGTACAATGCAATATCACTCAGCAATGACCTCTATGTCATCAGGCCCGTAGCAGCATAATGAGTGGATTCAGGTATGATGATTCTAACTGAAAGAAGTCACACAGAAAAAGAAACATCATAAGATATCACTAATACACGGAATGTAAACTTGGCTACACAGGAACTGGATTACAAAACAGAACAGGGTCTCAAATTTAGAAAACCAACTTATGCTTGCTTAAGGGGAAAGGTGAGTTGGGGTGCTGCATAAAACCAGAGATTGTAATGAGCACAGATAATGTTACTTAAGCCAAATATGGAATAGACAAGAGCTACTCCTTGCTCAACGAAATGGACTCAACACCCCATATTAAGCGCCTAAGAATGTACCTGACTAGTAAGTATCTTAAAACCTATGGATTGCTATATCTCCGAAAGGGAATCAAGCGTGTGTAGAGGGGAATAAACGCAGCAGTGATAGGATTGGAGAGGTTCGGTGAGCAAATGAAGACCCTTTGAAGTCATATTGCATGGTACCCATTCCACGGGTCTCAACTCTCCAGGTTTAAGGGATTCTTCCTTCAGCTAAAACATGCATGTGGAACTCAGAGTATGATCAACCGTGTGATCGGGAGACGTGTTCAAATATGTCTCCGTTCTCGTCCCCTGGTACTCGGTTGCAACATTCCAGACGCTTTACTAACACTCTCCCGACTTGGAGAGTCAGTGCCTTTAACCTCCTGTTTGGCCCAGTTTGCAATTTCTGCGGAAGATGAACAGGAATAGGGAGAACCAATGAGAGACTAGCTGGAGGTGTCTGGACGGGCAAATTTAACTCTCATTTCCCACCAGGAAGAGGAATTAACCAAAGGCTCAGCGTGCCGTGCCGGAACCAGATTAGGGCCTGAAGCAATCTTGCGGTGTTGCGGCCAGCTCACAAGAAAGCGAGTTGAAGAAAGGAGCTCAGGGGCACTGTAATTCACAAACCTGCAGAGTTATAAATGACAGCTATCGTCCAAAAATATACTGAAGTAAGGCTGCCAAGAGGACTTGAAAGCGGGGCAGAATTGCAGGAAACCGATTTCAGGAGGTAGACTGGAATTGCATTTAAAGCATAGGAAAAGAGGCAGAACGTCCACAATGATGCACTTGGCCAAAAAGGGCGTATGCGTTTTTTCCTGAATATATTCAGGAAAAAACGCATACGCCCTTTTTGGCCAACCAAGCAAGCTTGCAAAGGAAATCTGCACTACAATGAAGTCTCACTTCCCCCCGGTCAAAAGGGCCATCTGAAAAAAGTGTAAAATCCAGAAAGGCAGGACAGGCCATGGAGAACTGGGAGCCTTGTTATGCTGATGGGCGGGATGTAAATTGCCAACAGCCACTCGGGAGAAGTGTATGTGTTTCCTGAAACATCTAAAAAACAAAGCAACAGAGCCTAGGGCACTTCCACTTATGGTCCTATAGCTTAGGGAAATGAAAATCAAAAAGACACAGCCACCCCAAAGTTTGGGACGGCTCTGTTTACAAGAACCTCGTTTACGGTACAAGTTCAATATCGCAGAAAGTGAAAAATGGATGAAGAAGCTGTGGTATTTACGTACAATGCAATATCACTCAGCAATGACATCTATGTCATCAGGCACGTAGCAGCATAATGAGTGGATTCAGGTATGATGATTCTACCTGAAATAAGTCACACAGAAAAAGAAACATCATAAGATATCACTAATACACGGAATGTAAACTTGGCTACACAGGAACTGGATTACAAAACAGAACAGGGTCTCAAATTTAGAAAACCAACTTATGCTTGCTTAAGAGGAAAGGTGAGTTGGGGTGCTGCATAAAACCAGAGATTGTAATGAGCACAGATAAAGTTCCTTAAGCCAAATATGGAATAGACAAGAGCTACTCCTTGCTCAACGAAATGGACTCAACACCCCATATTAAACGCCTAAGAATGTACCTAACTAGTAAGTATCTTAAAACCTATGGATTGCTATGTCTCCGAAAGAGAATCAAGCGTGTGTACAGGGGCATAAACGCAGCAGTGATAGGATTGGAGAGGTTCGGTGAGCAAATGAAGACCCTTTGAAGTCATATTGCATGGTACCCATTCCACGGGTCACAACTCTCCAGGTTTAAGGGATTCTTCCTTCAGCTAAAACATGCATGTGGAACCCAGAGTATGATCAACCGTGTGATCGGGAGACGTGTTCAAATATGTCTCCGTTCTCGTCCTCTGGTACTCGGGTGCAACATTCCAGACGCTTTACTAACACTCTCCCGACTTGGAGAGTCAGTGCCTTTAACCTCCTGTTTGGCCCAGTTTGCAATTTCTGCGGAAGATGAACAGGAATAGGGAGAACCAATGAGAGACTAGCTGGAGGTGTCTGGACGGGCAAATTTAACTCTCATTTCCCACCAGGAAGAGGAATTAACCAAAGGCTCAGCGTGCAGTGCTGGAACCAGATTAGGGCCTGAAGCAATCCTGCGGTGTTGTGGCCAGCTCACAAGAAATCGAGTTGAGGAAAGGAGCTCTGGGACACTGTAATTCACAAACCTGCAGAGTTATAAATGACAGCTATCGTCCACAAATATACTGAAGTAAGGCTGCCAAGAGGACTTGAAAGTGGGGCAGAATTGCAGGAAACCGATTTCAGGAGGTAGACTGGAATTGCATTGAAAGCATAGGAAAAGAGGCAGAACGTCCACAATGATGCACTTGGCCAAAAAGGGCGTATGCGTTTTTTCCTGAATATATTCAGGAAAAAACGCATACGCCCTTTATGGCCAACCAAGCAAGCTTGCAAAGGAAATCTGCACTACAATGAAGTCTCACTTCCCCCGGGTCAATAGGGCCATCTGAAAAAAGTGTAAAATCCAGAAAGACAGGACAGGCCATGGAGAACTGGGAGCCTTGTTATGCTGATGGGCGGAATGTAAATTGCCAACAGCCACTTGGGAGAAGTGTATGTGTTTCCTGAAACATCTAAAAAACAAAGCAACAGAGCCTAGGGCACTTCCACTTATGGTCCTATAGCTTAGGGAAATGAAAATCAAAAAGACACAGCCACCCCAAAGTTTGGGACGGCTCTGTTTACAAAACCTCGTTTACGGTACAAGTTCAATATCGCAGAAAGTGAAAAATGGATGAAGAAGTTGTGGTACTTACGTACAATGCAATATCACTCAGCAATGACCTCTATGTCATCAGGCCCGTAGCAGCATAATGAGTGGATTCAGGTATGATGATTCTAACTGAAAGAAGTCACACAGAAAAAGAAACATCATAAGATATCACTAATACACGGAATGTAAACTTGGCTACACAGGAACTGGATTACAAAACAGAACAGGGTCTCAAATTTAGAAAACCAACTTATGCTTGCTTAAGGGGAAAGGTGAGTTGGGGTGCTGCATAAAACCAGAGATTGTAATGAGCACAGATAATGTTACTTAAGCCAAATATGGAATAGACAAGAGCTACTCCTTGCTCAACGAAATGGACTCAACACCCCATATTAAGCGCCTAAGAATGTACCTGACTAGTAAGTATCTTAAAACCTATGGATTGCTATATCTCCGAAAGGGAATCAAGCGTGTGTAGAGGGGAATAAACGCAGCAGTGATAGGATTGGAGAGGTTCGGTGAGCAAATGAAGACCCTTTGAAGTCATATTGCATGGTACCCATTCCACGGGTCTCAACTCTCCAGGTTTAAGGGATTCTTCCTTCAGCTAAAACATGCATGTGGAACTCAGAGTATGATCAACCGTGTGATCGGGAGACGTGTTCAAATATGTCTCCGTTCTCGTCCCCTGGTACTCGGTTGCAACATTTCAGACGCTTTACTAACACTCTCCCGACTTGGAGAGTCAGTGCCTTTAACCTCCTGTTTGGCCCAGTTTGCAATTTCTGCGGAAGATGAACAGGAATAGGGAGAACCAATGAGAGACTAGCTGGAGGTGTCTGGACGGGCAAATTTAACTCTCATTTCCCACCAGGAAGAGGAATTAACCAAAGGCTCAGCGTGCCGTGCCGGAACCAGATTAGGGCCTGAAGCAATCTTGCGGTGTTGCGGCCAGCTCACAAGAAAGCGAGTTGAAGAAAGGAGCTCAGGGGCACTGTAATTCACAAACCTGCAGAGTTATAAATGACAGCTATCGTCCAAAAATATACTGAAGTAAGGCTGCCAAGAGGACTTGAAAGCGGGGCAGAATTGCAGGAAACCGATTTCAGGAGGTAGACTGGAATTGCATTTAAAGCATAGGAAAAGAGGCAGAACGTCCACAATGATGCACTTGGCCAAAAAGGGCGTATGCGTTTTTTCCTGAATATATTCAGGAAAAAACGCATACGCCCTTTTTGGCCAACCAAGCAAGCTTGCAAAGGAAATCTGCACTACAATGAAGTCTCACTTCCCCCCGGTCAAAAGGGCCATCTGAAAAAAGTGTAAAATCCAGAAAGGCAGGACAGGCCATGGAGAACTGGGAGCCTTGTTATGCTGATGGGCGGGATGTAAATTGCCAACAGCCACTCGGGAGAAGTGTATGTGTTTCCTGAAACATCTAAAAAACAAAGCAACAGAGCCTAGGGCACTTCCACTTATGGTCCTATAGCTTAGGGAAATGAAAATCAAAAAGACACAGCCACCCCAAAGTTTGGGACGGCTCTGTTTACAAGAACCTCGTTTACGGTACAAGTTCAATATCGCAGAAAGTGAAAAATGGATGAAGAAGCTGTGGTATTTACGTACAATGCAATATCACTCAGCAATGACATCTATGTCATCAGGCACGTAGCAGCATAATGAGTGGATTCAGGTATGATGATTCTACCTGAAATAAGTCACACAGAAAAAGAAACATCATAAGATATCACTAATACACGGAATGTAAACTTGGCTACACAGGAACTGGATTACAAAACAGAACAGGGTCTCAAATTTAGAAAACCAACTTATGCTTGCTTAAGAGGAAAGGTGAGTTGGGGTGCTGCATAAAACCAGAGATTGTAATGAGCACAGATAAAGTTCCTTAAGCCAAATATGGAATAGACAAGAGCTACTCCTTGCTCAACGAAATGGACTCAACACCCCATATTAAACGCCTAAGAATGTACCTAACTAGTAAGTATCTTAAAACCTATGGATTGCTATGTCTCCGAAAGAGAATCAAGCGTGTGTACAGGGGCATAAACGCAGCAGTGATAGGATTGGAGAGGTTCGGTGAGCAAATGAAGACCCTTTGAAGTCATATTGCATGGTACCCATTCCACGGGTCACAACTCTCCAGGTTTAAGGGATTCTTCCTTCAGCTAAAACATGCATGTGGAACCCAGAGTATGATCAACCGTGTGATCGGGAGACGTGTTCAAATATGTCTCCGTTCTCGTCCTCTGGTACTCGGGTGCAACATTCCAGACGCTTTACTAACACTCTCCCGACTTGGAGAGTCAGTGCCTTTAACCTCCTGTTTGGCCCAGTTTGCAATTTCTGCGGAAGATGAACAGGAATAGGGAGAACCAATGAGAGACTAGCTGGAGGTGTCTGGACGGGCAAATTTAACTCTCATTTCCCACCAGGAAGAGGAATTAACCAAAGGCTCAGCGTGCAGTGCTGGAACCAGATTAGGGCCTGAAGCAATCCTGCGGTGTTGTGGCCAGCTCACAAGAAATCGAGTTGAGGAAAGGAGCTCCGGGACACTGTAATTCACAAACCTGCAGAGTTATAAATGACAGCTATCGTCCACAAATATACTGAAGTAAGGCTGCCAAGAGGACTTGAAAGTGGGGCAGAATTGCAGGAAACCGATTTCAGGAGGTAGACTGGAATTGCATTTAAAGCATAGGAAAAGAGGCAGAACGTCCACAATGATGCAC
Source organism: Globicephala melas (assembly GCF_963455315.2). Classification (NCBI taxonomy): domain Eukaryota; kingdom Metazoa; phylum Chordata; class Mammalia; order Artiodactyla; family Delphinidae; genus Globicephala; species Globicephala melas. The sequence continues at coordinate 484,306 of NW_027207288.1, forward strand.
TTGGCCAAAAAGGGCGTATGCGTTTTTTCCTGAATATATTCAGGAAAAAACGCATACGCCCTTTATGGCCAACCAAGCAAGCTTGCAAAGGAAATCTGCACTACAATGAAGTCTCACTTCCCCCGGGTCAATAGGGCCATCTGAAAAAAGTGTAAAATCCAGAAAGACAGGACAGGCCATGGAGAACTGGGAGCCTTGTTATGCTGATGGGCGGAATGTAAATTGCCAACAGCCACACGGGAGAAGTGTATGTGTTTCCTGAAACATCTAAAAAACAAAGCAACAGAGCCTAGGGCACTTCCACTTATGGTCCTATAGCTTAGGGAAATGAAAATCAAAAAGACACAGCCACCACAAAGTTTGGGACGGCTCTGTTTACAAAACCTCGTTTACGGTACAAGTTCAATATCGCAGAAAGTGAAAAATGGATGAAGAAGTTGTGGTACTTACGTACAATGCAATATCACTCAGCAATGACCTCTATGTCATCAGGCCCGTAGCAGCATAATGAGTGGATTCAGGTATGATGATTCTAACTGAAAGAAGTCACACAGAAAAAGAAACATCATAAGATATCACTAATACACGGAATGTAAACTTGGCTACACAGGAACTGGATTACAAAACAGAACAGGGTCTCAAATTTAGAAAACCAAATTATGCTTGCTTAAGGGGAAAGGTGAGTTGGGGTGCTGCATAAAACCAGAGATTGAAATGAGCACAGATAAAGTACCTTAAGCCAAATATGGAATAGACAAGAGCTACTCCTTGCTCAACGAAATGGACTCAACACCCCATATTAAACGCCTAAGAATGTACCTGACTAGTAAGTATCTTAAAACCTATGGATTGCTATGTGTCCGAAAGAGAATCAAGCGTGTGTACAGGGGCATAAACGCAGCAGTGGTAGAATTGGAGAGGTTCGGTGAGCAAATGAAGAACCTTTGAAGTCATATTGCACGGTACCCATTCCACGGGTCTCAACTCTCCAGCTTTAAGGGATTCTTCCTTCAGCTAAAACATGCATGTGGAACCCAGAGTATGATCAACCATGTGATCGGGATACGTGTTCAAATATGTCTCCGTTCTCGTCCCCTGTTTCTCGGGTGCAACATTCCAGACGATTTACTAACACTCTCCCGACTTGGAGAGTCAGTGCCTTTAACCTCCTGTTTGGCCCAGTTTGCAATTTCTGCGGAAGATGAACAGGAATAGGGAGAACCAATGAGAGACTAGCTGGAGGTGTCTGGACGGGCAAATTTAACTCTCATTTCCCACCAGGAAGAGGAATTAACCAAAGGCTCAGCGTGCCGTGCCGGAACCAGATTAGGGCCTGAAGCAATCCTGCGGTGTTGCGGCCAGCTCGCAAGAAAGCAAGTTGAAGAAAGGAGCTCAGGGTCACTGTAATTCACAAACATGCAGAGTTATAAATGACAGCTATCGTCCAAAAATATACTGAAGTAAGGCTGCCAAGAGGACTTGAAAGCGGGGCAGAATTGCAGGAAACCGAGTTCAGGAGGTAGACTGGAATTGCATTGAAAGCATAGGAAAAGAGGCAGAACGTCCACAATGATGCACTTGGCCAAAAAGGGCGTATGCGTTTTTTCCTGAATATATTCAGGAAAAAACGCATACGCCCTTTTTGGCCAACCAAGCAAGCTTGCAAAGGAAATCTGCACTACAATGAAGTCTCACTTCCCCCCGGTCAAAAGGGCCATCTGAAAAAAGTGTAAAATCCAGAAAGGCAGGACAGGCCATGGAGAACTGGGAGCCTTGTTATGCTGATGGGCGGGATGTAAATTGCCAACAGCCACTCGGGAGAAGTGTATGTGTTTCCTGAAACATCTAAAAAACAAAGCAACAGAGCCTAGGGCACTTCCACTTATGGTCCTATAGCTTAGGGAAATGAAAATCAAAAAGACACAGCCACCCCAAAGTTTGGGACGGCTCTGTTTACAAGAACCTCGTTTACGGTACAAGTTCAATATCGCAGAAAGTGAAAAATGGATGAAGAAGCTGTGGTATTTACGTACAATGCAATATCACTCAGCAATGACATCTATGTCATCAGGCACGTAGCAGCATAATGAGTGGATTCAGGTATGATGATTCTACCTGAAATAAGTCACACAGAAAAAGAAACATCATAAGATATCACTAATACACGGAATGTAAACTTGGCTACACAGGAACTGGATTACAAAACAGAACAGGGTCTCAAATTTAGAAAACCAACTTATGCTTGCTTAAGAGGAAAGGTGAGTTGGGGTGCTGCATAAAACCAGAGATTGTAATGAGCACAGATAAAGTTCCTTAAGCCAAATATGGAATAGACAAGAGCTACTCCTTGCTCAACGAAATGGACTCAACACCCCATATTAAACGCCTAAGAATGTACCTAACTAGTAAGTATCTTAAAACCTATGGATTGCTATGTCTCCGAAAGAGAATCAAGTGTGTGTACAGGGGCATAAACGCAGCAGTGATAGGATTGGAGAGGTTCGGTGAGCAAATGAAGACCCTTTGAAGTCATATTGCATGGTACCCATTCCACGGGTCACAACTCTCCAGGTTTAAGGGATTCTTCCTTCAGCTAAAACATGCATGTGGAACCCAGAGTATGATCAACCGTGTGATCGGGAGACGTGTTCAAATATGTCTCCGTTCTCGTCCTCTGGTACTCGGGTGCAACATTCCAGACGCTTTACTAACACTCTCCCGACTTGGAGAGTCAGTGCCTTTAACCTCCTGTTTGGCCCAGTTTGCAATTTCTGCGGAAGATGAACAGGAATAGGGAGAACCAATGAGAGACTAGCTGGAGGTGTCTGGACGGGCAAATTTAACTCTCATTTCCCACCAGGAAGAGGAATTAACCAAAGGCTCAGCGTGCAGTGCTGGAACCAGATTAGGGCCTGAAGCAATCCTGCGGTGTTGTGGCCAGCTCACAAGAAATCGAGTTGAGGAAAGGAGCTCCGGGACACTGTAATTCACAAACCTGCAGAGTTATAAATGACAGCTATCGTCCACAAATATACTGAAGTAAGGCTGCCAAGAGGACTTGAAAGTGGGGCAGAATTGCAGGAAACCGATTTCAGGAGGTAGACTGGAATTGCATTTAAAGCATAGGAAAAGAGGCAGAACGTCCACAATGATGCACTTGGCCAAAAAGGGCGTATGCGTTTTTTCCTATTCAGGAAAAAACGCATACGCGCTTTTTGGCCAACCAAGCAAGCTTGCAAAGGAAATCTGCACTACAATGAAGTCTCACTTCCCCCCGGTCAAAAGGGCCATCTGAAAAAAGTGTAAAATCCAGAAAGGAAGGACAGGCCATGGAGAACTGGGGGCCTTGTTATGCTGATGGGCGGGATGTAAATTGCCAACAGTCACTAGGCAGAAGTGTATGGTGTTTCCTGAAACATCTAAAAAACAAAGCAACAGAGCCTAGGGCACTTCCACTTATGGTCCTATAGCTTAAGGAAATTAAAATCAAAAAGACACAGCCACCCCAAAGTTTGGGACGGCTCTGTATACAAGAACCTCGTTTATGGTACAAGTTCAATATCGCAGAAAGTGAAAAATGGATGAAGAAGTTTGGTACTTACGTACAATGCAATATCACTCAGCAATGACATCTATGTCATCAGGCCCGTAGCAGCATAATGAGTGCATTCAGGTATGATGATTCTAACTGAAATAAGTCACACAGAAAAAGAAACATCATAAGATATCACTAATACACGGAATGTAAACTTGGCTACACAGGAACTGGATTACAAAACAGAACAGGGTCTCAAATTTAGAAAACCAACTTATGCTTGCTTAAGGGGAAAGGTGAGTTGGGGTGCTGCATAAAACCAGAGATTGAAATGAGCACAGATAAAGTTCCTTAAGCCAAATATGGAATAGACAAGAGCTACTCCTTGCTCAACGAAATGGACTCAACACCCCATATTAAACGCCTAAGAATGTACCTGACTAGTATGTATCTTAAAACCTATGGATTGCTATGTCTCCGAAAGAGAATCAAGCGTGTGTACAGGGGCATAAACGCAGCAGTGGTAGAATTGGAGAGGTTCGGTGAGCAAATGAAGACCCTTTGAAGTCATATTGCACGGTACCCATTCCACGGGTCTCAACTCTCCAGCTTTAAGGGATTCTTCCTTCAGCTAAATCATGCATGTGGAACCCAGAGTATGATCAACCATGTGATCGGGAGACGTGTTCAAATATGTCTCCGTTCTCGTCCCCTGTTTCTCGGGTGCAACATTCCAGACGCTTTACTAACACTCTCCCGACTTGGAGAGTCAGTGCCTTTAACCTCCTGTTTGGCCCAGTTTGCAATTTCTGCGGAAGATGAACAGGAATAGGGAGAACCAATGAGAGACTAGCTGGAGGTGTCTGGACGGACAAATTTAACTCTCATTTCCCACCAGGAAGAGGAATTAACCAAAGGCTCAGCGTGCCGTGCCGGAACCAGATTAGGACCTGAAGCAATCCTGTGGTGTTGCGGCCAGCTCACAAGAAAGCAAGTTGAAGAAAGGAGCTCAGGGTCACTGTAATTCACAAACCTGCAGAGTTATAAATGACAGCTATCGTCCAAAAATATACTGAAGTAAGGCTGCCAAGAGGACTTGAAAGCGGGGCAGAATTGCAGGAAACCGATTTCAGGAGGTAGACTGGAATTGCATTTAAAGCATAGGAAAAGAGGCAGAACGTCCACAATGATGCACTTGGCCAAAAAGGGCGTATGCGTTTTTTCCTGAATATATTCAGAAAAAAACGCATACGCCCTTTTTGGCCAACCAAGCAAGCTTGCAAAGGAAATCTGCACTACAATGAAGTCTCACTTCCCCCGGGTCAAAAGGGCCATCTGAAAAAAGTGTAAAATCCAGAAAGGCAGGACAGGCCATGGAGAACTGGGAGCCTTGTTATGCTGATGGGCGGGATGTAAATTGCCAACAGCCACTCAGGAGAAGTGTATGTGTTTCCTGAAACATCTAAAAAACAAAGCAACAGAGCCTAGGGCACTTCCACTTATGGTCCTATAGCTTAGGGAAATGAAAATCAAAAAGACACAGCCACCCCAAAGTTTGGGACGGCTCTGTTTACAAGAACCTCGTTTACGGTACAAGTTCAATATCGCAGAAAGTGAAAAATGGATGAAGAAGTTGTGGTACTTACGTACAATGCAATATCACTCAGCACTGACATCTATGTCATCAGGCCCGTAGCAGCATAATGAGTGGATTCAGGTATGATGATTCTAACTGAAATAAGTCACACAGAAAAAGAAACATCATAAGATATCACTAATACACGGAATGTAAACTTGGCTACACAGGAACTGGATTACAAAACAGAACAGGGTCTCAAATTTAGAAAACCAACTTATGCTTGCTTAAGGGGAAAGGTGAGTTGGGGTGCTGCATAAAACCAGAGATTGAAATGAGCACAGATAAAGTTCCTTAAGCCAAATATGGAATAGACAAGAGCTACTCCTTGCTCAACGAAATGGACTCAAAACCCCATATTAAACACCTAAGAATGTACCTGACTAGTAAGTATCTTAAAACCTATGGATTGCTATGTCTCCGAAAGAGAATCAAGCGTGTGTACAGGGGCATAAACGCAGCAGTGATAGGATTGGAGAGGTTCGGTGAGCAAATGAAGACCCTTTGAAGTCATACTGCATGGTACCCATTCCACGGGTCTCAACTCTCCAGGTTTAAGGGATTCTTCCTTCAGCTAAAACATGCATGTGGAACCCAGAGTATGATCAACCGTGTGAACGGGAGACGTGTTCAAATATGTCTCAGGTTTCCTCCCCTGGTACTCGGGTGCAACTTTCCAGATGCTTTACTAACACTCTCACCACTTGGAGAGTCAGCGCCTTTAACCTCCTGTTTGGCCCAGTTTGCAATTTCTGTGAAAGATGAACAGGAATAGGGAGAACCAATGAGAGACTAGCTGGAGGTGTCTGGACGGGCAAATTTAACTCTCATTTCCCACCAGGAAGAGGAAATAACCAAAGGCTCAGCGTGCCGTGCCGGAACCAGATTAGGGCCTGAAGCCATCCTGCGGTGTTGCGGCCAGCTCAAAAGAAAGCGAGTTGAAGAAAGGAGCTCAGGGGCACTGTAATTCACAAACCTGCAGAGTTATAAATGACAGCTATCGTCCAAAAATAGACTGAAGTAAGGCTGCCAAGAGGACTTGAAAGCGGGGCAGAATTGCAGGAAACCGATTTCAGGAGGTAGACTGGAATTGCATTGAAAGCATAGGAAAAGAGGCAGAACGTCCACAATGATGCTCTTGGCCAAAAAGGGCGTATGCGTTTTTTCCTGAATATATTCAGGAAAAAACGCATACGCCCTTTTTGGCCAACCAAGCAAGCTTGCAAAGGAAATCTGCACTACAATGAAGTCTCACTTCCCCCCGGTCAAAAGGGCCATCTGAAAAAAGTGTAAAATCCAGAAAGGCAGGACAGGCCATGGAGAACTGGGAGCCTTGTTATGCTGATGGGCGGGATGTAAATTGCCAACAGTCACTAGGCAGAAGTGTATGGTGTTTCCTGAAACATCTAAAAAACAAAGCAACAGAGCCTAGGGCACTTCCACTTATGGTCCTATAGCTTAAGGAAATTAAAATCAAAAAGACACAGCCACCCCAAAGTTTGGGACGGCTCTGTATACAAGAACCTCGTTTATGGTACAAGTTCAATATCGCAGAAAGTGAAAAATGGATGAAGAAGTTTGGTACTTACGTACAATGCAATATCACTCAGCAATGACATCTATGTCATCAGGCCCGTAGCAGCATAATGAGTGCATTCAGGTATGATGATTATAACTGAAATAAGTCACACAGAAAAAGAAACATCATAAGATATCACTAATACACGGAATGTAAACTTGGCTACACAGGAACTGGATTACAAAACAGAACAGGGTCTCAAATTTAGAAAACCAACTTATGCTTGCTTAAGGGGAAAGGTGAGTTGGGGTGCTGCATAAAACCAGAGATTGAAATGAGCACAGATAAAGTTCCTTAAGCCAAATATGGAATAGACAAGAGCTACTCCTTGCTCAACGAAATGGACTCAACACCCCATATTAAATGCCTAAGAATGTACCTGACTAGTAAGTATCTTAAAACCTAGGGATTGCTATGTCTCCTTAAGAGAATCAAGCGTGTGTACTGGAGCATAAATGCAGCAGTGATAGGATTGGAGAGGTTCGGTGAGCAAATGAAGACCCTTTGAAGTCATATTGCATGGTACCCATTACACGGGTCTCAACTCTCCAGGTTTAAGGTATTCTTCCTTCAGCTAAATCATGCATGTGGAACCCAGAGTATGATCAACCGTGTGATCGGGAGACGTGTTCAAATATGTCTCAGTTTTCGTCCCCTGGTATTCGGGTGCAACATTCCAGACGCTTTACTAACACTCTCCCGACTTGGAGAGTCAGTGCCTTTAACCTCCTGTTTGGCCCAGTTTGCAATTTCTGCAGAAGATTAACAGGAATAGGGAGAACCAATGAGAGACTAGCTGGAGGTGTCTGAACGGGCAAATTTAACTCTCATTTCCCACAGGGAAGAGGAATAAACCAAAAGCTCAGCGTGCCATGCCGGAAACAGATTAGGGCCTGAAGCCATCCTGTGGTGTTGCGGCCAGCTCACAAGAAAGCGAGTTGAAGAAAGGAGCTCAGGGGCTCTGTAATTCACAAACCTGCAGAGTTATAAATGACAGCTATCGTCCAAAAATATACTGAAGTAAGGCTGCCAAGAGGACTTGAAAGCGGGGCAGAATTGCAGGAAACCGATTTCAGGAGGTAGACTGGAATTGCATTGAAAGCATAGGAAAAGAGGCAGAACGTCCACAATGATGCACTTGGCCAAAAATGGCGTATGCGTTTTTTCCTGAATATATTCAGGAAAAAACGCATACGCCCTTTTTGGCCAACCAAGCAAACTTGTAAAGAAATCTACACTACAATGAAGTCTCACTTCCCCCCGGTCAAAAGGGCCATCTGAAAAAAGTGTAAAACCCAGAAAGGCAGAACAGGCCATGGAGAACTGGGAGCCTTGTTATGCTGATGGGCGGGATGTAAATTGCCAACAGACACTCGGGAGAAGTGTATGGTGTTTCCTGAAACATCTAAAAAACAAAGCAACAGAGCCTAGGGCACTTCCACTTATGGTCCTATAGCTTAGGGAAATTAAAATAAAAAAGACACAGCCACCCCAAAATTTGGGACAGCTCTTTTTACAGAAATCTCTTCTACGGCACAAGTTAAATATCCCAGAGAGCAAATAATGGATAAAGAAGTTGTGGTACTTATGTACAACAGAATACCACTCAGCAATTAAATCTATGTCACCAGGCCCGTACCAGCATAATGAGTGGATTGAGGCACGATGATTCTAAGTGAAATAAGTCACACAGAAAAAGAAACATCATAAGGTATCACTAATACACGGAATGTGAACTTGGCTACACATGAACTGAATTACAAAACAGAACAGGGTCTCAAATTTAGAAAACCAACTTATGCCTGCTTAAGGGGGAAGGTGAGTTGGGGTGCTGCATAAAAGCAGAGTTTGAAATTAGCACAGATACCGTTCCATAAGCCAAATATGTAATAGACAAGACCTACCGTTTGCTCAACGAAATGGATTCAACAATGAGGTATCATCTCACACCTGGTAGAATAGGCATCATAGAAAATCTACAAACAAAAAATGCTGGAAAGGGTGTGGAGAAAAGGAACCCTCTTCCACTATTGTTGGGAATATAAATTGATACAGTCATTATGGAGAACAATATGGAATTTCTTAAGAAACTAACAATAGAATTACCATATGATACAGCAATCCCTGTACTGGACATATACCCAGACAAAACCATAAATCAAAAAGAGTCATTCACCGCAATGTTCATTGCATCACTATTTACAATATCGAGGTAATGGAAGCAACCTAAATGCCCACAGACAGACGAATGCATAAAGCTGTGGTACTTATATAAAATGGAATATTACTAAGCCATGAAAAGGAATGAAATTGGGTCATTTGTAGAGACGTCGATGGATCTAGAGACTGTCATACAGAGTGAAGTAAGTCAAAAAGAGAAAAACAAATCTTGTATATTCATGCATATATGTGGAACCTAGAAAAACTGTACAGATTAACCATTTTGCAAGGCATAAATAGAGCAACAGATGTAGACAACAAACGTATGGACAACAAGGCGGGAAAGCTGTTGGGGGGGTGGTGGTGGGAGGAGTTGAGAGACTGGGATTGGCATGTATACATTTATATGTATAAAATAGATAACCAATAAGAACCTGCTGTATAAAAATATAAAATAAAATTCAAAATTAAAAAGAAATAAAATTTAAAAAATAAAACAGAAAAAACAATTATTCCCTGCACATACATGTATTTATATGAATAAATTATTTCCATGCTTATATCTGTAAATACAAAAAAGAGGAATAAAATCTACCTTGAACCAAAAACGAAAAAGAGAAAAAAACACAGAACCCACCAGTTACACAGAGGAAAACCGTATCAGGGCACTTGCTCCAGTTGTAAACAATTCTGAAGTTGGTCAGTGGTGGAGAATCGTCTCCCATTCAGCCAGCAGCCCCCACGCAACAAGCGTCCTCATTGCAAAGCTGGGGCACCGTGCCGAGGCATCTGTGAGTAAACGTGAGCTGAGCCCCAGGCCAGTTGCTGCTGAACTATTCCCACCCGTCCCAGGTAAAACACCTGAATATATACAAGGACTTGAAAGCCTAGAGGAAGGGCCATAGAGCCACACGAGTGACAGCATGCTGGCCGACTTGGTGCCTGCAGGCCAGCCAGGATGGTCCTGGCCCTGGGTGCTCTTCTGGAAGATTTCCATTTCCCTGCCTGAGATACCCGTCCTGTCCCTGCCCCCACTGCTTTTTTCCTTCCTCACCTCTGCCCAGGGAGAAATTCCAGCAGCAGGTATGGGTGACACATCCTCTTCTTTAGCAGGTGGCAGCCTGGCAACTGCTGCAGAAAGTCCAGCAGAGCCCCACTCACACTGGGCCACCCACAAAGCCGTGGCCTCTCACTCCCTCCCACCAGCCCAGCCCCGAGACTGCTGACAGGGCAGAGAAAATGGCGTCAGGCACGGCTGCAGGGGCTCTTGCTGCCTGGAGTGGTATTTATATTGATCTCAACCCAGGCACACCTGGGGAGGGCTGGCCGGCATGGTAAGGCTGCCCAGGTCAGCCAATCATCACCCCTCAGGGGCTCACAGTTGCAGAAAATGGAACTTGCTGAACCAGCCAGGTCCAAGGAACAGGTGTGGGCTCCTGAGAGTCAGGATAGACAAGGGGCTGCAGCTTTGGCTTGTTTTCTAATCATTTTATCTGGCCCATGAGTGGGAGACAACTTTAAGAAAACCCTCTCCTAATGAGAGGAACCCAGGAGTCAGGGAGAGGAGGGGTGGGTGGTGGTTGGAGACAGAGGCCTGGTGCCCCGGGTGCAGTGGAAGTCTCTGGAAGACCAGGTGGAGGGAGGCCTCACGGAGTGATGCCCAGGGTCACAGACCTGTCGCAGCTGCTGTTTGTTAGTTCAAGTCCTGCTCTGAGGTGCTCTGTGTCAGCTCTGAGCGACAGGTGAGCTGGGGGTGCTCTGCAATGAGGGCTATGTGCACAGTTCCTGTGTGCCCAGCCCTGCCACGGTACCTGCAAGGGTAGCTCTGTATCCTGGGAGGGGCCTGACCACGAGAGCCCCGTGGGCTGGGGTGGGGGTGGGGTACCTGCCCAGGTGAGCTCCATATTCTGGGATTGGTCTGACCACGAGAGCCCCATGGGCTGCTGGGGACCTGGTAAAGGATGTCAGGACAGTCAGTGAAGCCACCGAGGATATACCTCCAGTTGCTCCTAATTCCTACACCCTGCTGGTCATTCTACCAACCACCAGGACATGGTATTCTGTATTAGTCTTCAATGATGCCTTCTTTTGTATTCCATTAGTCCCAGAGTCACAAGAAATTTTGGCTTGTGAGTGGCAGGACTCAACATACAACTAAACAATACTTCCGGGCCGTCTGGACCCAAGGGTGCAAAAGTTCCCACACCGTCTTTGGGGAAAGCTTAGCTAAAGACCTAAAAGTTCTACCTCTGGAAAAGGAAACCCTCCTTCAATATGCAGATGACATTCTGATCGCCAGCCCTACTAAGGAGGCCTCTGAACTACCAAGACAATAAAGGATAGAAGTTGTCCAAGAAAAAGCTCAAATATCACAGACTGCAGTGACCTGCCTGGGCTTCATTCTCACAGAAGGTCAGAGAAGCCCATCCCAGGAAAGGGAAGAAACCATTTTCAGCCTTACCCCTTTCTAAAACTAGAAGACAGCTTAGGGGTTCCTGGGGAGGCCAGGGTTTGCTGCTTCTGGATCCCTAACTACAGTCTACTAGCTGGGCCTCTATATGAAACACTGAAAGGAAAAGATGATGATCCTTTTGAATAGAATCCAGAAGTGGCCTTTCAAGAATGGAAAGAGCAGTCAATTCAGACCCTTGCCCTGGAACTCCCTAATTTAGCTAAACCCTTTGACCTTTACATTCCTGGTGAAAGGTGAATCGCCATTGAAGAATTAGTGCAAAAACTGGGACCACTTGAAATGGAACAATGCAAGAATGCCATCCAGGTAGGATAAACTACGGTCACTAAGGGGCTTGGCCCACTGCCACATCTGGCCAAGATACTGGCGGTATCTAAAAACCTGGAAATCAGCAGCCCAAAAGGCCACCTCCCTCCTAAGGGAAAAGGACCCCACGTGGTGATCCTAACCACCAACCATGCCCTGAAGTTGCAGGGTTCGCTCCGTGGGCACACCGACCTCGAGTGAGGAGGCCCTCCAACTCCAACATCCAGAGAGATAACCGGGGGCAACAGGGCACCATGACGACTCGTGTGAACATCACTTGACCTGGAGTTTCTCTCATAAAACAACAAGGGTGTGTCCCAAAAGAGTAGACTACTGCTTGCAGGACTTACTGCACCCAGAGGGGAGCTAATAATCTTGGCGGGGGAACAGTATATCACACTGTCACCATAGAAAAGCCTACAGACACCGTGATGATGGTGGCCAATAAGACCGGCTGGACTCCTGTTTACTTCAAAAGGCTGTTGACTCAGTAGCCATCATGGTCCTTATCACCACTGACCCTGGACTGTCTGGGAGTTGAGCGGGCAGGGCTCTGACACCTGGTGCTGTTTGTACGTTAATTCAGGGGCCTAATTGAAGAAAGCGCAGACTACTGGTCAGAGCATCTAGGCTGGCAGAAACGGTCAGCCTAAGGTGGCCGAACAAATGTGGGGCGGGGTGAAACCGGCCCCCACAGCGTCTCTGCACATCTCTTTCCTGGACCCTTAAAGGTCATTAGAATCTATAACACTTCCAATGCTGGTGCTCAGGTGGACAAGCAGGGAGGCAGGGGTCCTGGGGACAATCAACGTCACCGGGAGGCTGCTGGGGAGAAGCTCTGACCCTCGCCCCAGGGTATGAGGGCTCCCAACTCAGCACTCAGCAGTTACAGAAGAAGGGTCTGCACCCTCAGCACTCCAAGAATGAGGAACGGGACAAAAGGCAGAGGAGGGGTTTGTCCCCAGCAAAGCCCATTAAAAATCCCTGGGAGATAAAAATAGAATCTGGGCAATAAAGTCAAGTCTAACCTTTTTTATCTTTTGTGCTTTGTCTAATTTCACGTGCTCCTAGGGTCCCGCATGCAGAGGTTCCACACCCGGCACTTCAGACCAGATTTCCTAGTGCAGAATGGCTGGGTCGACACCTCAGCTCCTGGGGCCCAGTGCAGACTCCACGATATAGAGCCTGAGCTACAGCCAACCCGGCCCTCGAGAGCTCCGCCGCCTCCCTCCCTCCCACTGACTCTGACAGGATCTCTACACAGCAGCCCAGCCCACAGCCCATGGGGTAGTGCATGCTCTCACCTCTCCATTCTCTGATCAAAATATAAAGTTTCCTTTGCTTGTGAACCAAACTCAGTCTCGATCTGTTGGCCCCAATGACACTGGGCAGGGGGACACTTGTTGGGGTCCACTCTGGAGGATCAGTAACAGAAATTGAGACTATTGTAACCTCAATGAACAGATGTGTGAGCCAAACTGTAGTTAACATAGAACAGTGTATAAGGCTCGGGTAAAATAAGATGTTTCTAACACTTCCATTTGATATTTCCATCACTTTTTATAAGCAAGTTCAGTGAAAAGGTTTGTCTTATTTGTCAGGTCAATATTAGAGAAACGAAGTGATTTCTTTCCAAGGATGTACATCTAATAATCTTGGTTAAACCTTCAATCTTGTTTTAAATGCTTTTCCATTGAAAATGATACCTCTCTTTCAGCTCCCCCATTTCTGAGAAGTATAAAATCTTATAATTTATTATTACCAAAGGGGAAAGGTGGGAGGAGGGATAAATTAACAGTTTGGAATTAACACATACACACTGCTATGTATAAAATAGATCATCAACAAGGAACTACTGTATAGCACAGGGAACTACACTCAACATTTTGCAATAACCTATAAGGGGAAATAATCTGAAAAAGAATAGATATTTTTATTGACATCATCTATCAATGATAGTTAAAGTGTAGCCTAAGGGAAGCTGGTGGTGAGTGCTTCTGACCCTGAAGACTTCAATCATCTAAAGTTTGGACTCTGCCTACTTCCCAAGGCCCTTAATGAACATATGTGTAGCCGTAGCTTAAAAACTTCCCCAGTTTGGGTTTCGGGGAGACACTGATTTTGAAAAAGCCCTGGTGTTCTCCTTACATGAATGGGACTCTTCCTACTGCTAAAACATGGCTGTCACACCCAGAGGATGGTATACCGTCTGATCGGGAAGAGTTTGGAAAAGGCATCTCATCTCCTCATCTCCTGGTGCTCGGGTTCACCCCTCCAGCGTCTTTACTAACAGTCTCCCCACTTGGAGATGTCAGCACTGTCAACATCCTGTTGCGTACAGTTTGGAATTTGTCCAGAGGATGAAGCGGAAGGATGAGGAACAATGAGAGACAAGTCCTAGGTGTTCAGACAGGCACATGTCACTCTAATTTCCAATCAGGAAGACGAATTGACCAAAGGCTAGGGTTGCCCATGGAAACAGTATAGGGCTTGAGGAAATCCCGCTGCTTTGTGGCCAGTTCCCATAAACACAAGTTGAACAATGGAACTCAGGGGCAGTAAAATTCACAAAACTGCAGAGTTGAAAATATCCATCACTGAAAAATGTCTTGAGGAAAGTCAGAGAAAAGGACTTGTAAGCAAGGGAGAATGGCAGGAAAGGGATTTGAGGAGGTAGAAAGGACTCGCCATTAAGCACAAGAAAAGGAGCTGAACATTGCCAACATTACAGTTGGCCAAAAAGGGTGTATGCGTTTTTTTTTCTGTATATATTCAAGAAAAGGGCATACACTTTTTTAGCCAACCAAACAGGTGGGCACTGGAAGTCAATACTACAAAAGATATCACTTCGCATCAGTCAGAAGAGCCATCCTCATAAAGCGTAAACAACAGAAATGCAGGACAGGGCAACGAGAAGAGGGAGCCCTGTGAGACTTATAGTGGAAATGTATATTGCCAACGGCCATTCTGGAGAAGTGTATTGTGTTTACTAAAGCATCTAAAAAATGAGCTACAGAGCATAGGGCACTTGCACTCATGGGCGTATATCTTGGGAAAAACAAAAATCGAGAGGACACAGGCACCCCAATGTTTACCCCCTCTCTGTTTAAAAGATCCTCGACTAGGATATAACTTAAATGTCTCTGGAGGGAAAAAATGGATAGAGATGTGGTACTTAGGTAGAGTGGAATATTATTCAGCCTGGAAATCAATGAAATATGGCCAGTTGTAACAACTCCGGAGGAGTTACGTATGATCATTCTAAGTGACAGAATTCAAAAAGAAAAAGACACATATCATAAGATATCACTTAAAGGTGGAATCCAAAATGGCTACACATGAAATAAATTACAAAACAAAAACATAGTCAAATATGTAGAAAACACGCATAAGGCTGCTAAACGGGAAAGGTGGGGAGGGGTGAGGCATCATCCAGGAGGTTGAAATTAGCAAAGATACCATTCCAAATACCAAACTGATAATCAACAAGGCCTACACGGTAGCTAAAAGAACTGCACTCAGCACACTCAAGTCACCGGAAAAGAATATATACGACTGGTAAGAATCTGAAAAAGAATTTATTGATGACTCTCTGTACGTGAATCAAGTGGATGTACAGCAGCAAGAAACAGAGCTTTGAAAATCAGCTGTAACCAATATAGTAATAAATTGAAAAAAATAAACGACAGAGAGACAGAGAAAACCTCTTACAACTTTTCCTCAGGGACGGTGATGCAACATGGATTGAACACATCTAGACCCACAGCAGGATGAGACATAAGGCTGGAAACTGTTTGCGCTAAGAGAAATGTGAGGTTGGGTGAGGAAATGCACACCCTTTAAAGTAATACTACCTGGTACCCATTCAATGGGTCCCAAATCTGCAGGTTCAAGGGATCTTCCTACAGCTAAAACATGCATGGAAAACCCAGAGGACTGTACACCATGTGATCGGGAGATGTGTCTAAAATGCACCTCATTTATCCTCTCCTGGTGCTCCTGTTCACCATTCCAGCCACGTTACTTAGAATCTCCCCACTTGGAGAATCAGCACATTTCAACTTCTGTTTCACACATTTTGCAAATTGTGAGGAGGATGAACGGGAAGAGGGGGAACCAATGAGAGAATAGTTGTAGGGGTTTGGACGGGCACATATCACTCTAATTTCCCATTAAGAATAAGAATTAAAGAAAGGCTCAGCCTGCCTCGCCGGAGCCAAAATAGAGCCTGAAGCAATCCTGCCGGTTTGAGGCCAGCTCACAAAAGAACAACTTAAAAAATGGAGCTCAGGGTCACTGCAATTCACAAACCTGCAGAGTTATAAATGAAAACTAACGTCCAAAAATATGTTGAGGTAAGGCAAAGAAGAGGATCTGAATGCAAGACAGAATTGCAAGAAACAGATTTCAAGAGATAGATTGGACTCGTCTTTAACGCACATGAAAAGCGGCAGAATTTCGACAATGATGCAGTTGGCCCAAAAGGGCGTATGCGTTTTTTCCTGATTATATCCAGGAAAAAACGCATACGCACTTTATGGGCAACGAAGCAAGCAAGCAATGCAAATGTGCACAACAAAGAAGTCTCACTTCCCACCGGTCAAAAGGGCCATCCTAAAAAATTGTAAAAACCAGAAATGCAGGACAGGCCATGGAGAACAGGGAGCCTTTATACGCTGATGGGCAGTGTGTGAACTGCCGAGAGCCACTCTGGAGAAGTGTATGGTGGTTCCTAAATCATCTAAAAAACAGAGCTACAGAGCATAGGACACTTCCAATCATGGGAGTATATCTAGGGAAGTCTAAAAATCAACAAGACACAAGCACACCACAGTTTAGGGCTACTCTGTTTACAAGAACCTCAACTTCAGTACACCTTAAATATCCCAGGAAAGAGAACAATGGATAAAGAAGATGTGGTACTTATGTACAATGGAATATCTCTTCACCATGAAATCAATGTAATAAGGCTAGTAGAAGGATAAAGAGTGGATTTAGGTCCGATAATACTACTTGAAATAAGTCAAACAGAAAAAGAAACATATCATAAGATATCACTTATAGAGGGAGGGTAAATATGGCTGCACAAGAAATGAATTACAGAACAGAACAGTGTCTCACATTTAGAAAACACACTTATGTCAGCTTAAGGGGAAAGGAGAGGTGGGGTGATGCATAAAACAAGAGTTTGAAATTAGCACAGATACCGTTCAATAAACCAAATAGGTATTAGACAAGATCTACACCTTGCTCAATGAACTGGCCTCAACACACCCTATACACCGCAGAGAAATATATCTGAGTAATAAGAATCTTAAAACCCATGTATTGATATATCTCCATAAGGGAATCAAGTGTGTGCAGAGCGGCACAAACACAGCAGTGAAAATGAGCTAAACCCCATTATAGAAATAAATTTTAAAAAGAAAACGCTGAAACAATGAAAGAGAAAAATTCTTACAAAATTCGCTCAGGGGCTGTGATGCAACCTGGATTGACCACATATAAACCCACAGCTGGATAAGACATAAGGCTGGACACTTGGGGCTGAGAGGATTGGTGAGCTTTGGTGAGCAACTGCCGAAAGTTTAATGCAATACTTCATGCTACTCAGTCCAAGGGTCCCAACACTCCAGGTTGAAGGGAATCTTCCTACAGCTAAACCATGCTTGGGAAACCCAGCGACTGGTATACCATATGATCGGGAAAGGTTTCTAAAACGCACCTCATTTTTCCTCTCCTGGGGCTGCGGATCGACATTCCAGCCGCTTTACTAACAACATCCCCACATGGAGTCAATGCCTTTAAGTTCTGGTATCGCACAGTCTGCAGTTAGTGTGGAGGATGAATGGGAATAGGGGGAACCAGTGAGAAACAAGCTGTAGCGGTTTCAATGGGCACATGTCACTCTAATGCCACATCAGTAAGAAGAATTAACCAAAGGCACAGCAAGGTGCCCCAGAAGAAAAATAGGGCTTCAAGGAATCCTGTGGTTATGGGGCAAGACCACAAAAATAAGAGCTGAAAAGTGGGGCTAAGGGCCACCACAATTCAAAAACCTGCAGAGTTATAAAGGCCAACTATTTTCAAAAAATATATTGAGGTAAGGCTATGAAGAGACATTGAAAGCAAGGCAGAAGTGCAGGAAACCGATTTCAGGAGGTAGACTGGAATTGCATTGAAAACATATGAAGAGAGTCAGAACCTCGACAATGAGGCACTTGGCCAAAAAGGGCGTATGTGTTTTTTCCTGAATATATTCAGGAAAAAACGCATACACACTTGTTGGCCAACCAAGCAAGCTTGCAAAGGAAATGTGCACTACAATGAAGTCTCACTTCCACCTGGTCAAAAGGGCCATCTGAAAAAAGTGTAAAATCCATAAAGGCACGACAGGGCATGGAGAACTGGGAGCCTTCTTATGCTGATGGGCGGGATGTAAATTGCCAACAGCCACTCTGGAGAAGTGTATGGTGTTTCCTGAAACATCTAAAAAACAAAGCAACAGAGCCTAGGGCACTTGAACTTATGGTCCTATAGATTAGGGGAATTAAAATTAAAAAGACACAGCCACCCCAAAGTTTGGGACGGCTCTGTTTACAAGAACCTCGTTTACGGTACAAGTTCAATATCGCAGAAAGTGAAAAATGGATAAAGAAGTTGTGGTACTTACGTACAATGCAATATCACTCAGCAATGAAATCTATGTCATCAGGCCCTTAGCAGCACAATGAGTGGATTCAGGTATGATGATTCTAACTGAAATAAGTCACACAGGAAAAGAAACATCATAAGATATCACTAATACACGGAATGTAAACTTGGCTACTCAGGAACTGAATTATAGAACAGAACAGGGTCTCCAATTTAGAAAACCAACTTATGCTTGCTTAAGGGTAAAGGTGAGTTGGGGTGCTGCATAAAACCAGAGATTGAAATGAGCACAGATAAAGTTCCTTAAGCCAAATATGGAATAGACAAGAGGTACTCCTTGCTCAACGAAATGGACTCAACACCCCATATTAAACGCCTAAGAATATACCTGACTAGTAAGAATCTTAAAACGTATGGATGGCTATGTCTCCGAAAGAGAATCAAGCATGTGTACAGGGGCATAAACGCAGCAGTGATAGGATTGGAGAGGTTCGGTGAGCAAATGAAGACCCTTTGAAGTCATATTGCATGGTACCCATTCCACGGGTTTCAACTACCCAGGTTTAAGGTATTCTTCCTTCAGCTAAAACATGCATGTGGAACCTAGAGTATGATCAACCATGTGATCGGGAGACGTGTTCAAATATGTCTCAGTTTTCGTACCCTGGTACTCGGGTGCAACATTCCAGACGCTTTACTAACACTCTCCCGACTTGGAGAGTCAGTCCCTTTAACCTCCTGTTTGGCCCAGTTTGCAATTTCTGCGGAAGATGAACAGGAATAGCGAGAACCAATGAGAGACTAGCTGGAGGTGTCTGGACGGGCAAATTTAACTCTCATTTCCCACCAGGAAGAGGAATTAACCAAAGGCTCAGCGTGCCATGCCAGAACCAGATTAGGGCCTGAAGCCATCCTGCGGTGTTGTGGCCAGGTCACAAGAAAGCGAGTTGAAGAAAGGAGCTCAGGGGCACTGTAATTCACAAACCTGCAGAGTTATAAATGACAGCTATCGTCCAAAAACATACTGAAGTAAGGCTACCAAGAGGACTTGAAAGCACGGCAGAATTGCAGGAAACCGATTTCAGGAGGTAGACTGGAATTGCATTGAAAGCATAGGAAAAGAGGCAGAACGTCCACAATGATGCACTTGGCCAAAAAGGGCGTATGCGTTTTTTCCTGAATATATTCAGGAAAAAACGCATACGCCCTTTTTGGCCAACCAAGCAAGCTTGCAAAGGAAATCTGCACTACAATGAAGTCTCACTTCCCCCCGGTCAAAAGGGCCATCTGAAAAAAGTGTAAAATCCAGAAAGGCAGGACAGGCCATGGAGAACTGGGAGCCTTGTTATGCTGATGGGCGGGATGTAAATTGCCAACAGACACTCCGGAGAAGTGTATGGTGTTTCCTGAAACATCTAAAAAACAAAGCAACAGAGCCTAGGGCACTTCACTTATGGTCCTATAGCTTAGGGAAATTAAAATCAAAAAGACACAGCCACCCCAAAGTTTGGGACGCCTCTGTTTACAAGAACCTCGTTTACAGTACAAGTTCAATATCACAGAAAGTGAAAAATGGATAAAGAAGTTGTGGTATTCACGTACAATGCAATATGACTCAGCAATGAAATCTATGTCACCAGGCCCATAGCAGCACAATGAGTGGATTCGGGTATGGTGATTCTAACTGAAATAAGTCACACAGAAAAAGAAACATCAAATAATATCACTAATACATGGAATGTAAACTTGGCTACAGAGGAACTGAATTCCAAAACAGAACAGGGTCTCAAATTTAGAAAACCAACTTATGCTTGCTTAAGGGGAAAGGTGAGTTGGGGTGCTGCATAAAACCAGAGATTGAAATGAGCACAGATAAAGTTCCTTAAGCCAAATATGGAATAGACAAGAGCTACTCCTTGCTCAACGAAATGGACTCAAAACCCCATATTAAACGCCTAAGAATGTACCTGACTAGTAAGTATCTTAAAACCTATAGATTGCTATGTCTCCAAAAGAGAATCAAGCGTGTGTACAGGGGCATAAACGCAGCAGTGATAGGATTGGAGAGGTTCGGTGAGCAAATGAAGAACCTTTGAAGTCATATTGCATGGTACCCATTCCACGGTTCTCAACTCTCCAGGTTTAAGGTATTCTTCCTTCAGCTAAAACATGCATGTGGAACCCAGAGTATGATCAACCGTGTGATAGGGAGACGTGTTCAGATATGTCTCAGTTTTCGTCCCCTGGTACTTCAGTGAAACATTCCAGACGCTTTACTAACACTCTCCCCACTTGGAGAGTCAGTGTCTTTAACCTCCTGTTTGGCCCAGTTTGCAATTTCTGCGGAAGATGAACAGGAATAGGGAGAACAAATGCGAGACTAGCTGGAGGTGTCTGGACGGGCAAATTTAACTCTCATTTCCCACCAGGAAGAGGAAATAACCAAAGGCTCAGCGTGCCGTGCCGGAACCAGATTAGGGTCTGAAGCCATCCTGTGGTGCTGCGGCCAGCTCAAAAGAAAGCGAGTTGAAGAAAGGAGCTCAGGGTCACTGTAATTCACAAACCTGCAGAGTTATAAATGACAGCTATCGTCCAAAAATAGACTGAAGTAAGGCTGCCAAGAGGACTTGAAAGCGGGGCAGAATTGTAGGAAACCGATTTCAGGAGGTAGACTGGAATTGCATTGAAAGCATAGGAAAAGAGGCAGAACGTCCACAATGATGCACTTGGCCAAAAAGAGCGTATGCGTTTTTTCCTGAATATATTCAGGAAAAAACGCATACGCCCTTTTTGGCCAACCAAGCAAGCTTGCAAAGGAAATCTGCACTACAATGAAGTCTCACTTCCCCCCGGTCAAAAGGGCCATCTGAAAAAAGTGTAAAATCCAGAAAGGCAGGACAGGCCATGGAGAACTGGGAGCCTTGTTATGCTGATGGGCGGGATGTAAATTGCCAACAGACACTCGGGAGAAGTGTATGTGTTTCCTGAAACATCTAAAAAACAAAGCAACAGAGCCTAGGGCACTTCCACTTATGGTCCTATAGCTTAGGGAAATTAAAATCAAAAAGACACAGCCACCCCAAAGTTTGGAACGGCTCTGTTTACAAGAACCTCGTTTACAGTACAAGTTCAACATCGCAGAAAGTGAAAAATGGATAAAGAAGTTGTGGTATTTACTTACAAAGCAATATCACTCAGCAATGAAATCTATGTCATCAGGCCCTTAGCAGCACAATGAGTGGATTCAGGTATGATGATTCTAACTGAAATAAGTCACACAGAAAAACAAACATCATAAGATATCAGTAATACACGGAATGTAAACTTGGCTACACAGGAACTGAATTACAGAACAAAACAGGGTCTCAAATTTAGAAAACCAACTTATGCTTGCTTAAGGGGAAAGGTGAGTTGGGGTGCTGCATAAAACCAGAGATTGAAATGAGCACAGATAAAGTTCCTCAAGCCAAATATGGAATAGACAAGAGCTACTCCTTGCTCAACGAAATGGACTCAACACCCCATATTAAACGCCTAAGAATGTACCTGACTAGTAAGTATCTTAAAACCTACGGATTGCTATGTCTCCAAAAGAGAATCAAGCATGTGTACAGGGGCATACACGCAACAGTGATAGGATTGGAGAGGTTCGGTGAGCAAATGAAGACCCTTTGAAGTCATATTGCATGGTACCCATTCCACGGGTTTCAACTACCCAGGTTTAAGGTATTCTTCCTTCAGCTAAAACATGCATGTGGAACCTAGAGTATGATCAACCATGTGATCGGGAGACGTGTTCAAATATGTCTCAGTTTTCGTACCCTGGTACTCGGGTGCAACATTCCAGACGCTTTACTAACACTCTCCCGACTTGGAGAGTCAGTCCCTTTAACCTACTGTTTGGCCCAGTTTGCAATTTCTGCGGAAGATGAACAGGAATAGCGAGAACCAATGAGAGACTAGCTGGAGGTGTCTGGACGGGCAAATTTAACTCTCATTTCCCACCAGGAAGAGGAATTAACCAAAGGCTCAGCGTGCCGTGCCGGAACCAGATTAGGGCCTGAAGCCATCCTGCGGTGTTGTGGCCAGGTCACAAGAAAGCGAGTTGAAGAAAGGAGCTCAGGGGCACTGTAATTCACAAACCTGCAGAGTTATAAATGACAGCTATCGTCCAAAAATATACTGAAGTAAGGCTGCCAAGAGGACTTGAAAGCGGGGCAGAATAGCAGGAAACCGATTTCAGGAGGTAGACTGGAATTGCATTGAAAGAATAGCAAAAGAGGCAGAACATCCACAATGATGCACTTGGCCAAAAAGGGCGTATGCGTTTTTTCCTGAATATATTCAGGAAAAAACGCATACGCCCTTTTTGGCCAACCAAGCAAGCTTGCAAAGGAAATCTGCACTACCATGAAGTCTCACTTCCCCCCGGTCAAACGGGTCATCTGAAAAAAGTGTAAAATCCAGAAAGGCAGGACAGGCCATGGAGAACTGGGAGCCTTGTTATGCTGATGGGCGGGATGTAAATTGCCAACAGACACTCGGGAGAAGTGTATGGTGTTTCCTGAAACATCTAAAAAACAAAGCAACAGAGCCTAGGGCACTTCCACTTATGGTCCTATAGCTTAGGGAAATTAAAATCAAAAAGACACAGCCACCCCTAAATTTGGGACGCCTCTGTTTACAAGAACCTTGTTTACTGTACAAGTTCAATATCACAGAAAGTGAAAAATGGATAAGGAACTTGTGGTACTTACGTACAATGCAGTATCACTCAGCAATGAAATCTATGTCATCAGGCCCTTAGCAGCACAATGAGTGGATTCAGGTATGATGATTCTAACTGAAATAAGTCACACAGAAAAAGAAAAAGCATAAGGTATCACTAATACACGGAATGTAAACTTGGCTACACAGGAACTGAATTACAGAACAGAACAGGGTCTCAAATTTAGAAAACCAACTTATGCTTGCTTAAGGGTAAAGGTGAGTTGGGGTGCTGCATAAAACCAGAGATTGAAATGAGCACAGATAAAGTTCCTTAAGCCAAATATGGAATAGACAAGAGCTACTCCTTGCTCAACGAAATGGACTCAACACCGCATATTAAACGCCTAAGAATGTACCTGACTCTTAAGTATCTTAAAACCTATGGATTGCTATGTCTCCGAAAGAGAATCAAGCATGTGTACAGGGACATAAACGCAGCAGTGATAGGATTGGAGAGGTTCGGTGAGCAAATGAAGACCCTTTGAAGTCATATTGCATGGTACCCATTCCACGGGTTTCAACTACCCAGGTTTAAGGTATTCTTCCTTCAGCTAAAACATGCATGTGGAACCTAGAGTATGATCAACCATGTGATCGGGAGACGTGTTCAAATATGTCTCAGTTTTCGTACCCTGGTACTCGGGTGCAACATTCCAGACGCTTTACTAACACTCTCCCGACTTGGAGAGTCAGTCCCTTTAACCTACTGTTTGGCCCAGTTTGCAATTTCTGCGGAAGATGAACAGGAAAAGCGAGAACCAATGAGAGACTAGCTGGAGGTGTCTGGACGGGCAAATTTAACTCTCATTTCCCACCAGGAAGAGGAATTAACCAAAGGCTCAGCGTGCCGTGCCGGAACCAGATTAGGGCCTGAAGCCATCCTGCGGTGTTGTGGCCAGGTCACAAGAAAGCGAGTTGAAGAAAGGAGCTCAGGGGCACTGTAATTCACAAACCTGCAGAGTTATAAATGACAGCTATCGTCCAAAAATATACTGAAGTAAGGCTGCCAAGAGGACTTGAAAGCGGGGCAGAATAGCAGGAAACCGATTTCAGGAGGTAGACTGGAATTGCATTGAAAGAATAGCAAAAGAGGCAGAACATCCAAAATGATGCACTTGGCCAAAAAGGGCGTATGCGTTTTTTCCTGAATATATTCAGGAAAAAACGCATACGCCCTTTTTGGCCAACCAAGCAAGCTTGCAAAGGAAATCTGCACTACCATGAAGTCTCACTTCCCCCCGGTCAAACGGGTCATCTGAAAAAAGTGTAAAATCCAGAAAGGCAGGACAGGCCATGGAGAACTGGGAGCCTTGTTATGCTGATGGGCGGGATGTAAATTGCCAACAGACACTCGGGAGAAGTGTATGGTGTTTCCTGAAACATCTAAAAAACAAAGCAACAGAGCCTAGGGCACTTCCACTTATGGTCCTATAGCTTAGGGAAATTAAAATCAAAAAGACACAGCCACCCCTAAATTTGGGACGCCTCTGTTTACAAGAACCTTGTTTACCGTACAAGTTCAATATCACAGAAAGTGAAAAATGGATAAGGAACTTGTGGTACTTACGTACAATGCAGTATCACTCAGCAATGAAATCTATGTCATCAGGCCCTTAGCAGCACAATGAGTGGATTCAGGTATGATGATTCTAACTGAAATAAGTCACACAGAAAAAGAAACATCATAAGATATCAGTAATACACGGAATGTAAACTTGGCTACACAGGAACTGAATTACAGAACAGAACAGGGTCTCAAATTTAGAAAACCAACTTATGCTTGCTTAAGGGTAAAGGTGAGTTGGGGTGCTGCATAAAACCAGAGATTGAAATGAGCACAGATAAAGTTCCTTAAGCCAAATATGGAATAGACAAGAGCTACTCCTTGCTCAACGAAATGGACTCAACACCGCATATTGAACGCCTAAGAATGTACCTGACTAGTAAATATCTTAAAACCTATGGATTGCTATGTCTCCGAAAGAGAATCAAGCATGTGTACAGGGGCATAAACGCAGCAGTGATAGGATTGGAGAGGTTCGGTGAGTAAATGAAGACCCTTTGAAGTCATATTGCATGGTACCCTTTCAACGGGTTTCAACTACACAGGTTTAAGGTATTCTTCCTTCAGCTAAAACATCCATGTGGAACCTAGAGTATGATCAACCATGTGATCGGGAGACGTGTTCAAATATGTCTCAGTTTTCGTACCCTGGTACTCAGGTGCAACATTCCAGATGCTTTACTAACACTCTCCCGACTTGGAGAGTCAGTCCCTTTAACCTCCTGTTTGGCCCAGTTTGCAATTTCTGCGGAAGATGAACAGGAATAGCGAGAACAAATGAGAGACTAGCTGGAGGTGTCTGGACGGGCAAATTTAACTCTCATTTCCCACCAGAAAGAGGAAATAACCAAAGGCTCAGTGTGCCGTGCCGGAACCAGATTAGGGCCTGAAGCCATCCTGCGGTGTTGCGGCCAGCTCACAAGAAAGCGAGTTGAAGAAAGGAGCTCAGGGGCACTGTAATTCACAAACCTGCAGAGTTATAAATGACAGCTATCGTCCAAAAATATACTGAAGTAAGGCTGCCAAGAGGACTTGAAAGCGGGGCAGAATTGCAGGAAACCGATTTCAGGAGGTAGACTGGAATTGCATTGAAAGCATAGGAAAAGAGGCAGAACGTCCACAATGATGCACTTGGCCAAAAAGGGCGTATGCGTTTTTTCCTGAATATATTCAGGAAAAAACGCATACGCCCTTTTTGGCCAACCAAGCAAGCTTGCAAAGGAAATCTGCACTACAATGAAGTCTCACTTCCCCCCGGTCAAAAGGGCCATCTGAAAAAAGTGTAAAATCCAGAAAGGCAGGACAGGCCATGGAGAACTGGGAGCCTTGTTATGCTGATGGGCGGGATGTAAATTGCCAACAGACACTCGGGAGAAGTGTATGGTGTTTCCTGAAACATCTAAAAAAAAAGCAACAGAGCCTAGGGCACTTCCACTTATGGTCCTATAGCTTAGGGAAATTAAAATCAAAAAGACACAGCCACCCCAAAGTTTGGGACGCCTCTGTTTACAAGAACCTCGTTTACAGTACAAGTTCAACATCGCAGAAAGTGAAAAATGGATAAAGAAGTTGTGGTATTTACTTACAAAGCAATATCACTCAGCAATGAAATCTATGTCATCAGACCCTTAGCAGCACAATGAGTGGATTCAGGTATGATGATTCTAACTGAAATAAGTCACACAGAAAAAGAAACATCATAAGATATCAGTAATACACGGAATGTAAACTTGGCTACACAGGAACTGAATTACAGAACAGAACAGGGTCTCAAATTTAGAAAACCAACTTATGCTTGCTTAAGGGTAAAGGTGAGTTGGGGTGCTGCATAAAACCAGAGATTGAAATGAGCACAGATAAAGTTCCTTAAGCTAAATATGGAATAGACAAGAGCTACTCCTTGCTCAACGAAATGGACGCAACACCGCATATTAAACGCCTAAGAATGTACCTGACTAGTAAGTATCTTAAAACCTATGGATTGCTATGTCTCCGAAAGAGAATCAAGCATGTGTACAGGGGCATAAACGCAGCAGTGATAGGATTGGAGAGGTTCGGTGAGCAAATGAAGACCCTTTGAAGTCATATTGCATGGTCCCCATTCCACGGGTTTCAACTACCCAGGTTTAAGGTATTCTTCCTTCAGCTAAAACATGCATGTGGAACCTAGAGTATGATCAGTCATGTGATCGGGAGACGTGTTCAAATATGTCTCAGTTTTCGTACCCTGGTACTCGGGTGCAACATTCCAGACGCTTTACTAACACTCTCCCCACTTGGAGAGTCAGTCCCTTTAACCTCCTGTTTGGCCCAGTTTGCAATTTCTGCGGAAGATGAACAGGAATAGCGAGAACCAATGAGAGACTAGCTGGAGGTGTCTGGACGGGCAAATTTAACTCTCATTTCCCACCAGGAAGAGGAATTAACCAAAGGCTCAGTGTGCCGTGCCGGAACCAGATTAGGGCCTGAAGCCATCCTGCGGTGTTGCGGCCAGCACACAAGAAAGCGAGTTGAAGAAAGGAGCTCAGGGGCACTGTAATTCACAAACCTGCAGAGTTATAAATGACAGCTATCGTCCAAAAATAGACTGAAGTAAGGCTGCCAAGAGGACTTGAAAGCGGGGCAGAATTGCAGAAAACCGATTTCAGGAGGTAGACTGGAATTGCATTGAAAGCATAGGAAAAGAGGCAGAACGTCCACAATGATGCACTTGGCCAAAAAGGGCGTATGCGTTTTTTCCTGAATATATTCAGGAAAAAACGCATACGCCCTTTTTGGCCAACCAAGCAAGCTTGCAAAGGAAATCTGCACTACAATGAAGTCTCACTTCCTCCCGGTCAAAAGGGCCATCTGAAAAAAGTGTAAAATCCAGAAAGGCAGGACAGGCAATGGAGAACTGGGAGCCTTGTTATGCTGATGGGCGGGATGTAAATTGCCAACAGACACTCGGGAGAAGTGTATGGTGTTTCCTGACACATCTAAAAAACAAAGCAACAGAGCCTAGGGCACTTCCACTTATGGTCCTATAGCTTAGGGAAATTAAAATCAAAAAGACACAGCCACCCCAAAGTTTGGGACGGCTCTGTTTACAAGAACCTCGTTTACATTACAAGTTCAACATCGCAGAAAGTGAAAAATGGATAAAGAAGTTGTGGTATTTACTTACAAAGCAATATCACTCAGCAATGAAATCTGTCATCAGGCCCTTAGCAGCACAATGAGTGGATTCAGGTATGATGATTCTAACTGAAATAAGTCACACAGAAAAAGAAACATCATAAGATATCAGTAATACACGGAATGTAAACTTGGCTACACAGGAACTGAATTACAGAACAGAACACGGTCTCAAATTTAGAAAACCAACTTATGCCTGCTTAAGGGGAAAGGTGAGTTGGGGTGCTGCATAAAACCAGAGATTGAAATGAGCACAGATAAAGTTCCTTAAGCCAAATATGGAATAGACAAGAGCTACTCCTTGCTCAACGAAATGGACTCAACACCGCATATTTAACGTCTAAGAATGTACCTGACTAGTAAGTATCTTAAAACCTATGGATTGCTATGTCTCCGAAAGAGAATCAAGCATGTGTACAGGGGCATAAACGCAGCAGTGATAGGATTGGAGAGGTTCAGTGAGCAAATGAAGACCCTTTGAAGTCATATTGCATGGTACCCATTACACGGGTCTCAACTCTCCAGGTTTAAGGTATTCTTCCTTCAGCTAAAACATGCATGTGGTTCCCAGAGTATGATCAACCATGTGAACGGGAGACGTGTTCAAATATGTCTCAGTTTTTCTCCCCTGGTACTCGGGTGCAACATTCCCGACGCTTTACTAACACTCTCCCGACTTGGAGAGTCAGTCCCTTTAACCTCCTGTTTGGCCCAATTTGCAATTTCTGCGGAAGATGAACAGGAATAGCGAGAACCAATGAGAGACTAGCTGGAGGTGTCTGGACGGGCAAATTTAACTCTCATTTCCCACCAGGAAGAGGAATTAACCAAAGGCTCAGCGTGCCGTGCCGGAACCAGATTAGGGCCTGAAGCCATCCTGCGGTGTTGCGGCCAGCTCAAAAGAAAGCGAGTTGAAGAAAGGAGCTCAGGGGCACTGTAATTCACAAACCTGCAGAGTTATAAATGACAGCTATCGTCCAAAAATAGACTGAAGTAAGGCTGCCAAGAGGACTTGAAAGCGGGGCAGAATTGCAGGAAACCGATTTCAGGAGCTAGACTGGAATTGCATTGAAAGCATAGGAAAAGAGGCAGAACGTCCACAATGATGCACTTGGCCAAAAAGGGCGTATGCGTTTTTTCCTGAATATATTCAGGAAAAAACGCATACGCACTTTTTGGCCAACCAAGCAAGCTTGCAAAGGAAATCTGCACTACAATGAAGTCTCACTTCCCCCCGGTCAAAAGGGCCATCTGAAAAAAGTGTAAAATCCAGAAAGGCAGGACAGGCCATGGAGAACTGGGAGCCTTGTTATGCTGATGGGCGGGATGTAAATTGCCAACAGACACTCGGGAGAAGTGTATGGTGTTTGCTGAAATATCTAAAAAACAAAGCAACAGAGCCTAGGGCACTTCCACTTATGGTCCTATAGCTTAGGGAAATTAAAATCAAAAAGACACAGCCACCCCAAAGTTTGGAAAGGCTCTGTTTACAAGAACCTCGTTTACAGTACAAGTCCAACATCGCAGAAAGTGAAAAATGGATAAAGAAGTTGTGGTATTTACTTACAAAGCAATATCACTCAGCAATGAAATCTATGTCAGCAGGCCCTTAGCAGCACAATGAGTGGATTCAGGTATGATGATTCTAACTGAAATAAGTCACACAGAAAAAGAAACATCATAAGATATCACTAATACACGGAATGTAAACTTGGCTACACAGGAACTGAATTACAGAACAGAAGAGGGTCTCAAATTTAGAAAACCAACTTATGCTTGCTTAAGGGGAAAGGTGAGTTGGGGTGCTGCATAAAACCAGAGATTGAAATGAGCACAGATAAAGTTCCTTAAGCCAAATATGGAATAGACAAGAGCTACTCCTTGCTCAACGAAATGGATTCAACACCCCATATTAAACGCCTAAGAATGTACCTGACTAGTAAGTATCTTAAAACCTATGGATTGCTATGTCTCCGAAAGAGAAATAAGCATGTGTACAGGGGCATAAACGCAGCAGTGATAGGATTGGAGAGGTTCGGTGAGCAAATGAAGACCCTTTGAAGTCATATTGCATGGTACTCATTCCACGGATTTCAACTACGCAGGTTTAAGGTATTCTTCCTTCAGCTAAAACATGCATGTGGAACCTAGAGTATGATCAACCATGTGATCGGGAGACCTGTTCAAATATGTCTCAGTTTTCGTACCCTGGTACTCAGGTGCAACATTCCAGACGCTTTACTAACACTCTCCCGACTTGGAGAGTCAGTCCCTTTAACCTCCTGTTTGGCCCAGTTTGCAATTTCTGCGGAAGATGAACAGGAATAGCGAGAACCAATGAGAGACTAGCTGGAGGTGTCTGGACGGGCAAATTTAACTCTCATTTCCCACCAGGAAGAGGAATTAACCAAAGGCTCAGCGTGCCGTGCCGGAACCAGATTAGGGCCTGAAGCAATCCTGCGGTGTTGCGGCCAGCTCACAAGAAAGCGAGTTGAAGAAAGGAGCTCAGGGGCACTGTAATTCACAAACCTGCAGAGTTATAAATGACAGCTATCGTCCAAAAATATACTGAAGTAAGGCTGCCAAGAGGACTCGAAAGCGGGGCAGAATTGCAGGAAACCGATTTCAGGAGGTAGACTGGAATTGCATTTAAAGCATAGGAAAAGAGGCAGAACGTCCACAATGATGCACTTGGCCAAAAAGGGCGTATGCGTTTTTTCCTGAATATATTCAGGAAAAAACGCATACGCCCTTTTTGGCCAACCAAGCAAGCTTGCAAAGGAAATCTGCACTACAATGAAGTCTCACTTCCCCCCGGTCAAAAGGGCCATCTGAAAAAAGTGTAAAATCCAGAAAGGCAGGACAGGCCATGGAGAACTGGGAGCCTTGTTATGCTGATGGGCGGGATGTAAATTGCCAACAGCCACTCGGGAGAAGTGTATGTGTTTCCTGAAACATCTAAAAAACAAAGCAACAGAGCCTAGGGCACTTCCACTTATGGTCCTATAGCTTAGGGAAATGAAAATCAAAAAGACACAGCCACCCCAAAGTTTGGGACGGCTCTGTTTACAAGAACCTCGTTTACGGTACAAGTTCAATATCGCAGAAACTGAAAAATGGATGAAGAAGCTGTGGTACTTACGTACAATGCAATATCACTCAGCAATGACATCTATGTCATCAGGCACGTAGCAGCATAATGAGTGGATTCAGGTATGATGATTCTACCTGAAATAAGTCACACAGAAAAAGAAACATCATAAGATATCACTAATACACGGAATGTAAACTTGGCTACACAGGAACTGGATTACAAAACAGAACAGGGTCTCAAATTTAGAAAACCAACTTATGCTTGCTTAAGGGGAAAGGTGAGTTGGGGTGCTGCATAAAACCAGAGATTGTAATGAGCACAGATAATGTTACGTAAGCCAAATATGGAATAGACAAGAGCTACTCCTTGCTCAACGAAATGGACTCAACACCCCATATTAAGCGCCTAAGAATGTACCTGACTAGTAAGTATCTTAAAACCTATGGATTGCTATATCTCCGAAAGGGAATCAAGCGTGTGTAGAGGGGAATAAACGCAGCAGTGATAGGATTGGAGAGGTTCGGTGAGCAAATGAAGACCCTTTGAAGTCATATTGCATGGTACCCATTCCACGGGTCTCAACTCTCCAGGTTTAAGGGATTCTTCCTTCAGCTAAAACATGCATGTGGAACTCAGAGTATGATCAACCGTGTGATCGGGAGACGTGTTCAAATATGTCTCCGTTCTCGTCCCCTGGTACTCGGGTGCAACATTCCAGACGCTTTACTAACACTCTCCCGACTTGGAGAGTCAGTGCCTTTAACCTCCTGTTTGGCCCAGTTTGCAATTTCTGCGGAAGATGAACAGGAATAGGGAGAACCAATGAGAGACTAGCTGGAGGTGTCTGGACGGGCAAATTTAACTCTCATTTCCCACCAGGAAGAGGAATTAACCAAAGGCTCAGCGTGCCGTGCCGGAACCAGATTAGGGCCTGAAGCCATCCTGCGGTGTTGCGGCCAAGTCACAAGAAAGCGAGTTGAAGAAAGGAGCTCAGGGGCACTGTAATTCACAAACCTGCAGAGTTATAAATGACAGCTATCGTCCAAAAATAGACTGAAGTAAGGCTGCCAAGAGGACTTGAAAGCGGGGCAGAATTGCAGGAAACCGATTTCAGGAGGTAGACTGGAATTGCATTGAAAGCATAGGAAAAGAGGCAGAACGTCCACAATGATGCACTTGGCCAAAAAGGGCGTATGCGTTTTTTCCTGAATATATTCAGGAAAAAACGCATACGCCCTTTTTGGCCAACCAAGCAAGCTTGCAAAGGAAATCGGCACTACAATGAAGTCTCACTTCCCCCCGGTCAAAAGGGCCATCTGAAAAAAGTGTAAAATCCAGAAAGGCAGGACAGGCCATGGAGAACTGGGAGCCTTGTTATGCTGATGGGCGGGATGTAAATTGCCAACAGACACTCGGGATAAGTGTATGGTGTTTCCTGAAACATCTAAAAAACAAAGCAACAGAGCCTAGGGCACTTCCACTTATGGCCCTATAGCTTAGGGAAATTAAAATCAAAAAGACACAGCCACCCCAAAGTTTGGGACGCCTCTGTTTACAAGAACCTCGTTTACCGTACAAGTTCAACATCGCAGAAAGTGAAAAATGGATAAAGAAGTTGTGGTATTTACTTACAAAGCAATATCATTCAGCAATGAAATCTATGTCATCAGGCCCTTAGCAGCACAATGAGTGGATTCAGGTATGATGATTCTAACTGAAATAAGTCACACAGAAAAAGAAACATCATAAGATATCAGTAATACACGGAATGTAAACTTGGCTACACAGGAACTGAATTACAGAACAGAACAGGGTCTCAAATTTAGGAAACCAACTTATGCCTGCTTAAGGGGAAAGGTGAGTTGGGGTGCTGCATAAAACCAGAGATTGAAATGAGCACAGATAAAGTTCCTTAAGCCAAATATGGAATAGACAAGAGCTACTCCTTGCTCAACGAAATGCACTCAACACCGCATAATAAACGCCTAAGAATGTACCTGACTAGTAAGTATCTTAAAACCTATGGATTGCTATGTCTCCAAAAGAGAATCAAGCGTGTGTACAGGGGCATAAAGGCAGCAGTGATAGGATTGGAGAGGTTCGGTGAGCAAATGAAGACCCTTTGAAGTCATATTGCATGGTACCCATTCCACGGGTTTCAACAACCCAGGTTTAAGGTATTCTTCCTTCAGCTAAAACATGCATGTGGAACCTAGAGTATGATCAACCATGTGATCGGGAGACGTGTTCAAATATGTCTCAGTTTTCGTACCCTGGTACTCGGGTGCAACATTCC
Source organism: Globicephala melas (assembly GCF_963455315.2). Taxonomy (NCBI): domain Eukaryota; kingdom Metazoa; phylum Chordata; class Mammalia; order Artiodactyla; family Delphinidae; genus Globicephala; species Globicephala melas. Next base: position 517,550 of record NW_027207288.1, read on the forward strand.
AGACGCTTTACTAACACTCTCCCGACTTGGAGAGTCAGTCCCTTTAACCTCCTGTTTGGCCCAGTTTGCAATTTCTGCGGAAGATGAACAGGAATAGCGAGAACCAATGAGAGACTAGCTGGAGGTGTCTGGACGGGTAAATTTAACTCTCATTTCCCACCAGGAAGAGGAATTAACCAAAGGCTCATCGTGCCGTGCCGGAACCAGATTAGGGCCCGAAGCCATCCTGCGGTGTTGCGGCCAGGTCACAAGAAAGCGAGTTGAAGAAAGGAGCTCAGGGGCACTGTAATTCACAAACCTGCAGAGTTATAAATGACAGCTATCGTCCAAAAATAGACTGAAGTAAGGCTGCCAAGAGGACTTGAAAGCGGGGCAGAATTGCAGGAAACCGATTTCAGGAGGTAGACTGGAATTGCATTGAAAGCATAGGAAAAGAGGCAGAACGTCCACAATGATGCACTTGGCCAAAAAGGGCGTATGCGTTTTTTCCTGAATATATTCAGGAAAAAACGCATACGCCCTTTTTGGCCAACCAAGCAAGCTTGCAAAGGAAATCTGCACTACAATGAAGTCTCAATTCCCCCCGGTCAAAAGGACCATCTGAAAAAAGTGTAAAATCCAGAAAGGCAGGACAGGCCATGGAGAACTGGGAGCCATGTTATGCTGATGGGTGGGATGTAAATTGCCAACAGACACTCGGGAGAAGTGTATGGTGTTTCCTGAAACATCTAAAAAACAAAGCAACAGAGCCTAGGGCACTTCCACTTATGGTCCTATAGCTTAGGGAAATTAAAATCAAAAAGACACAGCCACCCCAAAGTTTGGGAGGCCTCTCTTTACAAGAACCTCATTTCCCGTACAAGTTCAATATCACAGAAAGTGAAAAATGGATAAAGAACTTGTGGTACTTACGTACAATGCAGTATCACTCAGCAATAAAATCTATGTCATCAGGCCCGTAGCAGCATAATGAGTGGATTCAGGTACGATGATTCTAACTGAAATAAGTCACACAGAAAAAGAAACATCATAAAATATCACTAATACACGGAATGTAAACTTGGCTACACAGGAACTGAATTCCAAAACAGAACAGGGTCTCAAATTTAGAAAACCAACATATGCTTGCTTAAGGGGAAAGGTGAGTTGGGGTGCTGCATAAAACCAGAGATTGAAATGAGCACAGATAAAGTTCCTTAAGCCAAATATGGAATAGACAAGAGCTACTCCTTGCTCAACGAAATGGACTCAACACCGCATATTAAAGGCCTAAGAATGTACCTGACTAGTAAGTATCTTAAAACCTATGGATTGCTATGTCTCCGAAAGAGAATCAAGCATGTGTACAGGGGCATAAAAGCAGCAGTGATAGGATTGGAGAGGTTCAGTGAGCAAATGAAGACCCTTTGAAGTCATATTGCATGGTACCCATTACAAGGGTCTCAACTCTCCAGGTTTAAGGTATTCTTCCTTCAGCTAAAACATGCATGTGGAACCCAGAGTATGATCAACCATGTGAACGGGAGACGTGTTCAAATATGTCTCAGTTTTTCTCCCCTGGTACTCGGGTGCAACATTCCCGACGCTTTACTAACACTCTCCCGACTTGGAGAGTCAGTCCCTTTAACCTCCTGTTTGGCCCAATTTGCAATTTCTGCGGAAGATGAACAGGAATAGCGAGAACCAATGAGAGACTAGCTGGAGGTGTCTGGACGGGCAAATTTAACTCTCATTTCCCACCAGGAAGAGGAATTAACCAAAGGCTCAGCGTGCCGTGCCGGAACCAGATTAGGGACTGAAGCCATCCTGCGGTGTTGCGGCCAGCTCAAAAGAAAGCGAGTTGAAGAAAGGAGCTCAGGGGCACTGTAATTCACAAACCTGCAGAGTTATAAATGACAGCTATCGTCCAAAAATAGACTGAAGTAAGGCTGCCAAGAGGACTTGAAAGCGGGGCAGAATTGCAGGAAACCGATTTCAGGAGGTAGACTGGAATTGCATCGAAAGCATAGGAAAAGAGGCAGAACGTCCACAATGATGCACTTGGCCAAAAAGGGCGTATGCGTTTTTTCCTGAATATATTCAGGAAAAAACGCATACGCACTTTTTGGCCAACCAAGCAAGCTTGCAAAGGAAATCTGCACTACAATGAAGTCTCAATTCCCCCCGGTCAAAAGGGCCATCTGAAAAAAGTGTAAAATCCAGAAAGGCAGGACAGGCCATGGAGAACTGGGAGCCTTGTTATGCTGATGGGCGGGATGTAAATTGCCAACAGACACTCGGGAGAAGTGTATGGTGTTTCCTGAAACATCTAAAAAACAAAGCAACAGAGCCTAGGGCACTTCCACTTATGGTCCTATAGCTTAGGGAAATTAAAATCAAAAAGATACAGCCACCCCAATGTTTGGGACGCCTCTGTTTACAAGAACCTCGTTTACCGTACAAGTTCAATATCACAGAAAGTGAAAAATGGATAAAGAACTTGTGGTACTTACGTACAATGCAGTATCACTCAGCAGTGAAATCTATGTCATCAGGCCCGTAGCAGCACAATGAGTGGATTCAGGTACGATGATTCTAACTGAAATAAGTCACACAGAAAAAGAAACATCATAAGATATCAGTAATACACGGAATGTAAACTTGGCTACACAGGAACTGAATTACAGAACAGAACAGGGTCTCAAATTTAGAAAACCAACTTATGCTTGTTTAAGGGGAAAGGTGAGTTGGGGTGCTGCATAAAACCAGAGATTGAAATGAGCACAGATAAAGTTCCTTAAGCCAAATATGGAATAGACAAGAGCTACTCCTTGCTCAACGAAATGGACTCAACACCGCATATTAAACGCCTAAGAGTGTACCTGACTCTTAAGTATCTTAAAACCTATGGATTGCTATGTCTCCGAAAGAGAATCAAGCATGTGTACAGGGACATAAACGCAGCAGTGATAGGATTGGAGAGGTTCGGTGAGCAAATGAAGACCCTTTGAAGTCATATTGCATGGTACCCATTCCACGGGTTTCAACTACCCAGGTTTAAGGTATTCTTCCTTCAGCTAAAACATGCATGTGGAACCTAGAGTATGATCAACCATGTGATCGGGAGACGTGTTCAAATATGTCTCAGTTTTCGTACCCTGGTACTCGGGTGCAACATTCCAGACGCTTTACTAACACTCTCCCGACTTGGAGAGTCAGTCCCTTTAACCTCCTGTTTGGCCCAGTTTGCAATTTCTGCGGAAGATGAACAGGAATAGCGAGAACCAATGAGAGACTAGCTGGAGGTGTCTGGACGGGCAAATTTAACTCTCATTTCCCACCAGGAAGAGGAAATAACCAAAGGCTCAGCGTGCCGTGCCGGAACCAGATTAGGGCCTGAAGCCATCCTGCGGTGTTGCGGCCAGCTCACAAGAAAGCGAGTTGAAGAAAGGAGCTCAGGGGCACTGTAATTCACAAACCTGCAGAGTTATAAATGACAACTATCGTCCAAAAATATACTGAAGTAAGGCTGCCAAGAGGACTTGAAAGCGGGGCAGAATTGCAGGAAACCGATTTCAGGAGGTAGACTGGAATTGCATCGAAAGCATAGGAAAAGAGGCAGAACGTCCACAATGATGCACTTGGCCAAAAAGGGCGTATGCGTTTTTTCCTGAATATATTCAGGAAAAAACGCATACGCCCTTTTTGGCCAACCAAGCAAGCTTGCAAAGGAAATCTGCACTACAATGAAGTCTCACTTCCCCCCGGTCAAAAGGGCCATCTGAAAAAAGTGTAAAATCCAGAAAGGCAGGACAGGCCATGGAGAACTGGGAGCCTTGTTATGCTGATGGGCGGGATGTAAATTGCCAACAGACACTCGGGAGAAGTGTATGGTGTTTCCTGAAACATCTAAAAAACAAAGCAACAGAGCCTAGGGCACTTCCACTTATGGTCCTATAGCTTAGGGAAATTAAAATCAAAAAGATACAGCCACCCCAATGTTTGGGACGCCTCTGTTTACAAGAACCTCGTTTACTGTACAAGTTCAATATCACAGAAAGTGAAAAATGGATAAAGAACTTGTGGTACTTACGTACAATGCAGTATCACTCAGCAGTGAAATCTATGTCATCAGGCCCGTAGCAGCACAATGAGTGGATTCAGGTACGATGATTCTAACTGAAATAAGTCACACAGAAAAAGAAACATCATAAGATATCAGTAATACACGGAATGTAAACTTGGCTACACAGGAACTGAATTACAGAACAGAACGGGGTCTCAAATTTAGAAAACCAACTTATGCTTGTTTAAGGGGAAAGGTGAGTTGGGGTGCTGCATAAAACCAGAGATTGAAATGAGCACAGATAAAGTTCCTTAAGCCAAATATGGAATAGACAAGAGCTACTCCTTGCTCAACGAAATGGACTCAACACCGCATATTAAACGCCTAAGAGTGTACCTGACTCTTAAGTATCTTAAAACCTATGGATTGCTATGTCTCCGAAAGAGAATCAAGCATGTGTACAGGGACATAAACGCAGCAGTGATAGGATTGGAGAGGTTCGGTGAGCAAATGAAGACCCTTTGAAGTCATATTGCATGGTACCCATTCCACGGGTTTCAACTACCCAGGTTTAAGGTATTCTTCCTTCAGCTAAAACATGCATGTGGAACCTAGAGTATGATCAACCATGTGATCGGGAGACGTGTTCAAATATGTCTCAGTTTTCGTACCCTGGTACTCGGGTGCAACATTCCAGACGCTTTACTAACACTCTCCCGACTTGGAGAGTCAGTCCCTTTAACCTCCTGTTTGGCCCAGTTTGCAATTTCTGCGGAAGATGAACAGGAATAGCGAGAACCAATGAGAGACTAGCTGGAGGTGTCTGGACGGGCAAATTTAACTCTCATTTCCCACCAGGAAGAGGAAATAACCAAAGGCTCAGCGTGCCGTGCCGGAACCAGATTAGGGCCTGAAGCCATCCTGCGGTGTTGCGGCCAGCTCACAAGAAAACGAGTTGAAGAAAGGAGCTCAGGGGCACTGTAATTCACAAACCTGCAGAGTTATAAATGACAACTATCGTCCAAAAATATACTGAAGTAAGGCTGCCAAGAGGACTTGAAAGCGGGGCAGAATTGCAGGAAACCGATTTCAGGAGGTAGACTGGAATTGCATCGAAAGCATAGGAAAAGAGGCAGAACGTCCACAATGATGCACTTGGCCAAAAAGGGCGTATGCGTTTTTTCCTGAATATATTCAGGAAAAAACGCATACGCCCTTTTTGGCCAACCAAGCAAGCTTGCAAAGGAAATCTGCACTACAATGAAGTCTCACTTCCCCCCGGTCAAAAGGGCCATCTGAAAAAAGTGTAAAATCCAGAAAGGCAGGACAGGCCATGGAGAACTGGGAGCCTTGTTATGCTGATGGGCGGGATGTAAATTGCCAACAGACACTCGGGAGAAGTGTATGGTGTTTCCTGAAACATCTAAAAAACAAAGCAACAGAGCCTAGGGCACTTCCACTTATGGTCCTATAGCTTAGGGAAATTAAAATCAAAAAGATACAGCCACCCCAATGTTTGGGACGCCTCTGTTTACAAGAACCTCGTTTACCGTACAAGTAAAATATCACAGAAAGTGAAAAATGGATAAAGAACTTGTGGTACTTACGTACAATGCAGTATCACTCAGCAGTGAAATCTATGTCATCAGGCCCGTAGCAGCACAATGAGTGGATTCAGGTACGATGATTCTAACTGAAATAAGTCACACAGAAAAAGAAACATCATAAGATATCAGTAATACACGGAATGTAAACTTGGCTACACAGGAACTGAATTACAGAACAGAACAGGGTCTCAAATTTAGAAAACCAACTTATGCTTGTTTAAGGGGAAAGGTGAGTTGGGGTGCTGCATAAAACCAGAGATTGAAATGAGCACAGATAAAGTTCCTTAAGCCAAATATGGAATAGACAAGAGCTACTCCTTGCTCAACGAAATGGACTCAACACCGCATATTAAACGCCTAAGAATGTACCTGACTCTTAAGTATCTTAAAACCTATGGATTGCTATGTCTCCAAAAGAGAATCAAACGTGTGTACAGGGGCATAAACGCAGCAGTGATAGGATTGGAGAGTTTCGGTGAGCAAATGAATACCCTTTGAAGTCATATTGCATGGTACCCATTCCACGGGTCTCAACTCTCCAGGTTTAAGGTATTCTTCCTTCAGCTAAAACATTTATGTGGAACCCAGAGTATGATCAACCACGTGATCGGGAGACGTGTTCAAATATGTCTCAGTTTTCGTACCCTGGTACTCGGGTGCAACATTCCAGACGCTTTACTAACACTCTCCCGACTTGGAGAGTCAGTCCCTTTAACCTCCTGTTTGGCCCAGTTTGCAATTTCTGCGGAAGATGAACAGGAATAGCGAGAACCAATGAGAGACTAGCTGGAGGTGTCTGGACGGGCAAATTTAACTCTCATTTCCCACCAGGAAGAGGAAATAACCAAAGGCTCAGCGTGCCGTGCCGGAACCAGATTAGGGCCTGAAGCCATCCTGCGGTGTTGCGGCCAGCTCACAAGAAAACGAGTTGAAGAAAGGAGCTCAGGGGCACTGTAATTCACAAACCTGCAGAGTTATAAATGACAACTATCGTCCAAAAATATACTGAAGTAAGGCTGCCAAGAGGACTTGAAAGCGGGGCAGAATTGCAGGAAACCGATTTCAGGAGGTAGACTGGAATTGCATCGAAAGCATAGGAAAAGAGGCAGAACGTCCACAATGATGCACTTGGCCAAAAAGGGCGTATGCGTTTTTTCCTGAATATATTCAGGAAAAAACGCATACGCCCTTTTTGGCCAACCAAGCAAGCTTGCAAAGGAAATCTGCACTACAATGAAGTCTCACTTCCCCCCGGTCAAAAGGGCCATCTGAAAAAAGTGTAAAATCCAGAAAGGCAGGACAGGCCATGGAGAACTGGGAGCCTTGTTATGCTGATGGGCGGGATGTAAATTGCCAACAGACACTCGGGAGAAGTGTATGGTGTTTCCTGAAACATCTAAAAAACAAAGCAACAGAGCCTAGGGCACTTCCACTTATGGTCCTATAGCTTAGGGAAATTAAAATCAAAAAGATACAGCCACCCCAATGTTTGGGACGCCTCTGTTTACAAGAACCTCGTTTACCGTACAAGTAAAATATCACAGAAAGTGAAAAATGGATAAAGAACTTGTGGTACTTACGTACAATGCAGTATCACTCAGCAGTGAAATCTATGTCATCAGGCCCGTAGCAGCACAATGAGTGGATTCAGGTACGATGATTCTAACTGAAATAAGTCACACAGAAAAAGAAACATCATAAGATATCAGTAATACACGGAATGTAAACTTGGCTACACAGGAACTGAATTACAGAACAGAACAGGGTCTCAAATTTAGAAAACCAACTTATGCTTGTTTAAGGGGAAAGGTGAGTTGGGGTGCTGCATAAAACCAGAGATTGAAATGAGCACAGATAAAGTTCCTTAAGCCAAATATGGAATAGACAAGAGCTACTCCTTGCTCAACGAAATGGACTCAACACCGCATATTAAACGCCTAAGAATGTACCTGACTCTTAAGTATCTTAAAACCTATGGATTGCTATGTCTCCAAAAGAGAATCAAACGTGTGTACAGGGGCATAAACGCAGCAGTGATAGGATTGGAGAGTTTCGGTGAGCAAATGAATACCCTTTGAAGTCATATTGCATGGTACCCATTCCACGGGTCTCAACTCTCCAGGTTTAAGGTATTCTTCCTTCAGCTAAAACATTTATGTGGAACCCAGAGTATGATCAACCACGTGATCGGGAGACGTGTTCAAATATGTCTCAGTTTTCGTACCCTGGTACTCGGGTGCAACATTCCAGACGCTTTACTAACACTCTCCCGACTTGGAGAGTCAGTCCCTTTAACCTCCTGTTTGGCCCAGTTTGCAATTTCTGCGGAAGATGAACAGGAATAGCGAGAACCAATGAGAGACTAGCTGGAGGTGTCTGGACGGGCAAATTTAACTCTCATTTCCCACCAGGAAGAGGAAATAACCAAAGGCTCAGCGTGCCGTGCCGGAACCAGATTAGGGCCTGAAGCCATCCTGCGGTGTTGCGGCCAGCTCACAAGAAAACGAGTTGAAGAAAGGAGCTCAGGGGCACTGTAATTCACAAACCTGCAGAGTTATAAATGACAACTATCGTCCAAAAATATACTGAAGTAAGGCTGCCAAGAGGACTTGAAAGCGGGGCAGAATTGCAGGAAACCGATTTCAGGAGGTAGACTGGAATTGCATCGAAAGCATAGGAAAAGAGGCAGAACGTCCACAATGATGCACTTGGCCAAAAAGGGCGTATGCGTTTTTTCCTGAATATATTCAGGAAAAAACGCATACGCCCTTTTTGGCCAACCAAGCAAGCTTGCAAAGGAAATCTGCACTACAATGAAGTCTCACTTCCCCCCGGTCAAAAGGGCCATCTGAAAAAAGTGTAAAATCCAGAAAGGCAGGACAGGCCATGGAGAACTGGGAGCCTTGTTATGCTGATGGGCGGGATGTAAATTGCCAACAGACACTCGGGAGAAGTGTATGGTGTTTCCTGAAACATCTAAAAAACAAAGCAACAGAGCCTAGGGCACTTCCACTTATGGTCCTATAGCTTAGGGAAATTAAAATCAAAAAGATACAGCCACCCCAATGTTTGGGACGCCTCTGTTTACAAGAACCTCGTTTACCGTACAAGTAAAATATCACAGAAAGTGAAAAATGGATAAAGAACTTGTGGTACTTACGTACAATGCAGTATCACTCAGCAGTGAAATCTATGTCATCAGGCCCGTAGCAGCACAATGAGTGGATTCAGGTACGATGATTCTAACTGAAATAAGTCACACAGAAAAAGAAACATCATAAGATATCAGTAATACACGGAATGTAAACTTGGCTACACAGGAACTGAATTACAGAACAGAACAGGGTCTCAAATTTAGAAAACCAACTTATGCTTGTTTAAGGGGAAAGGTGAGTTGGGGTGCTGCATAAAACCAGAGATTGAAATGAGCACAGATAAAGTTCCTTAAGCCAAATATGGAATAGACAAGAGCTACTCCTTGCTCAACGAAATGGACTCAACACCGCATATTAAACGCCTAAGAATGTACCTGACTCTTAAGTATCTTAAAACCTATGGATTGCTATGTCTCCAAAAGAGAATCAAACGTGTGTACAGGGGCATAAACGCAGCAGTGATAGGATTGGAGAGTTTCGGTGAGCAAATGAATACCCTTTGAAGTCATATTGCATGGTACCCATTCCACGGGTCTCAACTCTCCAGGTTTAAGGTATTCTTCCTTCAGCTAAAACATTTATGTGGAACCCAGAGTATGATCAACCACGTGATCGGGAGACGTGTTCAAATATGTCTCAGTTTTCGTACCCTGGTACTCGGGTGCAACATTCCAGACGCTTTACTAACACTCTCCCGACTTGGAGAGTCAGTCCCTTTAACCTCCTGTTTGGCCCAGTTTGCAATTTCTGCGGAAGATGAACAGGAATAGCGAGAACCAATGAGAGACTAGCTGGAGGTGTCTGGACGGGCAAATTTAACTCTCATTTCCCACCAGGAAGAGGAAATAACCAAAGGCTCAGCGTGCCGTGCCGGAACCAGATTAGGGCCTGAAGCCATCCTGCGGTGTTGCGGCCAGCTCACAAGAAAACGAGTTGAAGAAAGGAGCTCAGGGGCACTGTAATTCACAAACCTGCAGAGTTATAAATGACAACTATCGTCCAAAAATATACTGAAGTAAGGCTGCCAAGAGGACTTGAAAGCGGGGCAGAATTGCAGGAAACCGATTTCAGGAGGTAGACTGGAATTGCATCAAAAGCATAGGAAAAGAGGCAGAACGTCCACAATGATGCACTTGGCCAAAAAGGGCGTATGCGTTTTTTCCTGAATATATTCAGGAAAAAACGCATACGCCCTTTTTGGCCAACCAAGCAAGCTTGCAAAGGAAATCTGCACTACAATGAAGTCTCACTTCCCCCCGGTCAAAAGGGCCATCTGAAAAAAGTGTAAAATCCAGAAAGGCAGGACAGGCCATGGAGAACTGGGAGCCTTGTTATGCTGATGGGCGGGATGTAAATTGCCAACAGACACTCGGGAGAAGTGTATGGTGTTTCCTGAAACATCTAAAAAACAAAGCAACAGAGCCTAGGGCACTTCCACTTATGGTCCTATAGCTTAGGGAAATTAAAATCAAAAAGATACAGCCACCCCAATGTTTGGGACGCCTCTGTTTACAAGAACCTCGTTTACCGTACAAGTAAAATATCACAGAAAGTGAAAAATGGATAAAGAACTTGTGGTACTTACGTACAATGCAGTATCACTCAGCAGTGAAATCTATGTCATCAGGCCCGTAGCAGCACAATGAGTGGATTCAGGTACGATGATTCTAACTGAAATAAGTCACACAGAAAAAGAAACATCATAAGATATCAGTAATACACGGAATGTAAACTTGGCTACACAGGAACTGAATTACAGAACAGAACAGGGTCTCAAATTTAGAAAACCAACTTATGCTTGTTTAAGGGGAAAGGTGAGTTGGGGTGCTGCATAAAACCAGAGATTGAAATGAGCACAGATAAAGTTCCTTAAGCCAAATATGGAATAGACAAGAGCTACTCCTTGCTCAACGAAATGGACTCAACACCGCATATTAAACGCCTAAGAATGTACCTGACTCTTAAGTATCTTAAAACCTATGGATTGCTATGTCTCCAAAAGAGAATCAAACGTGTGTACAGGGGCATAAACGCAGCAGTGATAGGATTGGAGAGTTTCGGTGAGCAAATGAATACCCTTTGAAGTCATATTGCATGGTACCCATTCCACGGGTCTCAACTCTCCAGGTTTAAGGTATTCTTCCTTCAGCTAAAACATTTATGTGGAACCCAGAGTATGATCAACCACGTGATCGGGAGACGTGTTCAAATATGTCTCAGTTTTCGTACCCTGGTACTCGGGTGCAACATTCCAGACGCTTTACTAACACTCTCCCGACTTGGAGAGTCAGTCCCTTTAACCTCCTGTTTGGCCCAGTTTGCAATTTCTGCGGAAGATGAACAGGAATAGCGAGAACCAATGAGAGACTAGCTGGAGGTGTCTGGACGGGCAAATTTAACTCTCATTTCCCACCAGGAAGAGGAAATAACCAAAGGCTCAGCGTGCCGTGCCGGAACCAGATTAGGGCCTGAAGCCATCCTGCGGTGTTGCGGCCAGCTCACAAGAAAACGAGTTGAAGAAAGGAGCTCAGGGGCACTGTAATTCACAAACCTGCAGAGTTATAAATGACAGCTATCGTCCAAAAATATACTGAAGTAAGGCTGCCAAGAGGACTTGAAAGCGGGGCAGAATTGCAGGAAACCGATTTCAGGAGGTAGACTGGAATTGCATTGAAAGCATAGGAAAAGAGGCAGAACGTCCACAATGATGCACTTGGCCAAAAAGGGCGTATGCGTTTTTTCCTGAATATATTCAGGAAAAAACGCATACGCCCTTTTTGGCCAACCAAGCAAGCTTGCAAAGGAAATCTGCACTACAATGAAGTCTCACTTCGCCCCGGTCAAAAGGGCCATCTGAAAAAAGTGTAAAATCCAGAAAGGCAGGACAGGCCATGGAGAACTGGGAGCCTTGTTATGCTGATGGGCGGGATGTAAATTGCCAACAGACACTCCGGAGAAGTGTATGGTGTTTCCTGAAACATCTAAAAAACAAAGCAACAGAGCCTAGGGCACTTCCACTTATGGTCCTATAGCTTAGGGAAATTAAAATCAAAAAGATACAGCCACCCCAATGTTTGGGACGCCTCTGTTTACAAGAACCTCGTTTACCGTACAAGTTCAATATCACAGAAAGTGAAAAATGGATAGAGAACTTGTGCTACTTACGTACAATGCAGTATCACTCAGCAGTGAAATCTATGTCATCAGGCCCGTAGCAGCACAATGAGTGGATTCAGGTACGATGATTCTAACTGAAATAAGTCACACAGAAAAAGAAACATCATAAGATATCAGTAATACACGGAATGTAAACTTGGCTACACAGGAACTGAATTACAGAACAGAACAGGGTCTCAAATTTAGAAAACCAACTTATGCTTGTTTAAGGGGAAAGGTGAGTTGGGGTGCTGCATAAAACCAGAGATTGAAATGAGCACAGATAAAGTTCCTTAAGCCAAATATGGAATAGACAAGAGCTACTCCTTGCTCAACGAAATGGACTCAACACCGCATATTAAACGCCTAAGAATGTACCTGACTCTTAAGTATCTTAAAACCTATGGATTGCTATGTCTCCGAAAGAGAATCAAGCATGTGTACAGGGACATAAACGCAGCAGTGATAGGATTGGAGAGGTTCGGTGAGCAAATGAAGACCCTTTGAAGTCATATTGCATGGTACCCATTCCACGGGTTTCAACTACCCAGGTTTAAGGTATTCTTCCTTCAGCTAAAACATGCATGTGGAACCTAGAGTATGATCAACCATGTGATCGGGAGACGTGTTCAAATATGTCTCAGTTTTCGTACCCTGGTACTCGGGTGCAACATTCCAGACGCTTTACTAACACTCTCCCGACTTGGAGAGTCAGTCCCTTTAACCTGTTTGGCCCAGTTTGCAATTTCTGCGGAAGATGAACAGGAATAGCGAGAACCAATGAGAGACTAGCTGGAGGTGTCTGGACGGGCAAATTTAACTCTCATTTCCCACCAGGAAGAGGAAATAACCAAAGGCTCAGCGTGCCGTGCCGGAACCAGATTAGGGCCTGAAGCCATCCTGCGGTGTTGCGGCCAGCTCACAAGAAAGCGAGTTGAAGAAAGGAGCTCAGGGGCACTGTAATTCACAAACCTGCAGAGTTATAAATGACAACTATCGTCCAAAAATATACTGAAGTAAGGCTGCCAAGAGGACTTGAAAGCGGGGCAGAATTGCAGGAAACCGATTTCAGGAGGTAGACTGGAATTGCATCGAAAGCATAGGAAAAGAGGCAGAACGTCCACAATGATGCACTTGGCCAAAAAGGGCGTATGCGTTTTTTCCTGAATATATTCAGGAAAAAACGCATACGCCCTTTTTGGCCAACCAAGCAAGCTTGCAAAGGAAATCTGCACTACAATGAAGTCTCACTTCCCCCCGGTCAAAAGGGCCATCTGAAAAAAGTGTAAAATCCAGAAAGGCAGGACAGGCCATGGAGAACTGGGAGCCTTGTTATGCTGATGGGCGGGATGTAAATTGCCAACAGACACTCGGGAGAAGTGTATGGTGTTTCCTGAAACATCTAAAAAACAAAGCAACAGAGCCTAGGGCACTTCCACTTATGGTCCTATAGCTTAGGGAAATTAAAATCAAAAAGATACAGCCACCCCAATGTTTGGGACGCCTCTGTTTACAAGAACCTCGTTTACCGTACAAGTAAAATATCACAGAAAGTGAAAAATGGATAAAGAACTTGTGGTACTTACGTACAATGCAGTATCACTCAGCAGTGAAATCTATGTCATCAGGCCCGTAGCAGCACAATGAGTGGATTCAGGTACGATGATTCTAACTGAAATAAGTCACACAGAAAAAGAAACATCATAAGATATCAGTAATACACGGAATGTAAACTTGGCTACACAGGAACTGAATTACAGAACAGAACAGGGTCTCAAATTTAGAAAACCAACTTATGCTTGTTTAAGGGGAAAGGTGAGTTGGGGTGCTGCATAAAACCAGAGATTGAAATGAGCACAGATAAAGTTCCTTAAGCCAAATATGGAATAGACAAGAGCTACTCCTTGCTCAACGAAATGGACTCAACACCGCATATTAAACGCCTAAGAATGTACCTGACTCTTAAGTATCTTAAAACCTATGGATTGCTATGTCTCCAAAAGAGAATCAAACGTGTGTACAGGGGCATAAACGCAGCAGTGATAGGATTGGAGAGTTTCGGTGAGCAAATGAATACCCTTTGAAGTCATATTGCATGGTACCCATTCCACGGGTCTCAACTCTCCAGGTTTAAGGTATTCTTCCTTCAGCTAAAACATTTATGTGGAACCCAGAGTATGATCAACCACGTGATCGGGAGACGTGTTCAAATATGTCTCAGTTTTCGTACCCTGGTACTCGGGTGCAACATTCCAGACGCTTTACTAACACTCTCCCGACTTGGAGAGTCAGTCCCTTTAACCTCCTGTTTGGCCCAGTTTGCAATTTCTGCGGAAGATGAACAGGAATAGCGAGAACCAATGAGAGACTAGCTGGAGGTGTCTGGACGGGCAAATTTAACTCTCATTTCCCACCAGGAAGAGGAAATAACCAAAGGCTCAGCGTGCCGTGCCGGAACCAGATTAGGGCCTGAAGCCATCCTGCGGTGTTGCGGCCAGCTCACAAGAAAACGAGTTGAAGAAAGGAGCTCAGGGGCACTGTAATTCACAAACCTGCAGAGTTATAAATGACAACTATCGTCCAAAAATATACTGAAGTAAGGCTGCCAAGAGGACTTGAAAGCGGGGCAGAATTGCAGGAAACCGATTTCAGGAGGTAGACTGGAATTGCATCGAAAGCATAGGAAAAGAGGCAGAACGTCCACAATGATGCACTTGGCCAAAAAGGGCGTATGCGTTTTTTCCTGAATATATTCAGGAAAAAACGCATACGCCCTTTTTGGCCAACCAAGCAAGCTTGCAAAGGAAATCTGCACTACAATGAAGTCTCACTTCCCCCCGGTCAAAAGGGCCATCTGAAAAAAGTGTAAAATCCAGAAAGGCAGGACAGGCCATGGAGAACTGGGAGCCTTGTTATGCTGATGGGCGGGATGTAAATTGCCAACAGACACTCGGGAGAAGTGTATGGTGTTTCCTGAAACATCTAAAAAACAAAGCAACAGAGCCTAGGGCACTTCCACTTATGGTCCTATAGCTTAGGGAAATTAAAATCAAAAAGATACAGCCACCCCAATGTTTGGGACGCCTCTGTTTACAAGAACCTCGTTTACCGTACAAGTAAAATATCACAGAAAGTGAAAAATGGATAAAGAACTTGTGGTACTTACGTACAATGCAGTATCACTCAGCAGTGAAATCTATGTCATCAGGCCCGTAGCAGCACAATGAGTGGATTCAGGTACGATGATTCTAACTGAAATAAGTCACACAGAAAAAGAAACATCATAAGATATCAGTAATACACGGAATGTAAACTTGGCTACACAGGAACTGAATTACAGAACAGAACAGGGTCTCAAATTTAGAAAACCAACTTATGCTTGTTTAAGGGGAAAGGTGAGTTGGGGTGCTGCATAAAACCAGAGATTGAAATGAGCACAGATAAAGTTCCTTAAGCCAAATATGGAATAGACAAGAGCTACTCCTTGCTCAACGAAATGGACTCAACACCGCATATTAAACGCCTAAGAATGTACCTGACTCTTAAGTATCTTAAAACCTATGGATTGCTATGTCTCCAAAAGAGAATCAAACGTGTGTACAGGGGCATAAACGCAGCAGTGATAGGATTGGAGAGTTTCGGTGAGCAAATGAATACCCTTTGAAGTCATATTGCATGGTACCCATTCCACGGGTCTCAACTCTCCAGGTTTAAGGTATTCTTCCTTCAGCTAAAACATTTATGTGGAACCCAGAGTATGATCAACCACGTGATCGGGAGACGTGTTCAAATATGTCTCAGTTTTCGTACCCTGGTACTCGGGTGCAACATTCCAGACGCTTTACTAACACTCTCCCGACTTGGAGAGTCAGTCCCTTTAACCTCCTGTTTGGCCCAGTTTGCAATTTCTGCGGAAGATGAACAGGAATAGCGAGAACCAATGAGAGACTAGCTGGAGGTGTCTGGACGGGCAAATTTAACTCTCATTTCCCACCAGGAAGAGGAAATAACCAAAGGCTCAGCGTGCCGTGCCGGAACCAGATTAGGGCCTGAAGCCATCCTGCGGTGTTGCGGCCAGCTCACAAGAAAACGAGTTGAAGAAAGGAGCTCAGGGGCACTGTAATTCACAAACCTGCAGAGTTATAAATGACAACTATCGTCCAAAAATATACTGAAGTAAGGCTGCCAAGAGGACTTGAAAGCGGGGCAGAATTGCAGGAAACCGATTTCAGGAGGTAGACTGGAATTGCATCAAAAGCATAGGAAAAGAGGCAGAACGTCCACAATGATGCACTTGGCCAAAAAGGGCGTATGCGTTTTTTCCTGAATATATTCAGGAAAAAACGCATACGCCCTTTTTGGCCAACCAAGCAAGCTTGCAAAGGAAATCTGCACTACAATGAAGTCTCACTTCCCCCCGGTCAAAAGGGCCATCTGAAAAAAGTGTAAAATCCAGAAAGGCAGGACAGGCCATGGAGAACTGGGAGCCTTGTTATGCTGATGGGCGGGATGTAAATTGCCAACAGACACTCGGGAGAAGTGTATGGTGTTTCCTGAAACATCTAAAAAACAAAGCAACAGAGCCTAGGGCACTTCCACTTATGGTCCTATAGCTTAGGGAAATTAAAATCAAAAAGATACAGCCACCCCAATGTTTGGGACGCCTCTGTTTACAAGAACCTCGTTTACCGTACAAGTAAAATATCACAGAAAGTGAAAAATGGATAAAGAACTTGTGGTACTTACGTACAATGCAGTATCACTCAGCAGTGAAATCTATGTCATCAGGCCCGTAGCAGCACAATGAGTGGATTCAGGTACGATGATTCTAACTGAAATAAGTCACACAGAAAAAGAAACATCATAAGATATCAGTAATACACGGAATGTAAACTTGGCTACACAGGAACTGAATTACAGAACAGAACAGGGTCTCAAATTTAGAAAACCAACTTATGCTTGTTTAAGGGGAAAGGTGAGTTGGGGTGCTGCATAAAACCAGAGATTGAAATGAGCACAGATAAAGTTCCTTAAGCCAAATATGGAATAGACAAGAGCTACTCCTTGCTCAACGAAATGGACTCAACACCGCATATTAAACGCCTAAGAATGTACCTGACTCTTAAGTATCTTAAAACCTATGGATTGCTATGTCTCCAAAAGAGAATCAAACGTGTGTACAGGGGCATAAACGCAGCAGTGATAGGATTGGAGAGTTTCGGTGAGCAAATGAATACCCTTTGAAGTCATATTGCATGGTACCCATTCCACGGGTCTCAACTCTCCAGGTTTAAGGTATTCTTCCTTCAGCTAAAACATTTATGTGGAACCCAGAGTATGATCAACCACGTGATCGGGAGACGTGTTCAAATATGTCTCAGTTTTCGTACCCTGGTACTCGGGTGCAACATTCCAGACGCTTTACTAACACTCTCCCGACTTGGAGAGTCAGTCCCTTTAACCTCCTGTTTGGCCCAGTTTGCAATTTCTGCGGAAGATGAACAGGAATAGCGAGAACCAATGAGAGACTAGCTGGAGGTGTCTGGACGGGCAAATTTAACTCTCATTTCCCACCAGGAAGAGGAAATAACCAAAGGCTCAGCGTGCCGTGCCGGAACCAGATTAGGGCCTGAAGCCATCCTGCGGTGTTGCGGCCAGCTCACAAGAAAACGAGTTGAAGAAAGGAGCTCAGGGGCACTGTAATTCACAAACCTGCAGAGTTATAAATGACAGCTATCGTCCAAAAATATACTGAAGTAAGGCTGCCAAGAGGACTTGAAAGCGGGGCAGAATTGCAGGAAACCGATTTCAGGAGGTAGACTGGAATTGCATTGAAAGCATAGGAAAAGAGGCAGAACGTCCACAATGATGCACTTGGCCAAAAAGGGCGTATGCGTTTTTTCCTGAATATATTCAGGAAAAAACGCATACGCCCTTTTTGGCCAACCAAGCAAGCTTGCAAAGGAAATCTGCACTACAATGAAGTCTCACTTCGCCCCGGTCAAAAGGGCCATCTGAAAAAAGTGTAAAATCCAGAAAGGCAGGACAGGCCATGGAGAACTGGGAGCCTTGTTATGCTGATGGGCGGGATGTAAATTGCCAACAGACACTCCGGAAAAGTGTATGGTGTTTCCTGAAACATCTAAAAAACAAAGCAACAGAGCCTAGGGCACTTCCACTTATGGTCCTATAGCTTAGGGAAATTAAAATCAAAAAGATACAGCCACCCCAATGTTTGGGACGCCTCTGTTTACAAGAACCTCGTTTACCGTACAAGTTCAATATCACAGAAAGTGAAAAATGGATAGAGAACTTGTGCTACTTACGTACAATGCAGTATCACTCAGCAGTGAAATCTATGTCATCAGGCCCGTAGCAGCACAATGAGTGGATTCAGGTACGATGATTCTAACTGAAATAAGTCACACAGAAAAAGAAACATCATAAGATATCAGTAATACACGGAATGTAAACTTGGCTACACAGGAACTGAATTACAGAACAGAACAGGGTCTCAAATTTAGAAAACCAACTTATGCTTGTTTAAGGGGAAAGGTGAGTTGGGGTGCTGCATAAAACCAGAGATTGAAATGAGCACAGATAAAGTTCCTTAAGCCAAATATGGAATAGACAAGAGCTACTCCTTGCTCAACGAAATGGACTCAACACCGCATATTAAACGCCTAAGAATGTACCTGACTCTTAAGTATCTTAAAACCTATGGATTGCTATGTCTCCGAAAGAGAATCAAGCATGTGTACAGGGACATAAACGCAGCAGTGATAGGATTGGAGAGGTTCGGTGAGCAAATGAAGACCCTTTGAAGTCATATTGCATGGTACCCATTCCACGGGTTTCAACTACCCAGGTTTAAGGTATTCTTCCTTCAGCTAAAACATGCATGTGGAACCTAGAGTATGATCAACCATGTGATCGGGAGACGTGTTCAAATATGTCTCAGTTTTCGTACCCTGGTACTCGGGTGCAACATTCCAGACGCTTTACTAACACTCTCCCGACTTGGAGAGTCAGTCCCTTTAACCTCCTGTTTGGCCCAGTTTGCAATTTCTGCGGAAGATGAACAGGAATAGCGAGAACCAATGAGAGACTAGCTGGAGGTGTCTGGACGGGCAAATTTAACTCTCATTTCCCACCAGGAAGAGGAAATAACCAAAGGCTCAGCGTGCCGTGCCGGAACCAGATTAGGGCCTGAAGCCATCCTGCGGTGTTGCGGCCAGCTCACAAGAAAGCGAGTTGAAGAAAGGAGCTCAGGGGCACTGTAATTCACAAACCTGCAGAGTTATAAATGACAACTATCGTCCAAAAATATACTGAAGTAAGGCTGCCAAGAGGACTTGAAAGCGGGGCAGAATTGCAGGAAACCGATTTCAGGAGGTAGACTGGAATTGCATCGAAAGCATAGGAAAAGAGGCAGAACGTCCACAATGATGCACTTGGCCAAAAAGGGCGTATGCGTTTTTTCCTGAATATATTCAGGAAAAAACGCATACGCCCTTTTTGGCCAACCAAGCAAGCTTGCAAAGGAAATCTGCACTACAATGAAGTCTCACTTCCCCCCGGTCAAAAGGGCCATCTGAAAAAAGTGTAAAATCCAGAAAGGCAGGACAGGCCATGGAGAACTGGGAGCCTTGTTATGCTGATGGGCGGGATGTAAATTGCCAACAGACACTCGGGAGAAGTGTATGGTGTTTCCTGAAACATCTAAAAAACAAAGCAACAGAGCCTAGGGCACTTCCACTTATGGTCCTATAGCTTAGGGAAATTAAAATCAAAAAGATACAGCCACCCCAATGTTTGGGACGCCTCTGTTTACAAGAACCTCGTTTACTGTACAAGTTCAATATCACAGAAAGTGAAAAATGGATAAAGAACTTGTGGTACTTACGTACAATGCAGTATCACTCAGCAGTGAAATCTATGTCATCAGGCCCGTAGCAGCACAATGAGTGGATTCAGGTACGATGATTCTAACTGAAATAAGTCACACAGAAAAAGAAACATCATAAGATATCAGTAATACACGGAATGTAAACTTGGCTACACAGGAACTGAATTACAGAACAGAACGGGGTCTCAAATTTAGAAAACCAACTTATGCTTGTTTAAGGGGAAAGGTGAGTTGGGGTGCTGCATAAAACCAGAGATTGAAATGAGCACAGATAAAGTTCCTTAAGCCAAATATGGAATAGACAAGAGCTACTCCTTGCTCAACGAAATGGACTCAACACCGCATATTAAACGCCTAAGAGTGTACCTGACTCTTAAGTATCTTAAAACCTATGGATTGCTATGTCTCCGAAAGAGAATCAAGCATGTGTACAGGGACATAAACGCAGCAGTGATAGGATTGGAGAGGTTCGGTGAGCAAATGAAGACCCTTTGAAGTCATATTGCATGGTACCCATTCCACGGGTTTCAACTACCCAGGTTTAAGGTATTCTTCCTTCAGCTAAAACATGCATGTGGAACCTAGAGTATGATCAACCATGTGATCGGGAGACGTGTTCAAATATGTCTCAGTTTTCGTACCCTGGTACTCGGGTGCAACATTCCAGACGCTTTACTAACACTCTCCCGACTTGGAGAGTCAGTCCCTTTAACCTCCTGTTTGGCCCAGTTTGCAATTTCTGCGGAAGATGAACAGGAATAGCGAGAACCAATGAGAGACTAGCTGGAGGTGTCTGGACGGGCAAATTTAACTCTCATTTCCCACCAGGAAGAGGAAATAACCAAAGGCTCAGCGTGCCGTGCCGGAACCAGATTAGGGCCTGAAGCCATCCTGCGGTGTTGCGGCCAGCTCACAAGAAAACGAGTTGAAGAAAGGAGCTCAGGGGCACTGTAATTCACAAACCTGCAGAGTTATAAATGACAACTATCGTCCAAAAATATACTGAAGTAAGGCTGCCAAGAGGACTTGAAAGCGGGGCAGAATTGCAGGAAACCGATTTCAGGAGGTAGACTGGAATTGCATCGAAAGCATAGGAAAAGAGGCAGAACGTCCACAATGATGCACTTGGCCAAAAAGGGCGTATGCGTTTTTTCCTGAATATATTCAGGAAAAAACGCATACGCCCTTTTTGGCCAACCAAGCAAGCTTGCAAAGGAAATCTGCACTACAATGAAGTCTCACTTCCCCCCGGTCAAAAGGGCCATCTGAAAAAAGTGTAAAATCCAGAAAGGCAGGACAGGCCATGGAGAACTGGGAGCCTTGTTATGCTGATGGGCGGGATGTAAATTGCCAACAGACACTCGGGAGAAGTGTATGGTGTTTCCTGAAACATCTAAAAAACAAAGCAACAGAGCCTAGGGCACTTCCACTTATGGTCCTATAGCTTAGGGAAATTAAAATCAAAAAGATACAGCCACCCCAATGTTTGGGACGCCTCTGTTTACAAGAACCTCGTTTACCGTACAAGTAAAATATCACAGAAAGTGAAAAATGGATAAAGAACTTGTGGTACTTACGTACAATGCAGTATCACTCAGCAGTGAAATCTATGTCATCAGGCCCGTAGCAGCACAATGAGTGGATTCAGGTACGATGATTCTAACTGAAATAAGTCACACAGAAAAAGAAACATCATAAGATATCAGTAATACACGGAATGTAAACTTGGCTACACAGGAACTGAATTACAGAACAGAACAGGGTCTCAAATTTAGAAAACCAACTTATGCTTGTTTAAGGGGAAAGGTGAGTTGGGGTGCTGCATAAAACCAGAGATTGAAATGAGCACAGATAAAGTTCCTTAAGCCAAATATGGAATAGACAAGAGCTACTCCTTGCTCAACGAAATGGACTCAACACCGCATATTAAACGCCTAAGAATGTACCTGACTCTTAAGTATCTTAAAACCTATGGATTGCTATGTCTCCAAAAGAGAATCAAACGTGTGTACAGGGGCATAAACGCAGCAGTGATAGGATTGGAGAGTTTCGGTGAGCAAATGAATACCCTTTGAAGTCATATTGCATGGTACCCATTCCACGGGTCTCAACTCTCCAGGTTTAAGGTATTCTTCCTTCAGCTAAAACATTTATGTGGAACCCAGAGTATGATCAACCACGTGATCGGGAGACGTGTTCAAATATGTCTCAGTTTTCGTACCCTGGTACTCGGGTGCAACATTCCAGACGCTTTACTAACACTCTCCCGACTTGGAGAGTCAGTCCCTTTAACCTCCTGTTTGGCCCAGTTTGCAATTTCTGCGGAAGATGAACAGGAATAGCGAGAACCAATGAGAGACTAGCTGGAGGTGTCTGGACGGGCAAATTTAACTCTCATTTCCCACCAGGAAGAGGAAATAACCAAAGGCTCAGCGTGCCGTGCCGGAACCAGATTAGGGCCTGAAGCCATCCTGCGGTGTTGCGGCCAGCTCACAAGAAAACGAGTTGAAGAAAGGAGCTCAGGGGCACTGTAATTCACAAACCTGCAGAGTTATAAATGACAGCTATCGTCCAAAAATATACTGAAGTAAGGCTGCCAAGAGGACTTGAAAGCGGGGCAGAATTGCAGGAAACCGATTTCAGGAGGTAGACTGGAATTGCATTGAAAGCATAGGAAAAGAGGCAGAACGTCCACAATGATGCACTTGGCCAAAAAGGGCGTATGCGTTTTTTCCTGAATATATTCAGGAAAAAACGCATACGCCCTTTTTGGCCAACCAAGCAAGCTTGCAAAGGAAATCTGCACTACAATGAAGTCTCACTTCGCCCCGGTCAAAAGGGCCATCTGAAAAAAGTGTAAAATCCAGAAAGGCAGGACAGGCCATGGAGAACTGGGAGCCTTGTTATGCTGATGGGCGGGATGTAAATTGCCAACAGACACTCCGGAGAAGTGTATGGTGTTTCCTGAAACATCTAAAAAACAAAGCAACAGAGCCTAGGGCACTTCCACTTATGGTCCTATAGCTTAGGGAAATTAAAATCAAAAAGATACAGCCACCCCAATGTTTGGGACGCCTCTGTTTACAAGAACCTCGTTTACCGTACAAGTTCAATATCACAGAAAGTGAAAAATGGATAGAGAACTTGTGCTACTTACGTACAATGCAGTATCACTCAGCAGTGAAATCTATGTCATCAGGCCCGTAGCAGCACAATGAGTGGATTCAGGTACGATGATTCTAACTGAAATAAGTCACACAGAAAAAGAAACATCATAAGATATCAGTAATACACGGAATGTAAACTTGGCTACACAGGAACTGAATTACAGAACAGAACAGGGTCTCAAATTTAGAAAACCAACTTATGCTTGTTTAAGGGGAAAGGTGAGTTGGGGTGCTGCATAAAACCAGAGATTGAAATGAGCACAGATAAAGTTCCTTAAGCCAAATATGGAATAGACAAGAGCTACTCCTTGCTCAACGAAATGGACTCAACACCGCATATTAAACGCCTAAGAATGTACCTGACTCTTAAGTATCTTAAAACCTATGGATTGCTATGTCTCCGAAAGAGAATCAAGCATGTGTACAGGGACATAAACGCAGCAGTGATAGGATTGGAGAGGTTCGGTGAGCAAATGAAGACCCTTTGAAGTCATATTGCATGGTACCCATTCCACGGGTTTCAACTACCCAGGTTTAAGGTATTCTTCCTTCAGCTAAAACATGCATGTGGAACCTAGAGTATGATCAACCATGTGATCGGGAGACGTGTTCAAATATGTCTCAGTTTTCGTACCCTGGTACTCGGGTGCAACATTCCAGACGATTTACTAACACTCTCCCGACTTGGAGAGTCAGTCCCTTTAACCTCCTGTTTGGCCCAGTTTGCAATTTCTGCGGAAGATGAACAGGAATAGCGAGAACCAATGAGAGACTAGCTGGAGGTGTCTGGACGGGCAAATTTAACTCTCATTTCCCACCAGGAAGAGGAAATAACCAAAGGCTCAGCGTGCCGTGCCGGAACCAGATTAGGGCCTGAAGCCATCCTGCGGTGTTGCGGCCAGCTCACAAGAAAACGAGTTGAAGAAAGGAGCTCAGGGGCACTGTAATTCACAAACCTGCAGAGTTATAAATGACAGCTATCGTCCAAAAATATACTGAAGTAAGGCTGCCAAGAGGACTTGATAGCGGGGCAGAATTGCAGGAAACCGATTTCAGGAGGTAGACTGGAATTGCATTGAAAGCATAGGAAAAGAGGCAGAACGTCCACAATGATGCACTTGGCCAAAAAGGGCGTATGCGTTTTTTCCTGAATATATTCAGGAAAAAACGCATACGCCCTTTTTGGCCAACCAAGCAAGCTTGCAAAGGAAATCTGCACTACAATGAAGTCTCACTTCGCCCCGGTCAAAAGGGCCATCTGAAAAAAGTGTAAAATCCAGAAAGGCAGGACAGGCCATGGAGAACTGGGAGCCTTGTTATGCTGATGGGCGGGATGTCAATTGCCAACAGACACTCGGGAGAAGTGTATGGTGTTTCCTGAAACATCTAAAAAACAAAGCAACAGAGCCTAGGGCACTTCCACTTATGGTCCTATAGCTTAGGGAAATTAAAATCAAAAAGATACAGCCACCCCAATGTTTGGGACGCCTCTGTTTACAAGAACCTCGTTTACCGTACAAGTTCAATATCACAGAAAGTGAAAAATGGATAAAGAACTTGTGGTACTTACGTACAATGCAGTATCACTCAGCAGTGAAATCTATGTCATCAGGCCCGTAGCAGCACAATGAGTGGATTCAGGTACGATGATTCTAACTGAAATAAGTCACACAGAAAAAGAAACATCATAAGATATCAGTAATACACGGAATGTAAACTTGGCTACACAGGAACTGAATTACAGAACAGAACAGGGTCTCAAATTTAGAAAACCAACTTATGCTTGTTTAAGGGGAAAGGTGAGTTGGGGTGCTGCATAAAACCAGAGATTGAAATGAGCACAGATAAAGTTCCTTAAGCCAAATATGGAATAGACAAGAGCTACTCCTTGCTCAACGAAATGGACTCAACACCGCATATTAAACGCCTAAGAATGTACCTGACTCTTAAGTATCTTAAAACCTATGGATTGCTATGTCTCCGAAAGAGAATCAAGCATGTGTACAGGGACATAAACGCAGCAGTGATAGGATTGGAGAGGTTCGGTGAGCAAATGAAGACCCTTTGAAGTCATATTGCATGGTACCCATTCCACGGGTTTCAACTACCCAGGTTTAAGGTATTCTTCCTTCAGCTAAAACATGCATGTGGAACCTAGAGTATGATCAACCATGTGATCGGGAGACGTGTTCAAATATGTCTCAGTTTTCGTACCCTGGTACTCGGGTGCAACATTCCAGACGCTTTACTAACACTCTCCCGACTTGGAGAGTCAGTCCCTTTAACCTCCTGTTTGGCCCAGTTTGCAATTTCTGCGGAAGATGAACAGGAATAGCGAGAACCAATGAGAGACTAGCTGGAGGTGTCTGGACGGGCAAATTTAACTCTCATTTCCCACCAGGAAGAGGAAATAACCAAAGGCTCAGCGTGCCGTGCCGGAACCAGATTAGGGCCTGAAGCCATCCTGCGGTGTTGCGGCCAACTCACAAGAAAACGAGTTGAAGAAAGGAGCTCAGGGGCACTGTAATTCACAAACCTGCAGAGTTATAAATGACAACTATCGTCCAAAAATATACTGAAGTAAGGCTGCCAAGAGGACTTGAAAGCGGGGCAGAATTGCAGGAAACCGATTTCAGGAGGTAGACTGGAATTGCATTGAAAGCATAGGAAAAGAGGCAGAACGTCCACAATGATGCACTTGGCCAAAAAGGGCGTATGCTTTTTTTCCTGAATATATTCAGGAAAAAACGCATACGCCCTTTTTGGCCAACCAAGCAAGCTTGCAAAGGAAATCTGCACTACAATGAAGTCTCACTTCCCCCCGGTCAAAAGGGCCATCTGAAAAAAGTGTAAAATCCAGAAAGGCAGGACAGGCCATGGAGAACTGGGAGCCTTGTTATGCTGATGGGCGGGATGTAAATTGCCAACAGACACTCGGAAGAAGTGTATGGTGTTTCCTGAAACATCTAAAAAACAAAGCAACAGAGCCTAGGGCACTTCCACTTATGGTCCTATAGCTTAGGGAAATTAAAATCAAAAAGATACAGCCACCCCAATGTTTGGGACGCCTCTGTTTACAAGAACCTCGTTTACCGTACAAGTTCAATATCACAGAAAGTGAAAAATGGATAAAGAACTTGTGGTACTTACGTACAATGCAGTATCACTCAGCAGTGAAATCTATGTCATCAGGCCCGTAGCAGCACAATGAGTGGATTCAGGTACGATGATTCTAACTGAAATAAGTCACACAGAAAAAGAAACATCATAAGATATCAGTAATACACGGAATGTAAACTTGGCTACACAGGAACTGAATTACAGAACAGAACAGGGTCTCAAATTTAGAAAACCAACTTATGCTTGTTTAAGGGGAAAGGTGAGTTGGGGTGCTGCATAAAACCAGAGATTGAAATGAGCACAGATAAAGTTCCTTAAGCCAAATATGGAATAGACAAGAGCTACTCCTTGCTCAACGAAATGGACTCAACACCGCATATTAAACGCCTAAGAATGTACCTGACTCTTAAGTATCTTAAAACCTATGGATTGCTATGTCTCCGAAAGAGAATCAAGCATGTGTACAGGGACATAAACGCAGCAGTGATAGGATTGGAGAGGTTCGGTGAGCAAATGAAGACCCTTTGAAGTCATATTGCATGGTACCCATTCCACGGGTTTCAACTACCCAGGTTTAAGGTATTCTTCCTTCAGCTAAAACATGCATGTGGAACCTAGAGTATGATCAACCATGTGATCGGGAGACGTGTTCAAATATGTCTCAGTTTTCGTACCCTGGTACTCGGGTGCAACATTCCAGACGCTTTACTAACACTCTCCCGACTTGGAGAGTCAGTCCCTTTAACCTCCTGTTTGGCCCAGTTTGCAATTTCTGCGGAAGATGAACAGGAATAGCGAGAACCAATGAGAGACTAGCTGGAGGTGTCTGGACGGGCAAATTTAACTCTCATTTCCCACCAGGAAGAGGAAATAACCAAAGGCTCAGCGTGCCGTGCCGGAACCAGATTAGGGCCTGAAGCCATCCTGCGGTGTTGCGGCCAGCTCACAAGAAAACGAGTTGAAGAAAGGAGCTCAGGGGCACTGTAATTCACAAACCTGCAGAGTTATAAATGACAGCTATCGTCCAAAAATATACTGAAGTAAGGCTGCCAAGAGGACTTGATAGCGGGGCAGAATTGCAGGAAACCGATTTCAGGAGGTAGACTGGAATTGCATTGAAAGCATAGGAAAAGAGGCAGAACGTCCACAATGATGCACTTGGCCAAAAAGGGCGTATGCGTTTTTTCCTGAATATATTCAGGAAAAAACGCATACGCCCTTTTTGGCCAACCAAGCAAGCTTGCAAAGGAAATCTGCACTACAATGAAGTCTCACTTCGCCCCGGTCAAAAGGGCCATCTGAAAAAAGTGTAAAATCCAGAAAGGCAGGACAGGCCATGGAGAACTGGGAGCCTTGTTATGCCGATGGGCGGGATGTAAATTGCCAACAGACACTCGGGAGAAGTGTATGGTGTTTCCTGAAACATCTAAAAAACAAAGCAACAGAGCCTAGGGCACTTCCACTTATGGTCCTATAGCTTAGGGAAATTAAAATCAAAAAGATACAGCCACCCCAATGTTTGGGACGCCTCTGTTTACAAGAACCTCGTTTACCGTACAAGTTCAATATCACAGAAAGTGAAAAATGGATAAAGAACTTGTGGTACTTACGTACAATGCAGTATCACTCAGCAGTGAAATCTATGTCATCAGGCCCGTAGCAGCACAATGAGTGGATTCAGGTACGATGATTCTAACTGAAATAAGTCACACAGAAAAAGAAACATCATAAGATATCAGTAATACACGGAATGTAAACTTGGCTACACAGGAACTGAATTACAGAACAGAACAGGGTCTCAAATTTAGAAAACCAACTTATGCTTGTTTAAGGGGAAAGGTGAGTTGGGGTGCTGCATAAAACCAGAGATTGAAATGAGCACAGATAAAGTTCCTTAAGCCAAATATGGAATAGACAAGAGCTACTCCTTGCTCAACGAAATGGACTCAACACCGCATATTAAACGCCTAAGAATGTACCTGACTCTTAAGTATCTTAAAACCTATGGATTGCTATGTCTCCGAAAGAGAATCAAGCATGTGTACAGGGACATAAACGCAGCAGTGATAGGATTGGAGAGGTTCGGTGAGCAAATGAAGACCCTTTGAAGTCATATTGCATGGTACCCATTCCACGGGTTTCAACTACCCAGGTTTAAGGTATTCTTCCTTCAGCTAAAACATGCATGTGGAACCTAGAGTATGATCAACCATGTGATCGGGAGACGTGTTCAAATATGTCTCAGTTTTCGTACCCTGGTACTCGGGTGCAACATTCCAGACGCTTTACTAACACTCTCCCGACTTGGAGAGTCAGTCCCTTTAACCTCCTGTTTGGCCCAGTTTGCAATTTCTGCGGAAGATGAACAGGAATAGCGAGAACCAATGAGAGACTAGCTGGAGGTGTCTGGACGGGCAAATTTAACTCTCATTTCCCACCAGGAAGAGGAAATAACCAAAGGCTCAGCGTGCCGTGCCGGAACCAGATTAGGGCCTGAAGCCATCCTGCGGTGTTGCGGCCAACTCACAAGAAAACGAGTTGAAGAAAGGAGCTCAGGGGCACTGTAATTCACAAACCTGCAGAGTTATAAATGACAACTATCGTCCAAAAATATACTGAAGTAAGGCTGCCAAGAGGACTTGAAAGCGGGGCAGAATTGCAGGAAACCGATTTCAGGAGGTAGACTGGAATTGCATCGAAAGCATAGGAAAAGAGGCAGAACGTCCACAATGATGCACTTGGCCACAAAGGGCGTATGCGTTTTTTCCTGAATATATTCAGGAAAAAACGCATACGCCCTTTTTGGCCAACCAAGCAAGCTTGCAAAGGAAATCTGCACTACAATGAAGTCTCACTTCCCCCCGGTCAAAAGGGCCATCTGAAAAAAGTGTAAAATCCAGAAAGGCAGGACAGGCCATGGAGAACTGGGAGCCTTGTTATGCTGATGGGCGGGATGTCAATTGCCAACAGACACTCGGGAGAAGTGTATGGTGTTTCCTGAAACATCTAAAAAACAAAGCAACAGAGCCTAGGGCACTTCCACTTATGGTCCTATAGCTTAGGGAAATTAAAATCAAAAAGATACAGCCACCCCAATGTTTGGGACGCCTCTGTTTACAAGAACCTCGTTTACCGTACAAGTTCAATATCACAGAAAGTGAAAAATGGATAAAGAACTTGTGGTACTTACGTACAATGCAGTATCACTCAGCAGTGAAATCTATGTCATCAGGCCCGTAGCAGCACAATGAGTGGATTCAGGTACGATGATTCTAACTGAAATAAGTCACACAGAAAAAGAAACATCATAAGATATCAGTAATACACGGAATGTAAACTTGGCTACACAGGAACTGAATTACAGAACAGAACAGGGTCTCAAATTTAGAAAACCAACTTATGCTTGTTTAAGGGTAAAGGTGAGTTGGGGTGCTGCATAAAACCAGAGATTGAAATGAGCACAGATAAAGTTCCTTAAGCCAAATATGGAATAGACAAGAGCTACTCCTTGCTCAACGAAATGGACTCAACACCGCATATTAAACGCCTAAGAATGTACCTGACTCTTAAGTATCTTAAAACCTATGGATTGCTATGTCTCCGAAAGAGAATCAAGCATGTGTACAGGGACGTAAACGCAGCAGTGATAGGATTGGAGAGGTTCGGTGAGCAAATGAAGACCCTTTGAAGTCATATTGCATGGTACCCATTCCACGGGTTTCAACTACCCAGGTTTAAGGTATTCTTCCTTCAGCTAAAACATGCATGTGGAACCTAGAGTATGATCAACCATGTGATCGGGAGACGTGTTCAAATATGTCTCAGTTTTCGTACCCTGGTACTCGGGTGCAACATTCCAGACGCTTTACTAACACTCTCCCGACTTGGAGAGTCAGTCCCTTTAACCTCCTGTTTGGCCCAGTTTGCAATTTCTGCGGAAGATGAACAGGAATAGCGAGAACCAATGAGAGACTAGCTGGAGGTGTCTGGACGGGCAAATTTAACTCTCATTTCCCACCAGGAAGAGGAAATAACCAAAGGCTCAGCGTGCCGTGCCGGAACCAGATTAGGGCCTGAAGCCATCCTGCGGTATGGGGCCAGCTCACAAGAAAGCGAGTTGAAGAAAGGAGCTCAGGGGCACTGTAATTCACAAACCTGCAGAGTTATAAATGACAACTATCGTCCAAAAATATACTGAAGTAAGGCTGCCAAGAGGACTTGAAAGCGGGGCAGAATTGCAGGAAACCGATTTCAGGAGGTAGACTGGAATTGCATTGAAAGCATAGGAAAAGAGGCAGAACGTCCACAATGATGCACTTGGCCAAAAAGGGCGTATGCGTTTTTCCCTGAATATATTCAGGAAAAAACGCATACGCCCTTTTTGGCCAACCAAGCAAGGTTGCAAAGGAAATCTGCACTACAATGAAGTCTCACTTCCCCCCGGTCAAAAGGGCCATCTGAAAAAAGTGTAAAATCCAGAAAGGCAGGACAGGCCATGGAGAACTGGGAGCCTTGTTATGCTGATGGGCGGGATGTCAATTGCCAACAGACACTCGGGAGAAGTGTATGGTGTTTCCTGAAACATCTAAAAAACAAAGCAACAGAGCCTAGGGCACTTCCACTTATGGTCCTATAGCTTAGGGAAATTAAAATCAAAAAGATACAGCCACCCCAATGTTTGGGACGCCTCTGTTTACAAGAACCTCGTTTACCGTACAAGTTCAATATCACAGAAAGTGAAAAATGGATAAAGAACTTGTGGTACTTACGTACAATGCAGTATCACTCAGCAGTGAAATCTATGTCATCAGGCCCGTAGCAGCACAATGAGTGGATTCAGGTACGATGATTCTAACTGAAATAAGTCACACAGAAAAAGAAACATCATAAGATATCAGTAATACACGGAATGTAAACTTGGCTACACAGGAACTGAATTACAGAACAGAACAGGGTCTCAAATTTAGAAAACCAACTTATGCTTGTTTAAGGGGAAAGGTGAGTTGGGGTGCTGCATAAAACCAGAGATTGAAATGAGCACAGATAAAGTTCCTTAAGCCAAATATGGAATAGACAAGAGCTACTCCTTGCTCAACGAAATGGACTCAACACCGCATATTAAACGCCTAAGAGTGTACCTGACTCTTAAGTATCTTAAAACCTATGGATTGCTATGTCTCCGAAAGAGAATCAAGCATGTGTACAGGGACATAAACGCAGCAGTGATAGGATTGGAGAGGTTCGGTGAGCAAATGAAGACCCTTTGAAGTCATATTGCATGGTACCCATTCCACGGGTTTCAACTACCCAGGTTTAAGGTATTCTTCCTTCAGCTAAAACATGCATGTGGAACCTAGAGTATGATCAACCATGTGATCGGGAGACGTGTTCAAATATGTCTCAGTTTTCGTACCCTGGTACTCGGGTGCAACATTCCAGACGCTTTACTAACACTCTCCCGACTTGGAGAGTCAGTCCCTTTAACCTCCTGTTTGGCCCAGTTTGCAATTTCTGCGGAAGATGAACAGGAATAGCGAGAACCAATGAGAGACTAGCTGGAGGTGTCTGGACGGGCAAATTTAACTCTCATTTCCCACCAGGAAGAGGAAATAACCAAAGGCTCAGCGTGCCGTGCCGGAACCAGATTAGGGCCTGAAGCCATCCTGCGGTGTTGCGGCCAGCTCACAAGAAAGCGAGTTGAAGAAAGGAGCTCAGGGGCACTGTAATTCACAAACCTGCAGAGTTATAAATGACAACTATCGTCCAAAAATATACTGAAGTAAGCTGCCAAGAGGACTTGAAAGCGGGGCAGAATTGCAGGAAACCGATTTCAGGAGGTAGACTGGAATTGCATTGAAAGCATAGGAAAAGAGGCAGAACGTCCACAATGATGCACTTGGCCAAAAAGGGCGTATGCGTTTTTTCCTGAATATATTCAGGAAAAAACGCATACGCCCTTTTTGGCCAACCAAGCAAGCTTGCAAAGGAAATCTGCACTACAATGAAGTCTCACTTCCCCCCAGTCAAAAGGGCCATCTGAAAAAAGTGTAAAATCCAGAAAGGCAGGAAAGGCCATGGAGAACTGGGAGCCTTGTTATGCTGATGGGCGGGATGTAAATTGCCAACAGACACTCGGGAGAAGTGTATGGTGTTTCCTGAAACATCTAAAAAACAAAGCAACAGAGCCTAGGGCACTTCCACTTATGGTCCTATAGCTTAGGGAAATTAAAATCAAAAAGATACAGCCACCCCAATGTTTGGGACGCCTCTGTTTACAAGAACCTCGTTTACCGTACAAGTTCAATATCACAGAAAGTGAAAAATGGATAAAGAACTTGTGGTACTTACGTACAATGCAGTATCACTCAGCAGTGAAATCTATGTCATCAGGCCCGTAGCAGCACAATGAGTGGATTCAGGTATGATGATTCTAACTGAAATAAGTCACACAGAAAAAGAAACATCATAAGATATCAGTAATACACGGAATGTAAACTTGGCTACACAGGAACTGAATTACAGAACAGAACAGGGTCTCAAATTTAGAAAACCAACTTATGCTTGTTTAAGGGGAAAGGTGAGTTGGGGTGCTGCATAAAACCAGAGATTGAAATGAGCACAGATAAAGTTCCTTAAGCCAAATATGGAATAGACAAGAGCTACTCCTTGCTCAACGAAATGGACTCAACACCGCATATTAAACGCCTAAGAATGTACCTGACTCTTAAGTATCTTAAAACCTATGGATTGCTATGTCTCCGAAAGAGAATCAAGCATGTGTACAGGGACATAAACGCAGCAGTGATAGGATTGGAGAGGTTCGGTGAGCAAATGAAGACCCTTTGAAGTCATATTGCATGGTACCCATTCCACGGGTTTCAACTACCCAGGTTTAAGGTATTCTTCCTTCAGCTAAAACATGCATGTGGAACCTAGAGTATGATCAACCATGTGATCGGGAGACGTGTTCAAATATGTCTCAGTTTTCGTACCCTGGTACAAGGGTGCAACATTCCAGACGCTTTACTAACACTCTCCCGACTTGGAGAGTCAGTCCCTTTAACCTCCTGTTTGGCCCAGTTTGCAATTTCTGCGGAAGATGAACAGGAATAGCGAGAACCAATGAGAGACTAGCTGGAGGTGTCTGGACGGGCAAATTTAACTCTCATTTCCCACCAGGAAGAGGAAATAACCAAAGGCTCAGCGTGCCGTGCCGGAACCAGATTAGGGCCTGAAGCCATCCTGCGGTGTTGCGGCCAGCTCACAAGAAAACGAGTTGAAGAAAGGAGCTCAGGGGCACTGTAATTCACAAACCTGCAGAGTTATAAATGACAACTATCGTCCAAAAATATACTGAAGTAAGGCTGCCAAGAGGACTTGAAAGCGGGGCAGAATTGCAGGAAACCGATTTCAGGAGGTAGACTGGAATTGCATTGAAAGCATAGGAAAAGAGGCAGAACGTCCACAATGATGCACTTGGCCAAAAAGGGCGTATGCGTTTTTTCCTGAATATATTCAGGAAAAAACGCATACGCCCTTTTTGGCCAACCAAGCAAGCTTGCAAAGGAAATCTGCACTACAATGAAGTCTCACTTCCCCCCGGTCAAAAGGGCCATCTGAAAAAAGTGTAAAATCCAGAAAGGCAGGACAGGCCATGGAGAACTGGGAGCCTTGTTATGCTGATGGGCGGGATGTACATTGCCAACAGACACTCGGGAGAAGTGTATGGTGTTTCCTGAAACATCTAAAAAACAAAGCAACAGAGCCTAGGGCACTTCCACTTATGGTCCTATAGCTTAGAGAAATTAAAATCAAAAAGATACAGCCACCCCAATGTTTGGGACGCCTCTGTTTACAAGAACCTCGTTTACCGTACAAGTTCAATATCACAGAAAGTGAAAAATGGATAAAGAACTTGTGGTACTTACGTACAATGCAGTATCACTCAGCAGTGAAATCTATGTCATCAGGCCCGTAGCAGCACAATGAGTGGATTCAGGTACGATGATTCTAACTGAAATAAGTCACACAGAAAAAGAAACATCATAAGATATCAGTAATACACGGAATGTAAACTTGGCTACACAGGAACTGAATTACAGAACAGAACAGGGTCTCAAATTTAGAAAACCAACTTATGCTTGTTTAAGGGGAAAGGTGAGTTGGGGTGCTGCATAAAACCAGAGATTGAAATGAGCACAGATAAAGTTCCTTAAGCCAAATATGGAATAGACAAGAGCTACTCCTTGCTCAACGAAATGGACTCAACACCGCATATTAAACGCCTAAGAATGTACCTGACTCTTAAGTATCTTAAAACCTATGGATTGCTATGTCTCCGAAAGAGAATCAAGCATGTGTACAGGGACATAAACGCAGCAGTGATAGGATTGGAGAGGTTCGGTGAGCAAATGAAGACCCTTTGAAGTCATATTGCATGGTACCCATTCCACGGGTTTCAACTACCCAGGTTTAAGGTATTCTTCCTTCAGCTAAAACATGCATGTGGAACCTAGAGTATGATCAACCATGTGATCGGGAGACGTGTTCAAATATGTCTCAGTTTTCGTACCCTGGTACTCGGGTGCAACATTCCAGACGCTTTACTAACACTCTCCTGACTTGGAGAGTCAGTCCCTTTAACCTCCTGTTTGGCCCAGTTTGCAATTTCTGCGGAAGATGAACAGGAATAGCGAGAACCAATGAGAGACTAGCTGGAGGTGTCTGGACGGGCAAATTTAACTCTCATTTCCCACCAGGAAGAGGAAATAACCAAAGGCTCAGCGTGCCGTGCCGGAACCAGATTAGGGCCTGAAGCCATCCTGCGGTGTTGCGGCCAGCTCACAAGAAAGCGAGTTGAAGAAAGGAGCTCAGGGGCACTGTAATTCACAAACCTGCAGAGTTATAAATGACAACTATCGTCCAAAAATATACTGAAGTAAGGCTGCCAAGAGGACTTGAAAGCGGGGCAGAATTGCAGGAAACCGATTTCAGGAGGTAGACTGGAATTGCATTGAAAGCATAGGAAAAGAGGCAGAACGTCCACAATGATGCACTTGGCCGAAAAGGGCGTATGCGTTTTTTCCTGAATATATTCAGGAAAAAACGCATACGCCCTTTTTGGCCAACCAAGCAAGCTTGCAAAGGAAATCTGCACTACAATGAAGTCTCACTTCCCCCCGGTCAAAAGGGCCATCTGAAAAAAGTGTAAAATCCAGAAAGGCAGGACAGGCCATGGAGAACTGGGAGCCTTGTTATGCTGATGGGCGGGATGTAAATTGCCAACAGACACTCGGGAGAAGTGTATGGTGTTTCCTGAAACATCTAAAAAACAAAGCAACAGAGCCTAGGGCACTTCCACTTATGGTCCTATAGCTTAGGGAAATTAAAATCAAAAAGATACAGCCACCCCAATGTTTGGGACGCCTCTGTTTACAAGAACCTCGTTTACCGTACAAGTTCAATATCACAGAAATTGAAAAATGGATAAAGAACTTGTGGTACTTACGTACAATGCAGTATCACTCAGCAGTGAAATCTATGTCATCAGGCCCGTAGCAGCACAATGAGTGGATTCAGGTATGATGATTCTAACTGAAATAAGTCACACAGAAAAAGAAACATCATAAGATATCAGTAATACACGGAATGTAAACTTGGCTACACAGGAACTGAATTACAGAACAGAACAGGGTCTCAAATTTAGAAAACCAACTTATGCTTGTTTAAGGGTAAAGGTGAGTTGGGGTGCTGCATAAAACCAGAGATTGAAATGAGCACAGATAAAGTTCCTTAAGCCAAATATGGAATAGACAAGAGCTACTCCTTGCTCAACGAAATGGACTCAACACCGCATATTAAACGCCTAAGAATGTACCTGACTCTTAAGTATCTTAAAACCTATGGATTGCTATGTCTCCGAAAGAGAATCAAGCATGTGTACAGGGACATAAACGCAGCAGTGATAGGATTGGAGAGGTTCGGTGAGCAAATGAAGACCCTTTGAAGTCATATTGCATGGTACCCATTCCACGGGTTTCAACTACCCAGGTTTAAGGTATTCTTCCTTCAGCTAAAACATGCATGTGGAACCTAGAGTATGATCAACCATGTGATCGGGAGACGTGTTCAAATATGTCTCAGTTTTCGTACCCTGGTACAAGGGTGCAACATTCCAGACGCTTTACTAACACTCTCCCGACTTGGAGAGTCAGTCCCTTTAACCTCCTGTTTGGCCCAGTTTGCAATTTCTGCGGAAGATGAACAGGAATAGCGAGAACCAATGAGAGACTAGCTGGAGGTGTCTGGACGGGCAAATTTAACTCTCATTTCCCACCAGGAAGAGGAAATAACCAAAGGCTCAGCGTGCCGTGCCGGAACCAGATTAGGGCCTGAAGCCATCCTGCGGTGTTGCGGCCAGCTCACAAGAAAACGAGTTGAAGAAAGGAGCTCAGGGGCACTGTAATTCACAAACCTGCAGAGTTATAAATGACAACTATCGTCCAAAAATATACTGAAGTAAGGCTGCCAAGAGGACTTGAAAGCGGGGCAGAATTGCAGGAAACCGATTTCAGGAGGTAGACTGGAATTGCATTGAAAGCATAGGAAAAGAGGCAGAACGTCCACAATGATGCACTTGGCCAAAAAGGGCGTATGCGTTTTTTCCTGAATATATTCAGGAAAAAACGCATACGCCCTTTTTGGCCAACCAAGCAAGCTTGCAAAGGAAATCTGCACTACAATGAAGTCTCACTTCCCCCCGGTCAAAAGGGCCATCTGAAAAAAGTGTAAAATCCAGAAAGGCAGGACAGGCCATGGAGAACTGGGAGCCTTGTTATGCTGATGGGCGGGATGTACATTGCCAACAGACA
The DNA here is from genome assembly GCF_963455315.2 of Globicephala melas. Classification (NCBI taxonomy): domain Eukaryota; kingdom Metazoa; phylum Chordata; class Mammalia; order Artiodactyla; family Delphinidae; genus Globicephala; species Globicephala melas. Next base: position 554,580 of record NW_027207288.1, read on the forward strand.
CTCGGGAGAAGTGTATGGTGTTTCCTGAAACATCTAAAAAACAAAGCAACAGAGCCTAGGGCACTTCCACTTATGGTCCTATAGCTTAGAGAAATTAAAATCAAAAAGATACAGCCACCCCAATGTTTGGGACGCCTCTGTTTACAAGAACCTCGTTTACCGTACAAGTTCAATATCACAGAAAGTGAAAAATGGATAAAGAACTTGTGGTACTTACGTACAATGCAGTATCACTCAGCAGTGAAATCTATGTCATCAGGCCCGTAGCAGCACAATGAGTGGATTCAGGTACGATGATTCTAACTGAAATAAGTCACACAGAAAAAGAAACATCATAAGATATCAGTAATACACGGAATGTAAACTTGGCTACACAGGAACTGAATTACAGAACAGAACAGGGTCTCAAATTTAGAAAACCAACTTATGCTTGTTTAAGGGGAAAGGTGAGTTGGGGTGCTGCATAAAACCAGAGATTGAAATGAGCACAGATAAAGTTCCTTAAGCCAAATATGGAATAGACAAGAGCTACTCCTTGCTCAACGAAATGGACTCAACACCGCATATTAAACGCCTAAGAATGTACCTGACTCTTAAGTATCTTAAAACCTATGGATTGCTATGTCTCCGAAAGAGAATCAAGCATGTGTACAGGGACATAAACGCAGCAGTGATAGGATTGGAGAGGTTCGGTGAGCAAATGAAGACCCTTTGAAGTCATATTGCATGGTACCCATTCCACGGGTTTCAACTACCCAGGTTTAAGGTATTCTTCCTTCAGCTAAAACATGCATGTGGAACCTAGAGTATGATCAACCATGTGATCGGGAGACGTGTTCAAATATGTCTCAGTTTTCGTACCCTGGTACTCGGGTGCAACATTCCAGACGCTTTACTAACACTCTCCTGACTTGGAGAGTCAGTCCCTTTAACCTCCTGTTTGGCCCAGTTTGCAATTTCTGCGGAAGATGAACAGGAATAGCGAGAACCAATGAGAGACTAGCTGGAGGTGTCTGGACGGGCAAATTTAACTCTCATTTCCCACCAGGAAGAGGAAATAACCAAAGGCTCAGCGTGCCGTGCCGGAACCAGATTAGGGCCTGAAGCCATCCTGCGGTGTTGCGGCCAGCTCACAAGAAAGCGAGTTGAAGAAAGGAGCTCAGGGGCACTGTAATTCACAAACCTGCAGAGTTATAAATGACAACTATCGTCCAAAAATATACTGAAGTAAGGCTGCCAAGAGGACTTGAAAGCGGGGCAGAATTGCAGGAAACCGATTTCAGGAGGTAGACTGGAATTGCATTGAAAGCATAGGAAAAGAGGCAGAACGTCCACAATGATGCACTTGGCCGAAAAGGGCGTATGCGTTTTTTCCTGAATATATTCAGGAAAAAACGCATACGCCCTTTTTGGCCAACCAAGCAAGCTTGCAAAGGAAATCTGCACTACAATGAAGTCTCACTTCCCCCCGGTCAAAAGGGCCATCTGAAAAAAGTGTAAAATCCAGAAAGGCAGGACAGGCCATGGAGAACTGGGAGCCTTGTTATGCTGATGGGCGGGATGTAAATTGCCAACAGACACTCGGGAGAAGTGTATGGTGTTTCCTGAAACATCTAAAAAACAAAGCAACAGAGCCTAGGGCACTTCCACTTATGGTCCTATAGCTTAGGGAAATTAAAATCAAAAAGATACAGCCACCCCAATGTTTGGGACGCCTCTGTTTACAAGAACCTCGTTTACCGTACAAGTTCAATATCACAGAAATTGAAAAATGGATAAAGAACTTGTGGTACTTACGTACAATGCAGTATCACTCAGCAGTGAAATCTATGTCATCAGGCCCGTAGCAGCACAATGAGTGGATTCAGGTATGATGATTCTAACTGAAATAAGTCACACAGAAAAAGAAACATCATAAGATATCAGTAATACACGGAATGTAAACTTGGCTACACAGGAACTGAATTACAGAACAGAACAGGGTCTCAAATTTAGAAAACCAACTTATGCTTGTTTAAGGGTAAAGGTGAGTTGGGGTGCTGCATAAAACCAGAGATTGAAATGAGCACAGATAAAGTTCCTTAAGCCAAATATGGAATAGACAAGAGCTACTCCTTGCTCAACGAAATGGACTCAACACCGCATATTAAACGCCTAAGAATGTACCTGACTCTTAAGTATCTTAAAACCTATGGATTGCTATGTCTCCGAAAGAGAATCAAGCATGTGTACAGGGACATAAACGCAGCAGTGATAGGATTGGAGAGGTTCGGTGAGCAAATGAAGACCCTTTGAAGTCATATTGCATGGTACCCATTCCACGGGTTTCAACTACCCAGGTTTAAGGTATTCTTCCTTCAGCTAAAACATGCATGTGGAACCTAGAGTATGATCAACCATGTGATCGGGAGACGTGTTCAAATATGTCTCAGTTTTCGTACCCTGGTACAAGGGTGCAACATTCCAGACGCTTTACTAACACTCTCCCGACTTGGAGAGTCAGTCCCTTTAACCTCCTGTTTGGCCCAGTTTGCAATTTCTGCGGAAGATGAACAGGAATAGCGAGAACCAATGAGAGACTAGCTGGAGGTGTCTGGACGGGCAAATTTAACTCTCATTTCCCACCAGGAAGAGGAAATAACCAAAGGCTCAGCGTGCCGTGCCGGAACCAGATTAGGGCCTGAAGCCATCCTGCGGTGTTGCGGCCAGCTCACAAGAAAACGAGTTGAAGAAAGGAGCTCAGGGGTACTGTAATTCACAAACCTGCAGAGTTATAAATGACAACTATCGTCCAAAAATATACTGAAGTAAGGCTGCCAAGAGGACTTGAAAGCGGGGCAGAATTGCAGGAAACCGATTTCAGGAGGTAGACTGGAATTGCATTGAAAGCATAGGAAAAGAGGCAGAACGTCCACAATGATGCACTTGGCCAAAAAGGGCGTATGCGTTTTTTCCTGAATATATTCAGGAAAAAACGCATACGCCCTTTTTGGCCAACCAAGCAAGCTTGCAAAGGAAATCTGCACTACAATGAAGTCTCACTTCCCCCCGGTCAAAAGGGCCATCTGAAAAAAGTGTAAAATCCAGAAAGGCAGGACAGGCCATGGAGAACTGGGAGCCTTGTTATGCTGATGGGCGGGATGTAAATTGTCAACAGACACTCGGGAGAAGTGTATGGTGTTTCCTGAAACATCTAAAAAACAAAGCAACAGAGCCTAGGGCACTTCCACTTATGGTCCTATAGCTTAGGGAAATTAAAATCCAAAAGATACAGCCACCCCAATGTTTGGGACGCCTCTGTTTACAAGAACCTCGTTTACCGTACAAGTTCAATATCACAGAAAGTGAAAAATGGATAAAGAACTTGTGGTACTTACGTACAATGCAGTATCACTCAGCAGTGAAATCTATGTCATCAGGCCCGTAGCAGCACAATGAGTGGATTCAGGTACGATGATTCTAACTGAAATAAGTCACACAGAAAAAGAAACATCATAAGATATCAGTAATACACGGAATGTAAACTTGGCTACACAGGAACTGAATTACAGAACAGAACAGGGTCTCAAATTTAGAAAACCAACTTATGCTTGTTTAAGGGGAAAGGTGAGTTGGGGTGCTGCATAAAACCAGAGATTGAAATGAGCACAGATAAAGTTCCTTAAGCCAAATATGGAATAGACAAGAGCTACTCCTTGCTCAACGAAATGGACTCAACACCGCATATTAAACGCCTAAGAATGTACCTGACTCTTAAGTATCTTAAAACCTATGGATTGCTATGTCTCCGAAAGAGAATCAAGCATGTGTACAGGGACATAAACGCAGCAGTGATAGGATTGGAGAGGTTCGGTGAGCAAATGAAGACCCTTTGAAGTCATATTGCATGGTACCCATTCCACGGGTTTCAACTACCCAGGTTTAAGGTATTCTTCCTTCAGCTAAAACATGCATGTGGAACCTAGAGTATGATCAACCATGTGATCGGGAGACGTGTTCAAATATGTCTCAGTTTTCGTACCCTGGTACAAGGGTGCAACATTCCAGACGCTTTACTAACACTCTCCCGACTTGGAGAGTCAGTCCCTTTAACCTCCTGTTTGGCCCAGTTTGCAATTTCTGCGGAAGATGAACAGGAATAGCGAGAACCAATGAGAGACTAGCTGGAGGTGTCTGGACGGGCAAATTTAACTCTCATTTCCCACCAGGAAGAGGAAATAACCAAAGGCTCAGCGTGCCGTGCCGGAACCAGATTAGGGCCTGAAGCCATCCTGCGGTGTTGCGGCCAGCTCACAAGAAAACGAGTTGAAGAAAGGAGCTCAGGGGTACTGTAATTCACAAACCTGCAGAGTTATAAATGACAACTATCGTCCAAAAATATACTGAAGTAAGGCTGCCAAGAGGACTTGAAAGCGGGGCAGAATTGCAGGAAACCGATTTCAGGAGGTAGACTGGAATTGCATTGAAAGCATAGGAAAAGAGGCAGAACGTCCACAATGATGCACTTGGCCAAAAAGGGCGTATGCGTTTTTTCCTGAATATATTCAGGAAAAAACGCATACGCCCTTTTTGGCCAACCAAGCAAGCTTGCAAAGGAAATCTGCACTACAATGAAGTCTCACTTCCCCCCGGTCAAAAGGGCCATCTGAAAAAAGTGTAAAATCCAGAAAGGCAGGACAGGCCATGGAGAACTGGGAGCCTTGTTATGCTGATGGGCGGGATGTAAATTGTCAACAGACACTCGGGAGAAGTGTATGGTGTTTCCTGAAACATCTAAAAAACAAAGCAACAGAGCCTAGGGCACTTCCACTTATGGTCCTATAGCTTAGGGAAATTAAAATCCAAAAGATACAGCCACCCCAATGTTTGGGACGCCTCTGTTTACAAGAACCTCGTTTACCGTACAAGTTCAATATCACAGAAAGTGAAAAATGGATAAAGAACTTGTGGTACTTACGTACAATGCAGTATCACTCAGCAGTGAAATCTATGTCATCAGGCCCGTAGCAGCACAATGAGTGGATTCAGGTACGATGATTCTAACTGAAATAAGTCACACAGAAAAAGAAACATCATAAGATATCAGTAATACACGGAATGTAAACTTGGCTACACAGGAACTGAATTACAGAACAGAACAGGGTCTCAAATTTAGAAAACCAACTTATGCTTGTTTAAGGGGAAAGGTGAGTTGGGGTGCTGCATAAAACCAGAGATTGAAATGAGCACAGATAAAGTTCCTTAAGCCAAATATGGAATAGACAAGAGCTACTCCTTGCTCAACGAAATGGACTCAACACCGCATATTAAACGCCTAAGAATGTACCTGGCTCTTAAGTATCTTAAAACCTATGGATTGCTATGTCTCCGAAAGAGAATCAAGCATGTGTACAGGGACATAAACGCAGCAGTGATAGGATTGGAGAGGTTCGGTGAGCAAATGAAGACCCTTTGAAGTCATATTGCATGGTACCCATTCCACGGGTTTCAACTACCCAGGTTTAAGGTATTCTTCCTTCAGCTAAAACATGCATGTGGAACCCAGAGTATGATCAACCGTGTGAACGGGAGACGTGTTCAAATATGTCTCAGTTTTCCTCCCGTGGTACTCGGGTGCAACATTCCAGACGCTTTACTAACACTCTCCCCACTTGGAGAGTCAGCGCCTTTAACCTCCTGTTTGGCCCAGTTTGCAATTTCTGCGGAAGATGAACAGGAATAGGGAGAACCAATGAGAGACTAGCTGGAGGTGTCTGGATGGGCAAATTTAACTCTCATTTCCCACCAGGAATAGGAAATAACCAAAGGCTCAGCATGCCGTGCCGGAATCAGATTAGGGCCTGAAGCCAGCCTGCGGTGTTGCGGCCAGCTCAAAAGAAAGCGAGTTGAAGAAAGGAGTTCAGGGACACTGTAATTCACATACCTGCAGAGTTATAAATGACAGCTATCGTCCAAAAATATACTGAAGTAATGCTGCCAAGAGAACTTGAAAGCGGGGCAGAATTGCAGGAAACCGATTTCAGGAGGTAGACTGGAATTGCATCGAAAGCATAGGAAAAGAGGCAGAGCGTGCACAATGATCCACTTGGCCAAAAAGGGCGTATGCATTTTTTCCTGAATATATTCAGGAAAAAAAGCATACGCCCTTTTTGGCCAACCAAGCAAACTTGCAAAGGAAATCTGCACTACAATGAAGTCTCACTTCCCCCCGGTCAAAAGGGCCATCTGAAAAAAGTGTAAAATCCAGAAAGGCAGGACAGGCCATGGAGAACTGGGAGCCTTGTTATGCTGATGGGCGGGATGTAAATTGCCAACAGACACTCGGGAGAAGTGTATGGTGTTTCCTGACACATCTAAAAAACAAAGCAACAGAGCCTAGGGCACTTCCACTTATGGTCCTATAGCTTAGGGAAATTAAAATCAAAAAGACACAGCCACCCCAAAGTTTGGGACGCCTCTGTTTACAAGAACCTCGTTTACCGTACAAGTTCAATATCACAGAATGTGAAAAATGGATAAAGAACTTGTGGTACTTACGTACAATGCAGTATCACTCAGCAATGAAATCTATGTCATCAGGCCCGTAGCAGCATAATGAGTGGATTCAGGTATGATGATTCTAACTGAAATAAGTCACACAGAAAAAGAAACATCATAAGATATCACTAATACACGGAATGTAAACTTGGCTACACAGGAACTGAATTCCAAAACAGAACAGGGTCTCAAATTTAGAAAACCAACTTATGCTTGCTTAAGGGGAAAGGTGAGTTGGGGTGCTGCATAAAACCAGAGATTGAAATGAGCACAGATAACGTTCTATAAGGCAAATATGGAATAGACAAGAGCTACTCCTTGCTCACGAAATGGACTCAACACCCCATATTCAACGCCTAGGAATATACCTGCCTAGTAAGAATCATAAAAGCAATGGATTTATATATCTCTGTAAGAGAATCAAGAGTGTGTACAGCGGCATTAAAGCAGTGAAAATCAGCTAAATCCCATATTAAAAATAAATTTCTTAAACAAAACACAATGACAGTGAAATAGAGAGCAATACTTAAGTAATTCATTCAAGGCTTCTGATGCAACCTGCATTTACCATATCTACACCCAGAGCTGGGTGACACATAAGGCTGGACACTTGGGGCTCATAAGATTGGTGAGGTTCGGTGAGCAAATGCAGACCCTTTGAAGTCATATTGCATGGTACCCATTCCATGGGTCTCAACTCTCCAGGTTTAAGAGATTCTTCCTTCAGCTAAAACATGCATGTGGAACCCAGAGTATGATCCACCGTGTGATCGAGAAACGTGTTCAAATGTGTCTCACTTTTCGTTCCCTGGTACTCGGGTGCAACATTCCAGACGCTTTACTAACACTCTCCCAACTTGGAGAGTCAGTCCCTTTAACCTCCTGTTTGGCCCAGTTTGCAATTTCTGCGGAAGATGAACAGGAATAGCGAGAACCAATGAGAGACTAGCTGGAGGTGTCTGGACGGGCAAATTTAACTCTCATTTCCCACCAGGAAGAGGAAATAACCAAAGGCTCAGTGTGCCGTGCCGGAACCAGATTAGGGCCTGAAGCAATCCTGCGGTGTTGTGGCCAGCTCAAAAGAAAGCGAGTTGAAGAAAGGAGCTCAGGGGCACTGTAATTCACAAACCTGCAGAGTTATAAATGACAGCTATCGTCCAAAAATATACTGAAGTAAGGCTGCCAAGAGGACTTGAAAGCGGGGCAGAATTGCAGGAAACCGATTTCAGGAGGTAGACTGGAATTGCATTGAAAGCATAGGAAAAGAGGCAGAACGTCCACAATGATGCACTTGGCCAAAAAGGGCGTATGCGTTTTTTCCTGAATATATTCAGGAAAAAACGCATACGCCCTTTTTGGCCAACCAAGCAAGCTTGCAAAGGAAATCTGCACTACAATGAAGTCTCACTTCCCCCCGGTCAAAAGGGCCATCTGAAAAAAGTGTAAAATCCAGAAAGGCAGAACAGGCCACGGAGAACTGGGAGCCTTGTTATGCTGATGGGCGGGATGTAAATTCCCAACAGCAGCTCTGTAGAAGTGTATGGTGTTTCCTGAAACATCTAAAAAACAAAGCAACAGAGCCTAGGGCACTTCCACTTATGGTCCTATAGCTTAGGGAAATTAAAATCAAAAAGACACAGCCACCCCAAAATTTGGGACGGCTCTTTTTACAGGAATCTCTTCTGCGGCACAAGTTAAATATCCCAGAGAGCAAATAATGGATAAAGAAGTTGCGGTACTTATGTACAACAGAATACCACTCAGCAATGTAATCTATGTCACCAGGCCCGTACCAGCATAATGAGTGGATTGAGGCACGATGATTCTAAGTGAAATAAGTCACACAGAAAAAGAAACATCATAAGGTATCACTAATACACGGAATGTGAACTTGGCTACACATGAACTGAATTACAAAACAGAACAGGGTCTCAAATTTAGAAAACCAACTTATGCTTGCTTAAGGGGGAAGGTGAGTTGGGGTGCTGCATAAAAGCAGAGTTTGAAATTAGCACAGATACCGTTCCATAAGCCAAATATGTAATAGACAAGACCTACCCCTTGCTCAACGAAATGGATTCAACAATGAGGTATCACCTCACACCTGGTAGAATAGGCATCATAGAAAATCTACAAACAAAAAATGCTGGAAAGGGTGTGGAGAAAAGGAACCCTCTTCCACTATTGTTGGGAATATAAATTGATACAGTCATTATGGAGAACAATATGGAATTTCTTAAGAAACTAACAATAGAATTACCATATGATACAGCAATCCCAGTACTGGACATATACCCAGACAAAACCATAAATCAAAAAGAGTCATTCACCGCAATGTTCATTGCATCACTATTTACAATATCGAGGTAATGGAAGCAACCTAAATGCCCACAGACAGACGAATGCATAAAGCTGTGGTACATATATAAAATGGAATATTACTAAGCCATGAAAAGGAATGAAATTGGGTCATTTGTAGAGACGTCGATGGATCTAGAGACTGTCATACAGAGTGAAGTAAGTCAGAAAGAGAAAAACAAATCTGGTATATTCATGCATATATGTGGAACCTAGAAAAACTGTACAGATTAACCATTTTGCAAGGCATAAATAGAGCAACAGATGTAGACAACAAACGTATGGACAACAAGGGGGGAAAGCTGTTGGGGGGGTGGTGGTGGGAGGAGTTGAGAGACTGGGATTGGCATGTATACATTTATATGTATAAAATAGATAACCAATAAGAACCTGCTGTATAAAAATATAAAATAAAATTCAAAATTAAAAAGAAATAAAATTTAAAAAATAAAACAGAAAAAACAATTATTCCCTGCACATACATGTATTTATATGAATAAATTATTTCCATGCTTATATCTGTAAATACAAAAAAGAGGAATAAAATCTACCTTGAACCAAAAACGAAAAAGAGAAAAAAACACAGAACCCACCAGTTACACAGAGGAAAACCGTATCAGGGCACTTGCTCCAGTTGTAAACAATTCTGAAGTTGGTCAGTGGTGGGGAATCGTCTCCCATTCAGCCAGCAGCCCCCACGCAACAAGCGTCCTCATTGCAAAGCTGGGGCACCGTGCCGAGGCATCTGTGAGTAAACGTGAGCTGAGCCCCAGGCCAGTTGCTGCTGAACTATTCCCACCCGTCCCAGGTAAAACAATATATACAAGGACTTGAAAGCCTAGAGGAAGGGCCATAGAGCCACACGAGTGACAGCATGCCGGCCGACTTGGTGCCTGCAGGCCAGCCAGGATGGTCCTGGCCCTGGGTGCTCTTCTGGAAGATTTCCATTTCCCTGCCTGAGATACCCGTCCTGTCCCTGCCCCCACTGCTTTTTTCCTTCCTCACCTCTGCCCAGGGAGAAATTCCAGCAGCAGGTATGGGTGACACATCCTCTTCTTTAGCAGGTGGCAGCCTGGCAACTGCTGCAGAAAGTCCAGCAGAGCCCCACTCACACTGGGCCACCCACAAAGCCGTGGCCTCTCACTCCCTCCCACCAGCCCAGCCCCGAGACTGCTGACAGGGCAGAGAAAATGGCGTCAGGCACGGCTGCAGGGGCTCTTGCTGCCTGGAGTGGTATTTATATTGATCTCAACCCAGGCACACCTGGGGAGGGCTGGCCGGCACGGTAAGGCTGCCCAGGTCAGCCAATCATCACCCCTCAGGGGCTCACAGTTGCAGAAAATGGAACTTGCTGAACCGGCCAGGTCCAAGGAACAGGTGTGGGCTCCTGAGAGTCAGGATAGACAAGGGGCTGCAGCTTTGGCTTGTTTTCTAATCATTTTATCTGGCCCATGAGTGGGAGACAACTTCAAGAAAACCCTCTCCTAATGAGAGGAACCCAGGAGTCAGGGAAAGGAGGGGTGGGTGGTGGTTGGAGACAGAGGCCTGGTGCCCCGGGTGCAGTGGAAGTCTCTGGAAGACCAGGTGGAGGGAGGCCTCACGGAGTGATGCCCAGGGTCACAGACCTGTCGCAGCTGCTGTTTGTTAGTTCAAGTCCTGCTCTGAGGTGCTCTGTGTCAGCTCTGAGCGACAGGTGAGCTGGGGGTGCTCTGCAATGAGGGCTATGTGCACGGTTCCTGTGTGCCCAGCCCTGCCACGGTACCTGCAAGGGTAGCTGTGTATCCTGGGAGGGGCCTGATCACAAGAGCCCCGTGGGCTGGGGTGGGGGTGGGGTACCTGCCCAGGTGAGCTCCATATTCTGCGATTGGTCTGACCACGAGAGCCCCATGGGCTGCTGGGGACCTGGTAAAGGATGTCAGGACAGTCAGTGAAGCCACCGAGGATATACCTCCAGTTGCTCCTAATTCCTACACCCTGCTGGTCATTCTACCAACCACCAGGACATGGTATTCTGTATTAGTCTTCAATGATGCCTTCTTTTGTATTCCATTAGTCCCAGAGTCACAAGAAATTTTGGCTTGTGAGTGGCAGGACTCAACATACAACTAAAACAATACTTCCGGGCCGTCTGGCCCCAAGGGTGCAAAAATTCCCACACCGTCTTTGGGGAAAGCTTAGCTAAAGACCTAAAAGTTCTACCTCTGGAAAAGGAAACCCTCCTTCAATATGCAGACGACATTCTGATCGCCAGCCCTACTAAGGAGGCCTCTGAACTACCAAGCCAATAAAGGATAGAAGTTGTCCAAGAAAAAGCTCAAATATCACAGACTGCGGTGACCTGCCTGGGCTTCATTCTCACACAAGGTCAGAGAAGCCCATCCCAGGAAAGGGAAGAAACCATTTTCAGCCTTACCCCTTTCTAAAACTAGAAGACAGCTTAGGGGTTCCTGGGGAGGCCAGGGTTTGCTGCTTCTGGATCCCTAACTACAGTCTACTAGCTGGGCCTCTATATGAAACACTGAAAGGAAAAGATGATGATCCTTTTGAATAGAATCCAGAAGTGGCCTTTCAAGAATGGAAAGAGCAGTCAATTCAGACCCTTGCCCTGGAACTCCCTAATTTAGCTAAACCCTTTGACCTTTACATTCCCAGTGAAAGGTGAATCGCCATTGGAGAATTAGTGCAAAAACTGGGATCACTTGAAATGGAACAATGCAAGAATGCCATCCAGGTAGGATAAACTACGGTCACTAAGGAGCTTGGCCCACTGCCACATCTGGCCAAGATACTGGCGGTATCTAAAAACCTGGAAATCAGCAGCCCAAAAGGCCACCTCCCTCCTAAGGGAAAAGGACCCCACGTGGTGATCCTAACCACCAACCATGCCCTGAAGTTGCAGGGTTCGCTCCGTGGGCACACCGACCTCGAGTGAGGAGGCCCTCCAACTCCAACATCCAGAGAGATAACCGGGGGCAACAGGGCACCATGACGACTCGTGTGAACATCACTTGACCTGGAGTTTCTCTCATAAAACAACAAGAGTGTGTCCCAAAAGAGTAGACTACTGCTTGCAGGACTTACTGCACCCAGAGGGGAGCTAATAATCTTGGCGGGGGAACAGTATACCACACTGTCACCATAGAAAAGCCTACAGACACCGTGATGATGGTGGCCAATAAGACCGGCTGGACTCCTGTTTACTTCAAAAGGCTGTTGACTCAGTAGCCATCATGGTCCTTATCACCACTGACCCTGGACTGTCTGGGAGTTGAGCGGGCAGGGCTCTGACACCTGGTGCTGTTTGTACGTTAATTCAGGGGCCTAATTGAAGAAAGTGCAGACTACTGGTCAGAGCATCTAGGCTGGCAGAAACGGTCAGCCTAAGGTGGCCGAACAAATGTGGGGCGGGGTGAAACCGGCCCCCACAGCGTCTCTGCACATCTCTTTCCTGGACCCTTAAAGGTCATTAGAATCTATAACGCTTCCAATGCTGGTGCTCAGGTGGACGAGCAGGGAGGCAGGGGTCCTGGGGACAATCAACGTCACCGGGAGGCTGCTGGGGAGAAGCTCTGACCCTCGCCCCAGGGTATGAGGGCTCCCAACTCAGCACTCAGCAGTTACAGAAGAAGGGTCTGCACCCTCAGCACTCCAAGAATGAGGAACGGGACAAAAGGCAGAGGAGGGGTTTGTCCCCAGCAAAGCCCATTAAAAATCCCTGGGAGATAAAAATAGAATCTGGGCAATAAAGTCAAGTCTAACCTTTTTTATCTTTTGTGCTTTGTCTAATTTCACGTGCTCCTAGGGTCCCGCATGCAGAGGTTCCACACCCGGCACTTCAGACCAGATTTCCTAGTGCAGAATGGCTGGGTCGACACCTCAGCTCCTGGGGCCCAGTGCAGACTCCACGATATAGAGCCTGAGCTACAGCCAACCCGGCCCTCGAGAGCTCTGCCGCCTCCCTCCCTCCCACTGACTCTGACAGGATCTCTACACAGCAGCCCAGCCCACAGCCCACGGGGTAGTGCATGCTCTCACCTCTCCATTCTCTGATCAAAATATAAAGTTTCCTTTGCTTGTGAACCAAACTCAGTCTCGATCTGTTGGCCCCAATGACACTGGGCAGGGGGACACTTGTTGGGGTCCACTCTGGAGGATCAGTAACAGAAATTGAGACTATTGTAACCTCAATGAACAGATGTGTGAGCCAAACTGTAGTTAACATAGAACAGTGTATAAGGCTCGGGTAAAATAAGATGTTTCTAACACTTCCATTTGATATTTCCATCACTTTTTATAAGCAAGTTCAGTGAAAAGGTTTGTCTTATTTGTCAGGTCAATATTAGAGAAACGAAGTGATTTCTTTCCAAGGATGTACATCTAATAATCTTGGTTAAACCTTCAATCTTGTTTTAAATGCTTTTCCATTGAAAATGATACCTCTCTTTCAGCTCCCCCATTTCTGAGAAGTATAAAATCTTATAATTTATTATTACCAAAGGGGAAAGGTGGGAGGAGGGATAAATGAACAGTTTGGAATTAACACATACACACTGCTATGTATAAAATAAATCATCAACAAGGAACTACTGTATAGCACAGGGAACTACACTCAACATTTTGCAATAACCTATAAGGGGAAATAATCTGAAAAAGAATAGATATTTTTATTGACATCATCTATCAATGATAGTTAAAGTGTAGCCTAAGGGAAGCTGGTGGTGAGTGCTTCTGACCCTGAAGACTTCAATCATCTAAAGTTTGGACTCTGCCTACTTCCCAAGGCCCTTAATGAACATATGTGTAGCCGTAGCTTAAAAACTTCCCCAGTTTGGGTTTCGGGGAGACACTGATTTTGAAAAAGCCCTGGTGTTCTCCTTACATGAATGGGACTCTTCCTACTGCTAAAACATGTCTGTCACACCCAGAGGATGGTATACCGTCTGATCGGGAAGAGTTTGGAAAAGGCATCTCATCTCCTGGTGCTCGGGTTCACCCCTCCAGCGTCTTTACTAACAGTCTCCCCACTTGGAGATGTCAGCACTGTCAACATCCTGTTGCGTACAGTTTGGAATTTGTCCAGAGGATGAAGCGGAAGGATGAGGAACAATGAGAGACAAGTCCTAGGTGTTCAGACAGGCACATGTCACTCTAATTTCCAATCAGGAAGACGAATTGACCAAAGGCTAGGGTTGCCCATGGAAACAGTATAGGGCTTGAGGAAATCCCGCTGCTTTGTGGCCAGTTCCCATAAACACAAGTTGAACAATGGAACTCAGGGGCAGTAAAATTCACAAAACTGCAGAGTTGAAAATATCCATCACTGAAAAATGTCTTGAGGAAAGTCAGAGAAAAGGACTTGTAAGCAAGGGAGAATGGCAGGAAAGGGATTTGAGGAGGTAGAAAGGACTCGCCATTAAGCACAAGAAAAGGAGCTGAACATTGCCAACATTGCCAACATTGCAGTTGGCCAAAAAGGGTGTATGCGTTTTTTTCTGTATATATTCAAGAAAAGGGCATACACTTTTTTAGCCAACCAAACAGGTGGGCACTGGAAGTCAATACTACAAAAGATATCACTTCGCATCAGTCAGAAGAGCCATCCTCATAAAGCGTAAACAACAGAAATGCAGGACAGGGCAACGAGAAGAGGGAGCCCTGTGAGACTTATAGTGGAAATGTATATTGCCAACGGCCATTCTGGAGAAGTGTATTGTGTTTACTAAAGCATCTAAAAAATGAGCTACAGAGCATAGGGCACTTGCACTCATGGGCGTATATCTTGGGAAAAACAAAAATCGAGAGGACACAGGCACCCCAATGTTTACCCCCTCTCTGTTTAAAAGATCCTCGACTAGGATATAACTTAAATGTCTCTGGAGGGAAAAAATGGATAGAGATGTGGTACTTAGGTAGAGTGGAATATTATTCAGCCTGGAAATCAATGAAATATGGCCAGTTGTAACAACTCCGGAGGAGTTACGTATGATCATTCTAAGTGACAGAATTCAAAAAGAAAAAGACACATATCATAAGATATCACTTAAAGGTGGAATCCAAAATGGCTACACATGAAATAAATTACAAAACAAAAACATAGTCAAATATGTAGAAAACACGCATAAGGCTGCTAAACGGGAAAGGTGGGGAGGGGTGAGGCATCATCCAGGAGGTTGAAATTAGCAAAGATACCATTCCAAATACCAAACTGATAATCAACAAGGCCTACACGGTAGCTAAAAGAACTGCACTCAGCACACTCAAGTCACCGGAAAAGAATATATACGACTGGTAAGAATCTGAAAAAGAATTTATTGATGACTCTCTGTACGTGAATCAAGTGGATGTACAGCAGCAAGAAACAGAGCTTTGAAAATCAGCTGTAACCAATATAGTAATAAATTGAAAAAAATAAACGACAGAGAGACAGAGAAAACCTCTTACAACTTTTCCTCAGGGACGGTGATGCAACATGGATTGAACACATCTAGACCCACAGCAGGATGAGACATAAGGCTGGAAACTGTTTGCGCTAAGAGAAATGTGAGGTTGGGTGAGGAAATGCACACCCTTTAAAGTAATACTACCTGGTACCCATTCAATGGGTCCCAAATCTGCAGGTTCAAGGGATCTTCCTACAGCTAAAACATGCATGGAAAACCCAGAGGACTGTACACCATGTGATCGGGAGATGTGTCTAAAATGCACCTCATTTATCCTCTCCTGGTGCTCCTGTTCACCATTCCAGCCATGTTACTTAGAATCTCCCCACTTGGAGAATCAGCACATTTAAACTTCTGTTTCACACATTTTGCAAATTGTGAGGAGGATGAACGGGAAGAGGGGGAACCAATGAGAGAATAGTTGTAGGGGTTTGGACGGGCACATATCACTCTAATTTCCCATTAAGAATAAGAATTAAAGAAAGGCTCAGCCTGCCTCGCCGGAGCCAAAATAGGGCCTGAAGCAATCCTGCGGGTTTGAGGCCAGCTCACAAAAGAGCAACTTAAAAAATGGAGCTCAGGGTCACTGCAATTCACAAACCTGCAGAGTTATAAATGAAAACTAATGTCCAAAAATATGTTGAGGTAAGGCAAAGAAGAGGATCTGAATGCAAGACAGAATTGCAAGAAACAGATTTCAAGAGATAGATTGGACTCGTCTTTAATGCACATGAAAAGCGGCAGAATTTCGACAATGATGCAGTTGGCCCAAAAGGGCGTATGCGTTTTTTCCTGATTATATCCAGGAAAAAACGCATACGCACTTTATGGGCAACGAAGCAAGTAAGCAATGCAAATGTGCACAACAAAGAAGTCTCACTTCCCACCGGTCAAAAGGGCCATCCTAAAAAAGTGTAAAATCCAGAAAGGCAGGACAGGCCATGGAGAACAGTGAGCCTTTATACACTGATGGGCAGTGTGTGAACTGCCGAGAGCCACTCTGGAGAAGTGTATGGTGGTTCCTAAATCATCTAAAAAACAGAGCTACAGAGCATAGGACACTTCCAATCATGGGAGTATATCTAGGGAAGTCTAAAAATCAACAAGACACAAGCACACCACAGTTTAGGGCTACTCTGTTTACAAGAACCTCAACTTCAGTACACCTTAAATATCCCAGGAAAGAGAACAATGGATAAAGAAGATGTGGTACTTATGTACAATGGAATATCTCTTCACCATGAAATCAATGTAATAAGGCTAGTAGAAGGATAAAGAGTGGATTTAGGTCCGATAATACTACTTGAAATAAGTCAAACAGAAAAAGAAACATATCATAAGATATCACTTATAGAGGGAGGGTAAATATGGCTGCACAAGAAATGAATTACAGAACAGAACAGTGTCTCACATTTAGAAAACACACTTATGTCAGCTTAAGGGGAAAGGAGAGGTAGGGTGATGCATAAAACCAGAGTTTGAAATTAGCACAGATACCGTTCAATAAACCAAATAGGTATTAGACAAGATCTACACCTTGCTCAATGAACTGGCCTCAACACACCCTATACACCGCAGAGAAATATATCTGAGTAATAAGAATCTTAAAACCCATGTATTGATATATCTCCATAAGGGAATCAAGTGTGTGCAGAGCGGCACAAACACAGCAGTGAAAATGAGCTAAACCCCATTATAGAAATAAATTTTAAAAAGAAAACGCTGAAACAATGAAAGAGAGAAAAATTCTTACAAAATTCGCTCAGGGGCTGTGATGCAACCTGGATTGCAACCTGGATTGACCACATATAAACCCACAGCTGGATAAGACATAAGGCTGGACACTTGGGGCTGAGAGGATTGGTGAGCTTTGGTGAGCAACTGCCGAAAGTTTAATGCAATACTTCATGCTACTCAGTCCAAGGGTCCCAACACTCCAGGTTGAAGGGAATCTTCCTACAGCTAAACCATGCTTGGGAAACCCAGCGACTGGTATACCATATGATCGGGAAAGGTTTCTAAAACGCACCTCATTTTTCCTCTCCTGGGGCTGCGGATCGACATTCCAGCCGCTTTACTAACAACATCCCCACATGGAGTCAATGCCTTTAAGTTCTGGTATCGCACAGTCTGCAGTTAGTGTGGAGGATGAATGGGAATAGGGGGAACCAGTGAGAAACAAGCTGTAGTGGTTTCAATGGGCACATGTCACTCTAATGCCACATCAGTAAGAAGAATTAACCAAAGGCACAGCAAGGTGCCGCAGAAGAAAAATAGGGCTTCAAGGAATCCTGTGGTTATGGGGCAAGACCACAAAAATAAGAGCTGAAAAGTGGGGCTAAGGGCCACCGCAATTCAAAAACCTGCAGAGTTATAAAGGCCAACTATTTTCAAAAAATATATTGAGGTAAGGCTATGAAGAGACATTGAAAGCAAGGCAGAATTGCAGGAAACCGATTTCAGGAGGTAGACTGGAATTGCATTGAAAACATATGAAGAGAGTCAGAACCTCGACAATGATGCACTTGGCCAAAAAGGGCGTATGTGTTTTTTCCTGAATATATTCAGGAAAAAACGCATACACACTTTTTGGCCAACCAAGCAAGCTTGCAAAGGAAATGTGCACTACAATGAAGTCTCACTTCCACCTGGTCAAAAGGGCCATCTGAAAAAAGTGTAAAATCCATAAAGGCACGACAGGGCATGGAGAACTGGGAGCCTTCTTATGCTGATGGGCGGGATGTAAATTGCCAGGAGCCACTTGGGAGACGTGTATGGTGTTTCCTGAAACATCTAAAAAACAAAGCAACAGAGCCTAGGGCACTTCCAATTATGGTCCTATAGCTTAGGGAAATTAAAATCAAAAAGACACAGCCACCCCAAAATTTGGGACGCCTCTGTTTACCACAACCTCCTTTACAGTACAAGTTCAATATCACAGAAAGTGAAAAATGGATAAATAAGTTGTGGAACTCACGTACAATGCAGTATCACTCAGCAATGAAATCTATGTCATCAGGCCTGTAGCAGCATAATGAGTGGAGTTAGCTACGATGATTCTAACTGAAATAAGTCACACAGAAAAAGAAACATCATAAGATATCACTAACACACGGAATGTAAACTTGGCTACACAAGAACTGAATTACAGAACAGAACAGGGTCTCAAATTTAGAAAACCAACTTATGCTTGCTTAAGGGGAAAGTTGAGTTGGGGTGCTGCATAAAACCAGAGATTGAAATGAGCACAAATAAAGTTCCTTAAGCCAAATATGGAATAGACAAGAGCTACTCCTTGCTCAACGAAATGGACTAAACACCCCATATTAAACGCCTAAGAATGTACCTGACTAGTAAGTATCTTAAAACCTATGGATTGCTATGTCTCCGAAAGAGAATCAAGCATGTGTACAGGGGCATAAACGCAGCAGTGATAGGATTGGAGAGGTTCGGTGAGCAAATGAAGACCCTTTGAAGTCATATTGCCTGGTACCCATTCCACGGGTCTCAACTCTCCAGGTTTAAGGTATTCTTCCTTCAGCTAAAACATGCATGTGGAACCCACAGTATGATCAACCGTGTGAACGGGAGACGTGTTCAAATATGTCTCAGTTTTCATACCCTGGTACTCGGGTGCAACATTCCAGACACTTTACTAACACTCTCCCGACTTGGAGAGTCAGTCCCTTTAACCTCCTGTTTGGCCCAGTTTGCAATTTCTGCGGAAGATGAACAGGAATAGCGAGAACCAATGAGAGACTAGCTGGAGGTGTCTGGACGGGCAAATTTAACTCTCATTTCCCACCAGGAAGAGGAAATAACCAAAGGCTCAGCGTGCCGTGCCGGAACCAGATTAGGGCCTGAAGCCATCCTGCGGTGTTGCGGCCAGCTCACAAGAAAGCGAGTTGAAGAAAGGAGCTCAGGGCACTGTAATTCACAAACCTGCAGAGTTATAAATGACAACTATCGTCCAAAAATATACTGAAGTAAGGCTGCCAAGAGGACTTGAAAGCGGGGCAGAATTGCAGGAAACCGATTTCAGGAGGTAGACTGGAATTGCATCGAAAGCATAGGAAAAGAGGCAGAACGTCCACAATGATGCACTTGGCCAAAAAGGGCGTATGCGTTTTTTCCTGAATATATTCAGGAAAAAACGCATACGCCCTTTTTGGCCAACCAAGCAAGCTTGCAAAGGAAATCTGCACTACAATGAAGTCTCACTTCCCCCCGGTCAAAAGGGCCATCTGAAAAAAGTGTAAAATCCAGAAAGGCAGGACAGGCCATGGAGAACTGGGAGCCTTGTTATGCTGATGGGCGGGATGTAAATTGCCAACAGACACTCGGGAGAAGTGTATGGTGTTTCCTGAAACGTCTAAAAAACAAAGCAACAGAGCCTAGGGCACTTCCACTTATGGTCCTATAGCTTAGGGAAATTAAAATCCAAAAGATACAGCCACCCCAATGTTTGGGACGCCTCTGTTTACAAGAACCTCGTTTACCGTACAAGTTCAATATCACAGAAAGTGAAAAATGGATAAAGAACTTGTGGTACTTACGTACAATGCAGTATCACTCAGCAGTGAAATCTATGTCATCAGGCCCGTAGCAGCACAATGAGTGGATTCAGGTACGATGATTCTAACTGAAATAAGTCACACAGAAAAAGAAACATCATAAGATATCAGTAATACACGGAATGTAAACTTGGCTACACAGGAACTGAATTACAGAACAGAACAGGGTCTCAAATTTAGAAAACCAACTTATGCTTGTTTAAGGGTAAAGGTGAGTTGGGGTGCTGCATAAAAGCAGAGATTGAAATGAGCACAGATAAAGTTCCTTAAGCCAAATATGGAATAGACAAGAGCTACTCCTTGCTCAACGAAATGGACTCAACACCCCATATTAAACGCCTAAGAATGTACCTGACTCTTAAGTATCTTAAAACCTATGGATTGCTATGTCTCCGAAAGAGAATCAAGCATGTGTACAGGGACATAAACGCAGCAGTGATAGGATTGGAGAGGTTCGGTGAGCAAATGAAGACCCTTTGAAGTCATATTGCATGGTACCCATTCCACGGGTTTCAACTACCCAGGTTTAAGGTATTCTTCCTTCAGCTAAAACATGCATGTGGAACCTAGAGTATGATCAACCATGTGATCGGGAGACGTGTTCAAATATGTCTCAGTTTTCATACCCTGGTACTCGGGTGCAACATTCCAGACGCTTTACTAACACTCTCCCGACTTGGAGAGTCAGTCCCTTTAACCTCCTGTTTGGCCCAGTTTGCAATTTCTGCGGAAGATGAACAGGAATAGCGAGAACCAATGAGAGACTAGCTGGAGGTGTCTGGACGGGCAAATTTAACTCTCATTTCCCACCAGGAAGAGGAAATAACCAAAGGCTCAGCGTGCCGTGCCGGAACCAGATTAGGGCCTGAAGCCATCCTGCGGTGTTGCGGCCAGCTCACAAGAAATCGAGTTGAAGAAAGGAGCTCAGGGCACTGTAATTCACAAACCTGCAGAGTTATAAATGACAACTATCGTCCAAAAATATACTGAAGTAAGGCTGCCAAGAGGACTTGAAAGCGGGGCAGAATTGCAGGAAACCGATTTCAGGAGGTAGACTGGAATTGCATCGAAAGCATAGGAAAAGAGGCAGAACGTCCACAATGATGCACTTGGCCAAAAAGGGCGTATGCGTTTTTTCCTGAATATATTCAGGAAAAAACGCATACGCCCTTTTTGGCCAACCAAGCAAGCTTGCAAAGGAAATCTGCACTACAATGAAGTCTCACTTCCCCCCGGTCAAAAGGGCCATCTGAAAAAAGTGTAAAATCCAGAAAGGCAGGACAGGCCATGGAGAACTGGGAGCCTTGTTATGCTGATGGGCGGGATGTAAATTGCCAACAGACACTCGGGAGAAGTGTATGGTGTTTCCTGAAACATCTAAAAAACAAAGCAACAGAGCCTAGGGCACTTCCACTTATGGTCCTATAGCTTAGGGAAATTAAAATCCAAAAGATACAGCCACCCCAATGTTTGGGACGCCTCTGTTTACAAGAACCTCGTTTACCGTACAAGTTCAATATCACAGAAAGTGAAAAATGGATAAAGAACTTGTGGTACTTACGTACAATGCAGTATCACTCAGCAGTGAAATCTATGTCATCAGGCCCGTAGCAGCACAATGAGTGGATTCAGGTACGATGATTCTAACTGAAATAAGTCACACAGAAAAAGAAACATCATAAGATATCAGTAATACACGGAATGTAAACTTGGCTACACAGGAACTGAATTACAGAACAGAACAGGGTCTCAAATTTAGAAAACCAACTTATGCTTGTTTAAGGGTAAAGGTGAGTTGGGGTGCTGCATAAAAGCAGAGATTGAAATGAGCACAGATAAAGTTCCTTAAGCCAAATATGGAATAGACAAGAGCTACTCCTTGCTCAACGAAATGGACTCAACACCGCATATTAAACGCCTAAGAATGTACCTGACTCTTAAGTATCTTAGAACCTATGGATTGCTATGTCTCCAAAAGAGAATCAAGCATGTGTACAGGGACATAAACGCAGCAGTGATAGGATTGGAGAGGTTCGGTGAGCAAATGAAGACCCTTTGAAGTCATATTGCATGGTACCCATTCCACGGGTTTCAACTACCCAGGTTTAAGGTATTCTTCCTTCAGCTAAAACATGCATGTGGAACCTAGCGTATGATCAACCATGTGATCGGGAGACGTGTTCAAATATGTCTCAGTTTTCGTACCCTGGTACTCGGGTGCAACATTCCAGACGCTTTACTAACACTCTCCCGACTTGGAGAGTCAGTCCCTTTAACCTCCTGTTTGGCCCAGTTTGCAATTTCTGCAGAAGATGAACAGGAATAGCGAGAACCAATGAGAGACTAGCTGGAGGTGTCTGGACGGGCAAATTTAACTCTCATTTCCCACCAGGAAGAGGAAATAACAAAAGGCTCAGCGTGCCGTACCGGAACCAGATTAGGGCCTGAAGCCATCCTGCGGTGTTGCGGCCAGCTCACAAGAAAGCGAGTTGAAGAAAGGAGCTCAGGGGCACTGTAATTCACAAACCTGCAGAGTTATAAATGACAACTATCGTCCAAAAATATACTGAAGTAAGGCTGCCAAGAGGACTTGAAAGCGGGGCAGAATTGCAGGAAACCGATTTCAGGAGGTAGACTGGAATTGCATTGAAAGCATAGGAAAAGAGGCAGAACGTCCACAATGATGCACTTGGCCAAAAAGGGCGTATGCGTTTTTTCCTGAATATATTCAGGAAAAAACGCATACGCCCTTTTTGGCCAACCAAGCAAGCTTGCAAAGGAAATCTGCACTACAATGAAGTCTCACTTCCCCCCGGTCAAAAGGGCCATCTGAAAAAAGTGTAAAATCCAGAAAGGCAGGACAGGCCATGGAGAACTGGGAGCCTTGTTATGCTGATGGGCGGGATGTACATTGCCAACAGACACTCGGGAGAAGTGTATGGTGTTTCCTGAAACATCTAAAAAACAAAGCAACAGAGCCTAGGGCACTTCCACTTATGGTCCTATAGCTTAGGGAAATTAAAATCAAAAAGATACAGCCACCCCAATGTTTGGGACGCCTCTGTTTACAAGAACCTCGTTTACCGTACAAGTTCAATATCACAGAAAGTGAAAAATGGATAAAGAACTTGTGGTACTTACGTACAATGCAGTATCACTCAGCAGTGAAATCTATGTCATCAGGCCCGTAGCAGCACAATGAGTGGATTCAGGTACGATGATTCTAACTGAAATAAGTCACACAGAAAAAGAAACATCATAAGATATCAGTAATACACGGAATGTAAACTTGGCTACACAGGAACTGAATTACAGAACAGAACAGGGTCTCAAATTTAGAAAACCAACTTATGCTTGTTTAAGGGTAAAGGTGAGTTGGGGTGCTGCATAAAAGCAGAGATTGAAATGAGCACAGATAAAGTTCCTTAAGCCAAATATGGAATAGACAAGAGCTACTCCTTGCTCAACGAAATGGACTCAACACCGCATATTAAACGCCTAAGAATGTACCTGACTCTTAAGTATCTTAGAACCTATGGATTGCTATGTCTCCAAAAGAGAATCAAGCATGTGTACAGGGACATAAACGCAGCAGTGATAGGATTGGAGAGGTTCGGTGAGCAAATGAAGACCCTTTGAAGTCATATTGCATGGTACCCATTCCACGGGTTTCAACTACCCAGGTTTAAGGTATTCTTCCTTCAGCTAAAACATGCATGTGGAACCTAGCGTATGATCAACCATGTGATCGGGAGACGTGTTCAAATATGTCTCAGTTTTCGTACCCTGGTACTCGGGTGCAACATTCCAGACGCTTTACTAACACTCTCCCGACTTGGAGAGTCAGTCCCTTTAACCTACTGTTTGGCCCAGTTTGCAATTTCTGCAGAAGATGAACAGGAATAGCGAGAACCAATGAGAGACTAGCTGGAGGTGTCTGGACGGGCAAATTTAACTCTCATTTCCCACCAGGAAGAGGAAATAACCAAAGGCTCAGCGTGCCGTGCCGGAACCAGATTAGGGCCTGAAGCCATCCTGCGGTGTTGCGGCCAGCTCACAAGAAAGCGAGTTGAAGAAAGGAGCTCAGGGGCACTGTAATTCACAAACCTGCAGAGTTATAAATGACAACTATCGTCCAAAAATATACTGAAGTAAGGCTGCCAAGAGGACTTGAAAGCGGGGCAGAATTGCAGGAAACCGATTTCAGGAGGTAGACTGGAATTGCATTGAAAGCATAGGAAAAGAGGCAGAACGTCCACAATGATGCACTTGGCCAAAAAGGGCGTATGCGTTTTTTCCTGAATATATTCAGGAAAAAACGCATACGCCCTTTTTGGCCAACCAAGCAAGCTTGCAAAGGAAATCTGCACTACAATGAAGTCTCACTTCCCCCCGGTCAAAAGGGCCATCTGAAAAAAGTGTAAAATCCAGAAAGGCAGGACAGGCCATGGAGAACTGGGAGCCTTGTTATGCTGATGGGCGGGATGTACATTGCCAACAGACACTCGGGAGAAGTGTATGGTGTTTCCTGAAACATCTAAAAAACAAAGCAACAGAGCCTAGGGCACTTCCACTTATGGTCCTATAGCTTAGGGAAATTAAAATCAAAAAGATACAGCCACCCCAATGTTTGGGACGCCTCTGTTTACAAGAACCTCGTTTACCGTACAAGTTCAATATCACAGAAAGTGAAAAATGGATAAAGAACTTGTGGTACTTACGTACAATGCAGTATCACTCAGCAGTGAAATCTATGTCATCAGGCCCGTAGCAGCACAATGAGTGGATTCAGGTACGATGATTCTAACTGAAATAAGTCACACAGAAAAAGAAACATCATAAGATATCAGTAATACACGGAATGTAAACTTGGCTACACAGGAACTGAATTACAGAACAGAACAGGGTCTCAAATTTAGAAAACCAACTTATGCTTGTTTAAGGGTAAAGGTGAGTTGGGGTGCTGCATAAAAGCAGAGATTGAAATGAGCACAGATAAAGTTCCTTAAGCCAAATATGGAATAGACAAGAGCTACTCCTTGCTCAACGAAATGGACTCAACACCGCATATTAAACGCCTAAGAATGTACCTGACTCTTAAGTATCTTAAAACCTATGGATTGCTATGTCTCCGAAAGAGAATCAAGCATGTGTACAGGGACATAAACGCAGCAGTGATAGGATTGGAGAGGTTCGGTGAGCAAATGAAGACCCTTTGAAGTCACATTGCATGATACCCATTCCACGGGTTTTAACTACCCAGGTTTAAGGTATTCTTCCTTCAGCTAAAACATGCATGTGGAACCTAGAGTATGATCAACCATGTGATCGGGAGACGTGTTCAAATATGTCTCAGTTTTCGTACCCTGGTACTCGGGTGCAACATTCCAGACGCTTTACTAACACTCTCCCGACTTGGAGAGTCAGTCCCTTTAACCTCCTGTTTGGCCCAGTTTGCAATTTCTGCGGAAGATGAACAGGAATAGCGAGAACCAATGAGAGACTAGCTGGAGGTGTCTGGACGGGCAAATTTAACTCTCATTTCCCACCAGGAAGAGGAAATAACCAAAGGCTCAGCGTGCCGTGCCGGAACCAGATTAGGGCCTGAAGCCATCCTGCGGTGTTGCGGCCAGGTCACAAGAAAGCGAGTTGAAGAAAGGAGCTCAGGGGCACTGTAATTCACAAACCTGCAGAGTTATAAATGACAGCTATCGTACAAAAATATACTGAAGTAAGGCTGCCAAGAGGACTTGAAAGCGGGGCAGAATTGCAGGAAACCGATTTCAGGAGGTAGACTGGAATTGCATTGAAAGCATAGGAAAAGAGGCAGAACGTCCACAATGATGCACTTGGCCAAAAAGGGCGTATGCGTTTTTTCCTGAATATATTCAGGAAAAAACGCATACGCCCTTTTTGGCCAACCAAGCAAGCTTGCAAAGGAAATCTGCACTACAATGAAGTCTCACTTCCCCCCGGTCAAAAGGGCCATCTGAAAAAAGTGTAAAATCCAGAAAGGCAGGACAGGCCATGGAGAACTGGGAGCCTTGTTATACTGATGGGCGGGATGTACATTGCCAACAGACACTCGGGAGAAGTGTATGGTGTTTCCTGAAACATCTAAAAAACAAAGCAACAGAGCCTAGGGCACTTCCACTTATGGTCCTATAGCTTAGGGAAATTAAAATCAAAAAGATACAGCCACCCCAATGTTTGGGACGCCTCTGTTTACAAGAACCTCGTTTACCGTACAAGTTCAATATCACAGAAAGTGAAAAATGGATAAAGAACTTGTGGTACTTACGTACAATGCAGTATCACTCAGCAGTGAAATCTATGTCATCAGGCCCGTAGCAGCACAATGAGTGGATTCAGGTACGATGATTCTAACTGAAATAAGTCACACAGAAAAAGAAACATCATAAGATATCAGTAATACACGGAATGTAAACTTGGCTACACAGGAACTGAATTACAGAACAGAACAGGGTCTCAAATTTAGAAAACCAACTTATGCTTGTTTAAGGGTAAAGGTGAGTTGGGGTGCTGCATAAAAGCAGAGATTGAAATGAGCACAGATAAAGTTCCTTAAGCCAAATATGGAATAGACAAGAGCTACTCCTTGCTCAACGAAATGGACTCAACACCGCATATTAAACGCCTAAGAATGTACCTGACTCTTAAGTATCTTAAAACCTATGGATTGCTATGTCTCCGAAAGAGAATCAAGCATGTGTACAGGGACATAAACGCAGCAGTGATAGGATTGGAGAGGTTCGGTGAGCAAATGAAGACCCTTTGAAGTCACATTGCATGATACCGATTCCACGGGTTTTAACTACCCAGGTTTAAGGTATTCTTCCTTCAGCTAAAACATGCATGTGGAACCTAGAGTATGATCAACCATGTGATCGGGAGACGTGTTCAAATATGTCTCAGTTTTCGTACCCTGGTACTCGGGTGCAACATTCCAGACGCTTTACTAACACTCTCCCGACTTGGAGAGTCAGTCCCTTTAACCTCCTGTTTGGCCCAGTTTGCAATTTCTGCGGAAGATGAACAGGAATAGCGAGAACCAATGAGAGACTAGCTGGAGGTGTCTGGACGGGCAAATTTAACTCTCATTTCCCACCAGGAAGAGGAAATAACCAAAGGCTCAGCGTGCCGTGCCGGAACCAGATTAGGGCCTGAAGCCATCCTGCGGTGTTGCGGCCAGGTCACAAGAAAGCGAGTTGAAGAAAGGAGCTCAGGGGCACTGTAATTCACAAACCTGCAGAGTTATAAATGACAGCTATCGTACAAAAATATACTGAAGTAAGGCTGCCAAGAGGACTTGAAAGCGGGGCAGAATTGCAGGAAACCGATTTCAGGAGGTAGACTGGAATTGCATTGAAAGCATAGGAAAAGAGGCAGAACGTCCACAATGATGCACTTGGCCAAAAAGGGCGTATGCGTTTTTTCCTGAATATATTCAGGAAAAAACGCATACGCCCTTTTTGGCCAACCAAGCAAGCTTGCAAAGGAAATCTGCACTACAATGAAGTCTCACTTCCCCCCGGTCAAAAGGGCCATCTGAAAAAAGTGTAAAATCCAGAAAGGCAGGACAGGCCATGGAGAACTGGGAGCCTTGTTATACTGATGGGCGGGATGTACATTGCCAACAGACACTCGGGAGAAGTGTATGGTGTTTCCTGAAACATCTAAAAAACAAAGCAACAGAGCCTAGGGCACTTCCACTTATGGTCCTATAGCTTAGGGAAATTAAAATCAAAAAGATACAGCCACCCCAATGTTTGGGACGCCTCTGTTTACAAGAACCTCGTTTACCGTACAAGTTCAATATCACAGAAAGTGAAAAATGGATAAAGAACTTGTGGTACTTACGTACAATGCAGTATCACTCAGCAGTGAAATCTATGTCATCAGGCCCGTAGCAGCACAATGAGTGGATTCAGGTACGATGATTCTAACTGAAATAAGTCACACAGAAAAAGAAACATCATAAGATATCAGTAATACACGGAATGTAAACTTGGCTACACAGGAACTGAATTACAGAACAGAACAGGGTCTCAAATTTAGAAAACCAACTTATGCTTGTTTAAGGGTAAAGGTGAGTTGGGGTGCTGCATAAAAGCAGAGATTGAAATGAGCACAGATAAAGTTCCTTAAGCCAAATATGGAATAGACAAGAGCTACTCCTTGCTCAACGAAATGGACTCAACACCGCATATTAAACGCCTAAGAATGTACCTGACTCTTAAGTATCTTAAAACCTATAGATTGCTATGTCTCCGAAAGAGAATCAAGCATGTGTACAGGGACATAAACGCAGCAGTGATAGGATTGGAGAGGTTCGGTGAGCAAATGAAGACCCTTTGAAGTCATATTGCATGGTACCCATTCCACGGGTTTCAACTACACAGGTTTAAGGTATTCTTCCTTCAGCTAAAACATGCATGTGGAACCTAGAGTATGATCAACCATGTGATCGGGAGACGTGTTCAAATATGTCTCAGTTTTCGTACCCTGGTACTCGGGTGCAACATTCCAGACGCTTTACTAACACTCTCCCGACTTGGAGAGTCAGTCCCTTTAACCTCCTGTTTGGTCCAGTTTGCAATTTCTGCGGAAGATGAACAGGAATAGCGAGAACCAATGAGAGACTAGCTGGAGGTGTCTGGACGGGCAAATTTAACTCTCATTTCCCACCAGGAAGAGGAAATAACCAAAGGCTCAGCGTGCCGTGCCGGAACCAGATTAGGGCCTGAAGCCATCCTGCGGTGTTGCGGCCAGCTCACAAGAAAGCGAGTTGAAGAAAGGAGCTCAGGGGCACTGTAATTCACAAACCTGCAGAGTTATAAATGACAACTATCGTCCAAAAATATACTGAAGTAAGGCTGCCAAGAGGACTTGAAAGCGGGGCAGAATTGCAGGAAACCGATTTCAGGAGGTAGACTGGAATTGCATTGAAAGCATAGGAAAAGAGGCAGAACGTCCACAATGATGCACTTGGCCAAAAAGGGCGTATGCGTTTTTTCCTGAATATATTCAGGAAAAAACGCATACGCCCTTTTTGGCCAACCAAGCAAGCTTGCAAAGGAAATCTGCACTACAATGAATTCTCACTTCCCCCCGGTCAAAAGGGCCATCTGAAAAAAGTGTAAAATCCAGAAAGGCAGGACAGGCCATGGAGAACTGGGAGCCTTGTTATGCTGATGGGCGGGATGTAAATTGCCAACAGACACTCGGGAGAAGTGTATGGTGTTTCCTGAAACGTCTAAAAAACAAAGCAACAGAGCCTAGGGCACTTCCACTTATGGTCCTATAGCTTTGGGAAATTAAAATCAAAAAGATACAGCCACCCCAATGTTTGGGACGCCTCTGTTTACAAGAACCTCGTTTACCGTACAAGTTCAATATCACAGAAAGTGAAAAATGGATAAAGAACTTGTGGTAATTACGTACAATGCAGTATCACTCAGCAGTGAAATCTATGTCATCAGGCCCGTAGCAGCACAATGAGTGGATTCAGGTACGATGATTCTAACTGAAATAAGTCACACAGAAAAAGAAACATCATAAGATATCAGTAATACACGGAATGTAAACTTGGCTACACAGGAACTGAATTACAGAACAGAACAGGGACTCAAATTTAGAAAACCAACTTATGCTTGTTTAAGGGTAAAGGTGAGTTGGGGTGCTGCATAAAACCAGAGATTGAAATGAGCACAGATAAAGTTCCTTAAGCCAAATATGGAATAGACAAGAGCTACTCCTTGCTCAACGAAATGGACTCAACACCGCATATTAAACGCCTAAGAATGTACCTGACTCTTAAGTATCTTAAAACCTATGGATTGCTATGTCTCCGAAAGAGAATCAAGCATGTGTACAGGGACATAAACGCAGCAGTGATAGGATTGGAGAGGTTCGGTGAGCAAATGAAGACCCTTTGAAGTCATATTGCATGGTACCCATTCCACGGGTTTCAACTACCCAGGTTTAAGGTATTCTTCCTTCAGCTAAAACATGCATGTGGAACCTAGAGTATGATCAACCATGTGATCGGGAGACGTGTTCAAATATGTCTCAGTTTTCGTACCCTGGTACTCGGGTGCAACATTCCAGACGCTTTACTAACACTCTCCCGACTTGGAGAGTCAGTCCCTTTAACCTCCTGTTTGGCCCAGTTTGCAATTTCTGCGGAAGATGAACAGGAATAGCGAGAACCAATGAGAGACTAGCTGGAGGTGTCTGGACGGGCAAATTTAACTCTCATTTCCCACCAGGAAGAGGAAATAACCAAAGGCTCAGCGTGCCGTGCCGGAACCAGATTAGGGCCTGAAGCCATCCTGCGGTGTTGCGGCCAGCTCACAAGAAAACGAGTTGAAGAAAGGAGCTCAGGGGCACTGTAATTCACAAACCTGCAGAGTTATAAATGACAACTATCGTCCAAAAATATACTGAAGTAAGGCTGCCAAGAGGACTTGAAAGCGGGGCAGAATTGCAGGAAACCGATTTCAGGAGGTAGACTGGAATTGCATTGAAAGCATAGGAAAAGAGGCAGAACGTCCACAATGATGCACTTGGCCAAAAAGGGCGTATGCGTTTTTTCCTGAATATATTCAGGAAAAAACGCATACGCCCTTTTTGGCCAACCAAGCAAGCTTGCAAAGGAAATCTGCACTACAATGAAGTCTCACTTCCCCCCGGTCAAAAGGGCCATCTGAAAAAAGTGTAAAATCCAGAAAGGCAGGACAGGCCATGGAGAACTGGGAGCCTTGTTATACTGATGGGCGGGATGTACATTGCCAACAGACACTCGGGAGAAGTGTATGGTGTTTCCTGAAACGTCTAAAAAACAAAGCAACAGAGCCTAGGGCACTTCCACTTATGGTCCTATAGCTTAGGGAAATTAAAATCAAAAAGATACAGCCACCCCAATGTTTGGGACGCCTCTGTTTACAAGAACCTCGTTTACCGTACAAGTTCAATATCACAGAAAGTGAAAAATGGATAAAGAACTTGTGGTACTTACGTACAATGCAGTATCACTCAGCAGTGAAATCTATGTCATCAGGCCCGTAGCAGCACAATGAGTGGATTCAGGTACGATGATTCTAACTGAAATAAGTCACACAGAAAAAGAAACATCATAAGATATCAGTAATACACGGAATGTAAACTTGGCTACACAGGAACTGAATTACAGAACAGAACAGGGTCTCAAATTTAGAAAACCAACTTATGCTTGTTTAAGGGTAAAGGTGAGTTGGGGTGCTGCATAAAAGCAGAGATTGAAATGAGCACAGATAAAGTTCCTTAAGCCAAATATGGAATAGACAAGAGCTACTCCTTGCTCAACGAAATGGACTCAACACCGCATATTAAACGCCTAAGAATGTACCTGACTCTTAAGTATCTTAAAACCTATGGATTGCTATGTCTCCGAAAGAGAATCAAGCATGTGTACAGGGACATAAACGCAGCAGTGATAGGATTGGAGAGGTTCGGTGAGCAAATGAAGACCCTTTGAAGTCATATTGCATGGTACCCATTCCACGGGTTTCAACTACCCAGGTTTAAGGTATTCTTCCTTCAGCTAAAACATGCATGTGGAACCTAGAGTATGATCAACCATGTGATCGGGAGACGTGTTCAAATATGTCTCAGTTTTCGTACCCTGGTACTCGGGTGCAACATTCCAGACGCTTTACTAACACTCTCCCGACTTGGAGAGTCAGTCCCTTTAACCTCCTGTTTGGCCCAGTTTGCAATTTCTGCGGAAGATGAACAGGAATAGCGAGAACCAATGAGAGACTAGCTGGAGGTGTCTGGACGGGCAAATTTAACTCTCATTTCCCACCAGGAAGAGGAAATAACCAAAGGCTCAGCGTGCCGTGCCGGAACCAGATTAGGGCCTGAAGCCATCCTGCGGTGTTGCGGCCAGCTCACAAGAAAGCGAGTTGAAGAAAGGAGCTCAGGGGCACTGTTATTCACAAACCTGCAGAGTTATAAATGACAACTATCGTCCAAAAATATACTGAAGTAAGGCTGCCAAGAGGACTTGAAAGCGGGGCAGAATTGCAGGAAACCGATTTCAGGAGGTAGACTGGAATTGCATTGAAAGCATAGGAAAAGAGACAGAACGTCCACAATGATGCACTTGGCCAAAAAGGGCGTATGCGTTTTTTCCTGAATATATTCAGGAAAAAACGCATACGCCCTTTTTGGCCAACCAAGCAAGCTTGCAAAGGAAATCTGCACTACAATGAAGTCTCACTTCCCCCCGGTCAAAAGGGCCATCTGAAAAAAGTGTAAAATCCAGAAAGGCAGGACAGGCCATGGAGAACTGGGAGCCTTGTTATGCTGATGGACGGGATGTACATTGCCAACAGACACTCGGGAGAAGTGTATGGTGTTTCCTGAAACGTCTAAAAAACAAAGCAACAGAGCCTAGGGCACTTCCACTTATGGTCCTATAGCTTTGGGAAATTAAAATCAAAAAGATACAGCCACCCCAATGTTTGGGACGCCTCTGTTTACAAGAACCTCGTTTACCGTACAAGTTCAATATCACAGAAAGTGAAAAATGGATAAAGAACTTGTGGTACTTACGTACAATGCAGTATCACTCAGCAGTGAAATCTATGTCATCAGGCCCGTAGCAGCACAATGAGTGGATTCAGGTACGATGATTCTAACTGAAATAAGTCACACAGAAAAAGAAACATCATAAGATATCAGTAATACACGGAATGTAAACTTGGCTACACAGGAACTGAATTACAGAACAGAACAGGGACTCAAATTTAGAAAACCAACTTATGCTTGTTTAAGGGTAAAGGTGAGTTGGGGTGCTGCATAAAACCAGAGATTGAAATGAGCACAGATAAAGTTCCTTAAGCTACATATGGAATAGACAAGAGCTACTCCTTGCTCAACGAAATGGACTCAACACCGCATATTAAACGCCTAAGAATGTACCTGACTCTTAAGTATCTTAAAACCTATGGATTGCTATGTCTCCGAAAGAGAATCAAGCATGTGTACAGGGACATAAACGCAGCAGTGATAGGATTGGAGAGGTTCGGTGAGCAAATGAAGACCCTTTGAAGTCATATTGCATGGTACCCATTCCACGGGTTTCAACTACCCAGGTTTAAGGTATTCTTCCTTCAGCTAAAACATGCATGTGGAACCTAGAGTATGATCAACCATGTGATCGGGAGACGTGTTCAAATATGTCTCAGTTTTCGTACCCTGGTACTCGGGTGCAACATTCCAGACGCTTTACTAACACTCTCCCGACTTGGAGAGTCAGTCCCTTTAACCTCCTGTTTGGCCCAGTTTGCAATTTCTGCGGAAGATGAACAGGAATAGCGAGAACCAATGAGAGACTAGCTGGAGGTGTCTGGACGGGCAAATTTAACTCTCATTTCCCACCAGGAAGAGGAAATAACCAAAGGCTCAGCATGCCGTGCCGGAACCAGATTAGGGCCTGAAGCCATCCTGCGGTGTTGCGGCCAGCTCACAAGAAAGCGAGTTGAAGAAAGGAGCTCAGGGGCACTGTTATTCACAAACCTGCAGAGTTATAAATGACAACTATCGTCCAAAAATATACTGAAGTAAGGCTGCCAAGAGGACTTGAAAGCGGGGCAGAATTGCAGGAAACCGATTTCAGGAGGTAGACTGGAATTGCATTGAAAGCATAGGAAAAGAGGCAGAACGTCCACAATGATGCACTTGGCCAAAAAGGGCGTATGCGTTTTTTCCTGAATATATTCAGGAAAAAACGCATACGCCCTTTTTGGCCAACCAAGCAAGCTTGCAAAGGAAATCTGCACTACAATGAAGTCTCACTTCCCCCCGGTCAAAAGGGCCATCTGAAAAAAGTGTAAAATCCAGAAAGGCAGGACAGGCCATGGAGAACTGGGAGCCTTGTTATGCTGATGGGCGGGATGTAAATTGCCAACAGACACTCGGGAGAAGTGTATGGTGTTTCCTGAAACGTCTAAAAAACAAAGCAACAGAGCCTAGGGCACTTCCACTTATGGTCCTATAGCTTTGGGAAATTAAAATCAAAAAGATACAGCCACCTCAATGTTTGGGACGCCTCTGTTTACAAGAACCTCGTTTACCGTACAAGTTCAATATCACAGAAAGTGAAAAATGGATAAAGAACTTGTGGTACTTACGTACAATGCAGTATCACTCAGCAGTGAAATCTATGTCATCAGGCCCGTAGCAGCACAATGAGTGGATTCAGGTACGATGATTCTAACTGAAATAAGTCACACAGAAAAAGAAACATCATAAGATATCAGTAATACACGGAATGTAAACTTGGCTACACAGGAACTGAATTACAGAACAGAACAGGGACTCAAATTTAGAAAACCAACTTATGCTTGTTTAAGGGTAAAGGTGAGTTGGGGTGCTGCATAAAACCAGAGATTGAAATGAGCACAGATAAAGTTCCTTAAGCCAAATATGGAATAGACAAGAGCTACTCCTTGCTCAACGAAATGGACTCAACACCGCATATTAAACGCCTAAGAATGTACCTGACTCTTAAGTATCTTAAAACCTATGGATTGCTATGTCTCCGAAAGAGAATCAAGCATGTGTACAGGGACATAAACGCAGCAGTGATA
This sequence comes from Globicephala melas, assembly GCF_963455315.2. Lineage (NCBI taxonomy): Eukaryota > Metazoa > Chordata > Mammalia > Artiodactyla > Delphinidae > Globicephala > Globicephala melas. The sequence continues at coordinate 589,149 of NW_027207288.1, forward strand.
GGATTGGAGAGGTTCGGTGAGCAAATGAAGACCCTTTGAAGTCATATTGCATGGTACCCATTCCACGGGTTTCAACTACCCAGGTTTAAGGTATTCTTCCTTCAGCTAAAACATGCATGTGTAACCTAGAGTATGATCAACCATGTGATCGGGAGACGTGTTCAAATATGTCTCAGTTTTCGTACCCTGGTACTCGGGTGCAACATTCCAGACGCTTTACTAACACTCTCCCGACTTGGAGAGTCAGTCCCTTTAACCTCCTGTTTGGCCCAGTTTGCAATTTCTGCGGAAGATGAACAGGAATAGCGAGAACCAATGAGAGACTAGCTGGAGGTGTCTGGACGGGCAAATTTAACTCTCATTTCCCACCAGGAAGAGGAAATAACCAAAGGCTCAGCGTGCCGTGCCGGAACCAGATTAGGGCCTGAAGCCATCCTGCGGTGTTGCGGCCAGCTCACAAGAAAACGAGTTGAAGAAAGGAGCTCAGGGGCACTGTAATTCACAAACCTGCAGAGTTATAAATGACAACTATCGTCCAAAAATATACTGAAGTAAGGCTGCCAAGAGGACTTGAAAGCGGGGCAGAATTGCAGGAAACCGATTTCAGGAGGTAGACTGGAATTGCATTGAAAGCATAGGAAAAGAGGCAGAACGTCCACAATGATGCACTTGGCCAAAAAGGGCGTATGCGTTTTTTCCTGAATATATTCAGGAAAAAACGCATACGCCCTTTTTGGCCAACCAAGCAAGCTTGCAAAGGAAATCTGCACTACAATGAAGTCTCACTTCCCCCCGGTCAAAAGGGCCATCTGAAAAAAGTGTAAAATCCAGAAAGGCAGGACAGGCCATGGAGAACTGGGAGCCTTGTTATACTGATGGGCGGGATGTACATTGCCAACAGACACTCGGGAGAAGTGTATGGTGTTTCCTGAAACGTCTAAAAAACAAAGCAACAGAGCCTAGGGCACTTCCACTTATGGTCCTATAGCTTAGGGAAATTAAAATCAAAAAGATACAGCCACCCCAATGTTTGGGACGCCTCTGTTTACAAGAACCTCGTTTACCGTACAAGTTCAATATCACAGAAAGTGAAAAATGGATAAAGAACTTGTGGTACTTACGTACAATGCAGTATCACTCAGCAGTGAAATCTATGTCATCAGGCCCGTAGCAGCACAATGAGTGGATTCAGGTACGATGATTCTAACTGAAATAAGTCACACAGAAAAAGAAACATCATAAGATATCAGTAATACACGGAATGTAAACTTGGCTACACAGGAACTGAATTACAGAACAGAACAGGGTCTCAAATTTAGAAAACCAACTTATGCTTGTTTAAGGGTAAAGGTGAGTTGGGGTGCTGCATAAAAGCAGAGATTGAAATGAGCACAGATAAAGTTCCTTAAGCCAAATATGGAATAGACAAGAGCTACTCCTTGCTCAACGAAATGGACTCAACACCGCATATTAAACGCCTAAGAATGTACCTGACTCTTAAGTATCTTAAAACCTATGGATTGCTATGTCTCCGAAAGAGAATCAAGCATGTGTACAGGGACATAAACGCAGCAGTGATAGGATTGGAGAGGTTCGGTGAGCAAATGAAGACCCTTTGAAGTCATATTGCATGGTACCCATTCCACGGGTTTCAACTACCCAGGTTTAAGGTATTCTTCCTTCAGCTAAAACATGCATGTGGAACCTAGAGTATGATCAACCATGTGATCGGGAGACGTGTTCAAATATGTCTCAGTTTTCGTACCCTGGTACTCGGGTGCAACATTCCAGACGCTTTACTAACACTCTCCCGACTTGGAGAGTCAGTCCCTTTAACCTCCTGTTTGGCCCAGTTTGCAATTTCTGCGGAAGATGAACAGGAATAGCGAGAACCAATGAGAGACTAGCTGGAGGTGTCTGGACGGGCAAATTTAACTCTCATTTCCCACCAGGAAGAGGAAATAACCAAAGGCTCAGCGTGCCGTGCCGGAACCAGATTAGGGCCTGAAGCCATCCTGCAGTGTTGCGGCCAGCTCACAAGAAAGCGAGTTGAAGAAAGGAGCTCAGGGGCACTGTTATTCACAAACCTGCAGAGTTATAAATGACAACTATCGTCCAAAAATATACTGAAGTAAGGCTGCCAAGAGGACTTGAAAGCGGGGCAGAATTGCAGGAAACCGATTTCAGGAGGTAGACTGGAATTGCATTGAAAGCATAGGAAAAGAGGCAGAACGTCCACAATGATGCACTTGGCCAAAAAGGGCGTATGCGTTTTTTCCTGAATATATTCAGGAAAAAACGCATACGCCCTTTTTGGCCAACCAAGCAAGCTTGCAAAGGAAATCTGCACTACAATGAAGTCTCACTTCCCCCCGGTCAAAAGGGCCATCTGAAAAAAGTGTAAAATCCAAAAAGGCAGGACAGGCCATGGAGAACTGGGAGCCTTGTTATGCTGATGGGCGGGATGTAAATTGCCAACAGACACTCGGTAGAAGTGTATGGTGTTTCCTGAAACATCTAAAAAACAAAGCAACAGAGCCTAGGGCACTTCCACTTATGGTCCTATAGCTTTGGGAAATTAAAATCAAAAAGATACAGCCACCCCAATGTTTGGGACGCCTCTGTTTACAAGAACCTCGTTTACCGTACAAGTTCAATATCACAGAAAGTGAAAAATGGATAAAGAACTTGTGGTACTTACGTACAATGCAGTATCACTCAGCAGTGAAATCTATGTCATCAGGCCCGTAGCAGCACAATGAGTGGATTCAGGTACGATGATTCTAACTGAAATAAGTCACACAGAAAAAGAAACATCATAAGATATCAGTAATACACGGAATGTAAACTTGGCTACACAGGAACTGAATTACAGAACAGAACAGGGACTCAAATTTAGAAAACCAACTTATGCTTGTTTAAGGGTAAAGGTGAGTTGGGGTGCTGCATAAAACCAGAGATTGAAATGAGCACAGATAAAGTTCCTTAAGCCAAATATGGAATAGACAAGAGCTACTCCTTGCTCAACGAAATGGACTCAACACCGCATATTAAACGCCTAAGAATGTACCTGACTCTTAAGTATCTTAAAACCTATGGATTGCTATGTCTCCGAAAGAGAATCAAGCATGTGTACAGGGACATAAACGCAGCAGTGATAGGATTGGAGAGGTTCGGTGAGCAAATGAAGACCCTTTGAAGTCATATTGCATGGTACCCATTCCACGGGTTTCAACTACCCAGGTTTAAGGTATTCTTCCTTCAGCTAAAACATGCATGTGGAACCTAGAGTATGATCAACCATGTGATCGGGAGACGTGTTCAAATATGTCTCAGTTTTCGTACCCTGGTACTCGGGTGCAACATTCCAGACGCTTTACTAACACTCTCCCGACTTGGAGAGTCAGTCCCTTTAACCTCCTGTTTGGCCCAGTTTGCAATTTCTGCGGAAGATGAACAGGAATAGCGAGAACCAATGAGAGACTAGCTGGAGGTGTCTGGACGGGCAAATTTAACTCTCATTTCCCACCAGGAAGAGGAAATAACCAAAGGCTCAGCGTGCCGTGCCGGAACCAGATTAGGGCCTGAAGCCATCCTGCGGTGTTGCGGCCAGCTCACAAGAAAACGAGTTGAAGAAAGGAGCTCAGGGGCACTGTAATTCACAAACCTGCAGAGTTATAAATGACAACTATCGTCCAAAAATATACTGAAGTAAGGCTGCCAAGAGGACTTGAAAGCGGGGCAGAATTGCAGGAAACCGATTTCAGGAGGTAGACTGGAATTGCATTGAAAGCATAGGAAAAGAGGCAGAACGTCCACAATGATGCACTTGGCCAAAAAGGGCGTATGCGTTTTTTCCTGAATATATTCAGGAAAAAACGCATACGCCCTTTTTGGCCAACCAAGCAAGCTTGCAAAGGAAATCTGCACTACAATGAAGTCTCACTTCCCCCCTGTCAAAAGGGCCATCTGAAAAAAGTGTAAAATCCAGAAAGGCAGGACAGGCCATGGAGAACTGGGAGCCTTGTTATACTGATGGGCGGGATGTACATTGCCAACAGACACTCGGGAGAAGTGTATGGTGTTTCCTGAAACGTCTAAAAAACAAAGCAACAGAGCCTAGGGCACTTCCACTTATGGTCCTATAGCTTTGGGAAATTAAAATCAAAAAGATACAGCCACCCCAATGTTTGGGACGCCTCTGTTTACAAGAACCTCGTTTACCGTACAAGTTCAATATCACAGAAAGTGAAAAATGGATAAAGAACTTGTGGTACTTACGTACAATGCAGTATCACTCAGCAGTGAAATCTATGTCATCAGGCCCGTAGCAGCACAATGAGTGGATTCAGGTACGATGATTCTAACTGAAATAAGTCACACAGAAAAAGAAACATCATAAGATATCAGTAATACACGGAATGTAAACTTGGCTACACAGGAACTGAATTACAGAACAGAACAGGGTCTCAAATTTAGAAAACCAACTTATGCTTGTTTAAGGGTAAAGGTGAGTTGGGGTGCTGCATAAAAGCAGAGATTGAAATGAGCACAGATAAAGTTCCTTAAGCCAAATATGGAATAGACAAGAGCTACTCCTTGCTCAACGAAATGGACTCAACACCGCATATTAAACGCCTAAGAATGTACCTGACTCTTAAGTATCTTAAAACCTATGGATTGCTATGTCTCCGAAAGAGAATCAAGCATGTGTACAGGGACATAAACGCAGCAGTGATAGGATTGGAGAGGTTCGGTGAGCAAATGAAGACCCTTTGAAGTCATATTGCATGGTACCCATTCCACGGGTTTCAACTACCCAGGTTTAAGGTATTCCTCCTTCAGCTAAAACATGCATGTGGAACCTAGAGTATGATCAACCATGTGATCGGGAGACGTGTTCAAATATGTCTCAGTTTTCGTACCCTGGTACTCGGGTGCAACATTCCAGACGCTTTACTAACACTCTCCCGACTTGGAGAGTCAGTCCCTTTAACCTCCTGTTTGGCCCAGTTTGCAATTTCTGCGGAAGATGAACAGGAATAGCGAGAACCAATGAGAGACTAGCTGGAGGTGTCTGGACGGGCAAATTTAACTCTCATTTCCCACCAGGAAGAGGAAATAACCAAAGGCTCAGCGTGCCGTGCCGGAACCAGATTAGGGACTGAAGCCATCCTGCGGTGTTGCTGCCAGGTCACAAGAAAGCGAGTTGAAGAAAGGAGCTCAGGGGCACTGTAATTCACAAACCTGCAGAGTTATAAATGACAACTATCGTCCAAAAATATACTGAAGTAAGGCTGCCAAGAGGACTTGAAAGCGGGGCAGAATTGCAGGAAACCGATTTCAGGAGGTAGACTGGAATTGCATTGAAAGCATAGGAAAAGAGGCAGAACGTCCACAATGATGCACTTGGCCAAAAAGGGCGTATGCATTTTTTCCTGAATATATTCAGGAAAAAACGCATACGACCTTTTTGGCCAACCAAGCAAGCTTGCAAAGGAAATCTGCACTACAATGAAGTCTCACTTCCCCCCGGTCAAAAGGGCCATCTGAAAAAAGTGTAAAATCCAGAAAGGCAGGACAGGCCATGGAGAACTGGGAGCCTTGTTATGCTGATGGGCGGGATGTACATTGCCAACAGACACTCGGGAGAAGTGTATGGTGTTTCCTGAAACGTCTAAAAAACAAAGCAACAGAGCCTAGGGCACTTCCACTTATGGTCCTATAGCTTAGGGAAATTAAAATCAAAAAGATACAGCCACCCCAATGTTTGGGACGCCTCTGTTTACAAGAACCTCGTTTACCGTACAAGTTCAATATCACAGAAAGTGAAAAATGGATAAAGAACTTGTGGTACTTACGTACAATGCAGTATCACTCAGCAGTGAAATCTATGTCATCAGGCCCGTAGCAGCACAATGAGTGGATTCAGGTACGATGATTCTAACTGAAATAAGTCACACAGAAAAAGAAACATCATAAGATATCAGTAATACACGGAATGTAAACTTGGCTACACAGGAACTGAATTACAGAACAGAACAGGGTCTCAAATTTAGAAAACCAACTTATGCTTGTTTAAGGGGAAAGGTGAGTTGGGGTGCTGCATAAAACCAGAGATTGAAATGAGCACAGATAAAGTTCCTTAAGCCAAATATGGAATAGACAAGAGCTACTCCTTGCTCAACGAAATGGACTCAACACCGCATATTAAACGCCTAAGAATGTACCTGACTCTTAAGTATCTTAAAACCTATAGATTGCTATGTCTCCGAAAGAGAATCAAGCATGTGTACAGGGACATAAACGCAGCAGTGATAGGATTGGAGAGGTTCGGTGAGCAAATGAAGACCCTTTGAAGTCATATTGCATGGTACCCATTCCACGGGTTTCAACTACCCAGGTTTAAGGTATTCTTCCTTCAGCTAAAACATGCATGTGGAACCTAGAGTATGATCAACCATGTGATCGGGAGACGTGTTCAAATATGTCTCAGTTTTCGTACCCTGGTACTCGGGTGCAACATTCCAGACGCTTTACTAACACTCTCCCGACTTGGAGAGTCAATCCCTTTAACCTCCTGTTTGGCCCAGTTTGCAATTTCTGCGGAAGATGAACAGGAATAGCGAGAACCAATGAGAGACTAGCTGGAGGTGTCTGGACGGGCAAATTTAACTCTCATTTCCCACCAGGAAGAGGAAATAACCAAAGGCTCAGCGTGCCGTGCCGGAACCAGATTAGGGCCTGAAGCCATCCTGCGGTGTTGCGGCCAGCTCACAAGAAAGCGAGTTGAAGAAAGGAGCTCAGGGGCACTGTAATTCACAAACCTGCAGAGTTATAAATGACAACTATCGTCCAAAAATATACTGAAGTAAGGCTGCCAAGAGGACTTGAAAGCGGGGCAGAATTACAGGAAACCGATTTCAGGAGGTAGACTGGAATTGCATTGAAAGCATAGGAAAAGAGGCAGAACGTCCACAATGATGCACTTGGCCAAAAAGGGCGTATGCGATTTTTCCTGAATATATTCAGGAAAAAACACATACGCCCTTTTTGGCCAACCAAGCAAGCTTGCAAAGGAAATCTGCACTACAATGAAGTCTCACTTCCCCCCGGTCAAAAGGGCCATCTGAAAAAAGTGTAAAATCCAGAAAGGCAGGACAGGCCATGGAGAACTGGGAGCCTTGTTATGCTGATGGGCGGGATGTAAATTGCCAACAGACACTCGGGAGAAGTGTATGGTGTTTCCTGAAACGTCTAAAAAACAAAGCAACAGAGCCTAGGGCACTTCCACTTATGGTCCTATAGCTTAGGGAAATTAAAATCAAAAAGATACAGCCACCCCAATGTTTGGGACGCCTCTGTTTACAAGAACCTCGTTTACCGTACAAGTTCAATATCACAGAAAGTGAAAAATGGATAAAGAACTTGTGGTACTTACGTACAATGCAGTATCACTCAGCAGTGAAATCTATGTCATCAGGCCCGTAGCAGCACAATGAGTGGATTCAGGTACGATGATTCTAACTGAAATAAGTCACACAGAAAAAGAAACATCATAAGATATCAGTAATACACGGAATGTAAACTTGGTTACACAGGAACTGAATTACAGAACAGAACAGGGTCTCAAATTTAGAAAACCAACTTATGCTTGTTTAAGGGTAAAGGTGAGTTGGGGTGCTGCATAAAACCAGAGATTGAAATGAGCACAGATAAAGTTCCTTAAGCCAAATATGGAATAGACAAGAGCTACTCCTTGCTCAACGAAATGGACTCAACACCGCATATTAAACGCCTAAGAATGTACCTGACTCTTAAGTATCTTAAAACCTATGGATTGCTATGTCTCCGAAAGAGAATCAAGCATGTGTACAGGGACATAAACGCAGCAGTGATAGGATTGGAGAGGTTCGGTGAGCAAATGAAGACCCTTTGAAGTCATATTGCATGGTACCCATTCCACGGGTTTCAACTACCCAGGTTTAAGGTATTCTTCCTTCAGCTAAAACATGCATGTGGAACCTAGAGTATGATCAACCATGTGATCGGGAGACGTGTTCAAATATGTCTCAGTTTTCGTACCCTGGTACTCGGGTGCAACATTCCAGACGCTTTACTAACACTCTCCCGACTTGGAGAGTCAGTCCCTTTAACCTCCTGTTTGGCCCAGTTTGCAATTTCTGCGGAAGATGAACAGGAATAGCGAGAACCAATGAGAGACTAGCTGGAGGTGTCTGGACGGGCAAATTTAACTCTCATTTCCCACCAGGAAGAGGAAATAACCAAAGGCTCAGCGTGCCGTGCCGGAACCAGATTAGGGCCTGAAGCCATCCTGCGGTGTTGCGGCCAGCTCACAAGAAAGCGAGTTGAAGAAAGGAGCTCAGGGGCACTGTAATTCACAAACCTGCAGAGTTATAAATGACAACTATCGTCCAAAAATATACTGAAGTAAGGCTGCCAAGAGGACTTGAAAGCGGGGCAGAATTGCAGGAAACCGATTTCAGGAGGTAGACTGGAATTGCATTGAAAGCATAGGAAAAGAGGCAGAACGTCCACAATGATGCACTTGGCCAAAAAGGGCGTATGCGTTTTTTCCTGAATATATTCAGGAAAAAACGCATACGCCCTTTTTGGCCAACCAAGCAAGCTTGCAAAGGAAATCTGCACTACAATGAAGTCTCACTTCCCCCTGGTCAAAAGGGCCATCTGAAAAAAGTGTAAAATCCAGAAAGGCAGGACAGGCCATGGAGAACTGGGAGCCTTGTTATGCTGATGGGCGGGATGTAAATTGCCAACAGACACTCGGGAGAAGTGTATGGTGTTTCCTGAAACGTCTAAAAAACAAAGCAACAGAGCCTAGGGCACTTCCACTTATGGTCCTATAGCTTAGGGAAATTAAAATCAAAAAGATACAGCCACCCCAATGTTTGGGACGCCTCTGTTTACAAGAACCTCGTTTACCGTACAAGTTCAATATCACAGAAAGTGAAAAATGGATAAAGAACTTGTGGTACTTACGTACAATGCAGTATCACTCAGCAGTGAAATCTATGTCATCAGGCCCGTAGCAGCACAATGAGTGGATTCAGGTACGATGACTCTAACTGAAATAAGTCACACAGAAAAAGAAACATCATAAGATATCAGTAATACACGGAATGTAAACTTGGCTACACAGGAACTGAATTACAGAACAGAACAGGGTCTCAAATTTAGAAAACCAACTTATGCTTTTTTAAGGGTAAAGGTGAGTTGGGGTGCTGCATAAAACCAGAGATTGAAATGAGCACAGATAAAGTTCCTTAAGCCAAATATGGAATAGACAAGAGCTACTCCTTGCTCAACGAAATGGACTCAACACCGCATATTAAACGCCTAAGAATGTACCTGACTCTTAAGTATCTTAAAACCTATGGATTGCTATGTCTCCGAAAGAGAATCAAGCATGTGTACAGGGACATAAACGCAGCAGTGATAGGATTGGAGAGGTTCGGTGAGCAAATGAAGACCCTTTGAAGTCATATTGCATGGTACCCATTCCACGGGTTTCAACTACCCAGGTTTAAGGTATTCTTCCTTCAGCTAAAACATGCATGTGGAACCTAGAGTATGATCACCCATGTGATCGGGAGACATGTTCAAATATGTCTCAGTTTTCGTACCCTGGTACTCGGGTGCAACATTCCAGACGCTTTACTAACACTCTCCCGACTTGGAGAGTCAGTCCCTTTAACGTCCTGTTTGGCCCAGTTTGCAATTTCTGCGGAAGATGAACAGGAATAGCGAGAACCAATGAGAGACTAGCTGGAGGTGTCTGGACGGGCAAATTTAACTCTCATTTCCCACCAGGAAGAGGAAATAACCAAAGGCTCAGCGTGCCGTGCCGGAACCAGATTAGGGCCTGAAGCCATCCTGCGGTGTTGCGGCCAGCTCACAAGAAAGCGAGTTGAAGAAAGGAGCTCAGGGGCACTGTAATTCACAAACCTGCAGAGTTATAAATGACAACTATCGTCCAAAAATATACTGAAGTAAGGCTGCCAAGAGGACTTGAAAGCGGGGCAGAATTGCAGGAAACCGATTTCAGGAGGTAGACTGGAATTGCATTGAAAGCATAGGAAAAGAGGCAGAACGTCCACAATGATGCACTTGGCCAAAAAGGGCGTATGCGTTTTTTCCTGAATATATTCAGGAAAAAACGCATACGCCTTTTTGGCCAACCAAGCAAGCTTGCAAAGGAAATCTGCACTACAATGAAGTCTCACTTCCCCCCGGTCAAAAGGGCCATCTGAAAAAAGTGTAAAATCCAGAAAGGCAGGACAGGCCATGGAGAACTGGGAGCCTTGTTATGCTGATGGGCGGGATGTAAATTGCCAACAGACACTCGGGAGAAGTGTATGGTGTTTCCTGAAACGTCTAAAAAACAAAGCAACAGAGCCTAGGGCACTTCCACTTATGGTCCTATAGCTTAGGGAAATTAAAATCAAAAAGATACAGCCACCCCAATGTTTGGGACGCCTCTGTTTACAAGAACCTCGTTTACCATACAAGTTCAATATCACAGAAAGTGAAAAATGGATAAAGAACTTGTGGTACTTACGTACAATGCAGTATCACTCAGCAGTGAAATCTATGTCATCAGGCCCGTAGCAGCACAATGAGTGGATTCAGGTACGATGATTCTAACTGAAATAAGTCACACAGAAAAAGAAACATCATAAGATATCAGTAATACACGGAATGTAAACTTGGCTACACAGGAACTGAATTACAGAACAGAACAGGGTCTCAAATTTAGAAAACCAACTTATGCTTGTTTAAGGGTAAAGGTGAGTTGGGGTGCTGCATAAAA